>NC_134586.1:31427500-32032500 GCF_037038515.1 Microtus pennsylvanicus
CACCCACATGGTGGCTCACAACTGTCTGTAACTCCAGTTCCAGGGGCTCTGCTGCCCTCTTCTGGTCTCTGCAGATGCCAGGCACTTAGGTGGTGCACAGACATGCACACAGGCAGAATATCCACATACATAACATAGAAAATAAATAATAAATAAAAATAAGGTGGAAAAAATAGAAGAAAATACCCAATGTCAACCTCTGACCTCTTCATGTGCACACCCAGGCAAGGGCATCTGCATACACACGTGCACACACATACCACATACATGAAGAAAGAGAAAGAGGGAGGGAGAGAGGGAGGAGGTGGAGAGAATCAGTTGAGAAGGGTCTTTGGGTAGGGAAATGGAATCTTTGGCTCAGCTCCAAAACACAAATCTGAATGTTAGCAAGCCTAGAGGGAAGGAGGCCAGGGGACCACCCAGCAAAATGCACAGTTGGACATGAAAGGGGTCACTCTGGGTTCATGTGGATCAGAGCCACAGAATCACAGCAACAGGTCCTGATTGAGTTCTGCTGCTGGGTCAAAGTCCGACCAGAAGCAAAAACGCAGAGCAGGAGCCTATGGCAGGCGGGGGGGGGGGGGGGGGGGGAGGGGGACCTGGGAGGGGGCAGCGAATCAAGGGCATCTGGAACTGCTGGATTCCCTATCTAGGTGATAGTTTTGTTCTGTTTCCTTCCATTCCACTGGCTGGCAATGTAGTCATCATCAGGCTGCTGGTCTACAGAACCTCTGTACCTCCTATTCTGATAGATTGTTTCAAACCTGTAATAGCCAGATAAGCAGTCTTCACAGGTCAATCACTCACTTGGTTAGTCATTCATGCACACACACATCTATTCACCAAACAGTAACAGGCTCCAGAAACATTAGGAAATGAAATACAGCCATTGCTTTTACACAGTTTCTAGACTTCTGGGCTAAACAGATTAAAAAATGACTCTCACACCCAACAGACTCTAAGTACCACAAGAGCAGAATGAACCAAATTCTGTGCCAGGGGTTGGGAACAGAGCAGATCAGACTGCATTTGACCAGCAAATGTTTTGTTTGGCCCACATGGTGTTTTACTTTGTTTTTTCTAATTAGGTGCCAACATCTAAAAATTAGGACATTTCACATTTAAAACGCAGATTCCGAGCTTCTGGTAAAAATAGGAAGATCTGCACACACCAGGCCAAATTCCTACGCAGTGGTAATTGGCAGGAGCAGAGCAGCAGCTGCCCCTTCCGTGCAG
The DNA here is from genome assembly GCF_037038515.1 of Microtus pennsylvanicus. Taxonomy (NCBI): domain Eukaryota; kingdom Metazoa; phylum Chordata; class Mammalia; order Rodentia; family Cricetidae; genus Microtus; species Microtus pennsylvanicus. The sequence continues at coordinate 31,428,737 of NC_134586.1, forward strand.
AACGGGAGCCTTCCAGTTTGCCATAGTCCCTGCCACTCCCTATTGCTCTCTGACACAGAAGCCAAGTGCTTGGCTGCCAATTATTGCCAGTTTGTGCTGTGGGTGCTCTTTTCTGTGTACTGGCTTTTGTTTTTTGAGAAAGCCACTATAGGGTCTCACTACGTAGCCCTGGTTGTCCTGGAACTCACTCTGTGGACCAGGCTGGCTTCAAACTCACAGAGATCCACCAGCCTTTGCCTCCTGAGTGCTGGGATTAAAGGTGTGCGCCACCACCACCCTGGCTGTGGGTTCCCTCTTACTAGAGGGAAGAGAAAGTAATAAACTATGCTATTACCCCAGCACTGCTGAGGCTGCCCAGAAACCCAGGACCAGCCTGGACTACAAGAGACCCTGTCTCAAAAAAGCAAGACCAAAAGCATTTGTTTAATGTTTAAAATTCTATTTAATTGGGGGCATGTGTAGTACCAAGAGCTTCTGGAGGCCAAAGGGACACCTAGCAGGAGTTGGTTCTCTCCTTTTACCATATGAGCTCTAGGGGTCAAAGTCAGACCATTAGGCTTGGCAGCAAGCACCTTCCACTGCGAGCACCCTGCTGCTCACCTCCAAAAGGGTTTTATTCAAATGAAAGACACTGGCAAGGTGACATGTTTCAAGCCGGGTGCAGAAAGGCCCACAAGCAATAGAAGTTCCTTCTATTTAAGATGTAAAGAAGTAAGCCTGTTCACATACTTGCCAGGCTGAATTAAAGGTAGAGGCTGAAAGAACTGGCTTGGGGGCTGGAGAGATGGCTCAGAGGTTAAGAGCATTGCCTGCTCTTCCAAAGGTCCTGAGTTCAATTCCCAGCAACCACATGGTGGCTCACAACCATCTGTGAGGAGGTCTGGTGCCCTCTTCTGGCCTTCATGCATACACACAGACAGAATATTGTATACATAATAAATCAATAAATATTAAAAAAAAAAGAACTGCCTGAGCTGGCAAGCTGGCTCCATCTCACACTCATCTCCCTACCCTCCCTTCAGGCTTCTTGCTGCAAACTGGAGGTAATTCCAGTTGCCTCCCTCAGAGCCGCTGTGAAGAGAAAAACGAGGTAAAGGATACAAAGTTCTTCGGTAGTGCCTGGAAGCAGTCAGCATTAGCTGCTCCGTGTGCAAGCTCCTCCAAAGCGAGCCCTGGGGGAGGTTTAGGACCTCGGTGTCACACACAGCAAGGCCTCAGGACAGACAGCGTGGTGTGATGATGAACAGACCCTCTAGGAAGAATCTGATTCCGGCTGAGAACTAGTCAAATAAGCCAGGATTTCCCAAAGTGCTTTCCTGGCTGACGAATTTTGGTGCGAAAATAGAGTAGACAGCAAGCAGCATTGAATTATGAAGGTGGCAAAGTCGCTCTACTGTCATTCTCGTCTATAGAACATTTTTTTACTATTTATCTATTTTGGTTTTCAAGACAGGGTTTCTCTGTGTAGCCCTGGCTGTCCTAGAACTTACTCTATAGACAAGGCTGGCCTCGAACTCCGAGATCTGCCTGCCTCTGCCTTCAGGGGATTAAAGGTGTGCACCACTGCACCCGGGCATTTTCACTATTCATGTGTAATAGTGTGTGTGTGCAGATGCTGAGGGGTACACATGTCACGGCGCTGGTGTGGAGGTCAAGGAACAACTTTGGAGAGCTGGTTCTCTCCTTCCACCAGGTTTCATCCCTGGGCAGCGAGTGCCTGTGCCGATGAGGCATTTTCCCAATCCAATTTCTTTTGTCTTTTAAGAATAAATCTCATAAAGTCCAGGCTGGCCTTGAACTCGCTGTGTAGCTGAGAATGACCTTAAACTCCCAATCCTCCTGCTTCCACCCCCAGAAGTGCTGGGGTTACAGGCTTCGGTCCAACTTTCTTTCATCCTTTTTCAAACTATTTGTATTTGCCCGTGTGTAATGTGTGTGTGTCAGTATATAAATGCATGAATAAACACACATGTGTGCATGTGGTCTGCAGAGGCCAGCCGGTATCAGGTGTCCTCTCTTCTTCCCTTAACCTGCAGGCCCCTTCCCCAGCTAAGCTGGTAGCTAGCAAACCCCATCAATCATCCTGTCTTGATTCCCCTCTGCAGCAGTACTGGCTTGCATAGGACCACACCTGGCTTTTATGGAGATGCTAGGATTAGAACTCTGGTCCTCATGCTTGTGTAGGAAGTACTCGTTCTAAACTGCTAAGTCCCTTTTCATACTTTCTAATCAGGACAATGTCTTTTGTGATGCTCATCTTACAGGCCTCTCTGACCTTACATGGGAATGTCCCACTTGAGACACAGTGGATCAGCGTAAACAGTTCAGCTCAGGCAGAAACACTCCCTTTTAACAGTACCTAGATGCAAGCTACTCACACTGTTACGTTTGTCTCTGCTCAAACGTTATAGTTATTGCACCTGGGACAAATGATAATGATTTTTCATATATGGAATAATTTTCTGCATAAAACCATGTTTAAATAAAAGTGCGGTAGGCTAAACATGGTGGCGCACTCCTTTAATCCCAGTACTGGGGAGGCAGAAGCAGACAGATCACTGTGAGATCAATGCCAGTCTGGTCAACATAGTGAATTGCAGGTCAGCTAGAGCTTTAAAGTGAGACCTTATCTCAAAAAACAAGTGAAGAAGCCGGGCAGTGGTGGTGCACGCCTTTAATCCCAGCACTCGGGAGGCAGAGGAAGGCAGATCTCTATGAGTTCGAGACCAGCCTGGTCTACAAGAGCTAGTTCCAGGACAGGCTCCAAAGCCACAGAGAAACCCTGTCTCGAGAAAAAAAAAAAAAACAAGTGAAAAAACCAAAAAATATATCATGTAACCAAAATTTGGGCACTTGGAAAATGTATCAAAGGTTAGGAAGTTTAGAAAACACACTGGTGAGAAAAGTTCGGAGGGATTTTGAGAAGAGAGGAGCAAGACTAGACGGTGAGGACTTATAAACCGCTCCAGCAGACTGCCACCCTCAGGTGGTCCCCAAGCCCACTCCAGGAATCTCTGTTTCAAGGAGAAAGACCTTTGGGGAGTTGAAGGTGCAGCATCAGAATGCTGGGCCCAGGCCGCAGGCCCGTTGCCATAGCAACACGCCGGCTCCCGCCGCCTCCCCCACCATCCCCGAGCGTCCCGCTCCTCACCACTGCTCCACTTTGTCTCTCCACGTCAACACAGCCCTCATCGCGGCTTCCCCCACGCCTCGGGCCCCTCCTCCCTGACTCGACAGCAACAGGCTTCTCTCAGCAAACCACTCTGGCTACCTGCGCTACCCTTAGCAACGCACATGCGCGATGGACCGCTCGTGAGTTCACAGAGCTCCAAGTGCGCAAGTCCAAAAGGGAGGCTGGCTCCTCAGCTGAAGCGCGCAGCGCGCAGGGACGCAGGAGGCGGACGCAGGAGGCGAAAGCGGAAGTATGACGCTGGTGACCGGTCACGGAAGATGAGTGGGGCGGGGCGTTTAGCCAAACCGGAGGGTTTGATTGGCGGGGCCCTGGCCATGGCGGCTGGCGGGAAAGCAGCAGTGGGGACTGACGGATTCTCCCGTCCATCTTTGGATTCCGCCCAGTGTTTTGTGCTGTGTTCAAGTTCCACCCCGCCTCTCGGCCTGGAGCTGCAGCTGCAGCTCGGTGGACCAGAGCAACAAGGATGGAGACCCCAAACCTTGGGGACAGCTCAGCCCCCTCCAGCACCCCCAGAGAGAGCCTAGTTCCAGACCCGCCTTGGGACCTCTGGCAAGTTGTTAACCCCTCTCGAGCCTCAGTTTCACCATCTGTAGAATGGAAACAGGAGAATCGCTCTTGTGTGGGTGTTTCTACCCCACTGTGGGAACCCTTGGGTGTCCCCGTCCCCGATTCCTTGGCCGAATTGACCGGGGAACTTGGAGGACAAGGGATGTTTTGTGATGCAAGCAGGTTAGTTAGCCTAGGTCGGAAGTGGGAGCCTCAGAAACGGTCGTAGGAAAAGTCGCAAAGGAAGCAGCTATTGTATCGGGGCTAAAATTTGCATGTCTTAAATGTTGGCCTCTCAAAACAGTCTTGAGGTCTGGGCATTTAACTAACTTGGTAGAGTGCTTACCTAGTATACACGAAGCCGTGGGTTGGATCGGCAGCACCGAATACCCGGACGTGGTGGTGCAGGCCAGTGGAGGCAGGAGGATCAGAAGTAGAAGATGAGTCTCTGGTACGTGGTGGGTTCAAGGCCAGCCTGGGGTGCATAAGATTCTGTCTTAAAAGCAAACAACAGCAGCAAAACCTTTTTTAAAAAATTATTCCTTTTAACAGATGGAGAAAGGAGATTTTGAGCCCAAAGAGTCTTTCTCTTGGAAGGTCAGCTGATAATAAATGGCAGAGCTGGCTTTTCCACCCAGTTTGTTAACCTAAGAGTTTGTGGTGATTCCTCCATATTTCAGTTACTCTCTCTAAGATCTTTCTAGCTGAGCCAGGCAGTGGTGGTGCACGACTTTAATCCCAGCACTCAGGGAGGCAGAGGCAGGCCAATCTCTGTGAGTTCGAGACCCGAGACCAGCCTGGTCTACAGAGTGAGTTCCAGGACAGCCAGAGACACTCGGAGACTCCCTGTCTCAAAAAGCTAAAAAAAAAAAAAAAAAAAAAAAAAAAATTCTCTAACTGCTATTAACCCCAAATTCCATCAGGTGCCATTGTTCTAACCGTGGTCAGTCATTAGTTCTTGCTTAGTTTCCCTGTTTAAAGGAGGCAAATTAGGTTAAATGGTCTCCCTAGAGACTCATTCACTTTCTTTTTTAAAGATTTATTTTTATTCACGTGTGTCTTTGAATATGTACACAGGTGTTGGTGGAGACCAGAGGAGAGGGTCAGACCTAGAGTTGCAGGCTGTGAGGAGCTGCCTGATGTGGCTGCTGGGACTGAACTGGAGTCCTCTGGAAAATGCTCGTCACCACTGAGCCATCTCTCCAGACCCTCCCTCTCCTTTTAAAATGTGTAGTTTAGTGATTAAGATACCATGTTCTCAAGGCTGGAGATAGAGCTCAGTGGTTAAGAGCCCTTACTGCTCTTCCATGGGACCTGGGTTTGTTCCCAGCACCCACAGCCCAGGCTCACAACCACCTGTAACCCAGCTCCAAGGGCTCCAGCCCCCTCTGGCCTCAGCACCTGCCTGGACATGGTGCCCATATCCTCCTCTAAAGGGGGGAGCGATACACTGTACTGAAGGTTTTGTACGTATCCCCCCCCCCCCCATAATAGCATGGGGAGAAGTACTTGATCACAGTTCTGCAGGCATGGGTTCTGGTATTAGTTCTGCAAGTGATTGGATTTCATTATCACACAATTTGTCAATAAGACTAAGTTTTAACCTCACAAAGTGATGAGAATCAAGACCAAAAGATTTGGAAGTTCTTGCCAGAAGTCATATGCCTGGGGGTGGGGTGGGGCGGGTTAACACTGTTTCATGAAAGTTGCACACGTCAGTGAAGTGCTCTTCTTACTTGTTGGCAGGAGAGGGCCGATCAGTTTAAGCAGTGCTGATCTCAGGTGAATGTCAGGTACCAGCTGTTATCAGAAACCTTTTATAGTAGCCCTGCTGCATGATTACCAAACAATTAAAAAAAAGTGTTATCTTCTTCAACTGTTAATGTGCAGAGAGTCCTTTGGATCTGTAGACCAGGCTGGCCTCAAACTCACTGAGATCTGCCTGACTCTGCCTCCCAAGTGCTGGGATTAAAGGCCACCACCTGGCATAAAAGATATTTGAAATGAGTTCATCACTTGGGCTTTGTTTTTCCAGCAAGGAGGATGTAGCCGCTGGACTGGGAAGAACAGAAGACGGAAAGGAACCAGTGATAAGCAGCGAGGGTAGCCCCCTTCCCCAGGAACCTGCTGCTGCTACTCAGTTTAACGGTCTTGCAGAGACAGAACGCCATGAGCCCCTCGTGTGTGGATGGGAGAGAATTGTGAAGCAAAGGCTGTCTGGGAAAACTGCAGGCAGATATGACGTATACTTCATCAGGTGAGCACTCAGGAGGAAACAAGTACAGCCCAATGGGTTTTGTCCGTAATAGGAACATTAGTAAGAATCTTGGGTTTATGAACTGGGGAATGGCTCAGGGAATGAGGCACTTGCCAAGCATGCATGAGTCCTGGGTTCAGATCCCCAGAACCCATCTAAAAGGCTGAGTAGGTGTAGCAGCTGCCTGTAACCCCAGCCCTCAGGGCCAGAGAATGGATCCTCAGGGAAAGCTGACCAGCTAGACTAACTGGGATTGGTGAGCTCTGGGTTCATTGAGAAAGACTGTCTCAAAGTGGAGAGTGAGCACAGACACCTAGTTTTAACTTTAGGCTTCCACATGCACAGGTACACATGAAAATGCTCAGACACACACACATACGCCACACTCACATACATTTTTAAAAGCTTGTTATAAACCATTATTGTTCCTTCAGTGTTACTGGTTAGCTTTATCACGTGATTTGGGAACAGTTACATATACATGTTGTTGATCCTGTTCCCAATGGCTAATGATACATTTGGATTTAAGCTATATTTGTATGTTGATTTTATATTGTCATAGAGAAAAATATATTGAAAAAGGGCCATTGATCACTTTTTGTTACTTTAAAATGGCAAACAGCTTTGGTGACATTTAGAAACTATTAATTGGAAATCCGAAATGTGGTTCAGTTCTTTTTAAAAGTCACTCCTATTTATTAGCATAAGTTTCCTTTCTTTTTTTTTTTAGCCCACAAGGACTGAAGTTCAGATCGAAGCGTTCACTTGCTAATTATCTTCTCAAAAATGGAGAGACTTTTCTTAAGCCTGAAGATTTTGATTTTACTGTGCCGTCTAAAGGGGACATCAGATCCGATTATAAAGACCAAAGCTTGGTAGCTCTGACTTCGCAGCAGTCACAGCAGCCAGAGGAAAGCAGCATCTCACACCATAACCTCAGGACACGAAGCAAGTTGCAAACCCATGTGTTGCCTTCACCCAGTGGTAATTCAGAGACCCCAGGTAGCAGCAGACTGTCCAACTCCAGAAAGCCCAAAAGAAAGGCGGCTGTTTTGAAAGGAATTGGAAGTGAGAAAACCAAACAAAGGTGCAGGAAGAGTCTCTCGGATTCTGCACGAAGTACCAGAAAAAGAGAATCTGTGGTTCAGAAAGCAGGCGCTGAAAGTGAGCTAGTTCCACCGGAATGTCTGTGCCCTGCAGATGCCTGCTCCAGCCAAGGGACTGTCAGCGTGGCTGGGGAAGAGAAGGGCCTGGGTACAGAAAAGCCACCGAGTCCAGGGTCAGATCTTCATCCCACACAAGTAGCTTCTGGCATCACAAACAAATTGCATTCAACGGAAGAAGCAGGTGATACGAACCGTGAGCAAACTTTTTTAGAAGCAGAGGAAATCAGATCGAAGGGAGACCGAGAGGGGGAGGCGCATTTGCATATCGACGTCTTACAGGGTGACTCTGAAATGCCCGGCTGCTCCCAAGCCAAGAAACGCCTTACTTCTGAGACACTCCGAGGTACTTGGCACATGAAAGTGCTGTTAGCTGTGTGGTAACCAGTTTACCTTCCCGGAGCTTGTACTCCTTTCCCTGGGTGTGGGTGAGATAGAGACTGTAGTGAAGAAGAGCCGATACATTCTCCCAGTTGATCCCAACTCTGCCCTCTCTAAGGGATTTTTGGGCACAGGGTTCCATGACTCCCAGGCTAGCTTGGGTCTCACTGTAGCTGAAGATAACTTTGAAATTGTATCTTCTTGTCTCTGCCTGGTGGGTGCTAGGATTAAAGGCGTGTGTCCCGATGCTACTATTTTAATGCAGTGCTGGGCATGGGCCCCAGGCCTGATGCATGGTAGTCAAGCACTCTATCAGCTGAGCCACATCACCTTCCCTAACTGGTCTTTGAGCTAGCTGGTCTGGTCATCGAGCCCTTATTATGGCAGAGAGGGACGCGACTGGCTACAACCACGGTGCCCAGCAAAGGCAGGACAGTGGCAGGACGTGGCTGCTCCCACCTCTCCTGGGCAGCAGCTGGGAGACGGAGCTTTCTCCACTTGCCTTCCTCTTTCTAGACAGCAATCTCTAGACTGTAAGGAAAATTAAAAGGCTTCTCTGGAGAATGTAGGTAAGACTCCTTTTATACATAAACTGACCAAGAGTGGTCAGCATCCTCCCGCCCCTCCTGTACTGCTGATGTGTGACTCCAATTTAATCCCATCTTATATCACAGTCTTTTTATCTCCTGTTACGGCCTGATGCTTCTCTAAAAGGCCTGGGAGCTCTCAATAATTCAAAAGTGTAATTGCTTTTAGTTCATGTATTATTTGTTCTGTGCTTTTCCCACAGAGTCGGGGCTTGGCAGTTTTGCCTATACAATGCCTCAGTGAATAATAGATAAAAAGATCTGAGCATCTCTGGGTTATTCATTATGCCACAGCAGCAATAATGAATAATCCCTTAAAGAACAGTAATTTTAATTTTACTGAGACTCCGTTGGGGAAACAGGCTGCACAGATTGGTGGAACCAGGGTAACACTTGATTTCTGCTTGCATTTCTGTCCTCTCCATAATGGTGCACCTTCTCTGTGCCTGGGACTGCCGTGTCTTTAACAGGGGATGCCACATGTACCTAGGGAATGGATGAGACTCCTCAGTCTGTGTCCTTTGAGCTTCATAAAGGAAGCATCGGGTCATATGAATTTACTGCTATTATAATGGGCAGGTTAAATATTAGAAGCATCCCCCCTTGACAAATATGGATATATTCAGCTCCTCCTCTACTGAAGTCTAGTTCTCAGTGTAAGGGGAAGTACCATTGGGTTACCAGGTGCCCAGTGGAACAATAATTGCTTGGCTAGAAATATCAAGACAACAGTAAAGGAGGCTGGGTAGTGATGTGTGGGAACCCATGAAGAATATCAAGTTTCCATTAAGATCAGCTTCCTTTGTTCTGTTTCATAGTTTCTTCTGGGCTTTACCTGCCCAGACTAGAGTAGCAGAAGGCACAGACATCATTATGTGGAGACCTGGATGTTTGTTGCGGTGTTTAGTCAACCCCAGTATCATTTTCTGGCAACTATTTAATTGTTAAGCCTTAGTTTCTGAAAATTTAAGGAATAAGCCTAACTAGTCTCATTTTTTCACATCAAGACAAGAGAAGGCAGCTAGCTAGTGAGATGACTCAGCAGTTCAGAGCAATTCCTGCTCTTCCAGAGGACCTGAGTTCAGTTCCCAGCACCCATGTCACGTAGCTCCTAACTGCCTGGAACTCCAGCTCCAAGGGATCTGATGCCCTCTACTGGCCTCCACACATAAATGAAAAATAAATAATACAAGGTAGCTGTGGTGTTACATGTCTGTAATCCAAGCACTTGGGCATTAGGTGTAGAAAGATCAGGAGTTCAAGGCCATCCTCAGCTATGTGGCAGATTGAGGTGAGCCTGGACTACATGAGACACTGTATCAAAACAATAATAACTGTGGGGTAAAAATGGGAAGTGAAAAAAGATGTTTTTTTAATATACAAATGTAAGTAAGATGTTATTAACTGATGCTCAGAAGGTGTAGCCAAAGGAGTATGAAGTATGACCATTTAAACTAAGTGACAGTTGTAGAAACTCCAGAGGTCTGATCACATTGGCTAAGATTTTTATTTTGTATTGATGTGGGTGAGTGCGAATTCCACATATGTGTGGGTACCCACAGAGGCCAGAAGAGGATATTAGGTCCCCTAAAGCTGGAGTTACAGGAAGTTGTGAGCCACTCAACATTGGTACTATGAACTGAACTCTGGCCTTCTGGAAGAGCAGCAAGTAGTCTTAGCTGTTGAACCATCTCTCCAGCCCTAGTTTGGTTTTTTTGAGACAGAAGCCAGGCTGGGCCTTGAGCTCACAGCTCTTCCTCAGGCTCTCCTGGATCCGCCTTTTTGGTAAATACAGCCGCAGAACCTTGAATAGTCTTTCTAACAACCACTGTACCATTTAATTCTATTCTCAGTGTCTGTGTTCATACATAGACATATGAGTCCATGTTTATAAAATTGGGATCATTTTTAGAATCTTGACTTTTTTTCATTTAGAAGTAAATGTCAGTGGAAAATATTCGTGATAAAATCTCAAAAGCATTTTAATGGCCATATCATACAAATAGACTAGTATATTCACACTGTTGCAGTTTCCCCTACTGTGAGTTGGCCACGTAAGTCACAGGGCATCAGTAAAGGGCACGGGCCCTTGAGCTAGACTGCCTGGCTTTCCATTGTTGCTCTCACACTAGCTGAGTGCCCTGGGGCTTATTTAGCATCTTTGTGCCTCAATCTCCTTATGTATAAAGGGAAGGAGATAAGATAGATAAGGCCCAGCTGCCCGGGTGTTTAAGAGAAGTAGACTAATTTGTGTAAGTGCTTATTATGTAACCCAGGCTAACCACAAACTCTATTCTGCCTCACCCTTCCATAAACATAGATTCTCTAAACTGCTTTTTCTTTTCAGAAGACAGCAGCCCACGAACACAAGTAGAAAAAAGGAAAACAAGCCTGTATTTTTCCAGCAAGTACAACAAAGAAGGTACCCACCCTTCCCCATGCAGTATGGAGGGGGCAACCCAAGTCTTTCATGAGTACAACTTTGACACCCCTATGTTTCTGTAGCTCTTAGCCCCCCACGACGAAAAGCCTTCAAGAAATGGACTCCTCCTCGGTCACCTTTTAATCTTGTTCAAGAAACACTTTTCCATGATCCCTGGAAGCTCCTCATTGCGACTATATTTCTCAATCGGACCTCAGGTTTGTGGGTCATTGTCATCTGTGTCTTGGTGAGGAGGGAGAGAACCAAACTGGTTAAGAGGCCCAAGTTCAAGGTCCGTTTTGAGTTTATGATGTTGGACAAGGCCTTTCCCTTTTAGCCCACAGAACTCTTCACCTATGGGTACATTAGACTGAATGACAGCCAGCATCCTTTTTAATACTGAGGGCCAGGTGGTCATTGGTTTCCTACTTCTAGATTAGCTTGGGTCTTCAGTGAAGGAGCAGTTAATATTTTCCCGCCTTCTATCCAGCTTGTATTCATTGAATGCATATAGTGGTTATCTGGTGATCTGATTACTTTAAAAATAGGCTTATTTTGGTATAATTTGGACTGGTAATCAAGGAGATTAACAGTGTTGGTATTTGACTCTGTAAGTGGCTACTGGTTCAGGTCATGATTTGACAGTATTAACAAGCAAGGCTGGGGATAGAGGTCCGTGGAACCTTCCCAGCGTGCTCAACAAGAAAGCTGTAACAGGGAAGCCCCTGCCTGAAGTCCCCAGATGAGGAACTACCTGGACACTAAGTCAGCCCTTCCCAGACATGTCTGCTGTGATTTGCTTGCCAGGCAAGATGGCCATCCCTGTGCTTTGGGAGTTTCTAGAGAAGTACCCTTCAGCCGAGGTGGCCCGAACTGCTGACTGGAGGGACGTGTCAGAACTTCTTAAGCCTCTCGGTCTCTATGATCTCCGTGCAAAAACCATTGTCAAGTTTTCAGGTATGTTCCCGTGGCCCCAAAGGAAGAAGCAAATTGTGCCCACTGAAGGCAGCCACACCTTAAACTTTAATGCCCCCGGATGCTCTATTAATTGAGGTCATTTAGCTCAAGCACTAAAGACATTTAAAACAGCCTGCTTGCCCCACACCACAGACTCCTGCTGACCTAAACCATAAATGTTTGCCCAACACCAAAGTAGCCCTCTGCGTAGAAGCAGGAAGTCATTTCCTCTGGCTAGCTGGCAAAGCAAAGAGAGTGGTTGGGAGGAGGCAAGTGATAAGGATGCTGGTCCAGAGGGAGGGGTCGTCCTGCCCCGTTACAAGTTTTCCCCGGGGCTGACCACGTGTGTGGGGTGTGTATCTTCAGATGAATATCTGACGAAGCAGTGGAGGTATCCGATTGAGCTCCACGGGATTGGTAAATACGGCAACGACTCGTACCGGATCTTTTGTGTCAATGAGTGGAAGCAGGTAAGCCCACTGCCAGCCATAGCACGTAAGTCCACGAGTGTGTCCAAGACGGACGAGACAGGAGCCCTGCTGTCGTCCCTACCGGATTTGCCCTCAGTTTAAGGAGCAGCAGGGGCATGAGGTTATAAACTGTAGGAGGGACTCCTCAGGTCCCGCCCAAGTCCCTTTGCTGTGGCCTCTGCTGACTTGAGCAGTCTGTCACTCCTGACCCTATTGCTGTCTTTTCCTGGCGTGTTCTGTCTCTAACACTGACAGGGTTTCTTCCTGTTAAAAGGAGCCCCTAGTGCTGGGAAGAGATAGCTCAGCTGGTAAAGTGCTTGCCATGAAGAACAAATTCAGATCCCCATAACTTAGGTAAAAGCCAGGCATGGCGGCATGCAACTGCAGTCCCAGCACTGTGGGGTCAGAAACAGGAGGGTGCCTGGAAACTCCCGGATGGCACAGTCAAAGGTCGTAGATGAGATAGCCAGTGAGAGAGCCTTTCCCAAACAAAAAGTGGAAGGTAGACCAGAGACATGGCTTAGTGGGTAAATGTGTTTTATAAAGCCTGGCAGCCTGTGCTCCATCCCTGGAACCCACATAAGGGTGAAAATAAAGAAGTAACTCTAATTTCTACTCTGACCTTCATAGGCATGCCTCATGGCACAACTAATAAAATTTCAACTTTCCTGAAGGTAGAAGGTGCCTGAGTCTCATGCCTGTACACACACCAGAAACAGTACGCTCCATAGGAAATGGTCGGGTTTAGAGTGTCTAGTTGACCAGTATCTCCTCGTATCTCATACTGGAGGGTGGCATCTGAGTCCTATTATTTGTGCCCGGAACTGGTGTGTTCTGATGGCAGCCTGCAACTGGAGGATACCCAGGCACACTGCCCTCTTGCCCTAACATTAAATCCGTGAGGTCTGGAGAAACCCACGCTGCAGGGCCACGCTACCAGAGCCGTCCATGAAGCCTCCCAGGGTCTGTGACGTTCCAAAAGCAGGGAGCTAACACTTGACTCATGGCATCGCTGCCTTCTGCTCCAGGGCTGGGGTAGCTCTGAACTGGAAAGTACTTTGTAAACAATGAAGGATTCCTGTTATGTAAGGCATAATTGTAGACAGTCATGGTTGCTACTGGGTTCAAGTTCTCCGTTTAAGTCAGATACATTATCATGGTAAACTCCCTCACCAACCTTTAAATGTGTCTATGGCTGATATGTTTCTTTTCTTCCAGGTGCACCCTGAAGACCACAAGTTAAACAAATACCATGACTGGCTGTGGGAAAATCATGAGAAATTAAGTCTGTCTTAAGCCAGCTGTCTGGAGTTTTCTATGCACTGCTTTGTGCTTCCATCCCTAAGAGCACTGTGTACAGTGAGCTCCCTCCCACAAGTTGATCTTAGTCAATTAGTGTTGTAGACATATTCTTAATGTGAAAAAGTAACTGTTGGGAGCTGGAGAGATGGCTCAGCGGTTGTCCAGAGGTCTTGAGTTCAAGTCGGTGGCTCACAAACCATCTGTACCCTCTTCTGGTGTGCAATCACACATAAGGCAGAACACTGTATACATAATAAATAAATCTTTTTAAAGAAAAGAAAAAGCAACTGATGGGAAATGACCCTAAAAGTGCATTTTGTTTTTCCAGTGATGTACAGTGTGTTGGTGCTGAGAGCCAATTTTCCGCACTCCTGCTGAGGAGAGACTGAACATGTTTTCTCTTCCTGTACAAAGTGGTAGTAAGGTATACGACTGTCATATGAAGAAAGAACCTGCCATTCTTATGGATATCACAGTGTCATAGTTTAAATAGTGACGCATTTACCTTAGAAAATAAAAACTAAATCGACCAACACATAGTGGTACCCACTGTAATCCTGGCACTCAGGAGACTAAGGCAGAAGGATGAAAAGTTGAGGGCCAGCCTATACTACATAGAGAGGAAAAAAACCAAACAGGGCAGGGTAGTAAAGTGGTTCATTAAATAAAGTCACTTGTGCTAAGCCTTATGACCTGAGTCCCATCCCTGGGACAACTCCTGTGGGTTGACCTCTGACCTTCACTTGAACTCACATATACATATCACATACATAAGAAAATTTTTAAGAAATGGTCTGGAGAGAGATGGCTCAATAGCTTAGTGTGCTTGCTGCTCTTCCAGAGGACCCAGAGTTCAGTTTTTAGCACCCTCATCGGGCAGCTCACAACAGCTGCTAGGAATCTGACGCCCTCTTCCAGCTTCATTGGTGCCTTCGCACGTGTGGCATGTATGTGCATATACATGAAAACCTAATGGAAAAATTAAGTCCTGATTATTAAACACTATTTTAAGATGTAATTTGAAAATCAAATTATGCCTCTCCCTTCTCACAGCAAACATCCGCTCATAATGCATAATATTGCATCCCATTTTTCATTAACAAATTGTGTTATGATATATTCAGTACCAGAGATTCACCTATACTAATCATGGTGGTACACTACTATAATCCTAACGTGTGGGAGTTTGGAGAGGGTCATGATCAAGTTCAAGGTCAACCTGGTCTACTTTGTAGTTTCCAGGACAACTTGGGCTATATGGTGACGTCCTGTCTCAAAACAAAACAAAAAAAACCAAAACCTAAAAATCCACCAGTGGCACACACAGTAAGAATATGTATATGTATGCACACACACACACATATATGTATTCCTAGCACTTGTAATGCTGAGGCAGGAGGACCACTGAATTCAAGGCAGCCTGGCTTATGTGTGATAGCAGCTTTGGCTGTACATCCAAACCCTGTATAAGAAAAATACAAACTAAAGTTGTTAGACTAAATAAAACTATGTTTGGATAAGTGGCTGGTGGACCTCTTTAATGGAATTCTTTGAGGGTTTTTTTTTGGGGGGGGGAGTTGTTTGTTTTTTGAGAAAGGGTTTCTTTGGGTAGCCTCGGCTGTCCTGAAACCAGCTCTGTAGACCAGACTGGCCTTAGGCACACAGAGATCCACCTGCTTCTCCCAAGTGCTGGGATTAAAGGTGTGCACCACCACCTCCCATCCCTGGTTTTGTTTTGTTTTGTTTGAGAAAGGGTTTCTTTGGGTAGCCTTGGCTGTCCTGGAACTGGCTCTTGTAGACCAGATTGGCCTTAGACTCACAGAGATCCACCTGCTTCCTCTCCCAAATGCTGGGATTAAAGATGTGCACCACCACCTTTCATCCCTGTTTTTGTTTTGTTTTGTTTTTTTCTGAGACAGGGTTTCTCTGTAGCTTTGGAGCCTGTCCTGGATTTAGCTCTTGCAGACCAGGCTGGCCTCGAACTCACAGAGATCCGCCTGCCACTGCCTCCTGAGTGCTGGGATTAAAGGTGTGCGCCCCCACCACCTGGCTCCCATGCCTGTTTAATGGAATTCTTCAGACCTGATGTACAAATAGGTTTCACAGTATATTGTATATTAGGTAATTAATAAAAATATTTTTATTAAAAAGGTCCCTTGGGCATCATGTGTTCTTGACCACTCACACTGGCTCTTAGGAACTTTGGATTTGACCTTAGCAGCCCTGTGAGGATGTAAACATCTGTCTGCTTGTGGCTCTATTGCAACTCATTCCCTTAACCCTGGTCCTTTGTAAAACTTCATCTCCTCTCCCAGTTAAGAATGGGACCTTTTTATGTTTAATGCCATTTCCATAACAGATGGTGTAGTATCGTGGTTCTAACCTCGAAACATTTGCCTTAGAAATCACCAAATGAAGTCCTAAATTATTAACTCTTAATTGCCAATTGCCATTCTAAGGTTTAGCTTGAAAATTGAATCCGATGAAGGCAAAGTACACCAGCTGTCAGAAGCTGTTTGTCGCAGGCTAGCATGTGCCCAGGCAGATGTGCTATGATGCAGACTAGTTGATTTTCCCCTCTGGTGAACAAGCGGCAGCTGTTACGAGGGATGCTGGGGCTGGAGCGCTGACTCAGCCATGGCAGTAGTCAGGTTCAGTTCCCAGCATCCTCACAAAGGAGCACAGGAAGGAGGGGATCTGTTGCCCTCTGACGCCGGGCACACAGGCAGTGTGTATACATACATGAAAATAATGACACAAAGTGTAAAGAGAGATGCAGTTTGACTGAAGAACAGGAAAGCTGGCCACACCTCCCCTTCCACTTCACAATAACCCATCACAGCAGCACAGACAAGTACAGAGTCCTGTGCCGGGGAGAGAGAGGCAAAAAGATGAAAAGGCTCTGTGGAGACCTCCCAGGGTGAGAGAGGTGCAGACAGCAATGGAAGAGAAGAGAAAGGCTAAGTGTGAGCACAAGCAGCTCAAAGTATGGAGAAACCTTGACATTCCTAGGCCACAGCTCAGGTTGGGTGGAAAAGCAAAATTCCCAGAAGTCGGCTGGAAAGGAAGGCTGCAGGGCAAGGCCATTTAGAGGCCCCCTCCCTGGTCTCGTTGGAGGGGAGCTCTGCCTGGTTGGTTGCTAGGGTTCCAGGCCTGCCTCTCCCCTTTCAGCAGATAAGATCACCGGGCTTCCATGCCTTTTCTCATATTTCAGAAACCCTGCTGCCTTGTTTTTGTGGCTTTGTAAGTCTAAATGATGTGAGTGCCTCAGTTGTAGAGGGTTAAGAAGATGTTACATCTGGTGAAGGTGGGCCCCAGCACAGAGAACTTTGTTCAAATATTGGTCTTTGTTTTTTTAGCATAAAGTTTAGAAATGACTTAGGGGGGCTGGAGAGATGGCTCAGCGGTTAAGAGCATTGCCTGCTCTTCCAAAGGTCCTGAGTTCAAGTCCCAGCAACTATCAGGCCACAACATTATTCCGACTACCCAGATGCTTATACAACATGAAATACCACATGGTGGCTCACAACCATCTGAAATGAGATCTGATGCCCTCTTCTGGCCTGCAGGCAGACACACAGACAAAATATTGTATACATAATAAATAAATAAGAAAGAAATGACTTAGGGTCAGAGATGTAATTCAACAGTTGTGTTTCCCTGGAGTTTTGCACAAGGCCTAGGGCTCAGTGCCCAGCAGTGCAAAATAATTTTGTTATTTGATATGATCTTTCCATGTAGACCAGACAGGCCTCCAACTCACAGAGACCCTCCTGTGTGTCTCATACTTGGCCAAAATAAAATTATAAGTGTTCAGGTAAGTGGTTTTGTTTTGTTTTTAGAACATCTGCGGTGCTGTACAGTTGCTGTCACTAGCTAATCCCAGAACCTTCCCATCACCCAAAAGGAAACGCCATTGTAGTTAACAGCTAATCCTTTCTCCCCACTCATCCCTGGTCACTAGGAGCTGACTGTCTGGAGACTTGCCTATTCTGGCCATTCCATATAAATAGAACCCTGCAGGATGAGGCCTCTTAAATCTGGCTCCTTTCATTACCAGGAGCCCTCCATGCAGCACGTGTAAGTATTTCATGTGTCTTTAAATGCACACCCCGTATTTCACCCGTGTGTGGGTGGACATTTCAAAGATTTATTATTAGGACTGGTTCCCAGTCTCTGTTTCCGGTTTTGACTTTTTATCATTATTTATTTATTTTGATTTTTTGAGACAAGGTTTCTCTATAGCTTTGGAGCCTGTCCTGGAACTAGCTCTTGTAGCCCAGGCTGGCCCCGAACTCACAGAGATCCACCAGCCCCTCCTGAATTAATTCTGCTAGAATTAAAGGTGTGTGCCACCACTGCCCAGCTTTGATTTTTAAAGATAGGTTCTCACTGTGTACCTCTGGCTGGCCTGGAACTCGTCATGTAACACAAACTGGCCTCAAACTTTTGTCTACCCTCCTGCCTGCTTCTGAGCGTTGGGATATAGGCGTGTGCCGCCATAACTGTGGTTCCGGACCATAGCACCCAGTTGTAATACCAAATAGTCTCTCATTAGACCTTGACTGGTTAGGGTTCTCAGCCCTCCGGGACTGTGGGAGTGTAGCGTTCTTTTTAAATGTGAAAAATGAAGCCTAAAGATGGGAAAATCTGTCAGAAAACAGGAAAATAGGGGAATTTTCACTTCAGATTCAGGAGCCTCAGGAAGAATGGGGTATAGGTGTGATTCCTCACACAAGGTGCCAACCTGGAGCTAAGTCGTCTTTAACATTCCCAGCTTCCGGGTTTTCTCCCCCGCCTGCTTCCAGCACGTGGAAGCGCTCAGCCAATCGGCTCACAGCATCTGTAGTTATGACAACGGGGCTTACTCAGCAACTTGGATTACCTTTTGCAAAACTTGAAACTGATATGCACCAAATGGCTAAACCTGTAGCCTGCTCCACAGCGCCATCTGCAGGAACCCTCTGACTCCCTGCAGCAGAGCCATTAGGAAAGGCTGGAAGCCTCATTGTGCCGTCTCAGCTCTGCCAGAAGGGTTGCCAGGAGTTCTGGAGAAGGTCATTAACTCTTCCAGGATTCCCATGCCCGGACTTAGCTCGAGGAGCAGCCGAGTCCCCTGGCTTGGAATCAGAGCCGGGGCTTTTGTACCTGGGATCCTGCATATTTCTGGGTTGAGCAACAATGCGTCCTATATTGAAGAAGAGACCTGGAGAAGTTGGCTGTCAGTTCCCAGGAAAGTTCTCGGCAAAGAGCTGCAATTTGAAAAGTGGAGGACACAGACAGACGAGAAGAGATGTGAGGCAGGTGGGCCTGAAGACCCAAGTCCTCAGCAAGCCTCCTCCCGACCTGTCTAAAGCTTCAAAGAGTAATGCTGATTCTCCTGGCCATCTTTCCCCGGCACATAGTCAGGGTCTGGCAGAAACCCTGATCAAATACACTGGAAAGCAAAAGAGAGGAGCCAGGCTAGGAGAGCCCCAGAAAGCCGAGGAGAAAAGGTACAGTCGGGTGACATTCAGCTTGACACCCTCAGACTTTGGTAAGTGAGGGTACTTTTCATAGAGATACAGAGTGTCTGGGGGACCTGATTAGATGGCACTGGAACCAGGGGACACCCACGACCCTGTAAACTATTGGAGTGGGATGTTTTCGGAGCAGCTAGATGCATGGCTGTGCTGGAACGGGGGTCCTCAGTGCAGAGTGAGTGGGAGAAAGTGGCTGTCCAGTGGAATGCGTTGATGCTTCGGAGTGAGCAGGACAACAGGAGCCCAGGATGGTGGCCAGAAAGGGAGGCAGCAGCTGAGAGATGCGAGCCATTAAGAAGGAGTGTGTTTTCTGAG
Source organism: Microtus pennsylvanicus (assembly GCF_037038515.1). Lineage (NCBI taxonomy): Eukaryota > Metazoa > Chordata > Mammalia > Rodentia > Cricetidae > Microtus > Microtus pennsylvanicus. The sequence continues at coordinate 31,447,852 of NC_134586.1, forward strand.
ACCAGTTAGGACCCTCAGGCAGGCGCTCCCGGGAAACACATTTGGGTCAGCGAACGGAGTCTTTTCCACCATTCGGGGTCCACGGTGAAGTTTTTGTATCCCTGGGAATGTACAAACAGAAGCAAAGTCAGTCAGTGACAGCCATTGACGTCAGAGAGCACACTTGACCTGGGCAGGAGCTGGAACTCAGTGCTTTCCCATCCCCATCTTGACAAGATGGCAGCCTCACCCTGTCACTGCAGGGACCACCTCCTGTGGATGGTCACCGCCCAGAAGAACACTAGGAAGAAGTGCCATTAAGAATGGGCAGTGAGCGTCTGGGCTGGTACCTGTCCTCTTAGTGGCTGTTCTAGTGCAGGAGAGACACAGCTCGTAAGGCAGCTCTTAGAAAAGAAGGCATTTAGTGGGGCTGGCTAACCGTTTCAGAGGCTTAGTCCGTTATCATCATGGTAGGGCTCATGGCGGCCGGCAGCCAAGATGCTGGAAAAGTAGCTAAGAGCCATACCCTGATGGACGAGCAGAGAGACTGGACCTAGTGTGGGCTTTTAAAACCTCAATGCCACCCAGCAGTGGTGGCACACGCCTTTAATCCCAGCACTCAGGAGGCAGAGGCAGGCAGATCTCTGTGAGTCTGGGGCCAGCCTGGTCGACAGAGCTCCAGGACAGCCAGGGCCACACAAAGAAACCCTTTCTCCAAACAAAACAAAAACCTCAAAGCCCACCTCCAGTGACACAGTTCCTCCAACAAGACCACACCTCCCAGTCCTTTCAAACAGTTCCATTCCCTGGTGACTGAGTATTCAGATATACGAGCCTATGGGGGCCATCCTTAATTAAACCACCACACCCATACGGTGAACCACAGGGCGGGAAGCCTCAAGGAATGCTACGCCCTTTGGGGAACACAGCAACTTGATAAATGGAACCCAGGGGCCAGGCAAGGAGCAAGGAGACATGGCTTAGCAGAAAGGAGCAGTGTAGACAAGGGGATGATGTGGAGAAGAGGGGTGAAAGCTTTAGGCCATGGCAGGAGGGGTGTTAACTCCAAGAGCACTAGAAAGCCAGCCTTGGTGAGGAAAGCCTGCCATCCCAGCATCTGGGAAAGTGGGGCATCCTGGTCTACCTGGTGAGACCCTGGCCCACACCATGCTGTGGTGAGACTAAATGTGGGGGCTGGAGGGAACCCGAGGGAGTGGGAAAGAAGAGCTGAGGAGGCTGAAAAGCAAGTGAGAGATAATGAGGTGGAGGAGTGGGGCAGGGTGGGGGCACACGTGTGTAAGCTGGGCTGCCTGTGCCGTGAGCCAGTCAGATCTGCTGATACAGATACAGGCGAGGGGGCAGTGAGAGTGCTCTGTATCGAATCCCTAGCACCGGGTTGTGGGGGATGGGGGTGGCATAAACCATTTAGAAATGAAAGTCTTGAGATATGAGGATCAAGTGACAGCTGGGTAACAGGAACTAGCTAAGAGCTTGACTCTGGGGCCTGAGAGACGGTACAGTGGTTAAGAGCACTTGCTCTTGCAGAGGACCCCGAGTTCAGTTCCCAACACCCACATGGAGGTTCACAATCAGTTATAACTCCAGTTCCAGGGATCCAAACACCTTCTTCTGGCCTCTGTTGGCCCTGCACTCCTGCGGAACACATATATATATGTTCACACAAAACATTCATACCCATAAATTGAAAAGAAATCCTGAAACAAAAGAACTTGTCTGTCAGGCTAATTGAGCTCTGTTAGTAATCAACCCGGGGACTTGGGGTCTCTGTGGGCTTTAGTATCTCTACCTGAAAAATGTGGCCAGTCATAGCACCAAACCCATGTCTACATCTGTCATCCAGGAACTGTTTACTAAGTTCCCTTTACAGGTAAGCCTGTGGCGGAGCCAAGACTCCAGCAGAGAACAGTGCAGACAACGGACAAGGTCATGGTCTTTGTGGAGCTGTTTACTAGAAAAACAGCAAGGCGTTTGCATCAGGATTCTCAAACAGGAAGGCCCCCCTCAAGCAGTTATTAAATGAACTGAGCTGAGAGGAAATGGGGGGAGGCACTGCAAGCTGGAGAGGCCAGGCTCCTAAGTAGAGTGTCCAACAGTATGAGGGCCACCAGTGTGTAGCTCTGAGTGCTTGCAATGGTGTCTTGATTACTGTTCTATTGCCATGGTTAAACATCATGACCAAGAGCAACTTGAGAAGTTACAGCTTATAGATCATCACTCTGGGAAGTCAGGGCAGGAGCTGATGCAGAGGCCATGAAGGAGTGCTGCTTACTGTCTTGCTCCTTACAGCTTGCTCAGCCTGCTTTCTTATAGAACCCAGGACCACCAGCCCAGAGATAGCACCACCCACAGTGAACTGGGGCCCTCCCATGTCAATCATCAACCAAGAAAACACACTACAGACTTCCCCACAGGCCAGGTTCTAGAAAAGCATACGGCAGAAGGCAGGTTCGTGAGACAGTTCTGACAGTCCGTTCTTGGAAAGAAGATGACTCGGCCCCAGGATGTAACCGTCTCCATTAACCATAGCAGAGGGGCTGCTATAACTTTTATGCATATGGGTGTTTTGCCTGCATGTGTGTCAGAGAACAGTGTGTGTGCCGTGCTCTTAGGGGCCAAAAAAGGGTGACGGACCCTCTGGAACTGGAGTTGCAGATGGTTGTGTGCTACCATGTAGGTGCTGGGAACTGAACCTGATCCTCTGGAAGAGCGGCCAGTGCTTTTAACCACTGAGCCATCTCTCCAACTCCCTAATTGTTTTTTCACACTTATTTATTTCAACAGGCATAGGACGGCTTGGGCCATGGTGCAGGTGTGGTCAAAGGACAATTTGTGGGAGTCTGTGTTCTTCTACCATGTGGGTTCCAGGGATTGAACACAGGCTGTCCAACTTGGCAACCAGCGCCTTTATCCACTGAGCAATCTCACCTACCCACCTGCCATGACATTACAAGTTAGGGGCTTAGGGATGTGGAGCGGTGGCACAGCACTTCTTCAGCAAGCATTAGGCCCTGGGTTCAAGTCTTAGCACCACGAAGACGAGAACTTGTATGTAGTGAACAAAGATGTGTGTATGTATGTGTGCATAATAGATGCATAGATAGCAGCACACTTATGTACAAATCAACTCTAATAAACACCTCCATCGCCTAATAAATTAGGTATCCATTATCCCCATCTTACAGAAGAAAGTGAGCCGCAGATTGAGCAGAAAGCCGGCCAGCTGCACTAAGACCCAAGCTCTCTAAATCAGATCTTTTGCTCCCACCAGAGGGCGCTGTGGTGCCTAGGCTGGTCAGACCAGTTCCAAATCTTCTGAGCTCAAGCAGAGTATAGTAAGAGTCGGAGACAGTGAGAAGTCTTTGTTCCATCTGTTGGCATGCAGGTCACATTAGCTAACACACTGTTTTCTTCACCATAGTGACGCAGTGATAGAGCCAGGCAGGGACCAGACACCCTGATACACAGCCAGCACCTACCACAGTTTCCCTTTCCCTGGCTCCTGTTAGTCCTCTTCCTAAAAGGAACTCACTTGCAACCCTCTTCTCCCAAGGGGCCTTCTCGTCTTACACCTCCATAGATGAGGACATCTATGAAACTAGCCGCCATCCTGTCTTCAATCCTGAGCTGGTCATTGCCCACTGCTTCAGGCAGTTGAAAGAGAAAGACTTCCACCTGCCACAGAGCCGCAGGCGGATCATCATTGTGCCTGGGACCAAGGACCAGGTGCCAGCCCATGCCGCAAGGCCTCCTCAAGCTCCCCCTTCACCTATACCTAGCTTCAAAGCTCTGGATATTGAAGACATCCAAGAGCCACCTGTGGACAGAAAGGTCTGGTTGAGCCAGAGGGCAAGGCTCCGGAGGCAGCTGGAGTCGTTTGGTGATGTCAAGACATGGCTGCAGAATAAGCCCAGCATCACACCATCAGAGGCCAAGGTTCTGCTCATGATCCGCCATGAGCAAAAAGCCTCCGAAGATACCTTCATTTCAATCGGGACACCCAAGGTGAGAAGCTCCGATGGCCAGAAGATGCTGAGGCTTTGGGAGTCTGTTGTCATTTTGCTTCCTTTTATTAGACAGGACGAGGTGCTTTGCCCTTTTTCTTCAAAGGAGCAAAAGCAAGTCCCCAAAGGAAGGTGTATGAGTTCCCTGTCGCTGCACAGCCAATACTCCAGTGGGACTTAAAGAAATACTATTATTTCAGACAGCTATGTCTGTCACTCTGGAATCTCAGTGCAATCGAGCTGGGAGGCTTTGTCTCTATATCATGAGACTGTGGACCTGAAGACAGCTTCAGACTTGACCAGTCCAGGAAGACAGACTGCCTTCTAAGCTTGTTCAAAGGGCTATTGTGCAGATGCTTCACTGCCTCCCTTAGGGACCTCCCAGAGGCTGCAGACAAGCCCTCACAATAAGAAGGCTGGCTGCCCCCAGAGTGAGCCTTCCGGAATAGAGAGCCAGGGAGGCCTAGTGCCTTAAGCCCTGGTCTCGGCATTGCACCGTGTCAGAATGAGCTGCTGAGGACTGCCTGCACCATGGGATGGGAAAGGGATTCTGTCTGAGAACACATGAAGGGGTTTATAAGCACCCCAGCTAGGGCACACTAGCAGTCAGTCTTGACCTGTCTGCTGGAGAGGCCGTACTAACCAGTCCTTGTGGGCTAGTTTGAGGACACAACTGAGGTGAGGGTGAAGAGGACCATCTTGTTGATGTCATTACCTGTAGGAGGAAGGGTCCCTTGTCCTTCCTAGCCACCTGGCTAGCTTAGACCTGAAATAATAACCACACAGAAACTGTATTTATTAAATCACTCGGAGTCACTTGTACCCTGAGAGGCAAGGTTCAGTCACCCATCCTCAATAGGTCAATTAAAGAAGCCTGATTAATGATAAAGAACATCATAATGATGAGGGCTGGAGAGATGGCTCAGTGGTTAAGAGCACTGCCTGCTCTTCCAAAGGTCCTGAGTTCAATTCCCAGCAACCACATGGTAGCTCACAACCATCTGGAATGAGGTCTGGTGCCCTCTTCTGACTTGCAAACATACAGACAGAATATTATTGTATACATAATAAATAAATATTTTAAAAAAGAATATCATAATGATAAAGAACATGATAAAGGAGATTTATTCAATGTAGCCACACTGAAAACAAGGACAAAGACATAACACATCCTCCCCTTCAGTCCCTCTTTGGGTTGTGAAATGAGATTAAAGTTTAACTAGAGGGCCAGGCGGTGGTGGCGCACGCCTTTAATCCCAGCACTCGGGAGGCAGAGGCAGGCGGATCTCTGTGAGTTCGAGGCCAGCCTGGTCTACAGGAGCTAGTTCCAGGACAGGAACCAAAAGCTACGGAGAAACGCTGTCTCGAAAAATAAAAAAAAAAAAGTTTAACTAGAGGGCTAGGAATATGTACATCTAAGCAGTCCCATTATCTGTCTCGTTCTTCCCTCTTTCAGGGCAAAGTTCCCAAACCTATTTATCAACCTATACCCCAGCTGCGACTGCCCAAGCCTTCTACCCTGGCGGACTTGTACGCCTACCTGAGGACCCGAAAGATCAAGATCCTGGAGGTATTTAGCAAGGTGGAGCGGGGTGAGAACCAGCGCATCTCCAGGGAGGAATTTATCATGGCTCTAAAGGCAGTAAGTATGAACTTCTCAGCTGGGCCTGGGGTGTGTCCTCCCTCCGTGAGGCTCTAGGGTCCTGAGGGGCAAACACAGGGCTCCACACGACCAGCCTTATACTTGCAGAGCCACACTGGGAAACATGGCACAGCCACAGTCAGATTACAGCCTTAAAACCACCTCTGCACCAGGCTAACGGGAGAGATGGCTCTTGTGGAGTTCCAGGGTTCCATTTCCAGCACCCACATAGCAGCTCACAATCACCTTAACCCCACTGCCTGAGGATCTGATGCCCTCTTCTGACTTCTACGTGAACTGCATGCACGTGGCGCACAAATATACACACAAGCACACAGAAGACAAACAACAAAACCCTCTGTGATGCTCCGGGGTGCAGCTCAGTGGTAGAGCCTGTGTTCAGCATGTACATGGCCCTGTCATGGCACCACTAGTGACAAGCAAAAGCCAGTACCATACCTGGCGATAGAGAGATGGCTCAGTGGAGTGCAATTCCCAACACCCACATCAGGGGGCCCACAACCACTTGTAACTCTAGGACCCTTTTCTGATGCTTCCCTCTCCAGGGTGTGTGTTTCCACTTTAATTAAGCTAATCAAGACAATACCCCACGGGTATGCCCCCTAGGCTACCTTAATCTAAATAACCCTTCACAAGTGTGCCTGAAGGTTTGTCTCCTAGACAATCCCACATCCCGTCACACTGACATTCAATATTAACCATCCTGCCATATGTGGTAAGTGGCTCCTTGACTGGACCAGTTAGGGTAGAAATTTCTGTCATCTTTGAAAGTTCTGTTAGTGTAATGCAGGATCTGGGCCCGTGCGTTAACTCCAGCCTGCCTCTTTGGAAAAACAAAAATATACTTTTATTGAACACAGTCACCCTCATTCATCTATGCACAGCTATGGATACTTTCAGGTTACAATGGCAGAGGCCCTGTGACTCACAAAGCCTAAAACGTGTCTAGATTCTTCTAGAAAAAGCTTGCCAGCTTAGATGAATTAAATGTGTATCTTCAAATCAAGATGTGCTGTTGACGTTTATGCTGGGGAGTTAACCCCCTAAGCCTCTAAGGACTCAGAAGGATCACTGTAGCGGGTGAAAGCTGACTAATAGGATCTGAGTGGAAGTGGAATAAACTAGCCCATGGAGGTCTTTTTAGCATGTCCCACTTATTCTTGTTATGCTCTCTCCGATGCTCTCTTGATGTTTCCCTTTCGATGTTCCTCCTCGATGTGCTTCCCATTCCACAGGGTTTCCAGTTTTTATATCCACATAGACAGTTAGCCATTTTCCGGTAAATAACAATGATACCAAGCACACATCCTGTTATTGCTAACAGGATGGATAAAAGACTGACAAGGTAGGCACCTTATGTCTCAGGAGGGGCGTGGTTGTGAAGCTCCCCGGCAGATACCAGGAGGATAAGGATGGAGTTTAGCCCTGGGGTGCTGTATCCACTGGCACCCAGGTGAGAAGGAATTTTTCCTCTGGGGCTGGTTAGCCACCCAAACTTTTTTCCTGTATATTTTAGGGGTAAAAGTACAAACAGTTAATTTCCTAGACTGAGGCCTTATGTCAGGGGGGCTGGAGCAATGGCTCAGAGGTTAAGAGCTCTCACTGACTGTTTTTCCAGAGGTCCTGAGTTCAATTCTCAGCAACCACATGGAGGCTCACAACCATCTGTAATGAGGTCTGGTGCCCTCTTCTGGAGAGTGCAGGTACACATGCAGGCAGAACACTGTATACATAATAAATAAATAAATCTTTAAAAAAAAGACTTTATGTCAAATGAAAGCTGAATAAATACAGAATATTAATAGAGTGTTAAGGGGGAGCAGAGACCAGTAGGCGATACTCTCCTGAGTTGGCTGCCAGAGAATTTAGGGCCACTCAGACCTGTTTATCAGTGAGAGCAGACATACTGTCTCTCTGCTTAGGGCTCCTTTCTTGTCAGTGAGTCCTGTCAATAAGGATAATTGTGGGGGACCAGCTTTATGTAGATTTGGCTGCAAACAAAGGTTTGGCTGAGTGAATGCTTTCACGCCAGGGCCCCACAGTGTGGGGTAAGGTATACAGTTGCCAATACAGGAAAAGTCCAATTTAAAGAATGATTTAAATACTGCTGGGATATTGTGGGATGAATTCCACTATGGAAGGGAGAAATGTTATGCTTTCACAAGATTTTTACAGACAGTTACTATCCAAAAGACAGGTGTTCCCGAAGCTCTGCAAATCGGGTTCCCCATAAGTGTACACTTGCGGGTTTGTCGGTGAATCTGTCAGCTGTACATTTACTGTATAATACTGTGGCTCACATCAATGCCCTTAAAAAGCAGACATTGTTACATTTTATTTTTTATTATTTTTGTTTTTTTGTTTTTGAGACAGAGTTTCTCTGTAGCCTTGGAGACTGTCCCAGAACTCACTCTGTAGACCAGGCTGGCCTTGAACTCACAGAGAGATCCACCTGCCTCTGCCTTCTGAGTGCTGGGATTAAAGGCATGCACCACCACAACCCAGCACCTATATCTTTTTTAATTGATTTATTCACATGTATTTCCTGCATATGAACTTCTGCCTAATTCACACCATATGGATACAGTGACCTCAGAGGCCAGAAGAGGGCATCAGATCCCCTAGAACTGGAGTTACAGATGGTTGTGAGCCACCACATAGGAGCTAGGAACAGAACTGAGGTCCTCTGCAAGAGCAGTGAGCCCTCTTAACTGCTGCCAACTCTCCTGCCCTCTTTTAAATTTTATTCATTTATTTATTTGTTTGCTTGTTTGGGGTTTTTCTGTGTAACAGCCCTGGCTGTCCTGGAATTCACTCTGTAGACCAGGCTGGCCTCTTCTTTTTTTTTTTTTTTAAATATTTATTTATTTATTATGCATACAATATTCTGTCTGTGTGCAGGCCTGAAGAGGGCACCAGACCTCATTACAGATGGTTGTGAGCCACCATGTGGTTGCTGGGAATTGAACTCAGGACCTTTGGAAGAGCAGGCAATGCTCTTAACCGCTGAGCCATCTCTCCAGCCCCCTGGCCTCTTCTTAACTCACAGAGATTCGTCTGCCTCTGCCTCCCAAGTACCGGTATTAAAGGTGTTTGCTACCACTGGCCAGATCCCATTTTTTTCTTATTTTTGATTATGTGTACGTGTGCGTCTGTGTGAGAACATGTGCACATGTGTGTTGGAGCCTGCAGGAGTCAAAAGAGGGTATCAGGTCCTTGGAGCTGAAGTTACAGATGTCTGTGAACAGCCAGCCAGATGTGGGTGTTAGGAGCCAAACCCAAGTCCTCTGCAAGAGCAGCACACATTCTTACCTGCTGAGCTATTTCTCTAGGCCTTCTTTGGTCTCTCCAGCTGGGGCGTGAACTCAGCACCTTGCATATCCTAGCAAGCTTGCTACTACTGAACAATATATCCTGACTTACTGTTTCAATTAACCAATGTTCAAACATTTTTATGAAATACAATTATATGAACATCCAAAACATTTTTTTAAAAGTAAATGTCTTCAACTACCAAAACAAAAAAATCAGTATAATATTAAATCCTGGGCTGGGAGAGATGGCTTAGCAGTTAAGACCATTTACTGCTCTTTCAAAGGACCGAGGTTTGGTTTCCAACACCCACACAACAGCTCACAATCCCCTGTAACTCCAGTTCCAGGTATCTGATACCCTTGTTGAACCTCTTTGGACACTGGGCATGCATATGGTGCACTTACATCCATACAGGCAAAACACTCTATACATAAAATAAATATTTTTTTTTCAAGACAGGGTTTCTCTGTGTAGCCCTGGCTGTTCTGGAACTCACTGTAGCCTTGGCCTTGAACTCACAGAGATCTTCCCGTCTCTGTCTCCCATATACTGGGATTAAATGTATGAGCCAGGGGCTGGAGAGATGGCTCAGTGGTTAAGAGCATTGCCTGCTCTTCCAAAGGTCCTGAGTTCGATTCCCAGCAACCACATGGTGGCTCACAACCATCTGTAATGAGATCTGGTACCCTCTTCTGGCTAGCTGTATACATAGTAAATAAATAAATATTAAAAAAAATAAAATAAATGTATGAGCCATCACACCTGGCTAATCTTTTTCAAATGTTTAAAGATGAAGTCCCTTAGCACTAGGACAGTTCTGAGCTGGACCAAGGACAGTTCAACAATGACTAACTATTGTCTAAAGAGAATAACGAGACAAAATCATACTCACAATTACGTTTCCTTTCAAACTTTTCTTTCTGAACCTTTGGTGTTTCTGGTAGGCACTGCATCCCTCCAGGGTTGTCTATTATCCTTTGTATTAGTCAGGGTTCTCTAGAGAAACAGAACTGAGCAATATATATGTATGTACGGTATCTGTTAGAGCAGCTTACAGGTTATAGTCCAGCTATTCCAATAGTCTCCCGATGGAAGGTCCAGTAATCCAGTGGTTGTTCAGTCCGCAAGGCTGGGCATCTCAGCTGGTCTTCAGTATATGCCAGAATTCCAAAAAATGAAGTAGCCTCTAAAGTCAGTGAAGGAATGGACCTGCCAGTGAGAGCAAGGGAAAGCAGGCAGAGAGAGAGCAAGCTTCCTTCTTCTATGTCCTTTATATAGGCTGTCAGGGAAGGTGTGGCCCAGATTAAAGGTGGATCTTCCTACCTCAAAAGGTCTGGATTGGGGTTGTGTATCCTCCCACATCAAATGATTCAATTAATAAAAATCCCTCACAGGTGTACCCAGCCACTTGGGGTAAACTCAAGTTAATTCCAGATGTAGTCAAGTTGACAACAAGAATAGCCATCACATCCTCAAAAGAAAAAGATGTATAGGTCTCTGATACTTCAGTCGGGGCAGGCATACTTGTTCCCCATGGAGAAAGATGGGTGTATGACTTTTATCCTATCTAGTATGTTAATCAACTGAAAAAGACTTTGTAAAAATGGAGGCCTATCTGGCCTGGGTGTTAAAGGAGGGATAGGAGTTTTTGAGGCAGAAGGAGGGAGCTGCGTGGGCAAAACCAGGACGTGATAAATTGCAGAGTACACTTGAGGACCTGGCAAGGGCTCTGCACTCCTGTGGCAGCAAGGAGTTGGAGGTTGAGCCGGTTGGCCAAGCCTGTCGGTAAGGGTGAGGTGGGCCTCAGTACGCTCTTGTGCCTCCTCAGATGGGAGTTCCTCTGAAGAACCAGGAGCTGGAGGACATCGTCATCTACCTCGGCTCTCTCGGGAAGCAGAACGCCATCACCACCGATGCCCTGGCCAGCACCTACAAGCAGTGGTCACTGTCCCAGCAGAAAAGTACCATGACCACTGCCAGGGAGTGTGCGTGTCCTCTCTGCCCTCAGAGTCAGGCTGGCTCTCCCCAGCATTTACATCCTCAGGCGCACCTCCTCCTCTGGCTTGCCATAGGTTTGCCAAGCTTTGTCAATGAGGAAGCAGACATTTTCTCAAGGGCCCAGCCTCTGTCCTTAGAGGGACATGAATGATTGATTTAAAACAAAACAGGATTGGGAATGCAGGGCAGTTGGCAGAGTGCTTGTCTAGCATGTTCAAAGCCCTGGATGCCATCCCCAGCACTGCATACACCAAGCATGGTGACACACATCCACAATTCTAGCAGTCGGGTAGGGTGGGAGAATCAGAAGTTCAAGGTCATCCTTGGCTTTGGTAGAGCGGTTGAGGTTAGTGTGCGATGCAGGAGACCTTATCTGAGAAAGTAAAGGAACAAAAAAGGAAAGGTTAACTAAAATGTCTTGCTTGGAAACTGAACGAAGACATTTGGAGTTAGCTGGTGTGGGCTTTCTGTCATCACGGATGTTGTAAGCAGGGATGCCGTGCTCGTCCCATTCACCCTCACGTGCTTGTGGGCAACCTCTGTCCAAAAGCAGCAAGAGGCAAACGAGAAAGGACTCTCTAATATGTGGGCCACGAATTTACAACACATGCCTGTATCTTTTTGCTCATTTTGTGACACAGTCTCTCTACACAGCTCTGACTGGCCTGGAACTCACAGAGATCTGCCTGCCTCTGCCTCCCAAATGCCAGGATACAGGTATATGCCACCATGCCTGGTTTTTATGTGGTGCTGGTGCTAAACTCAGAGACTGGTGCATTAGGTGAGCACTTTACCAACTAATTGATACCCCTCAGGTCCTCTTCTTTTTTAGTTTATTATTGTAGGATGGAGGCCGGGGAACCACTGACAACTGCAACACTCCTTATCCCAGCTTCCAGCTCCTTTCAAATAGAGCAACATCATCATTTCTTTAAGCGGAATGGGTCTCACTCTGTTCCTCTCCACCAGGCTGGCAGGAAATTAACATCAGACATATTTTAGGGAGGGGTGGGTTTTTTTCTGTTCCTTTTGAGATGGACTAAAGCCTTGAGGAAGCGGGGGTCTTCCTTGCAGGGGTGTCAAGTTGAAGCGAGATTTCTAGAGCTGGGGTGAATGGCCATACCAAAGATAAGCAGTGCCCTCCCTAGTGTGGTACCCCTTGGGTGGCTCCTGCATAGTGAGAATGCCCCAGTTCTGATCTCAGACTTCCCGTCTAAGGCTGTCCTGTGGACACACTGGCACCCAACCCCACCTCCACTCCTAGGAGGGTCCCTGGCCCATGAGAACCCAGGAAACCCAAGCACCCCCACAGCTTTTTTCAATGCTCTTAACCTCTGAGCCATCTCTCCAGCCCCCACCTCCACAGCTTTGATGGCCCAGGGTCAGCACCTCCTCTGGGTTGCACTCCCCTACCCCCTCTCCTCCCAATCTTATGAATGTCCAGAGCGGCTGTGATCTCACAGCTAGCTGGAGTCACTGGAGCACAGCGCTCAGCAATAATAGCTGTCTATAGTCAAAGGATGTCAACACACAGATGACCCTCCCACCATGCTTATAAAAAAAAATCCCCCTGGGGCTAGAGAGATGGCTCAGTGGTTAAGAGCATTGCCTGCTCTTCCAAAGGTCCTGAGTTCAATTCCCGGCAACCACATGGTGGCTCACAACCATCTGTAATGAGGTCTGGTGCCCTCTTCTGGCCTGCAGACATACATACAGACAGAATATTGTATACATAATAAATAAATATTAAAAAAATCCCCCTTATCCTGACTTGAAGGCGGGCAGCATTTATCTATTGGCTGGTGCTGCTTCAGTATAGTCAGAACACATGCTTCTGGAGGGTGGCAGTGGGCAAGACAGGTGGACTTAGTGGTCTCTCGGTTTATCAAAAAGAACAAGCCTCTGGGCACCTAGACTCAAAGAAGAGGAGGAACCTGCATTTCCCGGGCACCATATGGGCTGGTCACATTTGCACAACACAGTATCCTGCCTGTCTGGAGGTTAAGGTCGATATGCTTGGTTTCCATTGCATAAGCAAACGTCTAGAGAGTCTGAACTTCTTGTCTGGAGTGTCAGGAGGAGCTGAGGCCAGGATTTCACCTGAGCATGAGGCTGCCACCAGGGTGATGGCATGGTGTCCAAATCCTTTCATTGGTCCCCGCTTTGGAAGTATCTTCCAAAAGCTAGGCCCACTTGTGGGAACTGGGAGACTGCAGTGGACTAGCCCAGACCCTGCCGCCATCCGCTGGCACGTGACAAGGTGATGTCCACAGGGATGGATGCCTGGGAGACAACTGGAGGGAGGGCCAGGATGGTAGTCAGACAAAGCCCCTGAATGGTAGGTGTCAGTCTACACCGTCAGTGTCTGCAAAGGGACCCAAGGCTGGAAGAACTGCCCAGGTCAAGGGCCTGAGACCAAGGGGTACAGGAGGTGAGTGTGGCATGGGTGAGGGGTGACCAGGGGATGAGGGATGGCAGCTGAAGCAGGTTCCAGCAGGTCTTTGTGGTCCAGGGAAATGAGTCTGAGTTCCCTGGGAAGACAGGATCGTGAGTTGATCTTGTTTACATTTTTGTTGTTGTTGCTTTTGTTTTTGGAGACATATTTTTTTCCCCTGTGTCACAGTCTTAGCTGTCCTAGAACTCGCTTTGTAGACCAGGCTGGCATTAAACTCACAGAGATCTGCCTGCCTCTGCCTCCCCAGTGCTGAGATTAAGGCGTGTGCCACCATGCCTGGCTACCATGATATAACGGTTTGCCACTTGGTAGGAACAAGGTGGCAAGAATGAGTGAGAAAGGGGCAGGAAGGGGTGTGGGGTAGGCAGATGGGGGACTTCATAGCAGTGGAGGGGACAAATTCAGGTGGGCACCGGCTGGACATATGGGAAGGGGGCAGAAGAGCTTGCTGGCATCTGCTCGATGGCATTAGGTTGAATTCCTCCGCTGGGCACCCTCTTAGTCCTTCCATCTTTCCTTCCAATTCTAGATTTCAGTTTGACTAGGAAGAGAGCATTCCTGAAGCGTTACCCCCCAAAGCAGCGGGCTGTCACAGCCCCACAGCCCCCCAAGATGGACCTGCTAAAGGTACCTGAGGTTGATACAAAGATGGAGGGGCGGCCCATGACAGACGAGGACATGGAGGATGTGGGCAAGCGGTACCGAGAGAGGCGGAGGCAAAACAAGGTACCTCTTTAGCACAGGCTTAGGGGCTGGGCAGGCCAGGGTTCAAGACTTGGCACTGACTGAGGTGAGGGTCTCACCTCCCCTCAGCCCTTGTCTGTCATCTGTGCAGTATGCAGCTGGGTGTAATGAAACACCCCTATAATCCCAGCACCCAGGAAGTCCAGTCAAAGGATTATAAATTTGAGACCAGCCTGGACTACATAGAAGGACCCTGTCTCAAAAAAAAAAAAGCAAATGACATACACGCCTTTAATCCCAGTACTTGGGAGGCAGAGGCAGGCAGATCTTTGTGAGTTTGAGGCCAACCTGGTCTACACAGTGAGTTCCAGGCCAGCTAGAGCCACATATTGAGAATCTGTCTTTAAAAAAAACAAGCAAAAGAGAAGGAAAAGACAGCCAGTGGGTAACACTTCTCAGCCCCTCCGCACTGCAAGGTGGCTTCTACCTCAGGATTACACACACACAAGTGGCTAGACCTGATTTAGAGTCCCCAGAGACTCAGGCTATTTTTCAACAGGACACTTCTGGGGCTCTACTGCTACAGCTATTATAGCCATGTGGGCACATCCGGTATGAGGCAGTATTCCCAGGACTCTGGTGCCAAGTGCTCAGAGCCCCTCGGGGGTTACCTCAGAGGGGTAACCTTGACCTTTAAGCTGCTGCCTTTGAACCTGAGCTGCAGCCTCGCGGGGGAGGGGGGTCTCTCAGACGGAGGCAGAGGAGGTGCTGCTGCCTTGCAGCCAGGATGAAGGTCACAGAGACATCCTCTCCTCTCCTGCAGCTTTGTCTCCCCTCTATCCAATACATGGAGAGATGCCGCCTGGTTCGTTCTGGGACAAAGTCCTTTGATGATCACTGCCTACCGTCCACCGTTTCTGGGGAGATGGAGGAGCTGATTAATATGACCCGCACGAATAACTTCCTGGTCTACCTGCAGTGCTGGGAACTCTGTGAGTCCTACGGTCTCTCCCTGACTGAGGACATCCTCATGAGAGGTAGGGGCTTGCTTCGAGGGAGAGCCGGAGGCCTGAGCCATGGCTAATGTAGCGTTGGCCTGACACTGGCTTCCCCATACATGCCAAACCACTGTGGCCTTTGGTGGGAACACTGGGGAGGAGGAGGGAAGGCAGATGGCCTGACTGCTGGGTTCTGAAACACATGGGCTCATTAGGTGAGATGCGATTGGGGAGGATTTGGGTTCGGAGCTCTGCCTCCACACACTTGTACATGCACCCATATGAAATGTAGACACACACACACACACACACACACACACACACACACGACAAACTCAAAACCATGAGAAAACCTCCATCAAAATAGTTAACAAAGGCCAGGCAGGCAGTGGTGGTGCACACCTTTAATTGATGTGGGAGTGTCCTATATCAATCTGTTGATTTCATTGGTTAAGCAATAAAGAAACTGCTTGGCCCTGATAGGTTAAAACATAGGTGGGAGGAGTAAACAGAACAGAATGCTGGGAGGAAGAGGAAGTGAGCTGAGAGACGCCATGCTCCCCGCTCCCAGGCAGACACACACGATGAAGCTCCGACCCAGGATGGACGTAGGCTAGAATCTTCCCGGTAAGCGCACCTCGGTGCTACACATTATTAGAAATGGGCTAGTCCAGGTGCGAGAGTTAGCTGAGAAGAGGCTAGATATAATGGGCCAAGCAGTGTTTAAAAGAATACAGTGTCCGTGTAATTATTTCAGGGCATAAGCTAGCAGGCGGCCGGGGTGCTGGGGATGCAGCCCAGCCGCTCCTATTACAACATTTAATCCTAGTACTCCCGAGGCAGAAGCAGGTGGATGGATCTCTGAGAGTTCGAGGCCAGCCTGGTTTACAGAGCAAGCTCCAGGACGGCCAAAGCTACACAGAGAAAACCTGTCTTGGAAAATCCAAGGGAAAAAAAAGTTAACAAAGTAGTTCTAAGGTCTGGGAATGGAGCTTAGTGGTAGATTGCTTACTTACCCCCCCCACACACACACACATACTCGAACACACACATTCATGCAAGCACACTTACACATAAGTAGATCCAATTAACCTAGTGAAGGCTGGTTGAATCTTCCTGCCTCCAACCTAGGCTTGCTAAGTAATACCACCCGAATTTGCTGTTACAGACTGGTTTCGCTCTGTCCCCTGGTGAGCAGGGTTGTCTAAGGTCCCTTCTGATACTGAACTGGATTATTACAGGGAGCTGTAGGAGGGAGAGTTTGGGGGAACTCTATACCCTGTTGTGTTTTGCAATTCCCAATGAGCCCACAAACATCCAAAAATAAAAAGTTGGGCTGGCAAGATAGCCTAGCCGGCAAAGGCCTCTGATGGGAAGTCTCATGACCCAGGTCCAATTCTTGGGACTCATTTAGTGGGAAGAGAGAGCCAGCTCCTCCAACTCCACAAGTTGTCCTCTCTCTCTTTTTCTCTCTCTCCCTCTCCTTCTCCCTCCTCTCTCTCATAGACACATACACACAGAGAATAAATAAGCAAATGTGTGTAATGTTACAAAGCTGAGAGCCAGTGAGACAGCTCAGTGAGCAAAGGCGCTTGTCGTCAAGTCTCATGACCAAGTTCAGTACCCAGACTCACAGAAATGGAGAGAGAACGGGCCCCCACACACGCACTTTGCCTCTCTACTCGCCAAGCCATCTTGATGGCTCAGAAAAAATAATCTTTAAATAGAAGTGTGATTTGTTTTTTTTTTAGTCATTCCCATGTGACCCCAAAGTAGGCAACTTTGGCTAATGGGCCTGCTGTCTTCCTTGCTGCCCACAGCGCTACTATATCCAGGAGACAAGATAATTACTCTGAAAGAAGAAGTCCGCCCGATCCGGCAGCCTGGAGGCTACTATATAGACGAGATGATTGTCCACAGCCGACCTGGATTTGGGACCCGGAGCCTCCACAAGCTCGGGGCAAAGAAGACAGACAAGCTGAGTCTCAGGCTGTCCCTTCAGCAGCAGGGACTAGGACACGGGCACGCATGTGGTGTCATGTAGCGCCAGTGTCTGTGCCCCTCTCTAGTCACTTCTGACTCACCAGTCCCAAATGTCACCCTTAGTGCATGTCTTAGGACCGCAGGCTACCCTCCTGACCACAGGCTTATACACTCATAAGGTCAGTGGGAAAGACCAAAAGGGGGTGTTCAGCCTACCCGGTGGCAGCTGAAACTAATTCCTTCCCTGCGCTGCCACCCTGTGGCAGGCACACTCCAACAAGAGATAGGCTGGTAGCCCTGGGGGGAAGAAAGGCTGCCCTGACCCTTAGACTAGCCTGAGTTCTCTGAAATTAACTTCCTTTGAAGTGAGCCCAAGTCAGGTCCCCCTCCGCTCC
Source organism: Microtus pennsylvanicus (assembly GCF_037038515.1). Classification (NCBI taxonomy): domain Eukaryota; kingdom Metazoa; phylum Chordata; class Mammalia; order Rodentia; family Cricetidae; genus Microtus; species Microtus pennsylvanicus. The sequence continues at coordinate 31,465,344 of NC_134586.1, forward strand.
CATCAGATGTGGACTAAGCAGGGGGCAACTACTGTGGCTAACATCAGTCGTGCCTGCAGAGGGGAGAATGAGACGGCACCCTGCAGAGGGATGGGGTGGTGTGGCAGAATGCCTGGGGCAGACTCCAGTGCTTCCAGTCAATAGCCAGGTTACTGCGCCCTGAGCCCTAGCGTCTCCATGTACAAAGTGGATGCAGACTATCTCACACCTCGAGGGTCAGACAAGGGCCACAGGGCGGCTGATGAGTCACGCTGCACTTCTAGTGGTTTTCTGAGTACTGGGGCAGTCTGCCCACGACAGTTGTGGCCTGCAAAGTGCTGAGCGTGACCCAGGCTGGCAGTAGCTTCGAGAGCCTCTGAGGTGTCCCTTCTAGCCTGTGGCTGACTGTCACCAATTCCTAAGCCATGAATCCAGGAAGTGCGTGGCTACCCAGGAAAGAGATTTTTGGTTGTATTTGGCCAGCCACAGGTATAAAAGAGAGTGATCCCTCGCTAAAGGAGAGACATTGGCTCTCTCTCACCACTAGGGGGCAGACTGTAAAAGATCCCAAGGCCAGGCACTAGGGGTAGAGAGTATACAAGGAACAGAGTTCAATCCTTTGCAACAGAAGAAAAAAAAACCCCAGAGATTCTGAGCCAGATGTGGGCTTGGGAAGGAATCGGTGATCAGTTAGTGATGCATGCTGGGAAAGGTATGGAGGGTGAGTCTTTACCACGCTTGTCTCACTAAGCTTGGTCTCTGGAAAGGGGAGTGGGAGTTGGGTTTTAGTGTCTACCAGTTGCTGAACATATCAGCTATTTCGGAGGCCTCCCTCCCACAGATGAAGAGGTCAAGGTTTTCCACCCTCCACCGACCTGGCTAAGCCCAATGCCTTGGTGTATGGAGGCATGGCTAGGGCCTCCCCAGAAAACAAAGAAGTTCAGCGCTCTGGTCTGAGACTTAGAAACACACGCCTTATTGGCCCCCATCTGCTCCCCAAAGCTGACTATTCCTGGAGTTTCTTTTTTTTGTTTGTTTTTTGTTTGAAGACAGGGTTTCTCTGTGTAGCTCTGACTGTCCTGGAACTCACTCTGTAGACCAGGCTGGCCTCGAATTCAGAGATCCGTCTGCCTCTTCCTCCCAAGTGCTGGGATTAAAGGTGTCTGTGCCACCACTGCCCAGCTCCTGGAGTTTCTCTCTCCTAATAATGCCTCTCTCTATTCCCCGCTAGGAAAACATCAAAGAAACTCAAGAAAATGCACTTCGAGGAGTTCGAGGAATTTACGGGGTTTGTAGTGGTCCTGTGTGTCTGCTAGGAGGGCAGGGGTGAAGAGGAGAGGGCTGGCCTCCCCTCCCACCAGAGGCAGCCATGAGACCTGTGCACATGGGACGAGATCCTAGGACTGTTGTGGGCCATCAGGCAGGGCTGTGCTGGGGCCTCCTATGAGTGAACTTATCTACGTTGTCATCAACAAGCCTGAGTTGCTCTGGACGTCCCACATGTGAAGCTGAACCCAGCGAGGCTGCTTCCTGAGGCTAGATTTCAGACATGATATCCAAATGCTTCTGGCTGGGGCTGGGTGTAGCTTAGCTGCTGGGTACCAGAGCATATGAGGCCCTGGGTTTTATGCCCAGCACTGCATGGGACAGGTGAGGTGGAGGGATGGGGGAGGGGCAAATCCTCTAGAACAGTGGTTCTCAACTTGTAGCCTGTGACCCCTTAGAGGATCAAACGACTCTTTCACAGGGGTCACCTAAGAACATTGGAAAACACAGATGCTTGCTTACATTATGATTCATAACAGTAGCAAAATTTTAGTTACAAAGTAGCAACAAAAATAATTTAATGGTTGGGGGGTCACCACAAGATGAGGAACTGTATTAAAGGGTCGCATCCTTAGGAAGGTTGAGAACCACTGATCTAGCACAAGAACCGTGCACATTAAGTTTGGATTTAAGAAGCAATGACTGGGGCCTGAACTTAGCCACTCACTGGATGTGTGACCTTGACCTCCAGACCTCTGGGTCCTCACTGTGAGGAGACCTGAGGTGTGCAGTGCTTTCCACACTGCAGAGGATGCTCACAGCCCATGTGATCTGCTGAGAAGGAGTCCTGCCTGGTCTCCCTGTCACAGCAACCTTCCCTGTGTCTTCCTTTTCCAGGAAGCTGAAGGCCAAGAGCATCAGTGGTCCCTCATACACCCACCCCAATTACTTCTGGCCTGGTCACCTTGTGGACAAGCTGCGGCTCTACCTGCCCACTGTGGCCAGGGACCAGAGCCAGGCAATCTTCAGCTGTGTGGATCATACGCGCCATGCTTACCCGGCCAAGTACCACTCTAAAGACTGGTGGCCCATGAAGGACTGGGCTTATATGACCCCTGCTAATTACGATGCAAACAAGGTGTACTCCATCGATTAGAGTGGCCTGGGGGCTGCTGAGCCAGAAGACGGGCAGCTAGGGGCCCACAGCTGCAGACGTGAGAGATCAAAGAGCCATACAAAAGAAACATTCCCAGGGACGGTCTGGAGCTGTGTCCCCTGATGCCAGTGTCCAGTGCCTGGGAGTGTGGGTGTGTCTACCCTGTCATGACCTCTGCCCTTCTGAAATAAACCAGGTTAGAGCTGACCTGTAGCCTAGCTGAACTGATTTCCAACTACAGGGCTGGGAAACTTGAAGGTGTATGCGAGACACAGATTCCCCAGGACACCTCCCACCTCTCATCCTGGGACATTAGTGCCCACATGGGTGCAACAGACAGAGTATCCTCCGTAAAATGAGGCAGCAGCAGCTCTCACCTCCCCATGAGATCGAGGCCCCCAAACCCTGTGGGTCTTCAGAAATCAGAGCCATACTCTGGCTCATGGGCCTTCCCTACGATTCACTCGCTAGACTCTCCGCTTTGTGAAATGTATTCTGTAAGCTGCCATCGGCTATGCACTTCCATGTTCCAAGAGCCACTGACTTTAGCAGCCTGTAGGACAAGCAGCTCTTGGAAGGGGTGGAGAGCCACCGGCACAGGAAAGCTCCAGTCCCACCCAGCTTCTTGCTAGCTGGGCGTCTCAGAAGTAAAGATACTTTACTTCTCTGGGTCTCTGCTCTCCTTTCCAGGCAGCACCTCGGAGTGAGTGGTCAGCATTCCCGCTCTCATCCCGACTTTCTGTCGGGGCCAAACATCCAATCTAGCATCTGTTCCCATCTCCTGTCAAGATCACCAGTGACATCTGTTCTGTTGTACAATCAAGGTTGTTTTAACTTTTTAAAAAAAGATTTATTCTTGATGGGTGGTGGTGGCGCACGCCTTTAATCCCAGCACTCAGGAGGCAGAGGCAAGCAGATCTCTGAGTTCAAGGCCAGCCTGGTCTACAGAGTGAGTTCCAGAACAGCCAGGGCTATACAGAGAAACATTTATTCTATGTGCTTGAGTGTTTTGCCTGTATGTATGTGTATGTGCACATGCATGCAGTTCTTACAGAAGAGGGCACTAGATCCCCTGGGATTGGAGTTACACGTTTATGAGGCAACATGTAGGCACTGGGAACTGAACCCGTGTCCTCTGCAAGAGCAGTCAGTGCTCTTAACCACTGAACCATCTCTCCAGCCCTTGGTTTGCTTTTCTATCCTCCTAAAATTAGATTTTTCACAGTGATCTGAAAAACAAAAACTAAGCAAAATAGACCAGGAACAATTTTAAAGCAAGGCAGCTGAATGGTTGGAGGCATGGATCTTGGAGCCACGTCTCCCAGAATCACTTCTCCTGCATAACAAACGAAGGAAAGACCGGAGTCTCCGAAGGAAAGACCGGAGTCTCCGCGTACAGCCGTGGCAAGGACATACGCTGCCGTGGAGGGCTAGCTATCAGAGCTTCATTTTAGATGTAAAGTTGGCCCTCCCTAGCCGAAGTCCCGCAGGTGCCTTCACAGTTCAACCAACTGAAGAATGAGAATAATTGAAAGTAAAACCGCATCTGTATTAAATACACAGACTCTGTGTGTGTGTGTGTGTGTGTGTGTGTGTGTGTGTACCTCTGGCTGGCCTGGAACTCCCAAGGTGTTGAATTAAAAGAGATCGGCCTGCCTCTGCCTCCCAGGTGCTTCTCTTGTCATTATTTCCTAAGCAATATATCAATCTAGCACTTATTAATACATTTCCCTAGGTACGTACCATAATGAGAGATAATTTAAAACATATGAAAGATGCGGGCAGGCTCCGTAGCACTTCACAGTCCAGAAGTTTGAGCATTTATATATTCTGAGGTCTTAGGTTGCTCAACCAGCCCCTGGGGAACCCGTCAAAGAAGTATCTGCTTGCGACCTCCTAGCCACTAAGAGGCGCACTCCAAAGTAAACATATTAAAAACCGAGTGAGCTGCCACTTCGGGCGGAAGTAGGTGCTCACCACGCAGGTCTTATCTCAGAAAGAATTCCACATTTCTTAAGTAGTCCCAAGAGAAAGGTACATTTTTAGTTCATTCCAAGATGTTAATGTCTACTACAGAACTCTAGTACATTGGTTTGCTTTGTCCAGCATTACTTCTGAGAGACATCTTAGGGTCCTTTGGCGAACCCAGAGCCGGAAGTGCCTCACTTTTCCCTTCCAGGACCTGAGGCTCCTTCCCATCACCCCTTGCGCGTCACCGCCCCTTCCTTCTTCCTCGGCGCTACCTGTGAGGTGGCTGCCATCTCCTTTGCGGTGAGTCTGCATCGCCGGCCATCCGCCCGTCTGTGGACTCGGCACGGCCCGGTCGGCGGGAGGAGAGGCCTTAGCATCGCTAGGTGGGGCAGCCTCGGCGTCGGACTCGGCGCTGGCGCCGCAGAGGCGAGCGCGCACGGGCCGGGCCTACTGGCCGCTCGCGCTGCTACGGAGTCCGCCTAGGGCCAGGCAGCAGCGGGGACCGGTTTGCGCCATGCGGCCGGTGGACTTGGGGTGCCGCACGCCGTTTCCCCGCCGCTCTCCGGCCTCCGAGGTGCCAGGGAGCAGAGATGACGGCTGAGCGTGTTTTCGCTGGGTATTTAGTACGTGCCTGACCAAGCAGGCTGTGGAGGGAACAGAGAAGGAACCTTTCTGTTGGCGCCCCGAGGCGATCCGGGAGGGACGCACTGGTGGTGTGTAGGAAGGGTGGTCTAGCTTAACGACCGCTTGGTTGTGGGGCTTTAGTGGGGTGGGATTTGCTGCCCCTTGCCCACCAGAGTGGCTTGCTGTAGGTGATAGGTCAGCTGCTGCCATTCATTGAGGCCAAAGTGACTGAGGTGACCCCGACCTCTTGAGATCGCGTCTGGAGAGTGACTAGTATTCTGCCAGCTTCGGAAACAGGAGGGAGAACAAGCCTAGCAGAGGTACCCATTCCATTCCCAGTTGGCTCAGTAGCTGGTGATTGGAAGACACTCTGCAACATCACTCCGGCCTTGGACAAGCAGCTCTCCCTCCCTGGTTCTTCGATAACGTGGATCTGCCTCTTCTTATAGGCATCATGGCTGCCCTCCGGCCTCTGGTGAAGCCCAAGATCGTCAAAAAGAGGACCAAGAAGTTCATCCGGCACCAGTCAGACCGATATGTCAAGATTAAGGTATGTGTGCGTTCTGTGGGGAAAAAGAGTGCGGAGGTTAAGTTTTAAGCACACATTTCTGGTGTCGCCTGTTCTGGGCAGTCTATTGATTAAAGTTGCTTTTAAAATGACATTTTTCCTGTGTGTGACGGTCCGGGGATTGTCTCCTTTCCATCATGTGATCGGATTTGGGTTTTCGGCTTGGCAGCAGGCACTTCTGAACCATCTCTGCACCTGACTTTTTTTTTTAAGATATATTTGTCTATGTATATATTTTATGCGAATGGGTGTTTGCCTGCATATCAGATGGCAGTGCTGGGAATTGAACCCAGGACCTCTGGAAGAGCAGTCAGTGTCTTTTTTTTTCTTGTAAACCTTTTAATTGCATTGTTCTTTTTCCTCATGTGTGCCTATGTCAGGGTGTCAGGTCCTCTGGAACTGGAGTTGCAGGCAGTTATGAACTGCCATGTGGGTGCTGGTAATTGAACCTGGGTCCTCTGGAAGGTCAGCCAGTGCTCTTAATTGCTGAGCCATCTCTCCAGCCCCATATCTATCTTATTTTATGAGGCAGGACATCTCACTGGGCCCAGGGGTCGCCAGTCGCTGGCTGGATGGGCTCACACAGCCGACGCTTACCTGATGCGTCTGTCTTAGGCAGGGCCCCGCCTTTTTTTTTCTTTGAAACAATCACAAAAGGAAAGCTCTGCTGAATTCCGGTCTGAGTGCTAGGGGTGAAGAGCAGGGCTTCATGCATGCCAGACAAAGTTGTACCAACTGAGTCACACCCTCAGCCTTTGGTGTGTGTGTTTTGTGGGGAAGAAAACTTGGGTCTTTAGAAGAGTGTGCAGTCATTGTACTGCACACAGTCCTGTCCTATTTTGACCCGTGTGTGTCTGAGTTTGGCTGAGCCACAGCCTTGGGAGCTTTTAGGGTTTTTTGTTAAAAGTGTGTAAAGAAGCGCACGCCTTTAATCCCAGCACTGAGGAGGCAGAGGCAGGTGGATCTCTGTGTTCAAGTCCAGCCTGGTTTAAAGAGCGAGTTCCAGGACAGCCAGGCTACACAGAGACCCCATGCATGTTAAAGTGTATAAAGAAGTAGGAAGGCAATGTTACCAAGTGTGCCCTCTGTATGGCATGTCCCCTTTGAATTTAGCCCCCTTCTGCCAAGTAAGAGCTGGCAGTTCGCAGAGACTAACTTGCCTGTGTGTCTTCAGCGAAACTGGCGGAAACCCAGAGGTATTGACAACAGGGTGCGGAGAAGATTCAAGGGCCAGATCCTGATGCCCAACATTGGTTATGGGAGCAACAAGAAAACCAAGCACATGCTGCCTAGCGGCTTCCGGAAGTTTCTAGTCCACAACGTCAAGGAGCTGGAGGTGCTGCTGATGTGCAACAAGTGAGTTGGGCTCTGGCCTGGGTAGGAGTGCGCCTGCCTTCCGAGAGGCCCGTGGAGGCACTGGAGTGGGCATGCTCTTTGTGGGAGCTTAGAGGATGCTCGTTAGGGAGTCCAAATGTTGCCTTGGTTGAGAGTGGGGCATGTGTGCTCAGGTTTGAGACCTGAGACAAGAGAAGAGGGAGGGGCTCCCTTGATGCAGTGGGTGTTCCGCATGCTTTATGGTCCTGTCTGGAACCCAGCTGTAGTGGTGTGAGATGAGGGAGGAGTCTAGCCTTGCTTGGCTCTGCTGTGATAAGGGCATTTGCACAGTGATGCAGGTATGTTGGAGCTGAGAAAAGGACCGACCATAGAGATATGCAGACAATAAGGATCTGTTCTCTGAGGTGGTTGGAAGGCAGATGAAGGGAATCAGCATTTGGAGTTGTGTACAGAAGGCAGGTTGGTGGCAGTGTTCTGTCTCGGTGGGTGCAGCTGTTGGTGCTGCATTTCCTGTGGATACACCTCATCTGCCTGAGAGCAGCTTGGCATTGTTTATCAAAGCCAGCAGGTGCACCTGCTCACTGCATACTCCGGGCATTTCCCCGTGTAAATGAGAAGGGGAAGTTGAAAGGCAGTTGCAATAGAAAAACCCACTGAAAACAAAGTTTCTGGATGGTAGAGTCATGGTGGGTGTGTGCTGCTTATGGTTATGGATGCAAGAAGCAAGGTACATGGGCTTCATGATCAAAGGGGTAATTGGCTCTGTCCCCCCAGATACAACCTCCAGTGTTGTATCTCTGCGAAGTGAGGGGTCTATCTGGACTCAGGGTTTGCTGTCCAGCTGCCTGTCTGGGATTTCGTGGTCACCTCCATTACTGGGAATGTGCTCATCAGGACAGTTTGTGGGCACTCTGGGGTAACACAGGCAGGGTTTATTGCTCACTCTACTTGAACCTGTGTTCCTCCCAGTGGTTGCAATGGAAGCCTTTGGGCTCCTGGTGGAAGAATTGTGGGTTAGTCGCGCAGGTGTGGGGAAGAACCGCAGGCTGGTGAGGATCCAGCTTCCCCTCAGGACCAGTTAAGTCTTGTCACTGCCATAGACCATGGCAGAAGCCTTGGTGCCTTCAGGGCTCATTGAGCCATTTGCCAGGGCCTCTCTGCCTGGCGGAGGAGTGGGGGGCAAGGGGCAGGTCACTGTCTCCCTGGTGACCTTTTCTGGTGTGCTCCCTGCTCACTGGCATGCTTCTCTTTCAGGTCTTACTGTGCTGAGATTGCTCACAATGTTTCCTCCAAGAACCGAAAAGCCATCGTGGAAAGAGCAGCGCAGCTGGCCATCAGAGTCACCAATCCCAACGCCAGGCTGCGCAGCGAAGAGAATGAGTAAATGGCTTGCGTGCACGTTTTATTTGTGTTTAAATAAAACCACAAAAACTGCCGACTTGGTATTTTCTGCCTGTTTGGAGATTGGTCTTTCCTTCTTAGTCCCCGGTGGGACCTCCAATTTGTGCACAGTCAAGCGGGGCTCAGGAAATCCCATACTAGCCTTGGTTGCTCAAAGATGGTGTGAGGAATAGGGGAAAGGGCTTGGCAAGCTGTGGGTCTGCGACATTTGGGAATTCAGAGCCAATGAAACTGTGGAGTGAGGAGTCTGGGGGCCGACCCCCCCTCTGCTCTCACCATCCCAGTTGTTAGCATGTCCTAAGATGTGATTGAGGAAGCTTTGTGGAACAGGGCTCCTCACTCGGGATTGACAGCCAAAGTGATTGAGAATTCATGAAACTGGCAGGTGTATTTCTGCCACATGAGACGCTGGAGAGGGGCAGTCACGGGGTAATCTGGTTTTGATTTAAGGTGATGTTCCATAACACAGTGTCTCCAGTCCTCCACTGTTAAGGGGTGTGGCAAGGGACACAGAAATGCATTGTAGCCTCTCTTCTGTCACCTTTAGAAAGGCTGCTCTAGATTAGACCCTGTCCACTGAAAATGCCTTACAACTCCTTTGAGAGCCCAGTGTACTAGCAGCTCTATTAATCCCCACAAACAGCTGTGGCGTGAACTGGTTGTTTTAAGGACTTTTCCCCGTGCTGTAGTCTGGGTTGAGCCTAAGGTAGTGTGCATGGCAGACAAGTGCTCCACCATTGAGCTGGTTTTTTGTTTTGGTTTTTCGAGACGGTTTCTCTGTAGCTTTGGAGCCTGTCCTGGAACTAGCTCTTGTAGACCAGGCTGGCCTTGCCTAGAGATCTGCCAGTTTCTGCCTGGGATTAAAGGCGTGTACCACCACCACCCAGCTCCATTGAGATATTTTAATCTGCTTTGCCTGCCTGGATGTCTGTTCCCTGAGATGACTTCAGATCCCTTGGGACAGGAGTTATTGCCATGGGGACTGGGGATTGAACCTAGGTCCTATGGAAGGGTTCTTCCTGTGACAGCCATTTCTTCTGACTGTAGCTTTTACACATGGTCTTACTAACTTGCTCATTATGACCTTGAGCTTGGAATCCTGCCTCAGCCTCCTAAACAGCTGGTGTAATGGGTCTGGAGCATTTGCTCTTGCATTTTCAGGACCAAGTCAGCCTGGAAACTATTGAAACAGAAATAATCATGAGGAAGCAGGGCATGGTGGTCCATACCAGAGGCAGGTGGGTTTCTTGTGAGTTTGAGGCCAGCCTGGTCTATGAAGTGGGTTCCAGGATGCCTAGGGCTGTTGCATAGGGAAACCCTGTCTCAAAAAAAAAATCATGTGAGAATTTTACATCTGTTCTTTAATTCAAATCACAAAACTTGGCCTCAGCTGGTAGTGGCACACACCTTTAATCCCAGGCAGAAGCTGGCGGATCTCTAGGCCAGCTTGATTACAGAGTGAGTTCCACAACAGCCTGGGTTACACAGAAATGCTGCCCTGGGGGTGGGGTGGGGGGTGTTAGGGGTGGTTCTGGCCTGTCAGGCTCGAATTTTCAGTACAAATACTACACACCCAGGAAGAACACAAACCATTACACACCTTAGTTGGTGAGGTGAGAGGTGTTTCAAACAGTGGGCCCAAGCCTGTCTAGTGATCACGCCATCTTCCCTGGAAATAATTTTTTTTTTTTTTTTGAGACAGGGTTTCTCTGTGGCTTTGGAGCCTGTCCTGGAACTAGCTCTGTAGACCAGGCTGGTCTCGAACTCACAGAGATCCGCCTGCCTCTGCCTCCCGAGTGCTGGGATTAAAGGCGTGCGCCACCACTGCCCAGCGAAACAATTCTTACTAACTAGAAATGAGGCATTCTGAGTTTCTCGGGCCCATTGCCTGGCTCTACACAGCCCTGTGCTTGGCCAGGGTGCTAATTTCTGGCATTTGGAGTCCAAAGTGAAGTAGGAAGCCAACCCCTACAGTCGGATGCTCGCCTCTGAACTGGGGGGTGGAGTGCAGTGTAAAAGTGGTGGAGCATCACCCCAGCGTGAGTGACTGTCCTGAGTTAGTGGGCCCAGCTCTGGCACTGGGCCCTAGAAGGCACTGAGGCTGGCTGGGAAGGACAAGAGAGGCCGAGGCCCTTGGGGTGGGAGGGGAGGTTGGTGGTGGGGACAGCTAGCTGAGCTCCATAGAATCCATGCTGGGGCCAGAGGCTGAGTCTTTCTGGATGCTCTCGAAGAGGGTAGTGAGCTCTGGGTTGGATCGAATCTGGGTAGAGAAGTCAGCCATACTGGGGCTCTTCCGGACCTCGGGGTTGGTCAGCAGGGCAGCCACTGCCCGCATTGCTGAGCGCTTCAACTCGTCCTGCTTCTCCAGCTCCTGCTTCACAGAACCAGCCTTGACCTGCAGAGGGAGACAGCGTCCTCACTGAGCCATTGGAAACACACAGGTTTCAGGTTAATGAAGGCCTGATTTCAGTCTGATTGACACAGATTTCATCTTTATCTGCTAATGTGTTACATGAAAAAAATCACAACTTTGGGGCTGGATATGTGGCTTTGTTGACAGAGTGCTTTACCTGGCATGCACAAAGCTCCAGGTTTGATGAAAAAGGGACCTGTCCCTGCACCACATAAATCTGGTTAGTGGTACACAGCAGGTAAGCCCAACAGTGGGGGCACGGGCTGGAGGAACAAGTCAGGTCATCTTTGGCTCTATGTTGAGCTCAAGGCCAGCCTGGGCTACAGGAGTGTCTGTGTTTTGTCTCCCCTCTTCGTCTCTTGTCCTTTCCCCTTCCTCTGCCTTCCCCTTCCCCACCCGCACAAAGAAAATGAAAAATAGCCGGGCGGTGGTGGCACATGATTTTATATTTATTTATTATATACACAATATTCTGTGTGTATGTCTACAGGCCAGAAGAGGGCACCAGACCTCACTACAGAGTGCTGTAAGCCACCATGTGGTTGCCGGGAATTGAACCCAGGACCTTTGGAAGAGCAGGCAATCCTCTTAACCACTGAGCCATCTCTCCAGCCCGTGGCACATAATTTTAATCCCAGCACTCGGGAGGCAGAGGCAGGCGGATCTCTGTGAGTTCGAGGCCAGCCTGGTCTACAGAGCTAGTTCCAGAACAGGCTCTAAAGCTACAGAGAAACTCTTTCTCGAAAAACCAAAACAAAGAAAGAAAGAAAGAAAGAAAGAAAGAAAGAAAGAAAGAAAGAAAGAAAGAAAGAAAGAAAGAAAAGAAAATGATAAAAATAACAAAAATAACGGGCCTGGTGGCACAGGCCTGTAGTCCCAGCTACATGGAAGACAAGAGTGGAGGAAGGAATCGCTTTGAGGTCTACCTACGGATCATAGTTTTTTTTGATTGTTGTTTTTTTTAAAAAAAAAAAATCATTTATTTGTTATGTATACAACATTCTGTCTGTGTGTATGCCTGCAGGCCAGAAGAGGGCACCAGACCTCATTACAGATGGTTGTGAGTCACCATGTGGTTGCCAGGAATTAAACTCAGGACCTTTGGAAGAGCAGACAATGCTCTTAACCACTGAGCCATCTCTCCAGCCCCCCCCCCTTTTTCAGATTTTAATTTGTTTTTTGTTTTTTAAGGAAAACAAAACCACTACTCTTGAGTTTCTTCTTAAAACTGAAATTCTTGGCCCTCTTCCTGGCTAAATCTTATTCTTTCAAAACTCAAAGGGTGGGGTTAGGGAGATGGTTCAGTTGGCAGAGTAGTTGCTGTACAAGCTAGAGGACCTGAGTTCAGATCCCACATAGGAGCTGATGCAAGCAGATCCCTGCAGCTCATGGACACCCAGAAGCTCAGCAAGAGACCCTGTCTCAAAAGACAAAAACAAAATGCTGGGTGTGGTAGCAAACACCTTTAATCCAGCGCTTGGGAGGCGGAGAAGGTGGATCTCGAGTTCTAGGCCATGGTCTACATGGTTCCAGGACAGCCAGGGTTACAAAGTGAAACCACATGAAAAAAAAATGTGGCAAGATCAAGGAAGACAACTGAAGTCAACCTCTGACCTCTAGACATACAACTCCTAGAAACAAGTCACACACACACCCAAGTTCTTATTTGGACCCTGAATGTGCCAGGATGTTACCAACATTACAACTTTCCACGACACCTTCACCCCAGATTCCCCTCAAGACCCGAGATACTCCCTATAAGGAATGGCTCTGCCCTGGAGCAGCCAGCCAATCAATCAAATCAATGGATCATTCACAGGGGTCAGGCCCAGCTCCCCAGCTGGGATCATGTGCAGCCAGCACCCAGGAGGTTTTAACGAAGGACTCTGAGCCTGTGAAGCTGTCTAGCCCTTGATAACAGGAGAACATTCTTGAGCCTCAGGGGTGATGGAAGCAGTAGCATACCACTTCAGTACGCATGGCACAGTGAGTAGGGACTAGACCTGCCAGGCACTTCAGGGCCCAGGCAGGGTGGGGCAAGGCATACCTTGGCAGTACAGGTGGCTCTGAGTGGCTCGATGAGCCGGTCCACCCTCTGCAGGACTGGTGCAGGACAGAGGGTGGCCAGCCGGGCCAGCATGATGAAGGTCAGCATCTGCCCAAGGAAGCAGAAGGAACTCTTAGTGAGATAGACTCCAGACCCAAGGGAAGAGCAGGCTTGCACCCCACAAACCCACAACTAAGTCCTTCCAGGGCCCTGCTCAAGACTCCCACTCTTTGGGTCTTAGAAGATATAAATGGTGCTGGGCGATGGTGGCGCACGCCTTTAATCCCAGCACTCGGGAGGCAGAGGCAGGCGGATCTCTGTGAGTTCAAGGCCAGCCTGGTCTACAAGAGCTAGTTCCAGGACAGGCTCCAAAGCCACAGAGAAACCCTGTCTTGAAAAACAAAAACAACAAAAAAAAAGATATAAATGGTGATGCTGAATCTTGCCAGTCACTCTTAGCCATGTGAGGATGACTGAATAACAAAAGACACAGGGAGGGGCAGTTCCCATGCTCACAAGCCTCTGGCATGGACCACGGCAGCTCCTCAGCTCCCACTGACACTAGCTTGGATGTGCTGCATTTAGATACAGCTCGAGTGTGCATCACAAAAGCCTGTGTGCTGGAAGCTCGATCCCCAGCACAGCAATGCTGAGAGGAGTTCAGCAGTGGCTACGTTACTGGAGATGGTACTGTTGGAAGGCGTTAATTTGGGTCTCAGAGGACCTGGGTTCTCACGAAAGTGAATGATAAAATGAGCATCCTCATGCCCGACTCAGTTGCCTGCCCTGTGACATCACCAGAGTCAAGCAGATCCAATACCAGGCTCTGAGCCTCCTTTTCTTAAGAAGACCCAGTCACAGCTTATTTCTTCTCTATAGTAACAGAGAACAGTCAGCTGTGGTGGTGCACACCTCTGATCCCAGAACTCCGGAGGCAGAGGCAGGGGGATCTCTGAGTCCAAGGCCAACCTGATGTACAGAGCGAGTTTCAGGACAGCCAGGGCTACACAGTGAAATCCTTTCTTGGAAAACAACAACAACAACAACAAAAACCCACAAAAAAAACAAACTAAGTAATAAAAACCAGAAAACAGACTAGTCCAATGGAAATCTGGGAATTTACCTAGCATTAAGGATTGTTTTCAAAAGGAACAACCATTTTTCATGTAAAATTCCTTAATTTTTAAATGTTGGTAACAACTGAAACGATACAAAGCAAAAATGGCATAAGCCATTTCAATACTAGCAGATTTGGATCTAGTGTACCCAGAGTGCACACCCTGAGAAACATCTACAACCTGGTTCCTTGTTCTTGACAGGAAGTGGTGTTCTCATGGGGTGCCAGCAGGAGGGACAAACAGGCAGGGGCCCAATGGTGCCTGGCTCCCCTTGCTCTGAGCTGGGCCTGCATCTAGAAGGGCACAACTTACTCGAATGTCATAGTGGTCCTTCAGCCCATCTTCCACGTGGTTCAGGAACTCGCAGATGTCCAGCTGGCCCAGGCAGCTCTCCAGCAGCGAGTACATGCACTCGAAGGCTGCCTTCCTCACGTCCAGTCCGTCATCCACCGTATGCTTAAAGGGCCCCATCTCCACCTGTAGCAAGGAAGGACACAGAGGTTTTGGGGGTGCAAAGCCCCTTTCCTAATTTCTGCAACTCACCCCACCTGCTCAGCATTGTGTCTTGGCCCCAAGTCATGCCTCACGCTAGCGAGTTTCAGGAATCAGCTCAGCTTGTAGCATCCCTTCTCCCAAAGGCCATACCCCTGAGCAGGCAGTCAGGTCCTGTGGGGTGTGCATGTGTGTGTAGACTGTTGGGACCAATTGGAGTCCTGGCCTTCAGCTGCTCTTCCCTGTCTAGAGCCTTCTAATGGAAGTTACTAAAAGCTGTGCTTTGCCTAGATGATCAGAGGATGGGATTTTCACCTGTTGGCCATTGACTGCAGGGTATTTAAGCCTCCATGGTGCTATTAAAGAGGAGCTTTTGGTACCAGTGTTTGAAGGTCTGTGTGTCGGTCTGTCTCTGTGTGTGTACTCTCAACCTCCAGCCCTTTGCCCCAAGCTCACGAACTGGGTTCTAGCGCATAGAGCGCAGACAGGGGCCACGGTGTGCGGCATAGGACCTCAAGTACACTGAGCACATGTTCTGCAACTGAGCTGCAACTTTTGCCTGACAGATGACATCTTACTCGAGTCCTAAGGATGTCTTAGGAAGGTCTGGGGATAAGGCTTGCCTAGCACACAAAGACCCAGGTTTGATCCCCAGCACTGAGTAAACAGAACATGATGGCACACGTCTGGAACTCAGCACTCAGGAGGTGGAAGCAGGAGGAGCAGAAGTGCAGGGCCATTCTCTGCCTAGGCTACATAAGACTCTGTCTCCAGAACATAGTGAAAACCTTAGGAAGAAGATGCTGTTAACAATCCCACTCAACAGACATGGAAACTAGGTTCAGAGAGGTAACCGATGTCCTCAAAGACACACAGCTGGTGAATCAGAACCAGACTCAAAGAACCAAGTCCTCTGAAGATTTAACCAGGAGATCTGGCTTCTGACAGTAAAGTTTCTGCCTTAAACCCCACTGAAATGCCCTTCTTATAGAAACTTTCTCCAACCCCTCTCGAGAGCACTGCTTCCTTCTCAGCCCTCCACAGTGTGCTGTGGGATGACTTGGCTGTCAATCACCTCAACTCCCTACCCCTTTAGCTCTCTCCACCAGTCTGGCCCTTCTAACCCCCTCTCTACTGGAGGCCAAGCTGAGCACCATGGTGGCAGAAGCCAACTACAGGGTAGCTGTCTGAGTCCTGGAACTTGAGACTCTGGTGGATTGACAACAGTTGCTGACATTACAACCCAATAATCCTACATGCTTGACACCTGAGGTTCAGGAGCTTGGGTTTGGTTAGATTGTGGATTTCAGAACGTTTGCTCATTCAAAGAGACACCCTGGAGAAGGGACCTGAATCTAAACACACACTCTATCTATTTATGTCTAATAAGCCCCTCTTCGTATGCCTGAAGACAGTTTCAGATAATATTTGTAGGGTGCCTACACTTTAATTAGAACCTGTCACAGGATGTCACGGGAGGCAGCACATTTGGGGACTAGGATGCTCATGCTGACCATGCCCCACTAAGCACCAGAGCTTGCGCCAAGTGCTTCGGGCACATTCCTGTGGTACAGGCATGGTGGTTGTCCTCACTTAGCTCCAGAGGAAACTGATGCTCGGGGGGCACTGGGTTGCCCTGTCTAGGTCACAGCTGGGGAGTCATGTGACCCTGACGCCTGTGTGAGCTTCACTCCTAGAACTCAGTGAACCTTGACAGCGAGGCACAGGAGACTCAAGGGACAGCAAACAAGGGGCTAGGTCATGCCAGGTGTCCACGGGCCCTGTACCTCTCGGATGAGGTCCCGGCGGATCTTAGTCTCCTGGTAGAGAAGGGGTAGGATGTCATCCAAGAGGTCCCGGACTAGTGATGGTTTATTGTGCACGGCCGAGTTGAAGAAGGTGAGTGTGGCCCGGCGCACGTTCAGGTCTGGGTCCTGTAGGCTTTCCATGAACTCTGCTGCAGAGGGACAAAGAAGGACATAGAAGCAGGACACAAAGCCACCTCCATGCTATACCTGGTGACCCAGGCACCGTGAGTTGTGCAGGCTGGAGGGCAGTCACGTCCTGGACATCTACCTAAGCCAGACACACAGCCACCCTCACAGGACACATTTGAATGCGTGGCTTCCCCTTAGCAGGATTTTTAGGAATGAGATGGCAGCAGCTTCGGAACACAGGGCTGAGGCTGGCACAGAAGGACGGTTTGTTTTGAGACAGGTCCTCACTGGATAGTTCCAGTTCCATCATCTTCCTGCCTTGGCCTCTGAGTGCAGATGACAAGTGAGCGCCACCTAGAGGACAGGATCTGAAGTGCTAAACTGACGTGGCTACAGGAGCTTACCTGGACTCCAGCCTCCTCTGACTAGGTCTTTTGGAGAGGTTTAATTTGGGAATTTGGACGATGTTTTACTTATTTGGGATAGTATGGATAGTATGGATGGAACCCAGGACCCTGGCACATGCTGAGCACACGTGCTACATCCTCATCCAGAAAAACAGGAATACAGAAACGTGATAGTCTCCACTGCAGCCACGTGACCCGAGAGAAAATCACCAGCCACGTGGGCAGGCATGCTGCTGTCATGGGACCCCTGATGTATCCCAATGGGAGGAACTTTAATTCCAGGGGATCCAATGCCCTCTTCTGATCTCCACAGGCACCAGGCACACACATGGTGCACAGATATGTACAAGTGAAACACTACACATAAAACAAATCAATCTTACACAGACACACACACACAGACACACACACACACAGACACACACACACACAGACACACACACACACACAGACACACACACACACAGACACACACACACACAGACACACACACACACACACACACACACCAACTAATAAAAATCAAAACAAAACAAACCATAATCAGGCAAAACAGAGACACCACTGGTGGCCTCTGGCCATGCAACCACAGCACCTCACCAAGGCTGGCATCCAGGTCAGGCCATGAGATGATTGAGACAAGGATACATTCTCTACTCAAGAGGTCATGCCATTGGCCCTTTGGTCTGCCACAGCACCCCATTTTATAGTTGAGATTGAAACGGCCTGCCCACATAAGTCAGTATTCACAGCCAACGCTGGGGAATTCATCTCCCTCTACATTCCGTGGAGCTGACTCTGGGTGAGGAGGGCTGGGATGCTGCTGTGCCCCCTGAGAAGGTGCAAGCACTGGGCTTTGAAGGCAAGAAATCTGGTCCTGCAGGAGGTTCCAAGGGAGGGCCTGACCTACCCCACCAAGGATCCTCCAGCAATGGCACCCTCAGACTTGGTCACGTGGGGGGCGCACCAGCTCAGACTTATGTTTTATCCTCAGAGCCATGGAGAGGGCACTTCCCACCCCAGTAAGCTGTTTTCAAGGAAACCTTTCTCAGAAACTTCTCATAGCCACTCGACAGATACAGAAACAAGGTTTGTCAGGAAGAAGGGGCGTGTGAGGACAACTAGAGCCTGCTGGTGGCAAAGGGATCCAAAAGCAGATCTCCTCACTCAAGAGTCTGCCCCTGATGCCCATCACAGAGAGAGCTGCCTAATTTGTAAGACGTCCTACCAAGCTCCAGACCCTGGGTGTGGGGACTAGCTGCAGCCGAGACAGGGAATGGGGGACACATACCAATGTAGCTCTTCAGGAGGGGGTCGATGGAGTGTGGCTGGTCTGAAATGAGGAACTTGACCGCAGTGATGACTGTGCTCCGGGTGTATGGCTGACCTGCAAGAGAGGTGACAGTGTGAGGTGGGGGACCCTGTAGGCCTATGGTAGCGAAACACAGTACACCTTCTCCCTATTTGAGAAATACCCTCCTCCTAGAAAGTCCGTGTGAGTAGTCCCTGTTGCAGCCTTGAACCTGCCCAGTTCTTCCTCCTGCAGCTAGGACATTAAGTGGCTGGGTCTGGATACCACGCTGCAGGTGCAAATGCAACACTGGGACCCGGGAAAGTCCTGTCTCGGGCCAACACTACACTGCATTTTTCTGACACCCTCTCCATCCAAACTCACATAATGACAGAATGTTAATTAAAATAACGAAGCCGGTGTGGTAGTGCTGACCTGCCATTCGAGGGCCCAGGACTATCTCCAGGAGTGTGAGGTCAGCCTTGGCTACAAAGTCAGTCTCGGTCTCAAAAACAGAATTATGAATGACTATCAGTCTGTGTTTCACACAGGAAAGATGGTCTCAGAGAGGCTCACATTTAAGGCCACAGGGCAGAGGTCAGGGGAGCTTTTGGCAGGCTGGAGGCCAATGGGTTCCCATAGAACTCAAGTCCCCTAAACATGAAGTCATGAAGGACTCATTTTATTTCACTCTTGCTGCTGAGTAAAGCAGCTGGAGAAATGAGGGTTCACACAGATCCCTAAGGATGGAGGGTAACACCAGGACAGGACATGGCTCACAGACCAGCTTGGTCCCCAGCTGCGAATTGGTTGTGTGATCTTTGGGACTGGGGCCCAGTTGGTAGAAGCAGGGTGCTGATGGTAAGCCTTGATGGTTACACTGCCTTTGAAAGCAGGCTGTTTCCTGATCCACCAAGATGTGAACGAGCCACTCCGCAAGCTCCTCCGCCATGACTCCTCACACCATGCCCTCCCCTCCTAATGGGGGTCCTCTCTGAAGCCGCCCTCCATCAGGTATTTTCTCACAGCAGTGAGAAGGGTAACTCCTATGGTGCATGTCCACAGCAGGGGTTATAAAATGACATCATATGGTTTTATTTTGATGATGGTGTTTTTAAAGACGGGGGTCTCTCGATGCAGCCCTGGAACTGAGTATGCAGGCCAGGCTGATCTAGATTTCACAGAGATCTTCCTGTCTCTGCCTCCTGAGTGCCAGGATCAAGGTGTACACAACTATTTCACTCTTATTTACTTAGCATTTGTGTGAGGTGCTAGGAATAGAACCCCAGGACCACCTAGTGACAGTCACAGCCTCAGCCCCTTATTTCTTTCCTTTTCTTGAGTAAGTCTCACTAAATTGCACAGGAAGGCCTTCAACTTCCATAAGCAGGTAAGCCTCGAAGTCATAATCCCGTCCCAGCCTCCCAAGTAGCTAGGATACATTCCTAGTTACGGAGTTACATATTTATAATCCCATATGCTTAATGCCATCATGAAACTTTAAATTGTATTTTCACCCCCTTAGTATCTTCAGAGGACAGGATCTAGGATCTCCTTGGATACTAAGTCCAAGGACACCAAGCCCCTTCCACAAAACAGCATGGTGCCCACACAGAAGCTAGGCACACCCTCCCATGTACTGCCAATCTTTTCTATGTTGTTTACATGAAACATGTCAATACTAATCAATCTATACTGTTTAGGAAAAGGAGCTTGTAAAATGGCTCTTGCTATAAAGGCACTTGTTACCAAGCCTGATGACCTGAGTTCAGTCCTTGGGGTCTATATGACAGAAGGAGAGAACTGACTCCCAAAAGTTGTCCTGTGACTCTACATGCATGCCACAGCAACACATGCGTGCATACATACACACTAATGTGGTTTTTTGTTTTTTGAGACAGGGTTTCTCTGTCTGTAATTTTGGATCCTATCCTGGAATGAGCTCACATAGACCTGGCTAGCCTTGAACTCATAGAAATCCCTCTGCCTCTGCCTCTACCTCCTGAGTGCTGGGACTAAAGGCGTGCACCACCACTGCCTGGTCAATGTCATTTTTTGCTTTGTTTTTTTTTTTTTTTTGGATTTTTCGAGACAGGATTTCTCCGTAGTTTTTGGTTCCTGTCCTGGAACTAGCTCTTGTAGACCAGGCTGGCCTCGAACTCACAGAGAACCACCTGCCTCTGCCTCCCAAGTGCTGGGATTAAAGACGTGTGCCACCACCGCCCGGCTTCAATGCCGTTTTTTAAAAAAATAAGAACAAGGAAAATTTGCACATGTTCAGTACAGATGCATTATTTTCCCAGAACATTTTTTTTAAAAATATTTTTTATGGTTTATTTAACTTTATTTTGTGTGCATTGGTGTGAAGGTGTCAGATCCCCTGCAACTGGATCTTCAGACGGTTGTGAGCTGCCATGTGGGTGCTGGGAATTGAACCCGGGTCCTCTGGAAGAGCAGTCAGTGCTCTTAACCACTGAGCCATTTCTCCAGCCCCTCCCAGAACATTTTTGATCCATGTGAGTTGAATCTATGGTGCAGACCCCTTGGATGAGAGATTTGTTTGAGGTAAGGGCACTCAAAAACCCTTGGGCTGGAGACGTGGCTCAGCAGTTAAAAGCACTGGCCACTCTTGCAGAAGACCCGAGTTTGTTTCCAAGCACCCATGTGGCAGCTCAAAGCCATCTGTAATCCCAGATCCAGGACATCTGATGCCTTTTTCTGGCTTCTGAGGGCATTGCATGTATATGCACGCACATATATGCAGGCAAAATACCCATCCATACACATAAAGTAAAACAAATAAATCTTGAAGAAAGACAAAAGACCTTGTCCCTCTTCCCCCGGAGACCATGCAGGAGGAAGCCTGTACCTCTGAAAAGCATGTTTCTATCTGGCTTCTTTTCCTGGACTAACAGACATGTGACTCTCATCTCCTGTCATGTGCAAAGTTGTGTCGATGCTTGGAGACCGAGTGCCCACCTCGTGCTGGGCTAACTTGGACCCTTGCGCCCTTACCTACAGCAAGCTGTTTCCGGAACCGAGGCAGGAGAAAGGGAGGGTTCACAAGCACTAGCTTCCCAATGCACTCAGCCACCACACACCGAGTGCCTTCCTCAGGGCTCTCACAGCGCTGGAAGAGCAGAGCCCAGACATCTTCAACATAGGGCTTCAGGTTGTCAGGCTGGGTGGCCCCCAAGGCCTCTCTGAGTGCATGCAGCAGCAGGTACTGTCGCCGGGGCTCTGCCTCGATCTGTGCCAGCAGGAACGGCAGGAAGTCAGGCAGGTTGCCAGCACCCACACGGCCTAGGGCATAAGCAGCTGCAGCCCTCACGTCCTCACTGGGAGACCCCAAGGCTTCCAGAAGCACGGTCTTCAGCTCTCTCTGGGGGCCTGGCCCAGCCACTTGGCCCACCTCAGCCAGTGATAGGAACGCCAAGACTTTGACCCCTGTGCTTGAGTGGGGCGACTTGGCATCGCTGACCAGGCGGCTGGCAGTGCCTGCTGCCTCCTGGGGACAGGCGGCTGAGAGGGCAGCCACACACCGGGCCAGTGAGTGGAACACCTGCTTGTGCAGGCCAGGCCCTCCATCTTCTGCCTGGTTGTAAACAGGGGCAGTAAGCAGGCTAATGAGCTCAGAGTACTCCACACATGGGGGGCGGGTTCCCACCAGCGCCTGCAAGAAGCCTTCTGTGGCTGCCAGTACCCCAGCAGGCAGCAAGGGTGAGTGCAGCAAGCGCATCAGCTCCTCCAGAACAGGTCCACTGACTTCCACCAGAGAGGAGGGCTGGGCCTGGGTCACAGTGGCGAGGAAGTCGACAGCCAGCTGGGCCACATGCATATCATTCTCGCTGACCAGAGCCGGCAGCTCAGCCAGCACAGCCCGCACGGCAGGTGGAGGCAGGCCAAGGCCCTGACTCTGAGCCAGAGCATCCAGGGCGGCCAGCGTGGCCAGCCGCAATGCCCGCTGATTCTTGCGCAGAAACGAAGCCAAGATGGGCAGTGCTTCAGCCAGGATGGGCTGCAGGTCAAGTCGCAATGGGGACACAGCCACCAGCGTCAGCGCCTTGACAGCAGGCAATCGGGTGATCTCATTCCGGAGGCGGTCCAAAAGAAGCAGAAGCGTGGGCTCTAGGTCATCCCCAAGTCGGTCACCAAGGTGACCCACAAGGTGGCCTACACAAGAGATGGCCCGCTCCTTCACCTCCTGGTCAAGGTCAGTAGCACGCAGTCGTGCCAGGGTAGCCGTGGACATCTCTCCAACATATGGCTCAGGGTCCAGCATACGAGGCCTATCTAGTGGCCACAGGGTCCGCACCAGCTCCTGGAGCACCAGTAGGGCCTCAGCTGCCACCTTGTAGAAAGGGTCAGCCACGCAGGCCATCACAGGTGGTAGGAGGGTAGGCAGGTGTGGGTGGAAGGCCTCTGATGGCTCTGTACCCAGAAGCCCCTGCAGGAAGGCCAGGGCATCCATACGAACGGTGGAGGAGTTGGAGTGGTCAGCCAGTGAAAAGACGATTCCTGTGGGTGGGAACGAAGGTTAGGAGCCCTTCTGTGTGGTTCAGTCTGGGGATGTAGTGACCAAGGAAGGCCACTGAACCAAAGTATCCAAAGCTCCCAGAGGTCACCAGAGCTGAGGGAAACAAGGCCAAAAGTCACTTGAAGCCACAAAGAAGGCTTGGAAGCAGCCTTTCTCCCTGTGGCCAGAGGGGAACCTCCGTGGGCTATCATTGCACACAGCTCTGCCCAGAAATAATGCCTGGGCCCTCAGGGATTGAGGGCTCAGAGAGGGTAGGGATCTGTGTTCTAGAAGAGACCCAAGAGTAGACAGCCAGCTGTAGCCCAGCGTACCTGATACCAATGCGGGCATGTGATCTGCCAGGCTGCCAGGGAGGACGCCTGCCAGCTCGGTGAGGAGGTTGAAGCAGCCCTGGCGGGTCCGAACATTCCGATCTTTAAGTTGTCGCTGCAGGGCCTTCATCACCAGGGGCACCTGCGGGCAGGTGGAGAGCTCAGGAGCCAGCCAGGAGGCCTCCCCAAGGAGGACTCCAACACAGACAGGACACCCAGTGCCCACCAGTCTCTACTAGTCACCTGATTCAGACTCTGCAAACAGAGTGATGGCTGCCTCCCTCTTGCAGATGCAGACAAGGAACTGGCTCAAGGTGAGCCAGAAGCCTGGCTGTCATCTGTCTCTAGGGAGCAGAGGCCTAGCTGTCTTCAGCATATGGCCCCTTCTCTTCTTTGCCTAGATATACTCCCCATGTATTCCTGAATCCAGCGGCACTACTGCTACTCTGATCTGCATCTCCGATCCAGCTTGCACATTCTCTGCTTCCCTAGTAGCTCAACCTAGGAATCTGCTACGGTCTGGATAAAGTTTGTGTCCCATGAGGACTTATGTGTTGGAAGCTTGGTCTCCAGTATAGTGGTGGTACTAGGAAGAGGAGGGCCCTTTAAAAGGTGGCAGTGTTAGGACAGGTTTATTATAAAATAAGGGCTTAGTCTCATCTTTCTGGCTTCCTGTCTTACCATGGGATGTCTTCTATCTGGATAGTCATGCTATCTGCAAAGCTGCCACAGAGTCAGGGCAATCCACACCGAGGCAGGGACCATGCTCTTTTGGACTCTTCAAACCCGAATTAAATAAGCCTCTTTTCTTAGTAGGAACCCAGCCTCTGGCATTATGTGTGTATATATATATATGTGTGTGTGTGTGTGTGTGTGTGTGTGTGTGTGTGTACACACACACACACACACAGAAAATTCACTACTTAAAGCCAGTGAGGACTTCAAGCACAAATGTACAGAGATGCAGATGTCCCCTCCTCCTCAGTGTTCCCTATCCCAGGAGGCTAAGAGATCAACTGATACCTGCCTATCTCAGACACAAGCAATCTATCAGTAAGGTCCACTGGTTCAATCTAAAACCCACTTCTCAGGCTGCAAGGCCAGGCAATCACTCTGTTTCTACTGAGCTGAAGGCAGCATCTCTTGTCACCTGAACACAGCTGCAATGCCCTCCTGTTGGTTCCTGGCCATGACGCTTTTCCTGTCACAGTCCATTCCCCACCCGGCAGCCAGAAGAACTTCTGTTTTGTTTTTGCTGTTTTGTTACACAGGATTCCTCTGTGTAACAGCCCTAGCTGTCCTGGAACTCATCTGTAGACCAGGCTGGCCTTGAACTCACAGAGATCTGCCTTCCTCTGCCTCCCGAGTGCTGGGATTAAAGGCGTGTACCACCACTGCCCAGCTCAGAATTTTTTCAAGTGAAGCAAACTCTGCCACCCCCTTCCTGTAGCTGCACACTCCTGGAATGAAATGAAGCCCTTCTCGTGCTGCCTCCCGTGTGTCCCAAGCCTGCACCACACAGACCAAGGTGAGGCAGGGCTCCATCTGAACACCCCTCAGCCAGCGCAGAGATGGGGAGGAGGAACAGAAGGAGGGAGTAGGGATGGACACAGCCCACCTGCGCTCGCAGCATATTGAGATTGCTGCCAGTTTGGGTGGGCTCCTCCACCGCCTCTAGCCATCCCTTTGGGGGCCGCGTATGTCGCAGCAACACGATGTAAGCTCCGAAGATGTCCGCCTTGACGTTCTCCTCCCGTTCCTTGAAGCGGCGGATGAGCGCTGGCGCCAGCGTGCAGTGGAAGTCGGGCAAGAGGTCAGGACGAGAGCTGATGAGGGCTGCCATGCACTTGGCGGCTGCTCGGCGCACCTTCCAGCTCATGTCGTCATCGTCGCTGTACTCGTCCTCACTCTCTGGGGCAGGAGTGAGACACACAGCCATGTGCAACTCAGGGAAGAAGACAGTGGAAGCCCTACCCTGGGCTTTACCTTCTGATCAGTATTCACAGCCTACTGAGCATGCCACCACACTCTGTGAACCTCTGTGGTATGCCCAGGATGGTACCATGCCCTTCTATCACAGTCTCTCCTGTGGGGCAAGGATCATCCGCAGAGAACAGAACTAGGACCTAGAGACCCAATGTACAAACGTCTACACTTCAGCCACAGCCCTTCCTGCCTCCAGCTCCTTGTCTGACCACATCAAGGAAGAAACGTGCTGATAGGCTGGCATAGGCCTGTAAGCCCAGCATTGAGAGATGGGGTGGAGGATCGTGAGTCCAAGGCCAGCCTAGAACACTTAGTGAGACTCTGCCCTCCTCCAAGAAAGAATGACATGGACTCAATCTGCAATGGAGACATGGAAAAGCTTTCTGGGGTTCAGGCCCATCCTCTGGCTTCAGGTCTAGCCATTTCCAAAGAGAAAGGGTGGCCTCCTTTCTCTTTGGTGCTAACCCAGTCCCTGTCAATTAAAGGCCCAGATCTCAAAGGTGTTCAAGGGAGACAAACACCAAAGAAAGAATGGGTATGTGTGACCTTCTGTTCTATAGGCCTGAGAGTCAGCAGACCACAACACTGCTAGGAAAAGGAGCTAATGGCCCATTTTATAGATGCCAAGACCAAGACTCAGAGAGGGTGAGAGATCTCAGAGATTCAATCCCATCCATCTCACTGGGCAGAATGGAAGGGTCAGAGGTGACAAGGAGCACCCCTTTATCTTGAATCTGAGACTACGTGTGCCCACTGTGCCTCTCTGCTGACAACTAAGACTCATACAGCAAAGCAGTCCAGATAAGGGGCTGGAGAGATGGCTCAGTGTAGTAGGAGCTGCGGCGCCACTCTGTTGTGTGGAGCAGCGGGCTGTGATTTTGGCGCCCCGCTACCCGCACGGCTAGCTTTACCCAAAATAATTACACGGAAATTGTATTCTTTTAAACACTGCCTGGCCCATTAGTTATAACCTCTTATTGGCTAGCTCTTACATATTGATCTAACCCATTCTAATATCCCTGTAACACCACGAGGTGTCTTACCAAGGAAGATCTTAACCTGTGTCTGTCTGGAGTGGGAGAATCATTGCGACTGCCTGACTCTGCTTCTTTCTCCCAGCATTCTGTTCTGTCTACTCCACCTACCTAATTTTCTGTCCTATCAGGCCAAGCAGTTTTCTTTATTAGTTAACCAGTGAAAGCAACAGATAAGATACAAGACCCACCTCCATCAGCTCAGAGGTTAAGAGCATTGCCTGCTCTCCCAAAGGTCCTGAGTTCAATTCCCAGCAACCACATGGTGGCTCACAACCATCTGTAATGGGGTCTGGTGCCCTCTTCTGGCCTTCAGGCATACAGACAGAATATTGTATACATAATAAATAAATAAATAAATATTTTTTTTTTAAAAGAAGTCCAGATAAACAACAGTGGGCCCCCTGGTCAGTTCAGCTGACACCTCTTTTAATGGACCCTGTGCCACCCCTCAAGAAATAGCCCGAGCCCTCTATGACCAGCTAGAACATGCCCCAGCTCCTGGCTTAGCATTCAAGGCTCTATCAGGCCTGTCTGATTTTGTTTCAAGACCCCATGAGGCCCAAAGTCAATAGTCTCCATTTTCACTCTGCCTTTAGGAAATCTGAGTGATGGACAGGACTGTAGGCCCAGAGGGAAGAGGCCACTGAGCCACCACCTAGACTTGTCCCCTCCAAGTGCCCATCATCCTTCCTCTAGCTTTGGCACTGGGCTAAAAGCATCATTGTGAAAACCATTCATAAAAATGATAGCTTGGAGGTGGAGCGTCTGTCAGAGCTAGCCCATGTTCTGGCTAGGCCTCTTGGTGTTTCCTCATTTTCCCTGTCTGGAATATGAGGATGATCACCCCTAGGTTTTCAGGGTCACTATGAGGAATGCGAGGTAAGAGCTTGAAACACCAGTGGATGCTCAGGAAGCAATGATTAGCAATGCTCCCTGTGGGAGCCAGGATACCAGCATCTGAGGGTAGTCACACGCACTTCACACCCCACTCACGTCTTAAACACTTATAACACCTGATATACTACAAATGTCCTAATGCCAGTTACTACATCACTGTCTACATGGTGAGTACGGGCAAATGTCTTTCCCAAGTATTCTTCATCCTGGTTGTTTAGCTAGAAAAGAGCATGCAGCCCGGCAGGCCAGATTAGGCCCCTGCTTTGGCTGCCGTGCCCTGCTGTCCCTCACACCAGGCCGTCCACCTACCTGCCTCACTGAATTCACTGTCATCAATCTCCATCTGCTCCTCATCCTCGTCACTGTCATGGTTGTAGTTGGGGTCATGCTTCATGTACCGGAGGCAGAGGCTGGTCACATTGGGTACGTGAGGGTCCATCTCCTTGGGGCACCTGAGGGACAAGGAAAGGAGGCTTCACTGGAATCCAGTGTAACAGAGCAAGGGTGGGACCCAAAAACAAGTGCCAAGAGCTGGCTGTTCTGAGGCAGGCAAGCTGTCCCTGAGCCCTACGAACCCCCCATGCAGCTCCCAGGCCTGCTTTCTCGTGCAGCTGCTGTACTTACTTCCTAAGGAAGGCCTCGAAGGCCTGGAGGCAGGACTCTCTCAGCTCATCATCATCCAAGTTGCAGAACTCCTCCACCAAGGGCACCAGGCGAGCCAGGTGGGCCCCTATAGAGCCAAAGGGTCACTGAAGTCGCCACATCTTCCCTCAGTCACCAGCCCACAGCCTCAGCCCAACTCCTCCCTTGCAGGGCAAATTCAACTTTGAGGCTTCTGAGGTAAGCTGACCGGGGCTGTGGGCCACTTGGAAGACTTCCTGACTCAGGCTACTGACCATCACAGTGTGGACATCAATGAACAATGATGCAAGCAGAGCTTAGCTCCGTCACGGCTGTGCCTTATTCCTACACTAGAGTGTGAGCTGCAGACGGGAGAACAAGAGGGACCAAAGCTTTAGAGCAGTGGTTCTCAGCCTTCCTAATGCTTCAACCCTTTAATACTGTCAGTTCCTCATGGTGTGGGGACTCCAGCCATAAAATTATTTTCATTGCTACTTCATAATTAAAGTTCTGCTACTATTATGAACTGTAATGTAAACATCTGTTTTCCAGTAGTCTCGACCCATATGTTAAGAACCGCTGCTTTGCCAGGCGGTGGGTGGGGGCGCACGCCTTTAATCCCAGCACCTGGAAGGCAGAGGCAGATGGAGCTCTGTGAGTTGTGAGTTCAAAGCCAGCCTGGTCTACAGAGTGAGTTCCAGGACAGGCTCCAAAGCTATACAAAGAAACCCTATCTCAAAAAACAAACAAACAAACAAAACAAAAAAAGGACCACTGCTTTCGAGGCTACACTAGCTCTTTTCCAGCCATAACCTTCCCACAGTGCAAGAAGGAACATGCTAAGCTAGAGACCCCTAAACATCCATGTTAAATTAATTTTATTATTTATGTGTGTGCACACATACATTGCCTTGAGAAGCCAAAAGAGGGCATCAGATCCCTTGGAGCTGGAATTCTAGGCATTTGTTGCAACCTGATGCCAGTGTTGGAATCTGAACCCCTGTCCTCATGACTGAGCAGCAAACACACTTAACTGCTGAGCCATCTCTCCAACTCTTTGCACACTCCTTTAGACTTTTTGGGGGGTCCATGGGACCTCAGTTTCCTGCCAAACCAAACATGGGCCCTAGTCTAGGCCTATTCCGCCTATTTCCCAAAACAGTGCTCCTGAGGGAAGCCAAGGAGTAGCTTGGACCCTCCTGGAGAGAGCCAGGAGTTGGGAGGCGCTGACTCACGCTCTACACACTGTCTTATTCCAGGTGAAGCCCGAGGTGGTTGCCTGAGGGCAAAGCAGGGGCAGGGACGGAAATGGTGGGAATGCTGAGAGTTTTGACAGAGACGTGGGCTCACAAGTGTGTGCTGGCGTACACTTTAAACAGTGTGGCTAACTCTAGATCTATTATTCTCAATAAAAGCTTAAAGATTCTAAATCTGGCTCACAGGTTGAGGTGTGCCTGTCAAAGTAGAGGCTCGAACACATTCTATATAAGGATTTGCTATTAAGACTTGCAAGGACTAACCCTGGGCCTCCACAGAAGTCACTTCCAAAAGACCACACAAAGGCATAAGACCCGAAAAAAGAAAGTCAGTTTGTGCTCCTACTAGGGCTCTGTCCCCACCCACCAAACCCTTCTCAGAACTTTAGCCCCACCCGCTCACCCAGGCGATGGCCAGCCTGGCGGCCCACGCTGCCCAAACACTGAATCAGTGTACGAATGGCTGCGGGGCTGGCGGGCGCGCGTGGGCCTGGCAGCC
Source organism: Microtus pennsylvanicus (assembly GCF_037038515.1). Taxonomy (NCBI): domain Eukaryota; kingdom Metazoa; phylum Chordata; class Mammalia; order Rodentia; family Cricetidae; genus Microtus; species Microtus pennsylvanicus. Next base: position 31,494,493 of record NC_134586.1, read on the forward strand.
GGTCCACTAGGTGGTCAGCGAGCTCCACGAAGAGGTCAGTGCTGCAGGAGGCTGCCAGGTGACCGAGTGCCCCAACGGCGCGCTTGCGAACAGCCAGGCGCGGGCTGCTCAGCTGGGGCAGTAGGCAGTGCAGCAGGCTGGCATGGAAGGTGCCCAGTGGGGCACCTAGCCTGGGGACAGGATGGAGGAAATGTCGGGTCAGACACCACAAGCAGACAACTTGGGTCTGCACCCCCATTCTCTCAGTACCTCCTTCTTATGATATTCAAAGACCCTGAGAAAGTGACAAGGTACCCCTCCAAACATGAGGAGTGACCTCGCGGCTTACTACAGGAAAGAAAGCCACAGAGAATGCCTTGCGAAGGCTCCTCAGTCAACAGTGCAAGGCCAAGACCTGAGCCCAGGTATCCAATCTCTCAGCTTAGGGAGGAATGGGCAGGGGGTTCCAGTGAGGATGTTCCAAATTCTTGGGGCCTGAGGTTTGCCTCAATACCTATTCCGGAAATCGCGACTGGAGTTGTATAAAATCTAACGGACTTAATCCCGCTATGGCTCCCCAGTGTCCTCTGGATAAGCTGAGCTCTGAACTCAAGGCAAGAGGTAACCCTCAGATAGTTTCTCCACAGGCAGAACCTGGCTCTGCATGGCCCCTGTTCGTTCTCCACAGTTAAACCAGCTCTGGGCGAGTTCAATCCCACAATGCCTTGCTCTGCTGCCCTCCATAACCTCACTGTACAGCAGCGTGTAGCCCTGATCACTCTGCTGCAGTCTTTACCTATTGACTCATCTACTGTGTGACAGGGTCTATGCTGGAAGTCGGGCCATAAGGACAGACTCTGGGCCAATGGAGCTCACGATTGAGGGTGCCTTCCAGGCGCCATAAACTCAACATGCTCAAATGGAACCTATCACCTCCTACTGCACCTACCTGCTCCTGGGGCACCCCCACCCCAATCCTCCATCTCCTGGTTTCTAAAACCTATCAGGCCATCCTCTACTCCAGATCCTGTGGGGTCTTCTTCTTCCAGACAACCCATGGAAGCCAAGCCAGGCCTAGGGGCACAGGCCTACAATCTCACCTACTAAGAAGGCTGAGGCAGAAGTGTTATACGTTTAAAGCCAGTATGGCCTACAGAGTGAGTTCAAGGCCTGCCTGAGCAACTCTGAGAGATGGAGTCTCAAAAACAAAGAGTAATGGATCTCAGTGGTAGAGTTCTTCCCCAGCAGGGTTAAAGCCCTGGATTCAATCCCACCACAAATATAAAAACAAAGACACTCCTCTCCAGCCTGCCTGTCCAGATGACAGAAGGAAGACGGAGGTGTGTCTTTGGGGCTCCTGCTCAGTCCCCCAGCCTCTTCGCTGAATACCAGCTTCCATAATCAGCTCACCATGCAGGAGCCCTGGACCCAAGTCTGCTAGAGCCCAGAGCAAAGACTGCTTAGGTCATGATCACAAGCAGCTGATACTGCGTAAGGCCCCAGGCTAACCCCTATATGATGGACACATATTAATCAAAAAGCCCCTCTTCCAGACTCCCTGAAGGTCACTCACTCCTTCCTCCAGATTCAAGACCCCCTCCCAACCCCTAGATCAGAGTCGGCCAGATGACAAGCACCAACTATGGGCTATTATCACCCACATGGCATGGAAACTCTCAACTCTGACAACTTTAAGGGACCCCTCTGCCACATGAGTCTGAACTCTGCTCTTCTAATCTTTTTTGTTTTGTTTTTTGAAATAGAATTTCTCTGTGTAACAGCCTAGGCTGTCCTCGAACTCTCTTTGTAGACCAGGCTGGCCTTGAACTCACAGAGCTCCTTCTGCCTCTGCCTCTTGAGTAAGAAGACTAAAGGCATGTGCCACCACGCCCAACCCTTCTACTCTTTTAATCAAAAGGACAATCTACACTAGTGTTCCCTTGAGCCCCAAACCCAAAACCTTTCACAGTCCTCTCATGCCTCTGCCCTCTGTGGTGCCCTTAGATCTGTTGAGGACCCTAAAGCCTTGGCCCTCCAGAAGCTGACCTGGGCCCTGCACTTGACCTGACCACTCTCCTATTATATTCAGTTGGCCACTTGCCTGTAAATTCCTCCCCAGGAGCAACACTGGCCCACCACTAGACTAACACCCGGTTTTCCATACCCCCAGAGCAAATGTGCAAGTTAAGGGAGGTTTACTGACCATGTGACCTTGGAGCTAATGACCTCCCCAAGCCCATTCCGTAATGTGACATTACTGCATGCAGGTCACTCATCTCAGTCCTGCCTGTTCCCATCTTTCTTGCTCAGGGTGGCCTGGCTCACCTGCTCAGCATGTCGGAGAGGATGTCCAGGGCTTCCAGCTGCACAGCCACATCCTCCTGCTGGGCGATGGCACTGGTGAGCTGGCCTGTGATCTTGCGGCACACATTGATGGCCAGCCCTGAACCTGTGCAGGGCATGAGAGGGCAGGGTAAAGGCCGTGGGCTTGGATCCAGCCCCCAACTCCGGCCTGCTTGTGTTCTGGTTGTGTTTCTGAGCCCGCATCCCCCAGAAGTTAGTGGTCCAGGAAAGCCCGGGCTTCAGTGGTCCATGGTTGACCCAAGTCTTAAGGAACACCTGCAGGAATCAGCTGGAGGAGCTGACAAATTGATGGCTGAGCGGCTGGCCGGTTCCCACACTTCTACCAGGGAGGGGGACAAGTTAAACACTTCTTTTCCCAGTCCCTTTCAGCTAGCAGAGGCCAGTGGCCCAGCTCTGGCCAGTGGGATAGACTGGACTGGGAAATGTGTCTTCTCTTACAAAGGAGAGAACACGGATGAAGAGTGTGACCCTGTGAGTCTGAGCTGCAGAACAACGGCTGCAAGAATGGGAGTGGCCTGGCCCAGCACATACAAGTTCCAAGACCTCCAGCACTGCCACCAGGAAAAAGGAGGAAGAGGAAGAGAAGGAAGAAAGGGAGGAAGAGGAGAGGAAGGAGGAGGAGAGAGCATCCTTCCGGAAAGATCAGGACTAGTCTTTAAGCTGCCGTGAGTTTATGTTCTTCACTTGCGGCTGGAAGCATTCCCAACAGGCAGCCATAAATTTCAATTGATCTGGGTCTGAATTCTTTACCATGGAGGGATGCCACTGAGGGATGCCACAAAGATCCTTTTGCTTCTCTGAGCCTTCTCTCTTTTTTATTTTGAAACAAGGTCTCACTATATCCCTGGCTGTCCTCTGTACATCAGGCTGACCTGAAACTCATACTGAACCACGGCCTCTGCCTTCAATTAAGGTGGAATTAAGGTGTAAGCACTTGGTGAAGAGAAACACAGGCATGCAGAAGGCACACGGTAAACACAGGTGTGGGCTTCCCAGAGGAGTATCTCCTGGCCCCAGTATTTGAAACACGGCTGGGTTGAGTCACAGTACCTGTGGCAGCGGGAGGCAGCTCTGAGAGGATGGTCTTTAGGCCAATGCCAGCGATGTCTCGGAGCTGCTCCTTGTCTGATCGCATGTTGGCACAGAGGGTATCCACAATGGTCTCCACTTGGTACTCCTTCACTTTGCCCACCAAGGGACCCAGGCTGAGGCAGAGGGAAAAAGGGAGAAGGGCCCAGAAGCCCCAGGCATGCCTTAAGTCAGGCTGCCTGCTTTGGTCCTCTCAAGCTTGTGGGGACACACGTGATGAGGACCTCAGCTCAGCAGAAGACCTGCTAGGAAAGCGGTGCACCCCAAGCCTATGATTCGCATCTCACCCTGTGGCTCCATAGTGCCCCAAAGCAAGGGTCTGAGCTGGTGTCACATCCCCTAGGGGATTATTACACATAGACTACTGCCGGCCACCCCAGAAGGTCTGGGTGGGGCCTTCCAGGGCACGTCTAACTGCTTTTCACTTGCCGATGCTGGTCATCCATCTGAGACCTACATCCTTATTTCTCAAAGCCTGGTAGTAGATTGTCACCTGGGGACCTGTCAGAGCTACAGAACCCCTATGCAGGCTTTCTCCCCATCTCACCTCCTCTTCCCTACTTCCCTTCCTGTTTCCCGGATAACCTCCCACGTAACTTAGACTTGAACTCTTGGCGCAGGGTCTACCTCCAAGGAATGCTGGCTAGTGTCCAACCCTATTGTTGTTCCCAAACTGCCTGATGATTCTCACAGGCTGTGTCCTGGGGCAGTGGCCCTCCCCCAAGCCCCATCACCACCACCACTCACCACTTGACAGCCAGGTTCTGCACCTCGCCGCTCCTGTCCTCCAGGAGGCGCAGCAGCGCTCTCACCACCTTGCGCTCGCTGTCCTCATCCAGCTGGATGGAGTCTTTCTGAAGCTCTGACATCAGGTCGCTGGTGGCCATGAACCTGGTGGGGGGCAGGGGAAGAAGAAGTCTGTGGAGCAGCTTCCAGGCCCTGACAGACGGGTGCACTAGAGTCCCCCAGAAGTGAAGCTCAGTGCATGGGTTTTCAAAGCCTTGTGGGTAATCAGGGCTGTGGGCAGAGCTGAACCACCTCAGTGAGAGCAACTGCCACAGGGTAGGAGACTGAAGCAAGGAATGGCTTAAAGCTCATGGCTGGGTGTGAGGGAGGGGAGGCTCCTGCCACTGCCAAAATGGAAACTTGGGCGTCACCTGCCTTCTCTCAGCTTTGGTTTACCTGTTTAAAAAATGGGGATGGTGGTGCTGAAGCAGCTCAGTGTTTAGAAACACTTGCTGGCCAGGCAGTGGTGGTGCACACCTTTAAGCTAAGTGCTTGAGAGGCAGGCAGATCTCCAGGTTTGAGGCCAGCCTGGTCTACATAGTGAATTCCAGGGCAGCCAGGTGTACACAGAGAAACTCTGTCTAGAAAATACAACAAAACAAAAAAGTGAGGAAATAGACTTTACTCTGACTATAGGGTTGTGGGGTCCGTGACACACACCCGGTAAATGGCAGATGTCATTCACATCTCACAGTAACAGGTGGCTCATGAGTACCTGAGTATGAGACAGACAATTTCATGTAGAGTCAGGTGCTGGATAAGAAGCACCTCTAGATACACAGACGAACCCTGTTCAGACACCCTGCCCTTAGCAGGCATCTGAATGTGAGCCCCTCCTCCAAGGGCTTGCTTATCACAGCAAGCCCCACCCCAGCCTCTCAGCCCACAGTGGGAGGCTCTGGTCTAAGGGTGTGTATTTATTTCCAAGTTCCTAGTGACTTTCAGGGTCACAAACCTGCTTTTTTGTTCTTTGTTTGTTTGTTTGTTTGAGACAAGTTTCACAGGGTAGCCCTGGCTGGCCTGGAACTCACTCTGTAAACCAGGTTAGTCTCACACTCATAGAAATCCCCCTGCTTCTGCCTCTCAAGTGTTAGAATTAAAGTCATAGGCCACTATGTCTGGATAGTTGTGAATGCCTTAAGAGCCACATGGATGGGCAACTGGTGTATTTTGATATTCTGGAGACCAGAGCCAACAGCTGACGAATATTCCTAGCCATAGGGCCAGAGTCCAGACTCCACCCACCACCTTTCTACAAAAGGCTTGCTGCTCTGTCCTCTCACTGGCTTGCAATGGGAGTTCAATTCAGAAAGCAACAAAGAATGGGGCTGAAGGGACCTCACGGGGCATCAGTCCTGCTAAAATAAAGAACGCAGGGCAAGCCAGGAGGTGGTGGCACACGCCTTTAATCCCAGCACTCGGGAGGCAGAGGCAGGCGGATCTCTGTGAGTTCGAGACCAGCCTGGTCTACAAGAGCTAGTTCCAAGACAGGCTCCAAAACCACAGAGAAACCCTGTCTCGAAAAACCAAAAAAAAAAAAAAAAAAAAAGAATGCAGGGCAGAGACCCAGCTGGCTACCCTCAGCTGTGTCCAGGCTGCAGCCGTGTTTCCCCGGGCTAAATTACTCATCATCATCTGAACACCAATAAAACGACTTCTAATTCCTGGAAACAAGATCTCAATACCACTGGGTCTCAACCCAATGCAGTAACTGCAGATGACAACTAATTCCTGGAAACAAGATCTCGATATGATGGGGTCTCTCCCCAGTGCAGTAACTGCAGATGACAAGTCCCTTTCTCCAGTGCAGCCATTCCCACAGGCCGCCATGCTTGCTGGCTCCTGCTGGCTCCCTGATCTAAAAGAGTCCAGAGAAGCATATTCCTGTCCCAGCCTCGTGGAGTAAAATATGTCTCCAGATCTGCTGTGTGATCTCATGGCAACGCGCAGAGCCTGGAGGGATGCTGACCATGCCACCATTTCTTAAATTTAACAGCTGGATCAGCCTGAAGCTGCTGAGAAGGCAGTAAGCTGAGCTGAAGGAGAGGAGGGGATTGTTGCTGTCCCAGCCACCACCCAGGCACTTTAAGGTAAAGGACGTTTGCCTTTCGGCTTTTCTGAATTTCTACTACTTGGGGTTAGGGTTTATATTGCTGTGATAAAGACCATGACCAGAGGCAACTTGGGGAGATAAGAGTTTCAGCTTACACAGTCCATCTTTGAAGAAAGTCAGGGCAGTAACTCAAGGCAGGAACCGGAAAACAGGAACAGAGCCACGGAGGAATGCTGCTTACTGGCTTGCAGCCCGTGGCTCTTTTAGCCTACTTTCTTATACACCAGGACCTGCCCAGGGTTGGCATCACTCACAATGGTCTAGGTCCTCCTCCATCAATCACTAAGAAAATCTAACACAGTCGCATCTTCAGGCCAATTCTTTTCTTTTCTTTTCCTTCCTTTCTTTCTTTCTTTTTTGTTTTTCAAGACAGGGTTTCTCTGTGTTAACAGTCCTGATTGTCCTGGAACTAGCTCTCATAGACCAGGCTGGCCTTGAACTCACTGACAATCACCAGCCTCTGCCTCCCAAATGCTGAGATTAAAGGTGTGTGCTACAAGCCAATCTTAGGTAGGTATTTCCTCTTCTCAGATAACTTTAGTTTGTGTCAAGCTGACAGAAACCTGACTAGCACACTCATGCATCATGTTTCTGTCTCAGGGACAACACTGATCACTGCCATGTGCACACATCTAAGTAGTATAGCATCTCTAGACAGATCACTTCAGGACTTTGCACCTCTCCATCACAGCGCTTCTCACTTGTGCAGCAATGAATGTGTGAGAGCACTTCAGAGACCGTGACTAGCACACACACACACACACACACACACACACACACACACACACACACAGACATACAACACCCCACACACACATACAATCCCCCTACCAACACACTATGCACACATACACAGACATATAATTCCCACACACACAACACATACACACACACATGCACGCATGCACACACAGAGACATACAATCCCCCCCACAAGTATACACCTGTGCACACATATACACGTATGTGTGCATATACAGGCTTGGCACCCAGCAGGCTCACCTCCGACACTCCATGCTCAGCAAAGAATGGGCTTAACAAGGGAGCAGGGGGATGGCAGGAGAGAGTTAGTGCTCAACAGCCCTTAGAGCCCAACAGCCTTGTGGAAACCTGAATCCAGAAATCAACATTCACAAATAAGCTTCAGCATTTCAGACACCTGAATTCTGCAGACACCACTTGCAGAGGAAATGCCACGGTGCAGGGATAGTGGTGAAAACAATTTGATAGGCTAGAGCTCCGAAACAGAGTGGGCTTTAAGTAAACATTCTTGTTTTGCCTCTGTCAGTGAGGTAAGTTTTGGCCAGTGAGTCTGTTTTTCCATGAATAAAATGGAAAATTTCTTTGCCCCTCTCCCACAGCATCCTTGAGGGTTTCACTAGGTCAACCTGAGACAAGTAGGCTCAGAGAGGTTATAGAGCAATAGAGAACACCAGTGTGAGATGGGTCTCCTGCCTCCTCCAACAGTAATGTCTGTAATGGTCTGTCCTGTCTCATTAAGAGACAAGCCCCACCCACTCCATCCCCTGTCCAAGGCAAGGGGATCTTCCTTCCTTCTAGTCTGAGCTTCTTCTTTTCCACCTCTCTCCAGAAGAGGTAGCTTCTCTTCTCCTCTCCTACCCCCCTCTCTGTTTCTTTCTCTCTCTGCCTCTCTCTGATCTCCCCCTTTCTCCCCTTTCCCCTCCATAACCCACTAAATAAATACCTACTTTCTCTGCAGGGTGTGCCTATTCATCTCTGTCTCTCACCTGCTGCGCAGTTCCCTGCCTGGGACCCGCTGGCCCTTGCGACCCGCCACTGCACCCCTCAGGGAACTGCACTGTTTTATTTTTAACATTACAATGTCACTATGAAGAGATTCAGAAATTCCTGCCAGATCTCTCAAGCCCTTGGTTTTCCCTGTCAAAGTCCGAGCCCAACAAATCTGGGAACCACGGCTTCCTGTCCCTCGCCTGGAGCCTCAGTCAGTAACTCCCCTTTGGGAACCATAAGCCATAGTCTCCTGTCATCTGAGAGGCTGTACCATTGGGACACAGGACCACATGGTGCCTGGACAGCTGGCCAGGGGACTCAGCCTCCTGGCATTCAGACTTTTAAAAATAGACACTATTCTCATATGCTTAGGGTGGTTTTAAGTGTCCTCGAGGCTGCTGGCAGGGACAGGCTTAAAGGCTGAAAGGGCCATCTTCCTGATTCAGAAGCCCAGGAGATGGTCTCTCAGCTCTGGCAGGGCATGTGACTTTGGGTAAACCAAAGCCCCCTCCAGGCCTCTGAAGAACAGGAAAGGCCTGGGACTAAAGAACACTCCACTAGGACCTACCCTGTCCTCCTGCTCAGGCATCGCCAGGAGACCAAAGGTGACAGGGCAGAAACACAGAAAGAAGTGCCTGGGCCTGCTTGGAGTGCAAAAGCATCCTGGTGACAACTCAGTGGGAGCCAGCAGTGAAGATCAGATACTTAGTCAAGGTCGGGGGAAGCGAGAGCCTGTGCAAAATCACGGGAGCAACCATTCGCGAAGCGCTTACCTGGTACCTAAACCACCACACAGTAGCTAAGGCTCAAGGGGGTGGAGTAATTTTGCCCATCACTTACAGAGCCAGAAAGTTACGGCTGTGAAGACTGAAGTCAGAGCTAAGGGTTCAAAGCCCTATTACAACCATGGGGCTTGGGGTTGCAGAGAGATTCTGAGGAATGGATTTCCAGGACACAGAGGGGGGTCAGATCACACAAGCAGGCTTCAGGCCTCTTCAGGCTGGATTCAGGACATCATTAAGACCTCCCTTCTGCTTGGTCCTACCTTGGCATTGTACACAGGCCCTTCGTGCCCTAAATCTGTTTCTCTAATTGTAACACTGACAGAAGACTCAGTGGGTGCAGTGTCCTGTCGACTTGAAGGTACAGAACTGGCTATAGGATCAACCCCTTTGTGTCACTGAGCTTCCTTCAGTTCCCCCTTCAAGATGAGGGCTGCACCAGATGTTCCCATCCTTGTAGGTGGCTCTGTTTCTGAATATTTGGAGAGAAGGACAGGAGAAAGAGAGTCGGGGAGAGACGCGGCCCTTACTCCCACCTTTGTTTCCTGCCTCTAAACCATGTTTAACCAAACATCTCGGGAGAGGAGGGGAATAAGGAGGATGGAATGTAAAGGGTCAGGAAGAAGAGGGAGGGGATGAAGGGGAAAAGATGAAGGAAAGGGAAGTTAGGGTTAGCAGACCCGGCAGGGGTATAGGCTGGGGAGGGGGGGGGGATAACCCAGAGACCCGGGCAGAAATGCGGGTATCGGAAAGGGATAGCCCTAGGATAGAGGTGGTGCATGGAAGGGACCTGTTTGAATGCGGGTCAAAGGGGATCTGTACTGAGATCCCAAGGAGAGGCCGATGGGGGACTTCATTGGAGGGTCTGGGGGGCGCCTAGTGTGGGGGTATCTGAAGGCCCAGCACAGCAAAGGCGGGAAGAGGCTGGGGGCGGGGCTGTTGCAGCAGGCCCAGGCAGGCCCAGGCGGTACCCGCGGGGGTCTGCAGGGGGATGGGGGAGGAGACCAGAACGGGCTGAGGCCCCTGGAAAGAAGCCCCGGGCCGCCGCAGGGCGCACCTGAAGTCCTTGTCGCTGGACGTCATCTTCTCCAGCAGGTTGGAGATGTGGAAAGCAGCGGTACTCATTCTGGCTGCGCCGCGGGCTGCGGGCGGGAGCGAATATGGCGACGCGACCTCCCCTCCTCCCAACCACGCCCCCTCCCCCTCGGCCACGCCTCTTCGGTCACCCTCACCCCCCCCCTCCTGTCCTGGGAAGGGCTGGACTGCAGGACCTGGCCCCTTCTTGGAAGCTCTGCTCAGCATGGGCTTGCTCACTCCAGAGACACGGAGCTCACCAACAGAATACTGACCACAACTCTTGTTCTGCCTCTGGATCTTTGACCTTGCTCAATGGCTTGCGTACTTCCACGAACGTGGGGTGGCAGTTCAGGCTAGGCTTCTTGTCTCTGAGCCTCAACTTTTTCATCTACAATCGTTCAGGAAACAGGAGCTGTTAAGCAAAGCTAGGCAAGCAAACCTCAACATCCCTCGCTGGACTTCTGAGTCCTCACTGTGGCCTGTCCTTACCCAGGTTCATGCAAAGAGTGCATTCAGTCATACCAGACCAGACCCCCATTCTGCCAGGATGAGTTGTTTCATTTTACAACAATTTAACTGTGCCCTGAGAACCAAAGGAACCTGGCAGGGCCATACCTCCAGGGAACCAGCAATGAAGTCAGGATTGACCTCAGGTTCTTAAAGCCGTGGGCAGTGGTCGTTCCCTAAACTTTTCCCCAGTTAGTTAGGTAGGTGTGTGTGTGTGTGTGTGTGTAGATCTTTAGAAGGACTCTTTACACAGCACAGGAAGCTTGGCTTCAAATCTCTGTAGGCTGCTTCCTGGCTTGGTGGCCTTGGGAGAGTCACACAACCTCTCTTGCCTATTTTTAGTCACAAATAAAAGAATAAAGCCCAATAAAAAGAAACATAACTTTTGTTTTGTTTTTCAAGACAGGGTTTCTCTGTGTAGCCCTTGCTGTCCTAGAACTCACTCTGTAGACCAGGCTGGCTCCAGCTCACAGATCCATCTTCCGCTGCCTCCCGAGTGCTGGGATTAAAGGTGTGCGCCACCACTGCCCAGCATGAAACTTTTATCTTAAATATATTAAAATTTCTTTTTTGAGTACTACTCTACCGCCAAGTCACACCCCCAGTTTGGTAAAAAGAAATTTCCTGGGTTGTGATGGCTCGAGCCTGTGATTCCCGAACTTGACAGATGAAAGCAGGAAGGCAGGGGCTCAAAAGTTCAGCCCTGACTGCAGCAGTCCTGTCATTAAAAACAAAAACAAGAGCAAAAAGCTAAACAAAACAAAACAAAAAAAACAACATCAAAAAGCTGCTAGCTAGGCAGCACACATCTTTAATCCCAGAGCTCAGGAGGCAAAAGCAGGTGGATCTCTAAATTCGAGGCCAGCCTGGTCTACAGAGCAAGTTCCAGGACAACCAGAGGGCTACACAGAGAAACCCCTCAAAAACAACAACAACAAAAAAGAAACAAAGAAAGAAAAAATTTTTATTATTTATTTATTATGTATACAATATTCTGTCGGTATGCCTGAAGGCCATAAGAGGGCACCAGACCTCTTTACAGATGGTTGTGAGCCACCATGTGGTTGCTGGGAATTGAACTCAGGACCTTTGGAAGAGCAGGCAATGCTCTTAACCACTGAGCCATCTCTCCAGCCCCCAGAGAAAGAAATTTTAATGACATTTGTTTTCCTGTCCCTGATACAACCTCTCTTCTTCTAAGTGACTGAACAGTAGCTACAAAGTCCCTAAGCCTTGGAACAGGAAGATGGGCTCTACATTTCTCCTAACCTCCCTGCTCCTGTCTCAATCACACCATCCATCTGGTTATCCCAGAAAGAGGTCATTTTTCATAAGTGGGAAGAGGAGCCAGCCCTTCAGGATACTGAATACTCTTAAGGAAAAATATAGCAATCACCTGACACCTTGGGCAGTTACTCAGTGAATGACAGTGAGGCCCAAACTGGATCTTTTTCCTTTTCAATTTTATTGTTTTTATTTTTATTTTATGTGTATGAATGTTTTGCCTGCACATATATATGTGCACCATGTGTGTGCAGTACCCAGGGAGGCCAGGAGAGGATGACAGAGCCCAAGGAACTGGAGTTACCAGCTGTTGTGAGTTGCTATATGAGTGCAGGAAGAGAACCCAGGTCCTGTGCAAGAGTAGACAACGCTTTTAATTTCTGAGACATCTCTTCAGCCCTCTTTTTTAATTTTTTACATTAGACTATGCAAGCAAAGGTTGTTACTTCACTCCTCTAGTAAACCCTGTTTACACTTCAGAGCTTCAGAATCCTACCTAGAGTTGCTGGACTCTAGTTGTGTGTAGGCCCATATTTCTGTATGGCACAAGAGCCATAAGCCCGGTCTGAGGTGGTCACGAACTCTGCCGACAAGCTGTCTCTGTTTAACAATAGCCAGGATGTGCTGCTCCTGGTTTCTTTTGTTATAAATGTAAATTACCTGAGAAGAGGTGACCAGACGTGAGGAACCCAAGAGAAAAAAAATCGGTGGATGCGTGGGTAGTGAGCGCTCAGAAACAGAGATGTAGAATAGAGAAAGAAATGTAGAAAAGCAGGACAAAATTTAAATCGGGAGTAAAAACTTGTAAATAAGTTAGATATGGGATAAGGAAAAAGTATTCAGTTATATACATTGGTAACAAGTTAGAGTGGAGCAGAAACAACGGCAGAGTTATTCAGAATCTGTAAGCGTGATAGATGCAGAATTGTAACTTTTATTGCTTGCTAAATGAGTAGGAAAGGTAAAGGAAAAATGACTTTTGGCCTAAGAATCACCAAGTTACTGCTGAGATTGAGCTGCCACGTGCTCACATAATCCACCTGTGGGTAAAAGGCAAGGAGGAGCAAAAGTAAGTTTAGAGAGCAAATTCAACCTCACACAGTCTATAGAACAGAGGAGAGGATTCAGAAATTCTCCTAATTTTATGATTTACAAGTTAAAATTAAAAAGATAGTTAAAAATCCACCTGCCAGAGCTCGGAAAGGCAGTCTAACAAAGTGAGCCTGTGTCCTACCCCCTGGCGTGCGGCACAGCTTCAACTAAAGGAAAAAAGACAGGTTTAAATTAAGGTAGCATCTAAGATAAACAGGTTAAAATGCTTCTTTTCCATTTCACAATTTTGCTTCTTTGTCAAAAGTCTGCTGTTTGTAGGCAAGTGAATTCATATCCAAGATGGATTGATGTCAGTACTGTGGCTCTGTAGTAAAGTTTAAAGTCAAAGATTGTAACGCATTCAGAAGTTCCTTGGTTGTACAGGATTTTAAGATTGTTTAGGCTATCCTGAGTTTTTGTCTTTTTTCATAAATTTGAGGATTGTTTTTTCGAAGTCTGTGAAGAATTTTGTTATAAGTTTAATGAGCATTTGCATTAAATCTATGTATTGCTTTCAGTAAGATTGTCAATTTTGCTATGTTGGTGCTATCTTTACAAGAGAATAGGAGATCTTTCCATTTTCTGATGGCTAAAATTTTTCTTATATGAGTTTAAGTATTAGGTTTTTATGTTGAGGTCTTGAAAAGAAAAGAGAGAAGATGGATTTGGTTCATCTGATGCATTTTGGGTACAGACCATAGGTCCTCAGAGACCAGAACTCACTTTGTTTATAAATGGAAAAAGATTTTCTGGCCTCCTGGATACTTGTGCGGATATTTCCGCCATAACCGCCAGTCAGTGGCCTTCTAAGTGGCCAAAAGTGGAGACTATTACACAGTTACAAGGAATTGGTCAGACTAGAAATCCTGAACAGAGTAGCAATGAACTGCATTGGAAAGATGAAGAAGGACATGAAGGAACTTTTAAGCCGTATATTATTCCCCATTTACCTGTGAACTTATGGGGCGGAGATATCATGTCCAGAATGGGAGTATATTTATATTCTCCCAGCACGGCTGTTACTAATCAGATGTTTCAACAAGGATTATTACCTAATCAAGGTCTAGGCAAGAATAATAAGGAAAAGGTAGATCCTGTCGTATCAGACAATAGACCTTCTAGAGCAGGATTAGGGTATTTTTAGGAGAGGTCACTGAAAGACCTGCACTCCACGCAGACCCGATAATATGGAAAAGTGATGAGCCTGTATGGGTGAGTCAGTGGCCTCTAAGACAAGAAAAATTACAAGCTTCCCAGCAGTTAGTGCAGGAACAGCTGGATAGTGGACATATTTCACCATCTAATTCTCCATGGAACTCTCCAATTTTTGTAATTAAAAAGAAATCAGGAAAGTGGAGATTAATTCAGGATTTAAGAGAGGTTAATGCAACCATGCAGCCAATGGGAGCATTGCAACCAGGGCTGCCGTCTCCAGTAGCCATACCAAAAGGCACGCATAAGATTATCTTAGACTTGGGCTGGAGAGATGGCTCAGTGGTTAAGAGCATTGCCTGCTCTTTCAAAGGTCCTGAGTTCAATTCCCGGCAACCACATGGTGGCTCACAACCATCTGTAATGAGGTCTGGTGCCCTCTTCTGGCCTGCAGACATACACACAGAATATTGTATACATAATAAATAAATAAATATATAAAAAATTATCTTAGACTTGAAAGATTGTTTTTATACAATTCCTTTAGCGCCACAAGACTGTCAAAGATTTGCTTTTAGTATTTCTTCAGTTAATTTCAGAGAGCCAATGAGGAGGTATTAGTGGAATATTTTGCCCCAGGGCATGTTAAATAGTGCTACTTTATGCCAGAAATTCGTAGCCCAAGCTATACAGGTAGTTAGAAATCGATTTCCACAGGTTTATGCAATTCATTACACAGACGACATCTTGCTGGCTTATAGAAATGAGGATACTTTACTAGAGACATATGGATTGTTACAGCAGAGTGTAAGCCATGCAGGTTTTATTATTGCTCCCAAGAAAGTACAGAGGCACCCGCCTTTTCAATATCTAGGTCATATGTTATACCCCAAAGAAATTAAGCCTCAAAAGATAGAAATCAGGAAGGATGACTTAAAGACTCTTAATGACTTTCAAAGGCTATTAGGAAATATACAATGGCTAAGACCTTATTTAAGATTTCCTACAAGAGCCAGGCGGTGGTGGCGCACGCCTTTAATCCCAGCACTTGGGAGGCAGAGGCAGGTGGATCTCTGTGAGTTTGAGACCAGTCTGGTCTACAAGAGCT
Organism: Microtus pennsylvanicus; assembly: GCF_037038515.1. NCBI lineage: Eukaryota > Metazoa > Chordata > Mammalia > Rodentia > Cricetidae > Microtus > Microtus pennsylvanicus. The sequence continues at coordinate 31,509,578 of NC_134586.1, forward strand.
AGTTCCAGGACAGGCTCCAAAACCACAGAGAAACCCTGTCTCGAAAAACAAAAAAAAAAAAAAAAAAAATTTCCTACAAGAGGGCTGCAGAGATGGCTCAGAGGTTAAGAGCATTGTCTGCTCTTCCAAAGGTCCTGAGTTCAATTTCCGGCAACCACATGGTGGCTCACAACCATCTGTAATGGGATCTGATGCCCTCTTCTGGCCTGCAGGCATACGCACAGACAGAATATTGTATACATAATAAATAAATAAATATTAAAAAAAAGATTTCCTACAAGAGACCTTTAGCCTTTAAATGAAACAATTAAAGGAGACAGTGATCCAAATTCTAGCAGGCAGTTTTTAGAAGCTGCCAGACAGACTCTCTCACAGATAGAGCAGACCATACAGGAACAGCAGATGTGCTATATTGATTACAGCCAGACATGGCAAGCGTGTATTTTACCTACAAGACTGACTCCTACAGCAGTCTTGTGGCAGAATGGACCACTTTTATGGCTGCATCTGCCTGTATCACCAGCAAAAGTATTAAATCCGTATTTTGAAGCAGTAGCATGCTTAGCACAGAAGAGCAGAATGGAATCTAGAAAATATTTTGGCAGAGTACCAGCTGTAATCAATGTTCCTTACACTAAGCAGCAAATTGAATGGTTATTTCAGAATAGTGACTCATGGGCAATTGCATTTGCTCAGTTTCAAGGTCAGATTAATAATCTTTTCCCAGCTGACCAGTTACTGCAGTTTACTCAACAGCATTCATTCATTTTTCCTAAAATAGTAGAAAAGAATCCCTTAAAGGATGTTTTGTTGATTTTCACTGATGGCTCATCTAACGGAAAAGCTGCTTATGTAGTCAATGGCAAAGGACATGTGGTACAGACAGAACCAGCTTCAGCTCAAATAGTTGAACTGTGGGCTGTAGCTCTGATATTTAAGAATTTTGATAATAAGACTTTTAATCTATATACTGATAGCCGGTATATTTATGAAGCATTAAAAATCTTGGAAACAGTGTCATATATAGGAACTAGCAATGAACAAGTTAAAATATTGTTTTAGCAGATTCAGAAAGCCATACAATGTAGAAAGTTACCATGTTTTGTGGGACATATCAGAGCGCATTCAAGTCTTCCTGGTCCATTAGCTGAAGGTAATGCTCTAGCTGACGAACTTACAAAAATAATTGCTGTATCTCAGGTTGAACTTGCACAGCAGTCACATGCTTTACATCATCAAAACAGCTTAAGTTTAAGAAAACAATTTAAGCTGACCAGAGAAGCTGCTCGGCAAATTGTTAAGCAATGTGAAAGATGCCCACAATATCTACCTGTGCCTCATTTGGGGGTAAATATCCGAGGACTGCTTCCTGACCATATATGGCAAAAGGATGTAACTCACATTACTGAGTTTGGAAAATTGAGATATGTGCATGTGACAATTGATACATACTCAGAATTCATAATGGCCACAGCACAAACTGGGGAAGCTGCCAAGTATGTAATAACTCATTGCTTAAAATGCTTTTCATGCATGGGAACCCCAAAGGTAATAAAGACAGACAATGGATCTGGATATGTTAACAAAGCTTTTCAAAGATTTTTTTTTTTTTTTTGGTTTTTTGAGACAGGGTTTCTCTGTGGCTTTGGAGCCTGTCCTGGAGCTAGCTCGCGGTAGACCAGGCTGGTCTCGAACTCACAGAGATCTGCCTGTCTCTGCCTCCCGAGTGCTGGGATTAAAGGCGTGCGCCACCATCGCCCGGCTCTTTTCAAAGATTTTGTACTCAATGGAATAGTGTTCATAAGACTGGTGTTTCATACAATCCTTAAGGACAAGGAATTGTGGAGCGTGCACATAGCTCCTTGAAAACACAACTCCAAAAAATAAAGACAGGGGAGTTGTATCCTCAGACGCCACACAATGCCTTAAATCATGCATTGTTTACGCTAAACTTTCTAAATATAGATGTCCATGAGAGATCAGCCGCGGACAGATTATGGCATAATGGTACAAAAACCACATTTGCTAAAGCAAGGTAGGAGAATCTTTGCACTGGAATTTGGAAAGGACCCGATCCCATCCTAATATGGGGTAGAGGGCATGTCTGTGTTTTCTCACAGGATGAAAATCAAGCCAGATGGCTTCCAGAGCAACTAATTCGATGCACTCAGCAGGACAACGGACCTGAGGACAGCTTAGTTGACAATCGCGCTGCAGAAGGAACAGAAAGAGAAGAGCTCCAGGAGGAATCCAGTAACCCAGCCCACAGAGAGGGGCCTGATTTGGACCTGCAACTAGTATCACTGCAGGGAGACTTTGGACAAAGAGATCCTGCTGAGATGAGCTGACTGCAGTGTCTGCAGCTGGCTGTGGTGTGAAGCCTGTTCAGAACTAAGATACAAACTGAACATTTGAGTGTGTGAGACTCTGGCCGGGCGGTGGTGGCGCACGCCTTTAATCCCAGCACTCGGGAAGCAGAGGCAGGCAGATCTCTGTGAGTTCGAGGCCAGCCTGGTCTACAAGAGCTAGTTCCAGGACAGGCTCCAAAAGCTACAGTCTTGAAAAACAAACAAACAAAAACAAAAAACTTAATTTTTCATCTCTATTCTTTCTTCTAGACTGTTTTTAATAGAACTTCTAGGCGTTCAACAGCCAAGCTTAAAGGCTAAAATCAATAGGATTTAAAGAAACAAAGAGGGCAGCCAATACTTGGCCCTTGCCCTCCAAAGTCAGTTAGGTCTCAGGGGACCAGAGAAAAGTGTGACACCTATGAACGGGTTCTAAAGCTCCACTCGGGCATTTGAACCCTTGGTGCCCAGTTGGTAACCTGTTTGGGAAAGTTTAGGAAGTGCAGCCTTGATGGAGAAAGTATGTCCACTGTTGGTAGGCTTTGACAGTACACGGTCTTACCCTACTTTTGGTTTGCTATCTCTGAAAGATGCCATCTCTGAACTTCCTGTTCCTGTAGCGATGTCTGCCATTTGCTGCCATGCTTTCTGGCCACGATGAACTCTTGTTCCTCTGGAACCATAATCCCAAGTAAACTCTTACTGCTATTAGTTGCCTAGGTCGTGGTATTTTATCACAGTAACACAAACCTAATTAAAATCAAGGTCACCGGGCCAAGGGCACAGCTAGAGCGGAAAGAAGCCTGGTATGAGTCATATGGAGCTGGCGGGAGTGCAGAAAGCTGAGAAAATAAAATCACAGCTGCTCTACCTCCAACTAGGTTCAGATTCTGGAGATCAAACCATATCTAACAGCAGGTGACTGCATTTGACCCGTGGAAAAGTCAAAAGTTCATCCTCCTGTATCCGGTCTTCATTCTTTGTTGCCTGTGTGGCGATATCATGATGCATGCTGTAGAACTGGAAGGTGAGCAGGTCTGCTCCCATCCCTGATGTTCCAATCCTGCAGTAGACACCAATTTCAAACGTTCCCTTGGCGAAGGGCAGATGTGGAGCCTGGTGCTTTGAGGAGCAAAAAGGAGCTGGTGAAAAAGGTCCTGCTAGACAAGAAATGAGGTTGCTGGAATCTGAACAGGGTCGTTGGCCTATCTCCTGGCCCAGGCTGTACCTTAAGAAACTTGCTAGCCATTGGGGAACGAGTTCCAGAAGGAATCCAGTCTATCATGCCAGCAGGAACCTGGGGGCCGGACCAGCAGTCAGGAAGCAGAGACCATTTTTCACGTGTGCACAGGAAGCAGAGACCACATCTCACATGTGAACAGGAAGCAGAGAGAGAGAGCTGTCCTCCGCTTCAATAACTGAGGTTCTAGGGTGGGTTCAGAGGTGCCTTGAGTGTGACTATAATCTGAAAAAGTAAAACCAGGACCACTAGGGTTCCACAAAGGACTCAGAATATGTCTTTTACTGTAGATGGGGTTTCTCGTGTAATTCCTAGAACATTGTAGATTTATGAATGGTCTCCAGGTGGGGTTTTAAGAGACACACTGAGGTGGATTGTCCTTTGGGGTAAGAAGTGTAATGTCACAGACAGACAGCGTGTCAGGAACTCTTAGGAGAGTTCTGGCCCAGAAGGCAGAGTGGCAGAGGGGTGTGTGTGCTTCGTAGAGGTCTCAGAGATAAAGGCCAGGTTTCTCAGGCCTCCCCTGATTCCTAAGCAGCCAGGGAGGGAAGGGATGTGCTGTTCTGAGGATGTGGGGGAGGAGGGGCACACCTAGTTGAGGTGTTTTCATCACACAGATGGAGATGTGCCAGGCCAGAGATGTGTAGCAGCCCTCTGATACCTCGGAGTCTAGCAACCTGAGGTCTGGGCACTTCCTTGAGGAAGTGTAGCTAGTGCCTGTCATTCTCCTGGAATCTGGGTGCCTGAAGAGTCTGCTGACAGACTCATAGAGAGGCTCTGGCTGGGGATGGGCCTTGCCCGTTCCTTTATACAGCTCTAAGAAAGAGGCTACTGTAGGTGGGTGCGACCTGATAAGCTCCTAACCTCAGACCTAACAGTGGAGAGCTCACAGATGGTTCAAAGTAACTTCTGGGCAAGCCTGGCCAGTGGAGAGCTCACAAGATGGTTCAAGGTAACTTCTGGGCAAGCCTGGCAACCAGAGTTCAACCCTGGAACCCATGTGTGGTGGTTTGAATGAGAAATGTCCCCCGTAGGCGCACGTATTTAAACACTCAGTCTCCTATTGGTGGTACTGTATGACGAGGTTATGGAATTTCTTTAAAGGATTTTTATTTAGTTAGTTTTATGCGCTTGAGTGTTTTGCCTGGATGTATACCACCTGCATGCCTGAGGCCTGGGAAGGTCAGAAGAGGGCACTAGATCCCCTGGCCTGATGTTATGGATGGTTCTGAGGTACTGGATGGTGACTGGGAACTGAACCTGGGTCCCTTAAACAGGGGCAAGTGCTCTTAACTCTAGAGCCATCTCTCCAGGACAGATTATGGAGATTTTAGGACGTGGAGCTTGGCTGGAGGAGGTGTCCCGGTGGGGCTGGGTCTGACTTTGAGAGCTTAGAGCCTTACCTTATTTGGATTCCCTCTCTTGCTCCCTTTGCACCACTGGGACATGATCTGCCTGTTTTCTGCACAGCCCACTTGCTGCCCTGCTGCCCAGCTATTGTGGTTCATGTGTGGAGGTCAGGGGGCAACTTCCAGGAGTCAGTTTTCTTTTTCTACAGTGCGTGTCCCCAGGGGTTGAACACCAGTGGTCAGCCCGGAGAGCAAGTGCATTTACTAGCTGAGTCATATCCCAGCGGGGGCTTATTTTATTTATTTATTTATATATCTTGAGACAGGAACTTATTGTGTAGCCCTGGCTCTCCTGGAACTTACTCTATAAACCAGGCTGGCCTCGGACTCATAGGATCTGCCTGCCTCTGCCTCCCAGTTGGTGGAATCAAAGGCATGTGCCACCATGCCCAGCGTCTTAGTTACTTTCTATTGCTGTGAAGAGACACCATGACCAAGGCATCTTATAAAAGAAAACATTAATGGAGGCTCACAGTTCAAGAAGGTTAGCATCCATCATGGTGGGGAACATGGCAGCAAGCAGGCATGGTGCTGGAGTGGTAGCCGAGAGCCTACATCCTGATCCACAGGCAGGAGGCAGCGAGATCTAACTGGGTCAGACATGGGCTTTGGAAATCTCACAGCCTACTGTGACAGACCTTGTTATAAGAGACTGCTTGTTTGCTTGTTCATTTCCCAGCTGCCCAGACTCCTGAAATAATCATACAGAAACCATATTATTTGCAATACTGTTTGGTCAATAGCTTAAGTGTATTTCTGGCTAACTCTTATATCCTAAACTAGCCTATCTCCATTAATCTGTGTATCGCCTTGTGGCTATGGCTTACCAGGTAAAGTTCCAGCATCTGTCTCTGGAGGGGCTACATGCTTCTCTCTCACTCCGCCTCCTTTTTCCCCATGATTTTAGTTTAGCTTTCCTAGCTCTGTTCTACCCTATCAGGCCAAGCCAGTTTCTTTATTAACCAATGGTATTCACAGCTTACAGAGAGAAATCCCACACCAATACCTTGTTCACAAGGCCATACTTCTGAACCCTTCCCAAACAGTTCCACTAACAAGGGACTAAGCATTCAAAAGCATGACACTGAGGGGCGGGGGAGGGGCATTCTGATTCAATTCGCCATACCAGCTTTCTTCCTCCTTTTCTTTCTTTTCCTTCCTTCCTTCCTTCCTTCCCTCCTTCCTTCCTTCTTTCCTTCCTTCTCTTCTTTATTAGAATGAAATTTATTACAATTGTAGAGATGGCTCCAAGGTTAAGAACATTACTACTCTTGCAGAGGACCAGGGTTCAGTTCCCAGCACCCACAGTGGCTCACAGTTCCAGCTCCAGGAGAGCAAATGCCTTCTTCTGGCTTTTGTAGGCCTCTGCAACACATGTGAACAAGAAGACACACACACATACACACAAAATTTTAAAACATTGTTATTTAGTTTATTTATTGTATTGTTGGGGGATGCTTGGTTGCAGAGGCACACTAGTGGAGATTGGAGGACCACCTCCAGGGCTCAGCTAAGGGTCAGTTCTCCTACCGTGGAGATCCTAAGGATGGAATTATGTCATCAGGTTTGGTGGCAGGTCTCCGTACCTGATGAGTCATCTAGCCAACCCCTCTACATTATTTTTTGAGACAAAGTCTCTCACTGAACTTGAAGCTCAATGATTGGCTAGACTAGCTGGCGAGTGAGCTCGCAGGAACGTTCTCCCGTCTTAGCATTCCTAGTGCTGCGTCTGTGGACTTACTCCTAAGCGTGTCCTGGCTCCGTTTTCAGACAAAGTCTCCCTATATATCCTTGGCTGGCCTAGAACTCTATGAGAACCAAGCTAGCCTTGAACTCACCTGCAATTCTCCTATAACTGCTTCCAGTGCTGGGATTAAGGATGTACACCACTATACCTGGCTCCGGCTTATTTTTAAGGTGGATATTGGGGTTCCAAACTCAAGTCCTCATGTTTGGTCAGCAAGTGCTTTCTTTACTCACCCCAAGACATCTCCCCAGCCTACTCTTCTTTCCGTGTGTATCGTGAAATATTCTTTTGAGCGTGACATGGCCACTGGCATCTTGAAATCAGAGCAGCTGTACCTACCCTCACAAGATCAGTCTGATAACTTAGGAGAGACACAGAATGTCAGGCTCACTTGAGTGTCAGCCCCCTCTCCCGCCAGGTTCCCCGACTGAAGTGTGGTCTGGGGAAGCACCACAGTGTTGAAGGTGAGGGTCAGCCGAGGAGAGGGCAACTTTGGGAGGTAGCCACCCTTGCTGGAGTGGGTGTTGGTGGAATGCGGCTTTCTGGGGGCCACCTATGGACTTTTAGATAAGCCCAACAAACCCACTGGTCCTCCCAACTGGACTTGGGTGGAATTGTTTCTTTAGTTTGTCCTGGGTGGCCTACTGTAGGGTGAGTTGATGGATGGTCCTGTCTTCCCAGGAGGAGTCACGCAGTCATAGTCCTCCGTGACCTGTTGGTTCTTCTCTGTGAGAAGCAGTGACTCAAGCCAGGACAAGGCTGAGGGAGGAGGACAAGAGGCAGACTTGGGAACAGGATTACACAGGTTCGCACCACAAGCCCTCCCTGCCTCTCACACCCGTGGGAAGGTGCAGGATACCTGCCCTGGCTTGAGCTGGGCTGAGACGCCACTCCTAGGAGAGTCACTTCTGGAGTAACTGGGAGGATTCCAGGGCTGGAAGCAGGGTTTGCCTACAGAAATGACCCCTGTCTGAACACTGATCACAGAGTACTCTTTAAGAACCTTTGCATGGCTGGTGGGTTGGCCCAGCAGGTGCTTGCAGTCAAGCCTGACAACTTGAGTTTGATCCCTGGAAACCACATGGTGGAGGGGAAACGGAATCCTGAAAATTGTCCTCTGACCTCCACAGGCACTGTGGCCCCTCCCACACTAATTAATATGATGAAATTCCTAAGAATGCTCTTTTTATCTTCCTCCCTCCCTCCCTGCTTCCTTTCTCCATTCTAACTTCTTTCCTTCCTCCACTCATTTGAAAATTAAAAAAAAAAAAAAAAGCCAAGCAGTGGTGGCACACTGGGGAGTCAGAGGCAAGTGGATCTCTGTGAGTTTCAGGATAGCCTGGTCTACAAGTTCCAGGAGAGCCAAGGCTATACAGAGAAACCCTGTCTCAAAACACAAACAAAGGTTTTGTTGTTTTTTGTTTTTGTTTTTTTCTCAAGACCTGGTTTCTCTGTAGTTTTGGAGCCTGTCCTAGAACAAGCATTCGTAGAACAGGTTGTCCTTGACCTCACAGAGATCCGCCTACCTTTGCCTTCCAAATACTGGAATTAAAGGCTTGTACTACCACGGCCCATCTTCAAACAAAGATCTTTTATTTGATCTTCCAGAGGACCCTTGTTCAGTTCCTAGCACCCAGGTAGGGTGATTCACAAACACCTGTAACTCCACCTCCAACCAATGTCTCTCTCTCTCTCTCTCTCTCTCTCTCTCTCTCTCTCTCTCTCTCTTACACACACACACACACACACACACACACACACACACACACGCCTTCTCTGTGAGCCACCTCAACAGCCTTTCCCCTTCCCTAAAACCCAAACACTGGTCCATCTAGGACCTATTGGATACATCTGACTGGTCTGTGGTGTTGGTCCCCCAGGTTCTGTCAGGTACACCTGACTGTTCTGTGGTGTTGGTCCCCCAGGTTCTATCAGGTACATCTGAATGCTCTATTTTCCTTGCCCTATGGAAAGCCAGTATTTGTGCCAAATGGAGGGCGCCTCAGTGAGTTTGGTCAGTTGAACCCTCAGATATCTCCCTTTGCTGTTATTTGGGTTAAGACAAGGTCTCAATATATTATCCAGGCTGCTTAAAATCTCACAATCATCCTGCCTCAACCTCCTCAGCGCTCAAGTTAGAGGCACGGGCCACCACATCTGTTTTGGAACCTCTAAATCTTAACAGTAATGACTGCGTGATCTCAAATAAGTTACTTGCCGTTTAGCTTCAGGGTCTTCCTGAAGTGTGTTCACTCTGGGTGCCTACCCTTCCCTCTTCTGCAGGGAGGTGCTTCTTTTCTTAAATGGGTCCTTTGGGAGGTGGGCCCGTCCTGGCTGCAGTGGCCTCTCTGCCTTGCATAGGGTCCCTCTGCCTTTCCTCACTTGGGTAAGCTGGTTTAGCGAAGGACCTTCTGTGCAGTGCACACCCATCTGAGATGAGAGAGGAGAGCAAGAAAAACATCTCCTTCTAAGAGTACCCATGGGGGCTTGCCTGAAGGTCAGAGAATCTGGTTTATGGTCCCACCTCTGCCTCCAAAGTCCTTGGGATCCACAAGCAAGACCCTGCAACCTCTAGGCCTAGACCTGCTCATCTGTAAAATGAGGGTCAGGCAAGGTGGCGCACACCTTTAATCCCAGCACTTGGGAGGCAGAGACAGGAGTCTCTGTGAGTTCGAGGCCAGCCTGGTGTACAAAACATTTCTAGGCCAGCCTGAACTACACTGTGAGACTGAGACTTTGGCTTTTTTTTTTTTCATTTAGAATGACTATTCAGGAGCTGGATACTTGGCTCACCCATAGACTCTTGCTCAGCACCCACCAGTAAGGTGCTGGGCTCAGGGTGTGGCTCAGTCATACCCTCCCCTCGCGGGCAGGAGGCCTACCCTACATTCTATTCCCAGCACTGGGGCGGGGCGGGGGGGGGGGATCCAAACCACTGAAAAACTGTTCATTCTGTCTGCTTCACTGCTGTGAATAGACAAGGGAACGGCTAGTCAGCATTTCAGAGGGTGGCCTGTGGACACGGGAATATCTGTTCACCACCAGCTGACAGACGATCTGTAGTCAGCCTAGCAGCAAAGGCGGGACCAAGCAGGAAGCTGGCAAGATGCGTGGACTGACATCTCACCAGAAGAAAGGTAAACAGCAGGTAGAACAACGTCCAGCTTGGTTAGCCATCACGAAGGATTCGGATCAAAGGCTGGGAGCGTGGCTCAGTGCTGGGCCTGGCTTCGTGTGTCCAAGGCCCTCAGTTTAATCCCCAGCAGAAAGGAGAAGAATGAAGAAGAGAAGGGGGGGGGAGCTCAGGTTTCAGGCGTAGATCTGAACGGCACAGACTGGAGCCGTGGAAGCTTGTGGAGGTTAACTTGGAGTTTCTCTGTGGAAAAGTGGAAAGGGTTAGGATTTTCAAGTCAGGGAGACCTTTGTGCAAATCTCAACCCAGCCTTGTCAGCCTGAGAAAAAAATCATTTCCTCACACTTTCCACGTCCATGAAATGGGCAAAATACTCTGTGATTTAGAGTTGTGTTTGTTTGTGTTAAATTTAATTAACTAATTATTTTTTAAGATAAGGCCCCCTATGTAGATCAGGTTGACCTCAAACTCACAGAGATCCTCCTGCCTCAGCTCTTGTGTACAAGTACTCTGGTGCACTGGAGTTCAGGTGTAAGCCACCACCCCTGTTCTCAGAGGATTCATTTAATAGACAATTTCAGATGGTGTAGATAGGTCCTGGCCTCCCAGACGTCCTTCTGGGAGGGTGGAAACAGCCGGAGCCTCCTTGGTGCTCACAGTGGGTGAGGTTTCTTCTCTTCCTTCTATACCTACAGGGAGTATGTGTCAGGCCTAAGAAACCACCAAGGGCTTCTTCAGGAATCCCATGGCCTCATTCCAAGAACACTAAGGCTGAGTGTCACTGGCCAATATACACAAGCCCCCTTGTCATGTGTAGGGAGCTGCTGCTTCGCCATTTTGACAAATGGGGAAACTGAGGCTGAGCTGTCCAACTGTTGTCTGCAGAGTGCACATGCATGCTGAGTCAGGGGCCTGGCTAGCAGTTCTGGAATGCAGGAAAGGCATAAGTCACGCTCAGCTGCTGTGCTGACTCCCGGGGCTGTCAGCTGAGCTCTAGCATGGTGGGAAGCTGTGCCATGAGTCACCCACACTCTGGGCACTGAAGTCACCTGGGTGGAGCTACGCCGGAGCCAGGGCTCCTCGACACCTCAGACGAGTCTGTCCTGACTGTGACGTCTGCCCACGTGGAGGCACATCTGTCATGCTCCAGGTAAATACCTAAGCAGGTGCTGCAGGAGGGGCAGAGAGGGAAACTGAGGCTCGGGGGGAGGTGCCTAGTGACAGGACTAGAAGGTAACATAGAGGACGGCTCTTGGGGAGCACTTTCTGTGTGCCAAGCATTTAAACCTGCAGATGGCAGGGGACTTCAGACATGAGCAGGCATGCTAAGATAGCCTGGGGGATCCCACAACTCCTGACTGAGAATGTCTAAGAAGGGGCCTGGGGATTTAGCAGTGTCTAAGAGGCTTCCAGGTGATTCTGTCTCTTGCTCGTTTAGTGAAGTGAGAACATTATGAGAATAACCAAGTTAGTTGTTTGTTTGTTTTGGAGACAGAAGTTCCCTATGCAGTCAAGGCTAACCTGGAGCCCAAGATCATCTTGTGTAAGTCGCTGAGTGCCAGGAATATAAATGTGAACTCCTATGCCCAGTTTAAGAATACCTAATTTAGGCTGGGCGGTGGTGGCACACGCCTTTAATCCCAGTACTCAGGAGGCAGCAGCAGGTGGATCTCTGTGAGTTCGAGGCCAGCCTGGTCTGCAAGAGCTGTCCAGGACAGGCTCCAAAGCTACAGAGAAACCTTGTCTCAAACAGACAAACAAAAATAGGGGTCTTGAAGTTTCTTCTTATATATTGCTCTCGGGAGGAGGCCTCATTGCCTAGCCTCTTACCATATTTCATTTCTAGCAAGTCCTTATTTGAGAAGTTGGGATTTTGCATGTGTGCTTGTGTCCCACTGGTCCCACTGAATGCTGGCCATCCAGGCTCTCCCCTGTGGCGTCTGAATCGCAGTCTCATCAGAAAGGAACTTCTGGAGGAAGGAAGAGAGTTACAGTTAGTCTGAGGGTCTCCCTGACCCTTACATCCTTACCCCCCACATGACTGAGACCTGTTGGCTGTGCTCGCTGATCCAGACCCATCATACATTGTAACTACTAAACACTTTAAACTTTCAGTGGCTACACTAAAAACAGTTAAAGTTTTATTAACATACTTTATAAACCGAGTCTACTCTACATTAACTCATTTTAACATCATTAATACAAAAAAGAAAGGAAGAATGAGCCGGACATGGTGATACTTGCTCTCAATAATAGCTCTTGGAGCCGAGAGGTGATGGCACACACCTTTAGTCCCAGCACCCGGGAGGCAGAGGCAGGCAGATGTTTGTAAATTCAAGGCCAGCCTGGTCTACAGGGTGAGTTTCAGGAGAGTTGAAGCTACACAGAGAAATCTTGTCCTGAAAAACCAAGGGGAAAAAGTTCTTGGGAATCAGAGATAGGTGGATCTTGGTGAGTTTGAGGTCAGCCTGGTGCACACAGTGAGTTCCAGGACAGCCATAGTTACCTAGAAAGACTCTGTCTCCGAAAGAATTATTCTTTATTTTCCATCCAGCCTTTACAATTCAGCATGCACTCTGCATGCCCTGAGCATCTCAGTTCCCCAATCACAGTCCCCAGGCCCTGTCAACCCTGTGACTGGCAGACACTGTCCTCAGCATATCCTGGTACGTCCCATGACCCTGCCCCTAGTCCCATCCCCCTATCCCTCAAGACATCCCTGCCAGTTCATAACAGCTTCCAAGGGCTGTCTTCCTAACAGACCCGGCCATGTGGCTCCACTGCCCTCAGGTCGCCATGCAGTTTCTTGCTGTGACTTCGGAACTCCTGCTTCTTCGGCTTCCTCTGTCTCTTTTAGCTCGAAGGCCACCACTCATGTCAAAGGGGATGATCTGTGTGTTTTCCTCAACACAGTGGTCAATGGTACCTCTTACCTCCTTCTGCTCACACACACACATACCACCACCACCACCACCACCACCACCACCACCACCACCACCACACACACACACACACACACACACACACACAAACATCAGGGCTACTTCAGATCCTACCACACACACATTGGGCTGTTTCAAATCTCTTACTCATTCAGCAAAATTGACTGAATGCCTTCTACACATGGATCTCTGTCCCAGGTCCTAGAGCAAATACTTTATGAGGAAATCTGAGCAAGAAAATAGCATGTGGAAGAGTGAAACAGGCTGAGGAGGACGTAGGGCAGGCTGGACAGGGCGGGTGACATTTGAACAGAGACAGAAAGCATGGAGGAAGGAGCCAGGTGGCTGGCTTTCTTTCTTTCTTTCTTTCTTTCTTTCTTTCTTTCTTTCTTTCTTTCTTTCTTTCTTAGATGTATTTATTATGTATAGTGTTCTGCCTGTATGTACGCCTGCCTGCCAGAGGGCACCAGATCTTATTATAGATGGTTATGAGCCACTATGAGGTCGCTGGGAACTGAACTCAGGGCCTCTGGAAGAGCAGCCAGTGCTCTTAACCTCTGAGCCATCTCTCCACACACACATGCCCCCCCCCCCCAGTTAATGTCCTAAAGGAGAGCGTTCTGAATAGGACAGTCAGTGCAAAGGCCTAAGGGGGGGTCTCTATCTGGGATATTTGGAGCATTTTCAGTATGGCACTGGCTGAGGAAGAGGGACTGTCATGGGGTCTGGGGCAGACAGTAAAGGACACTGGCTGTGTCCTGAGCTCTGGAGGGTATGCATAGTGGGGATGGAGCTGAATAACTGCTCAGGGGACAACAGTGATGGGAATGGCAGAAGCAGGGACAGAGATGGTGGCTGTGGAAGTGAGTTAGGGTGGATTTGGGACAAATCAGAGGCTGTCCAATAGGGCTCGCCTCACAGGTCAGCTGTATATTGAGCTTGAGAAAACAGTCAAGGGTTGGGCCTGGCTTTGCCTTTTGTCCCTGCTGGCTGGTACTCTCCTGGTCAGTGACAGCACAGGGTGACTGATGAGTGAGCACAGGCAGAGGCGGCAGCTGTGTGATGTTTCCTGCTTCTTGAAGACTCGGTTCCAACCCATCCTGGACAGGTGCTTTGGCCCAGTTCCCTTCCCTGGAGAAGTACCGCCCTAGCCTTCGGCCCCTCTCTATGGTCCCTGAGCTCTCTATGGTTCCTGAACACTCTAGCCTGGGCTCCAGGAGCAGGGAGCATGGTGGTATCTTCTAACTTGTAGGGCAGGTCAGGACACATGGCTGGGGCCTGAATCAACCTCCTGAGCAAAGAGGGGTTGCCCAAGACAAACTCTCAACTCCTCCCTTCCTGGAGCTTGTTACAGCTTAGAGCCGCCCAACACGGTTGCCACTGGGGGCTTGAGGTTACAGTATGATCCTGGGATCTGCAGCAGCGCGTATGCCACCATCTGCCCCTCCAAGGATGCTGGGGGAAGAGGCAAGTCAGACAGGAAGGCCTGGGGGCTGATAGCACCACAGGAAGGAATGCCACAACACCCGGGTGAGCCAGGGAGGCCCAGGGGCAACGTCATGGTTGCCCCGCCCTCTGCTGTCAGGATGCCATGGCCTCTCCTTCCCCAGCCTGGTCACATTCACAATCAGAACACAGCTGGCCTTGCTACTACTCACAGGAGCCCAGGGACTCCAGGTAATGGGACATGGGACTGGTCAAGCAGAGGGGTAGGTGGGTGGCTTTGGGAGGACTGGAAAACAATGGTTGATCATTAGACTTGGCTCTGTGTGCTTGCTTTGTGGACCTGGGATGGAAACCCAACTCTGCACCTTCCAGGCTCCCTGAGGCCCCTCGGTCTCTATTGTGGATGAAGTCGGGCAGGATCAACCACTTACCCCCATAGTTGTTTTGACACTTCCACAAGCTTAGACCTGCCCACAGTTCATGACCAGCTCTGTTTCTTATCGCTGGCTTGTGTAGACTTTTAGCAAACCCCTTGACCTCACTGAACCTCGGTTGTCTGGTTTGGAAATGAAGTCGTTTAGCTCAGTGTCCATAGGCTTTTCTCACCCTGCTGTGGTGGAACCCGCACTTTAGGGATGCAAAGGGTCTCTGCCTCTAGGTAAACCACCACCCTCCCTCCAGAAGGAGGAAGCCCCCTTTTTCACCAGGAGGCCCAGCCAGGTTGGAAGACACGGGAGAAAGGCACCTGTAGTGTGAAAATGCTGACCACAGCAGGAGGGGAGGGGGATGGGAGGCAGGCCCTGCTCCGAGGCAGAGCCTTTCATCAAGTGGGGGATGGGCCCCAGGGAGAGGCTGCTGGCAGACCCCAGAGAACCAGCCCATCCAGTCCCCTTGGGGTCACTTCTCTCCCTGTAGTCCCTGCCCAGAGCATTCTGGTCCCCAAGCCTTAAAAGAGGGCAGAGAGGTTATCCAAGAGAGCTTCTTGTTTTCTTTTGTTCTGTTTAAAATTGCCCCAGAGAATCCAGGGCCCTACCTCTTGGGAGGGTGTGCGAGGGAGGCGTGGTGAGAAGTAACAGGTTTGGGGAGGTCCTGGTTAGGGTCAAGCCAGCAGATCTGCAAGGAACAGGACTAGAACTCAGGGTCACATGGTCCTTTGCGATGCCACCTGGGCTCTGAAATTCTCCCAAAGCTGTTTTTCCAGACATGTCTGTTCTCACTCTTTCTTTGTCTCTGTCCCTCTCCTCTTTCTGAAACAACATATACCTATAATTCCAGTGCCAGGGAGGTGGGGTCAAGAGGATCAGGAGTTCAAAGTCACCCTTAGGCTATGTGAGCCTCACCCGTTCCTGTCAACAAAACTACTTTATTGACAGGTGGAATTTACTTACCATAGTCTATCTGTCTGTCTGTCTGTCTGTCTGTCTGTCTGTCTCTCTCTCTCTCCCCTCACTCCCTACCTCCCTCTTTCTCCCTCTTTCCCCTGAGACAGGGTTTCTCTGTGTAACAGCTCTGGTTGTCCTGGAACTCATTCTGTAGACCAAGCTGATCTTGAACTCAGAGATTCTCCCACCTCTGCATCCTGAGTGCTGGGATTAATGGCGCTTACCACCACACAGACAATCCTTCCCTCTTTACAAGGTTCAGTGCAGAGATTTCTCCTATCTCAGTGCATTATATATCCTTGACTGTCAATTTTAAAACACTACTCAGACAGAGCTATCTGGGGCACTTCCCACAGTGGGCTCTTCCCCCGCAAGAACTAACTGCCTTGACCCAGTGGATGATGTAGCTAGGCATTTCAGACTCTGTAAAAGTGTGTGTGTGTGTGAGATACATGTGAGTGCATGCCATGGCACAAATGTGGAGATCAGAGGACAGCTTTTAGGAGTCAGTTCTTTCCTTCCACCACGTGAGTCATGGGAAATGGGACTCAGGTTTGGGGTCAAAGCACCTTTACCTGCTAAGCCATCTTGCTAGCCCATGGCTGGCCAGTTGATATGTATGGTGTATGTGGTTCCTTCTGACTTGGATGCTCACCTACACAGTACCAGAGCACCCTTTCTTCCCCCGCATGGCTGGATAGTTCTGTTTATGCCTTGTTTTGTGTCTGCATTTACCAGTTGATGGAGATTTGTGTTGTTGTCACTTTTCAGCTATTTTGAATGAAGCAGCCACAAGCGTCCGTGCGTTGGTCTCGGCATAAATACGGGTTTCACTTCTTTTACAGTTTTCTTTTTAAGTTACGCCTACTTATCTGTGTGTGGGTGGGTGCGTGTGTTTGTGTACAAGTGCACATGCCACAGCACGTGCAGAGGTCAAAGTACAACTTGTTAGAGTTGGTTCTCTCCTTGTGTTAGGTCCTGGGGATTGAACTCAGGTTGTCAGGCTTGGTGGCAAGTACCTAACCCACTGGGCCATCCTACCAGCCCAGAATTCAGTTCTTTTGAGTATATACCTAGGAGTGGGATCCTGGATTAGCTGGTAATGACAGTTAGCATTTTGAGGGACTGCCAGACTGTTTTTCCAGGGCAGGCTACACAATCTTACCTGGCCACCAGAACCCATGAGGCCTCTCTCTAGTGTCTCCTCGTCCTTGTCAATGCTGTTACTGTCTGTCTCATTTAACCATGCTAGTGGGCATGAAGTGGAACCTCATTGTGGTTTTGACTTGTGTTTCCCTAATGAATAATGATGTAGCGATCTATTGGCCACGTGTATGAGAAACATCTATTTATATCCTCTGCCCACTTTTAAACTGGATTTGATGTCATTTTCCTGTAACACACGCACACGCATACACACACCAACACTAACCAGCAAACTGGCATCCAGATTTTACTGTAACACACGCACACACATACACACACCACCACCAACACCAACCAGCAAACTGGCGTCCAGATTTTCCTGTAACACACTCACACACATACACCACCACCACCACCAAAAACAACAACCAGCAAACAGGCATCCAGATTTTCCTGTAACACACGAACACACACGTACACACACCACCACCACCACCAACAACCAGCAAACAGGCATTCAGAGCAAATGCTGGTCCACGTCTGAGCACGGAGCAGCCATGTCCAGATGAGCCTCTTGATGAAAACCCAGCACTCTGCACTGTGCAGCTGAGCTCACGAGCTTTGGTTAGGCACAGTAATGCATTCTCAACTTACCTCCAGGTCCCAGTGCGTTGCCAGGACCCAATCCCACTGTAAGCCAGTAAGCATCTGTGTCTACACGTTAGGAACCGTACACTCATGTCCTGTGGCCTGATGCTCTCAGGGAGTGAAGATGGCTGCTGAAAGCGAGGAGAACCACTTTTTTAAATAAGTGCTTTTCTTGTTATTGATCGAATAAGCAATTTGAGAGTTGCAGGTCCTCATTGGATAATGAGGCTGGCGGAGGACTTGGAAGTGCAGAGGCTGGGCGGGCTGAGCTTCTCTTGAACTTCCACAATTAGCTCTATCTCCATCCGTGGTTTCTTTCTGGGGACTCTGAAGCCACTTGCTCACCCATGGGGCTGATTTGGCGGCAGCTGTATTGTCTGAGTCTCACATCTACCCAGTGGGGCTCCTGCACACTGCTTGTGCCTCAGCCTGCATTGTGGGGCTCCTCACCAGCCTTAGGGACACTGTACAGGGACACTTGTGCTCTGCCTGACACGGGCCAAGGGTGAACATCAGGATTGTACTATGTGCTATTAGCTGTTTGTTTGTTTTCATTAAAAATGCAGTAGAGAAAGGCTCCCTGGGCTGGAGAGACGGCTCAGCAGTTAAGAGCACTGGCTGCTCTTTCAAAGGATGCAGGTTCAATTCCCAGCACCCACATGACAGTTCACAGCTATCTGTAACTCCAGTTCCAGGGGATCTGATACGTTGATATGGACATATGTGCAGGCAAAACACCAATACACACACACACACACACACACACACACACACATATATATAAAGAAAAAAGAAAAGTGAAAGGATCCTATGTGGCAGTACACACCTTTAATCCCAGTATCCTGGGAGTCAAGTGTATTTCTCGAAGTCTGAGTTCAGCCTGCTTTACATAGTGAGTTCTAAGACAGCCAGGGATACACAGTTAGATCATGTCTCGAAACCAAACAAGCAAACAAAATTAGTAAAAAGAGACAAACGGAGATGTTTGTCCCAAGGGCTAACAGGTCCTGGGCTGGGGACGTGGTCACTACCTGCTACTGCTCACAAACTTGACTCCACACTTGACTGTGCTCAAGGTCACCCCAAAGCGGTTGTTTCTGAGAAAAATTACTTCATGTACTGAGCTGGATGGTTTCACAGCCCAAATGGGAGTGACCTGTACTGACCCTGGGTAACAGCCTGGGTTTGCTCAAATGGTGTTCAACCCTGAGTGTCTGTTCCTCCGGCACTTCTATGAGAGAGAGTCTCAGGACCCCACATCCCCTGGGTTTTGTTGGTCTCTCCAGATCGTGTTCTATGCGGAGTGTGAACCCGAGGATGAAGGATGGGGAGGATGGGGTCATCTTCCTCACTGTGGCCTGTGGCTGTGCTAGCTTGGCTCTGTGCTTACGCCTTGTTGGCCCATGCTGCTGCTGTAGCAGACAGTGTTTTGTCCACCTACTATGTGTTGCATACCATGCTAGGCACTCACCTTTCAAGTTATCTTTAAAAATCTCAGATCTTCAGGAGTTTGAGGCCAGACAGCGACATGAAATCCTTTCTCACACCTACATCTGAGATCTAAACCTAGTGTAGTGGGCACACCTGTGATTCTAGCACCTGGAAGGCAGAGCTAGAAAGGTTATAAATCGGAGGCCAGCCTGAGCTACATGCATCTGAGAGCATACATCTCAGAAGAAAACGAAAACATTCCTGAGTTGCTTAATCTGGATTATTAATTTAGCAGGATTTAGAATCTTTACAGAAACACACCTCTGAGGATGTTTCCGGAAAGGTTTAACTGAGGAGAGAAGACTCACCCTGAACGTGGGCATCCCAGCCTCCTGGGCTGGGATTCTAGATAAAATAAAAAAGAAAATTCAAGCTGAGCACCACGTATTCATCATTCTGTGTTTCCTGAGTCAGGAACAGTGTGACCAGCTGCTTCAGGCTCCTGCTCCATGCTATCCCCAAGGTGATGGAGTATGTCAAACCACGAGCCAAAAGGAACTCTTCCTTAGAAAATGAGACAAAATAAACAACAAAGAGTAACCCTGCCCTCGGTCTGTCTGAGCAGTCTTCAAGCTGACCCACCATCCTTCATCAATGTAGCTATAATCAGGTGTCACCCGCGATGGTCCCTTTGATCATCTTAGTTCAGCTGTCGTTCTCAGATCCTCTGTAGCTCCCAGGCCCTGGAAGCATCTTAGTTCTGCCATGGGTATAGGTCTGTCTAGTCTGGGAAGTTGGCTGGACAGTGTGAGTTGTTGCCCCACCTTTGAATCCCCCGGTCTGACTTGGGACAAAATAGGAGACAAAGCAGAAACTGTGATGTCTTCCTTCTTTCCCTCTGGGCAGTTCTGTGCCAGCCGGCTTTCCCATCACACTATCACAAAATACCTGAGATAATCTAGTTACACAGAGAAGGTTTGCCAGGCGTGTGATACACTCAGGAAACAGGCAGAAGTGGCCAGCCTAGGCTACACAGCAAGACCTTATCTCAAGAAAAAAAAATAATAGCAACAAAAATAGACTGGGGCTGCAGCTCAATGGGAAGAATACTTGCTTAGCTACACAAGGACCCAGGCTTGGTCTCCAGCACTGGAAAAACCATGCATGGTAGTCCATGCCTACGATCCCAGCACTGGAGAGGTGGATGCTGGATGATCAGAAGTTCAAGGTCACTTTCAGATATATAGAAAAATTGAGGGCACCACGAAGAAACAATGGAATAAAAGTGAGGGTGTTGTGGAATGAGGGAAGAAAGGTGTGTGAGGTTTTAGCCTGTGGTACAGAAGCACAAAATGGGAGGAGCCTGTGGAAGAGTGAGACCAGAAAGACCAGGGTTCCACAGTCCCCTTTAAGGACATGCCTCCCAGTTACCTAACTCCTTCCCATTGGGGCCCTCCTACTGGGAAGCCGAGGAATGTTGCAGACCTGCTCTTTAAAACAAACAACAACAAAACAGCTATTTTAATTACATTTATTTACATATTTGTGTGTGTGCTGAAGTATGTGGGTGGAGGTCAGCTTGGGGGAGCCAGTCCCGAGGGTGGAACTCAAGTTGTCCGGCTTTGTGGCAGGCGCCTCTACTCACTGAGCTGCCTCACCAGCTTAAGCTTGTTTCTCTCAGGTCTATGTGTATGTTTGCACATGCTCACATCAGCTGTGTGCACATAGAGACCAGAGGACAAGCTCAGGTCTTATTCCTTGGGACCTATCCACCTGTTTGTTCTTCAAAATTCTTATTATTGTTTTATTATGTGTGGGGGTGATCTGACTACATGAGAATGCCTAGTGACTGCAGAGGCCGGAAGCAGATATTGGGTGCCCTGGAGTTTCTGATGATTGTGGACTGTCACGTAGGTACTGGGAATTGAACTCAGGTCCTTTGGAAGAATAGCCAGTTTTCTTAACTGCTAAGCCACATTGCCAGTCACCCACCTTGTTGTTTGAGACAGGATCTTTCACTGGTCCTGGGGTTAAAGATTAGGTGAGGCTGACTGGTCATCAAGCCCCAGGAATCTGCCTGTCTCTGCCTCTCCAGCATTGAGATTACGAATGTGTACCGTAGATGTGGCTGTTTGCGTAGATTCTGGGCATTGAACTCGGGTGCTTATACTTGCAAGGTGAGCATTTTGCTGACTGAGCCATCTCCTTGACTGTTAAATTCAGAACTGATTTTTATGAAGCACTTTCTTTTCCTTTAAAGATTTATTATGTATGTATGATGTATGTATGTATGTTTGTATGTATGTATGTATGTATTTGTTCGTTCATTCATTCGTTATGTATACAGTGTTCTCTCTGCATGTATGCCTGCCCACCAGAAGAGGGCACCTGATCTCATTATAGACGGTTGTGAGCCACCATGTGGTAGCTGAGAACTGAACTCAGGATCTCTGGAAGAGCAGCCAGTGCTCTTAACCTTTGAGCCTTCTCTCCAGCCCTTGAAGAGCCTTCTATGTGTGGGAAACACAGGGTTCTTGCTCACAGGAGTTCAGTGACCTTCTTAGCTCAACCCTCATAGAAACCCTTGCAACATGGCAGTATCCATCTCACAGAGGGGGAAACAGACTTGCAAAAAGGGAAATGATAAAGTGGGAGTGAAATGGGGACACAGGCTTCGTATGCCCCCCCCCCCCGTCAGAATGGTCTGATCCGGACCCTGTCTGTGAAGACACTAAGGGTGTGAGAGCCTGTGCTCTCTGCCTGCAGCCCCAAGGAGCTCCAAAGCCCAGTGGTGGCATTTGTCCCTGTTTGTATAGGAGGAGAGGGGCACAGAGGAAGCAAGGGACATGTCCACTGGCTCAGGGCAGATGGTGGTAGTCTCAGGATACTCCAGGGCCAGCTTCTCGGGCTGCTGACTCAGTTTCCTCTTGCAGCCCTGTTCTGAGGTTGGCTCTGAAGGTACCCGTACTGATGGGTCATGCCCCTGATCCCGCTTCTGGTGAAAAGGCCCCTGTGGTCTGTTTCCTGCGGCCACATGGGTTGTTTGATTCAGTGTACCCCAGCATTCTGAGTGATGGATCCGAGAGGCAGGTACTGTCCACAGTGGGCAGTGACGGCACCCAGACCTGAATTCTGGGGGGGGGGGATTTGACCCTGAGGTCACCAAAGCTGTGTGGAAAGCACTGGACTGCATTCTGGGGACAAGGATTGGGCTCTTGCACAGTCGAGGAGAGAGACCACATGAAGGAGCTTTCTTTCCTGCAGACCTCAGAGTCTGTAATCTTCACATTGCACAAGCCTCACAAGGCACTAAAACTCAAGCTTCCTGCCGTCGGAGCATGTTAAAGGCCTGCTGTCCTCACAAGGTTGTTAAACACTGTTCTAGTTTTTCTGGCAGGTCCCATCATGCCTGAGCCCCGAGGTTCTTTGTGATTGGACAAGTTAACCCGGAAGGCTTATCTAGAAGGGAGTGTGCTCTTGTACTAGAACAGCAGCCCTGGGAGGGCTCCTCAGAGATGGGGAAACAGGTCCCAAGCTATCCAGCGGTGTTTGGGGAGGGGAGGCTGGAAACAGGCGGCCATATGGGAGAGATTCTGACAGTGCACCAGTCTAGCTACAGGTGCAAAACAATTAGATAACCACCACATTCTCTCCTGATGCTGAATCCCTGACTTAAAACCTCCAACGAGTCTCAGGAATTCATGGTCCCAGATCATTAGTTAAATTTGGGAGACATTGTGTATCTAGAAGGGAGGGGGCTTGTGTTTTATGTGAAATCTCTTAGGTTTTAGACTTTATAATTTAATTCCCATAGTGTCCAGAACAACAGAGTTTAGCACTCGTTGTACAGGTAAGGAAATTGAGACCAGCACGGTCTGGTAGCAGGGACAAGAATAAGAATTCATCAAGGAAGCTGGGCGGTGGTGGTGCACGCCTTTAATCCTAGCACTCAGGAGGCAGAGTAGGCAGATCTCTGTGAGTTCGAGACCAGCCTGGTCTACAAGAGCTAGTTCCAGGACAGGCCCCAAAGCTATAGAGAACCCTGTCTCGAAAAAACAAAACACAAAACAAAAGAAAACAAAAAACAAACAAACAAACAAAAAGAATGCATCAAGGAACATTTCTGAAGTTCCAGCCCCTTCCAGGGACTCCTTGGAAGGTGCAGTGGACCAGGGCTTCCGGGGCCTTCTCAGGCCTTGGCTGGCTAGTGAGGAAGGAATTACCTTCTGCTCTCCTGACCTTGGAACTTAGGGCTCCAGGAGCATGACGGGCTCAGACAGGAAACCTAGTGATCGGGGAGATGACTTGGTGGGCAAAGGGCCTGCTCTACAAGCATGAGGATCTGAGTTCAGATCCCCAGCACTCACACTAACAGCTGGGCATGGTGGCACCAGTGCTAGGAAAGAGACCGGTGGATCCTGGGAACTTGATGGCTATCCAATATGCAAACTGGGGAGTACCAGGCTCAGTGAAAGCCTGCTCTCAAAAAAATGGGGCAATATTGGCAGATAGGATGTCAATCTCTGCATCTACACATGAGTGCAAGGGAAGCACGTCTGTACACACACACACACACACACACACACAGCAGCTGGTTTTGGAAGAAGAAAACTAAGTGTTTTCTGGACTGCTGCTGTACTAGACACTGAGTTAGAGATGAGTAGGTCCTTGGGACTGAAGAGATGGCTCGGTAGCTAAGAACCGTGTGCAATTCTTATAGAGGACCTGAATTCCCACACCTCCCAACAGCCAGTTCTAGGGGATCTGACACCTCTGGTCTCCATGGGAACTGTGCTCAAGTGTACATACCCACACAAACACCGTTTAAAATAAATATTTTTTAAAAATCAAAACAAACAAATAAAAAACCAGATCAAGTAGATCCTCTGTAGTGTTGGCATTCAAATGCCAGCAACTGTAAATTAGGTTGATGGCCACAAGGATTTAAACCTGCACCTGGGCCAGGTGGGGTGGCGCATTCCTTTAGTCTCTGCTACCCAGGAAGCTGAATCCAGGAGGTTCTAGGCTGTAGCGTGCTATGCCGATGGGATGCTTTTGCAATGTTTGACATCAATATGGTGACTCCTAGGAGCAGGGACCACCAGGTTGCCAAAGAGTGGGGAGCCAGTCCAGGCTGGAAATGGAACAGGTCAAACCCCAATGCTGATCAGCAATGGGATCATACCTGAGAGTAGCCACTACCCGCCAGCCCAGGCCTGGTGTGCCCATAAGGGCCCTTAAAGATGGACAAAAGGGGGCAGCAGGTGGCGGTCAGAGCAAGGCTGCTTTCGGAACCGTAGAGCAAGGGTGGGGCATGAGGACGGAGGTTGGGGGACATTACTATGGATTAACTTCTTGGTTCATAGTCTTTGATTGAAGGGCCCTGTATTTTTCACACGTTCAAGTGTAGAAAGTAAAATCATCTGGACTGTAAGTTTAGAGTAACTAGAGGATGGTTTTGTACTAACCTCGTCGGCTAAAGGAATCAAACAGAAAACCACTCCTTATGATGAGTCTATTACATCTACATAGGAGAACAGCGAGGAATGATTGCTTCAGCTTTGGTATCCGGTGACTAAGTGAAGCTTCACTCTTTCACTTTGTAATGCTGAGGTTATATCCTTGGGCAGTACTAGATCCTTTAGGTGTGGTATACATACATTATTTATTTGCTAATAAATGGTTTATTAAATAAAGGATTGTTTTAAGAGGTTAAAAAAAAAAGCAAAACAAAAAGAGGCTGGCCATTGTGGGCATGGTGGTGTGTATTTGTAATCTTAGTACTTGGGATATCGAGGCAGGAGGATCAGGAACTGAACGGTCAGCCCAGGCTACACAGCAAGTTCAAGGCCAGTCTGGCTTCATACAATCTGGTCTCAGTAAATGAAAAGAAAAAAGTCTTCGGGATAGCCCCCAGAGAGGAATGCATTCCTGTCTACATCTAGGTTTTAGTCCGGGAATGCCCATCTTATATATGGCTGTTCCTCCCTCTCCTTCCTCTGTACATAAATATAGAAATAAATAAAGTGAAAACAGAGTTGAGGTACAAGCCCAGTAGATGCTGGTCCAGTGCGCTGAGGCCCTGGTCCAATTCCCAGCACTGAAATGAAGGAAAAGCCCATGTTGACTTTCTAATGTGTTAACCTCTAAGTGTGATTTGTACTGAGTCACTGTAAGTGCGGACATTTCTTACAACAGTCATAAAAATGCTCAAGGGACTGAACCAGGTCCTAAGTGGTAAGATCTTGCGAAGCCTGTTTGATTTTCTTCCTTTCCTGTCTTGCACATCTTATAGTTCCTACTACCTCCAAGGCCACTGTGCCTTTGCAGCCTAGCGAATATTGGAGGTTTATCTAGTTGGGCATTGGAGGTTGAGGGAGCTCCAGATGAGTTCTGGCCCAGAAAGATAAGGTTAAGACTGGAGGATTGGGACATTCATCCAGTGACTGGAGAAGCGGCCGAGGAAGGTCACCAAGGCCATCACACCTGTGTAATGAAGTCTCGTGGTTGACAACCCACAAGGACAGGGTGGCACACTCCAGGCTATCTGTGTTTATCTGTGAGCCCAAGAACTCTGTGCCTCTTAACAGGGGACAAAAACAAACCAGGGCCAGACTTGCTTTGTGTTTGTTTTGTTGCTGTTGCTGTTTGCTTGAGACAGATTCTCATGTAGCCCAGGCTGGCCTTCAGCTCTCTATATAGCCAAATATGACCTTAAATTCTGAAATCTCTTGCCTCCATCTCCCCAGGGCTGGGACTACAGATGTGAGCCATCATAGCCATTTTATATGATACTAGGTGGACCAGGGACTAGGGCTTGTGAACAATAGGCTAAGTAAACATTCTCCCAGGGCTGGAGAGATGGCTCAGTGGTTAAGAGCATTGCCTGCTCTTCCAAAGGTCCTGAGTTCAATTCCCAGCAACCACATGGTGGCTCACAACCATCTGTAATGAGGTCTGGTGCCCTCTTCTGGCCTGTAGACATACACACAGATAGAATATTGTATACATAATAAATAAATATTTTTTTTTTAAAAAACATTCTACCAACCAAGCCACAGCCCCGTCCTGGTTTCTCGCTTTTCTTTTTTCTTCTTTCCTTCCTTCCTCCTCCTTCTCTTTTTCTTTCCTTTTCTTTTCTTCTTTCTTTTTGTTATAGGACAGGGTTTCACGATGTATCCCTGGCTGTCCTGGAACTCACTATATAGAATATACTGGCCTCAAACATATATCTACCCTTTTCTGCCTTCTCAGTGTTGGGACTAAAGGCGTGCACCACTATGCCGGGCAAGCTTGCTTCTACAAGTCAGTGTGGTGGCCAGGGCAGCTCCTCGGAGTTTGATCTCCTGTCAGACCTCTCCCCAACACCACTGCTTTGAGATGAAGTTTCCCATTGCACCTCGCCACGCATTCAGACCACAGCAGTGACCACATACAGGTTCCTTTGTTTCCTGGCCTCAGATTTCCCCTCTGTGAGACAGAGTCCTCTGGTACCTCCCTCCTGGGTGGTGTGACAGTGACACAAGAGGAACAAGTTGTGAGGCCGAGAGGGCTTGCTGTGGTCACCAGCACCCCCAGCGGGAAGGTGACAGCCACGGACTGGTGGAGAAACCCAGTCGTGGGCACACAGATGCCATGCTGACATGGACAGCGTGGGATGAGAACATGGAAAGAGGAAGGGCCTGGGCACAGAGATGGCTCAGATGCTGAAAGGCTGCTCCTGCAGAGGACCTGGGTTTGGTTCTCACTACCCACATGGTGGATCAGAATCCCCTGGTACTAAGAGTTCCAGGGGACCCAACACCGTCTTTCCTCTGCGATGGTTCCATCAGCCCCTGCTGATAGGTCAGCTGCTTTGGATTCTAGGAAGACCCTAACTGGACCAGCCTGAGCTATATAGGAAGACCCTAACTGGACCAGCCTGAGCTATATAGGAAGACCCTAACTGGACCAGCCTGAGCTATATAGGAAGACCCTAACTGAACAAATAGTAGCAGCAACAACAAAATAAACTAGGTGCGGTGGGGCTCGCCTTCAGTCCCAGCACTTAGGCAGAGGCAGACGGCTCTGTGAGTTCTTGGCCAGCCTGGTCTACATAGTGAGTTCCGGGTCAGCCAGAGCTATATAGTAAGACCTTGTCTTAAAACCAACAAACCAAACAGACAAGGAGGTATGGGTAGGGTCTGGGATGTCGCTCAGTAGCCAAGAAGCTGCTTAGCACGTCCTAGGTTTGATTCCCAGCACAACAACAACTCAAAACAACTCAGCACAGCTCAGTACTGCAGGTAGCGGGACACACCATGTTCTCTTTCCTCCCTTTTTCTCCCTTTACTTCTTTTTCTCAGCTCCCCAAAGTCTGTTTCAGCTCAAAGGAAGCCATGTGTTATATGGCTTGGTTTCTGTGGTGTGGCAAGGAACCCAGGGCTTTGCCCACTCTACCACCGAGCTGCTCCTGCCCAGGCCATGGCTTCTCCCAGCAAGCTCCTCCTGCATGCCTCCTGATGAGCTCGTGTCTCTAGGTGTTGGGCAGTGCACCGCAGTTAGAACCTTGGCTGTGAGATTTTAAAAACTGTGTATGCTTTCTTGTAGTTGAAAGTAAGAAAGTATATAAGGGGAAGATGGGACAAAGATACTAGAAGAGGAAGGGCCACCTCCACCTCAGGCAATACCTCTGAGAAGTTTCCATTTGCCCCTTCTGATGGGTCAGCACCATACTACCTAAGAAAGCTGGGTTTGGTATGTGCCCCTGCAGACCCAGCTACTCAGAGGAGAGGATGGATTGAGCTCAGAAGTGTAAGACTAGCCTGGGTGATACAACAAGACCCCATCTCTGAAAAAAAAAAAAACATGCCCTTGGAAATTCCCTAGCCTATGAGGACACTCACTCTGGTGTCTGGAGTGGCTAAATCTAAGCCAGGGTAGCAGAATTTCATAATGCTACTAGTGACTGTTTGTGGCTTCTTTCCTGATGCTGGTGACAGGTTTGGGCATTGGTGCCATCTGGGCTCCAGTCTCCCAACCTGGACAGAAAAGCAGCCCTTGTTCAGTCTTTTCCAAGCTATGTGTGCCTGGCAAGTCCCTCAGCTTCTCTGTGCCTTGGCATTCTTACTGATAAAATGGGTACAATCACAGTGAGCCCTGACTGGGTAGTGGTGACTGTCTGGCAGCCCTGTTTCATCTTTGTCATAGTCCTTGCCATTCTCCTTGTCATTGCGGTCACCTTTTGCTCTGTGCCTCACCCTGTGCATGTAGAGAATGGGAATCAGTCCCTGCCTTGCCTAGGTTCATGATCTTGTGGGAATGTCAGATCCTCTGAGGAGCCTTACCTGAAACATGAAGTAAAGGTGTGTGGAAGTTACTTGCTTTCATGTCAATAACACTTAAATAGCAGGTGTGTGTGTGTGTGTGTGTGTGTGTGTGAAAACAGAATGGTCTGAATTCCTCCTTCACCCACACCCACCCAGGTCATTATATCTATCTGCTCCTGTCTACTAGCAAGGGAACACATGGCTACACCCAACTTCAAGGGATTCTTGGGAAATGTAGTCTTTGGTTGATAGTTTCCTGGATTATCTAAAATCAGGAGGTTGGACCCAGTGACGTGTATTTCCTCCCCACAATCTGCTCTTCTAGCCATTTGGATTTTTTTATGTCCCCACCCGCAGACGCACCTCTAGTGACCTCTAGTGATTTCTCAGAAGCTCAGGCAAGCTGAGCATGCTGTCCCAAAGGGACTCAGTTCTCAACTCCTGAGTTGGTCTTTACCATCCACCCATAAATATTCTGACCTGCCTTCATGGTAGCCCATGAACAAGTTTGTGTCCCTGATCACTGTTTCCAGGTGTGAGACACAGAATTTGAACTCTGGAGTCCCAGCCTGTGCGAGATCATCTCTGAGAGCCAACACCTCGAATAGATGCATAGCAAAGCTGCCTGCTGTTTTCAGTCTATGTTGTTCTATTTACCAGTAGAGTCTCGGAAGTCAGATACTGGGGTGAAAACCCGCTAGATCAGAGAAACTCTTCCAAGCTCCTTCATGCTCTCTGGCTGATTCTTGTCAACTAGTCGTTGGCTCCACCCCCGATCCACAGTCTCGAGGTTTCACAGTACGATCAAATATCCCACAACAGCTGACCTTGCAGGATTACTGTAAGGGTCAAATAAGACCATCTTTAATTGTCTGGGAATTCACAGACGAGGGCTGATCCTGCTCCTACCTGACTGGTCTGTCAGCAGCGCAGAGGAAATTGTGGACACATGCCCTTTGTAAATGAGTGATGCAATACAGGTACAGGGTGGCATGTGTTTTTGTTTTAAATGTATTTATTGTATGTGTATGGGTGTTTTGCCTCCATGTGTGTCTGTATATCACTGCCTGTAGTGCCCCTCCAAGGCCAGAAGATGGAGTAGGAAACCATGGAACTGGAGTCAGGGATCATTATGAGCCTCTATGTGAGTGCTTCGAACGGAACCCAAGTTCTCTGCAAGAGCAACAAGTGTTCTTTTTGTTCTTGTTACTTTGTTTCTTTGAGACAAGGTCTTATTATGCAGCTCTGGCTGGCCTAGAACTCCCTACGTAGATAGACCAGGATGGCCACAAACTCAAAGATCCGCTGGCTTCTGCCTCCCGACTGCTGAGTGCCACCATGCCCAGCTATAACAAGTGCTCACTCATAACTGTTGACCCATCTTCCCAGCAGCTCCTGTTGTTTTTCTACCTTTATATAAATAAATGTAAAAGAAAGTAAGAAGTAGAGACTGCCAGGCGGTGGCAGTGCACGCCTTTAATCCCAGCACTAGGGAGTCAGAGGCAGGCAGATCTCTGTGAGTTCGAGCTAGTTCCAGGACAGGTTCCAAAGCTACACAAAGAAACCCTGTCTCAAAAAACAAAAACAAACAAACAAACAAACAAAACTGAACAACAACAAAGAAAACACCAAAACCTAAGACTAACACAAATAGCATACCTTAAAAGGGGTTTTGTTGCCAGGCAGTGGTGGCACAGGCCTTTAATCACAGCACTCGGGAGGCAGAGGCAGGCGGATCTCTGTGAATTCGAGGCCAACCTGGTTTAAAAGAGCTAGTTCCAGGACAGGCTTCAAAGCTACAGAGAAACCCTGTCTCGAAAAACAAAAACAACAACAACAAAATAAAACAAATAATAGAAATGAAAAAAGAAAACAAACAAGCAAAAACCAAAAATCCTTATAACTTCAAATGTTGTGTGTTTTCTTCCTTCCTTTCCTTATTCCTTTGCCAAGCTCTTTACATATAAAGAATATTAACTAAAGCGAAGTTAACAACTCAACTGTTCTTTTTCCAGGGAAAGTGATGGAGGCTTCAGGATCTTCTTTCCAGTCTCAAGACGGCAGTGGAATCCATAGGGAAACAGAAAATCTGGACTGTGAGTTTGCCTTCTCAGATCCTCTGAGCACTGTCTCTGGGGATGTGGGTCCAGCTTGGGTGGGACTGGGACCATCAAAGTCCCTGCTCAGGCCATGTGGCATGATGGTCACATCAAAGCTGTAGCAGAAAAATGGTTTTCATTCCCGTGCCTGTTCCCCACACTTCCTAGCTGAGCAGGTACTCAGTTGCTCCCCAGAATTTGAGACGTTTCTGGGAAGCTTGTTTAGGAAGCAGGGAGCATCTTTAGAAGCTGGGAAGGGTCTCATGCGTCTGTCCTTGGAGAAAGGGAAGGTTTAGGACCTGACCACAGGTGTGACTTAGAGAACACTGAACCAGTGCCCACTTTGAGTCTGGAGTTCTCCAGGTGGGGAGGGTATGGGGACAAGGGGGAAAGGGCCTTAGAAGCCTCTTTTCTAGGGTCTATATGCAGAGGAATGTTTGCCAAGGCTGTCTTTGACACCTCTACCTCTACCCAGAGGTCTTTGAGAACCTTGATCTTGGACACCTCCCATTGGCCTTGGATGTTCAAAATCGTAGTACCCATTGGTTCACTGAGTAGGACCGCACGGAGAAGCTCTACTGTGGCCAGGGAGGGGGCAGGGGGCAGGAAGCACTCACCACCTTGTCTGTGTACCTCCAGACCAAGAGACAGAGTTCCACCAGCAGGATGAAAAGGCCCACGAACGATCTGAGAAAGACAAGTCTTCCTCCTCCTCCTCCTCCTCCTCCTCCTCCTCATCTTCCTCCTCCTCCTCCTCAGGTATAGCAAACATTCTTAGGACTGGGGTATGACTTGATGGTACAGTGCTTGCCTCATAAGTACAGAGCCCTGGGTTCCATCCCCAGAAACACACACACACACTAATAGAAATAAATTTAGAAAACATATAGGGTTGAATTTATTTTTTGTTTTTTGATTTTTCAAGACATGGTTTCTCTGTGCAGCTCTGGAGCCTGTCCTGGAACTCGCTAGACCAGGCTCTGTAGACCAGGCTGACCTTGAGCTCACAGAGGTCCGCCTGCCTCTGCCTGTGTGTGAGTGCTGAGATTAAAGGTGTGTGTCACCACCACCCAACTAAGGCTGAATTTATAACCACATTGAAGCTATCATTTATTGAGTGGTTACTACCAGGTACTCTTCCAAGTAGTTTACATGTAAGAACTCAACCAATTCTTGCAGGACCCCATTAAGGAAGATATAATACTATTGATAGTCTCATTTTACAGGTGAAGCCGTGGGCGGCTATGTGACCTGCTTTAAGAAAGCTCAGTAACAAACTTGGAGGTCTTTCTGGGACTGGGGAGTGTATGGGAGTAGGTTCTCTGCTTGCTCAATTGGAGCTTCAGCACTGTGATCTATTTTACACGGTGGATCTGAGCTTATGATTCCTAGGCTTAGGCTGAGGGTGTTGCTCTGCTGGTAGGGTTCTTGTTTAGCACAAAGCCCTGGCTTCCATCCCCAGAACAGCACAAACCTGGTGTGATGATGCACATCTATAGTCCTACCACCCAGGAAGTGGAGGCAGGAGGATCAGAAGTGTATGATCGTCTTTACTTATCCTGGGCTAATTGAATGATTAACCACTAAATAAAGTCAAGGATGGTGATATACACTTTTTTTTTTTTTGGTTTTTCGAGACAGGGTTTCTCTGTGGTTTTGGAGCCTGTCCTGGAACTAGCTCTGTAGACCAGGCTGGTCTCGAACTCACAGAGATCCGCCTGCCTCTGCCTCCCGAGTGCTGGGATTAAAGGCGTGCGCCACCACCGCCCGGCCTGGTGGTATACACTTTTTAAAATTGTTTTTATTGAGCTATATTTTTCTCTGCTCCCCTCCCTCCCTCTCACCTTCCCTTCTACCCTGCCCATGGTCCCCATGCTTCCACTTTACTTAGGAGATATTGTCTTTTTCTACGTCCCATGTAGTTTGGATCCATATATGTCTCTCTTAGGGCCGTCATTGTTATCAAGGTTTTCTAGGATTGTGAATTGTAGGTTGGTTTTTCTTTGTTTTATGTCTAAAATCCACTTATGAGTGAGCACATATGGTATTTGTCTTTCTGGGTCTTGGTTACCTCATTCAATATGATGTTTTCTAGATCCATCCATTTGTGATATACACTTATAATCCCTACACTTTGGAGCCAGAGCAGAATGATGGGCAGGCTGTTCCAGACTAGCCTGGGCTACACAGACTCTGCCCTAAGCAAACAGAAAATAAACAAACATATCCTTTAAACCCCAAATTTATGTTATGAATAAATCATAGGTAAATAATTGTCAATCACTTGTTAATGGACATTGTCCCTGGCTGATAGAATCTGGAGTAAATTTTATTTTATTTATATTTTTCATATTGTTTGATACTTTGCAATGAAGATCCTTGTTTTTCTTTTTCATTAATGTATATTTCTAAAATATAGAAAAGAAGGAAATGGGGGCGTGGAAGGGTAACTCAGCAGTTAAGAGCACTTGACTGCTCTCCTAGAGGTCCTGAGTTCAATTCCCAGCAGCCACATGGTGGCTCACAACCATCTGTAATGGGATCAGATTCCTTCTTCTGCTGTGGGGAAGACAGAGCACCCATATACGTAAAATGCATGAATAAATAGTTAAATCAAAAGAAAAAGAAAAGAAGGAAATTGAAAGGCCAGAAAAGATTCCATTTCTGTGCCGGGTCCTTTTGGGGCCAGCCTCCAGGATAAACTGAAGGCTGCAGGAAGAGCTGAAGGCCTCCCCCAGCCCCCAGGATGAGCTGAAGGCTGTAGGACCCCTCTTTAGGGGAAGTATTAGCTAATGGAGAAACCTAAATTACATAAAGTTGCTGACTGCAGCCCATTCCCCCACCCAACTTCCCCTATCAGCTGGGCAATATTTCAAGCAGCTCCATGGTTAGCACAGGTCAGCAGATGTCTGGAGGACATCTCCAGGGGGACTGTGCTATCCCCCTTAGATACTAATAGCCTATCAGGAACTAACAGCTGAGCTTTACCCCACCTTTAGCCAATTGTGATATAGGATATGTAATTTTGTATTTTGAGGCTGTAACCTTGTAATTGTTTTGTGGTTATTGTCTTTATAAACCCCTTACAGTAGTAGACGGGGTCCTTCTCCCTCTGCTGCGTCAGACTGTGAGGCAGAGGACCCATGCTAGCCCGTACTTAATAAACTAAACCTTGCCTTTTCAATTGGAAGTGTGGCTCCGTGGTGGTTCTCTTGGGGGTCCTTGGACTCAGGCACAACATTTGAGGGCTTGTCCTGGATTCCCAAGACCGCCAGACCCTCACCCTGAAAGTTTCTGGACCACTGGTAAGTGATGTTGTCTGTAGCTGTGATTTCTGTCTGACCTCTGTTGTGTGTGAATCTGGTAGCCTGCTAGAAGGTTCCCCTTTCTTTGTGGGCTGAAAATTCTTTTTCCTTTCAAAGCAGCCCAGGCCAGTGTCTGTAGTGACATGCCGTGTCTGAGCCTGTGAGGTGGCCCATGAAGGTTGATGTCTGGGACAGCTGACAGACGGGTCAGTAGGCATCCAAGAAGAGATTCTGGAGCCCACTGGGGGAGCAGGCTCCCATCTGGAGGAAATTGGGTCCTCCTCATTGTCCAGAGCTCCTGCAAGGAGCCTGGAGGCTGTGCAGAGTGGAGAAGCAGGTTCTGGCCAGCTCCTCCTTTGGAGGGCCTGGAGCCCTGTCTGGAGGATAGTAGGTCCTCAGTAACCTGGAGTCTCTGAGGGAGCCCGGGTCTCGTACCGTTTTTGGAATTGTGGATGCACCCCAAGCCACGGGAGATAGCCACAGTTTCAGACCTCAAACTGAGTTTTTGAGGCCTCGCTGCTTTCTTCCTGTAGCTTTCATTTGTTTTCTGATTGTTGTCTCTTTGTTTATCGTGCTTGAGTCTGGACTGCTGAGGACTGAGAAATAGGACAGAGCTTCAAGGTGGGAGGAAAAGGGGAGCGCACAACAGAGGTGACGGCACATGCCTGTGATCCCAACACTCAGGAGACAGGGGCAGGAAGATTGCCACAAATCCGAGGCCATTCTGCTCTACAGTGAGTTCTAGACCAGCCAGGACTAGATGATGAGACCCTGTCTCAAAAGTAAAAGGGGTGAGGATAAAGTCACCCACATCTTATTCATTAAGATCAACACACATCTGTTAGCCTGATTTGCAGTCAGTCTTCCGTATCCATGGACTCCGCATGCTCGGATCCAGCTAACCAAGGGGTGAAAAACAGACAAACTGTGCCTATACTGAACACAGATGGCTGTTTAGTTGTCATATTACTAACAACACCAAGTATGAATTATGTAGCATTCACATTGTAGTAAATATCACAAGCAATCTAGAGGTGCTTCAAATAACAAAGAGGGGTCGGCAAGACGGCTCAGTGGGTGAAGGTGCTTGCTGCCAAGCCGACCACCTGAGTTCAGTCCCCAGGACCCACATGACCCACATGGTGAAAGGAGAAAAACAGCTGGAGAAAGTTGTACTCTGGGGCTGGGGAGATGGCTCAGTGATTAAAAGTACTGGCTGCTCTTCCAGAGGTCCTGGGTTCGATTCCCAGCACCCACATGGCAGCTCACAACTGTCTGTAATTCCAATTCCAGGGGGGGATCTGACACCCTCACACAGACATATGTACAGGCAAACCACCAATGCACATAAAATAAATAAATAATTTTAATAAGATATTTTAAAAAAAGAAAGTTGTCCTCTGAACGTCTACACATATGCTATAGCATGTGCTTCCCCGACCAAACATAAATAAATATTTTTAAGTTAAGAAAAACAGCACAAGAGGACACGTACAGTGTCTATGCAAATACTACACTGTCGTGTATAAGGGACTGGCGTGTCTGTGGATTTTGGTGTGTGCGGCAAGTCTTAGAACCTTGTCCCGTGGATAGCAAGGGACCATATTGCCAGCTGGCTCTTCTGTGTCAGCTAAAATTACATGAACACTGATTTGGAAGCACAGCTGATGGACTTCCTGGAATTTTAATGAATCGCAATTGATCAGGAAGTCCCTAAGCACACGGAGGGAACTCATCTGAGGCCATCTGTGTAGTTCTGAGAGAAAGTCCTGCTGCCAGGAACTCCTGGCTCTGAATTCTTAGACCACTGACTAGTCTAAGATAGGCACAGCTCAGCCACACTTTTCAGCCCTTCAGCCTCTTGCTCCAGGTTAGGCAGCCTGAGACTACGGAAGAGGGGGGACTGTGACGTTCAGGGGCTCAGGTGGGTGGAGCCACAGAAATCCCAGGTGGGGAGGGGAAGGCTAATGGGGGTCTGAGCAACATGAATACAGTTTCTATAGGACATGTGACCTCAGCTTAGCTTCACAATCAGGAAGACAAGTGGGAAAGAGTTCCAGGCCAGTAGACACACAGCAGCAGACACCTAGAGTCACATGATGTCATGAGGACAGAGATGCTACACCGTTGTGCTTGGTGGACTCTCTCTCTATAAGATGGCACGTCATGGAACTTGGTTGTCTCTTCAGGAACGCTTCCCTGGGCAGCAGCTTCCCTAAGCAGTGGGGTTCAGTCAGAAAATACGAAGAGGACAGTGACACGGAAAGTTAGGGGCCGCTGTTCTAATCTGCAGCCAGGCAAAGTGAGATCACTGAAGAACATCCACCAGAGCGACAGTGGTCCTGGCTCCTTCCAGCCTGAGGCCCTGCAGCTTGTGTTTACTCCTCACAGACAGCAGCGATGAGGACCAGCACTCCAGAGGTCCCAGGGAACATCGAAGGAAGGCCCACAGGGACGGCTCTCCTGGTAGGCGGCAGGCTCCCCACCTTTCCTTTGCTTCTTGGATCACTGCGGAACTTAGTGGGGTTGTGTGAGGAGTTTTCTCACAAAGTGTTGTCTGTAACCATATGAACGGGAAATAGTCTACCTAACGCCCTATAACAGCTACAACAGCCAGACAGAAGCAGAAAGCTGGGCTCCGTCTTGGTGATAGTCATGGTTGTGGGTTTGTATGTCTTGAGGCAGGGTTTCACTGCGTGGCCTTGGCTATTCTAGAACTTACTACGTAGACCAGGTTGGCCTTGAACTCACATAGATCCTCTGCCTCTGCCCCCTGAGTGCTGGGGAGAGTGTGTGCCACCACACCCTGCTTTGTTTGTGTTTGATGAGCATTTCTCTAGCTCTGGCACGACAAGTCACAGAGCTCACTTCACCTCAAATGTATGTGTAAAACATCTTACCCAAAACAGGAAGAAGGGGGCTGGTGAGCTGGCTTAGCAGGTTAAAGGCACCTGCCACCAAGCTTGATGACCTGAACTGCATGCCTGGGACCCACGTAGGAGAGAACTGACTTCTAAAGCTGACTTCTGACCTCCACATGTACACTGTGGCAAGAGCTCCATGCCCCCACGCAAATAAATAAATATTAAAAAAAGTAGTTTACAGAACAGGATAGCATAAAGATATTGATAGTAATTATGATAGTGAAGTTGTGAGGTTTATTTATTTATTTATTGCAATACTAGGGTGGTACCCAGGGTTCATGCAAGTATTTTTCCACTGAGCTACATTGAGCTACAACCTCAACACCCCCCCCCCTTTGAAAAATGTATCACCAGGCGGTGGTGGTGCATGCCTTTAATCCTAGTACTCAGGTGGATCTCTGTGAGTTTGAGGCCAGCCTGGTCTACAAGAGCTAGTTCCAGGACAGGCTTCAAAGCCACAGAGAAACCCTGTCTCGAAAAACCAAAAAAACGGGCGATGGTGGCGCACACCTTTAATCCCAGCACTCGGGAGGCAGAGGTAGGCGGATCTCTGTGAGTTCGAGACCAGCCTGGTCTACAGAGCGAGTTCCAGGACAGGCTCCAAAGCCACAGAGCAACCCTGTCTCGAAAAACCAAAAAAAAAAAAAAAAAAAAAAAAGGAAAAAGAAAAAGAAAAAGAAAAATGTATCACTTATGTATGTGAGTGTTTTGTCTGCATGTATGTGTGTGTACCATATGCATGCATGGTGCCCATAGAGGCCAGAAGAGGGCATCTGATCCCCTGGAACTGGAGTCACATATTGTTCTGAGCCAACTTGTGGGTGGGGGCTGGGAGCTGAACCTGGGTCCTCTGCAAGAGCAGCCAGTGCTCTTAACCTCTGAGCCATCTTTCTAGTCCTGGGAAATTACTTTTGCCAAAACAAACAAACAATAAACAAATAAGGGTTGTGGAAAGACAGGAGCATCAGGGAAAGAATGGAAATTAATAAACAAATGTCTATTACAGAGCCTGGTGTGCAAAGTGCTTGGTAAACGCTACTTACAATGCTGGAGTTGATCCTGGGTTCTATTTCTAGAGGTACAATTTAGCCGGGGATCTGGGTATGTAGCTCAAGGCAGAGTCTGTGCTTAGCACGCCGAAGCCTGATCTCCAGCGCCCATAATGATGATGATGATGATGATGATGATGAATAAACAAAACAACAACAAATTAAAAAAAAAAGCACACCAGGAATTCGGGTTCTACAAGAGTACGTTTGGTAGAATCATTTTACTTTTTGTTTTTCTCTTCATCACCCACATCCCTGTGCTGGGATCAGATCAGTGTCTCACATGCACTAGGCGAACTCTCTTCCCTAAGCTGCTCCCTGAGCTGTCTGCGAACCTTTGAACCTCAGCCGCCTTGCCTGCAGGATAGATAGGCGTGTCCTGGTGCCCTCTCTGTACTCTTCGCTGAGAACCAAAGGAAAACATTCAATATCAATTACTTAGTGCACCATTGGCACACCTTAGAGATTAATGAATGACAAGTATTCTTATTATATAAAATTTAAGGGCTGGCGAGATGGCTCAGTGGTTAAGAGCATTGCCTGCTCTTCCGGAAGTCCTGAGTTCAATTCCCAGCAGCCACATGGTGGCTCACAACCATTTGTAATGAGGTCTGGTGCCCTCTTCTGGCCTGCAGGCATACACACAGACAGAATATTGTATACATAATAAAATAAAGTTTATTAAAAATTAAAGGTTGCCGGGCGGTGGTGGCGCACGCCTTTAATCCCAGCACTCGGGAGGCAGAGGCAGGTGGATCTCTGTGAGTTCAAGGCCAGCCTGGGCTACAAGAGCTAGTTCCAGGACAGGAACCAAAAACTACGGAGAAACCCTGTCTCGAAAATTCAAAAAAAAAAAAAAAATTAAAGGTTAATTTATTTATGTGTAGGCGTGTTTTGCTTGCCTGTATGTATATGTACCATGTACATGCCTATGCCCTCAGAGGCCAGAAGAGGATTCAGATCGCCTGAAAATAGAATTACAGGAAATTGTGAGCTGCGATGTGGGTGCTGGGAACTGAGCCTGGGTCCTGCCAGATCAGCCAGCACTCTTAACCTCTGAGCCGTCTCTCCCACGGGCATTAACTACTCCTGACTGCCTCAGGTCCAGTCAGACATAGAGTTTCTTGTCAGTATCAGAACATAGTAACCTAGGGAGCACTGAGCGTAAGGCTCTGTGATTCTCTTTTCCTTTTGGAGACCAGGTGTGGGAGGAGGGAGGTGGCGCTCGGACACTGGGGAGAGTTACCAAGGTTTTTCCCCACAGGTGCTGACCACGGGGACCTGGAGGTGCTGAAGGATGAGCTCCAGCTCTATGGAGGTGATGGCTTGTCCCCTGGCCTTGGGGAAGGGAATCAGGAGGGTTGAGGACCGGTGGGCAGGACAAGGGGCGGAGTCTCATGATCCGAAGACTCCCAAGCGGATAGATGAGGTAGCCAGGCTGCAGCAATCCAGACGGCACTGGGGTGCCCTCTGCCCTGATTACAGCGATTCGAGGACAGTCAGTCTTCACTGCTGACTGGAGCCCTGACTTTCAGCGTGGTGTTGACTGGTCACCCACAGATCTGGGCTCTAGTTTTACCATAGCAAAATGGGCGTGACCCATTCCCTCTCTTGGAACCCTGCACTGTTTAAGAAAGGCTCAGATCCCGCATCCCCATTTATGAACTGTTTCCCAGAGCCCTGCGTGATGGTGCAGAAAACACGGCGATGAGTGTAAGCGACAGGGGGCTTTGGTCAGCAGCACTGCAGTGGAGCAGGAAAGTCTGCGGACTCAGTTCATCAAAGAGCCCCCAGAGGCACACTACCCAGTGAGAGAGTCAGTTCCCCAATACCCGCCTAACCCACAACTCCTGGTGATGACCAGAGAAACAGCAAGAAACTTGGGTACGCTCAGAGTGGGAAGATCCACACTGTACATATTAGACTATAGCACATGGCTGCCTCTGACCACGGGCACTGTGGATGATCTTTGTGTTGTCTTATTTGCTTATCTGAATTTATTTATTCATTTATTTGAACACTAGAGACTGAACTAAAGGATTTTTGTTGTTTTGATTTTAGAAAGATTTTCATTTTTTCTTTATTTTAAAGATTTATTTTATTTTGTGTTTGAGTGTTTTGCCTACATGTATGTCTGTGTACTATGTGGATGCCTGTGGAGGCTAGAAAAGGAAGTTGGATCTCTTAGAATTAAGAGTTACAAACAGATTAGAGCTGCCATGAGGGTGGGGACCAAACCCAGGTCCTCTGAAAGAGGAGCTATTTCTCCTGTACCACATTTTTATATGTATGTCTGAGTGTGGGTTTAGGCATATGAGTGCAGTGCCAGACGAGGCCAGCAGAGGGCATCAGATCCCCTGAAGCTGGTCCTACAGGAGGTTGTGAGCATCTAGTACTCTCCACCATCTCTCCAGTCACGATTTTGCTTTGTTTTAAGTAAAAAGTACTAGCTTTCCACGACTTGACATGATGGGGTAACTGCCAATTAGATGGAGCAGGAACCCTTTGTCTGCTCCAGTCCCTATCCAGCCTATTCCAGATCAGTGTAAGTCTCCAGGTAGCCTACCTTCCTCCAGAGCGCTCCTTCCCAGGAGAGCACCATCATGTGTGTGCTCACTGATTCTCCTCCCGTGCAGGTGCTGCTGGGGACATGGTGCTTGCTGGGGAGTCAGGTGAGTCGCCAGGAAGTGGAGGGGGTCAAGGATCCTGGAGCTGAGTGATGTCTCTCAAGGGTCATGACTGAGACGCGGGAACTCCAGGGAACTGCAGGGACCTGGCTGCATGCAACGGGCAGGAGAGGAGTTGTGGGATGTTGGAATGGGGGTCCAGGCAAGAGGAAGCAGACATCAGCCAAGGAAAGGTCCCTTGGATCCCATGGCGGGAAAATTACCTAGAGTCTTTTCTTAGTCACCTCCGGGTGACTAGTCACAGGGGTGAAAGCCCTTGGCAAGGAGCTTTGGCCAACCTGGCACTAACATTGAGTTTCTCATTTCTAGGACTCCGAAGGAGAGGTTCCGGCTCAACGGGGGGTAAATATATAAGCTCCAAGAACAGCAGGAGGATGTGTGGATTCCAGAGGGGCCAGAAAGGACCACAAATGGCCTGAGAGAGTGGGCCAGTTCTAGTGTTGGAGCCTGTGTCAACACCCCCATGATTCGAAAAGAAGTCTCCATCAGTGGGGAAATGGAAGGAAGAACAGGGCTTGGCCTACAGGGGGATGAGGAAGTCAGTGAGGGTCCTGGGGACAGCCACTCCTACCTTCAGGGTGCTGCCTCTTGCTCCTGCTGTGAGAACTGTCTGATCCACAAACACCCAGCAATCAAGTCTCTAAGGCCAGAGCAGCAATCTACAAAGCACATCTCTCTCTTTTTCTCTCTTAAGGAGAAGTGGAGGCCTCTCAGTTAACAAGGCTGAACATAAAGAAGGACGGTAAGCAAGTCGGTGGTCAGGAGCCGTGCTCACCTAGCTGGTCCAGATTTCTGTGTGTGTTTGATGGCTGGCAGCTAGAATGACAGTAACCCCAGTCAGCTCTGCCAAGGACCTCACAGTTAGCAAAGTCCTCAGCTCTAGTCACCTGCGGGTGTGGGGGCGGGGTACAAGCAGCGATGCCTATCTCTTCATGTAGAAACTGAGCGCATGGTTGGTGGGGGCCTGACAGCTAATGAAGTGGAATGCCCTGGGCTTGACAGCCAGTCTTACACTCCCTTTGCTATGCATGAAAACACGAGGAGATGATAAATGTTTCTCATGCCCTGTGGCGGGGCATGGTTAGGCTGTGGGGTTCATGAAGTTCCACTGGAGAAGTGATGAGAGCTTCAGGCCTTCCTCTGCTCCAAGCCTGACTCCATGAGGACTTCCTGGAAGACCGTGAGAGTAGGAAAGAGAGACCTTGGTTTTTGATTTGTTTATAAGATTAAGAAAAATATTTATATGAGTGTCTGTGTCCAAGGAGGTCAGAAGAGGGTGTCAGAGCCCCCGGAGCTAGAGTTACAGGTGTCTGGCTTGAGGCTGGTAGGGTTGGGTGGTGTGAATCGAACTTGGGTTTCTGCAATAGCAGTACTCACTGCTGAACTAACTCTCCGGTTCCTCACCATGTTTTCTGATTTTTTTGTTTGTTTGTTTCAAAGATTTATTTATTTATTATGTACACAGTGTTCAGCCTCCATGTATGCCTGCAGGCCAGAAGAGGGCGCCAGATCTCATTACAGATGGTTGTGAGCCACCCTGTGGGTTGCTGGGAATTGAACTCAGGACCTCCAGAAGAGCCGTCAGTGCTCTTAGCCTCTGAGCCATCTCTCCAACACCCCCCCCCCACCATGTTTTCTGATTAAGCAAATGGTAGTTGTTTTAGAAAAAGCTTGAGTTACTTCCAAAGCTCCCCCGACATTCCCATTTTTCAGGAAATGAGAGCCCTGGGCTTATGCCCTTTCTTAGTCTTGGTCCCTGACCACCATAGCACACTGTTTGGCTGAGGGTGGGGATAGGGCATCAAGGGCTCATTGGACGGAAACCCAGAGTCTCAAAGTACAGGCCACGTCTGCCTTGTTTTGAGAGTGGTAGGGCGTATTATGCCCCAAAGGAAGAAGGCAATCCCTCTGCCTTTGGAATCTGGAGCCTTTGATTCAGTCTTGACCTTGCTCATTTCCTCTGAGAAAGACCCTTCACCAGGCAGCAGGGTCTGCTAACCCTGGTCTAGGTTGACTTTCTCTTTGTTTAGTGCGTGGGAGGCAGTGTTTTATTCTGTCTATGTAACCCAGACTGACCTCAAACTTGCGTCCTTTGTCCTCAGCCTCCCCATTACTGGGTCATAAGTGTGCAGCACCATTCCTGACTTTCCTTAACTCTTTTGTATTCCCCTTGTCTGAGAAAGCAGGAGACCACTATTGACCCCGGTGACATCCCTCCCTCAGTGCCCAGCATCCCAAGGTCCGACCTCTCTCACGCCTGTTAGCCTCAGAGCTTTGCACTCGGTGCCTTTGCATGTTTCACAATTGTTTTTAATGCTCACTCAACAAATGAGCTCCCGAGCACCGTGTGTGGCTGCTCTAGCTGCTGAGTTTCCTTGGGCAGGAAGCTGACTGGGATTCTCCTTCTCAAAGACTTAGAGCCCAGGGAGCAGGGGACAATAAACACAGAGATAAAGCCCAAGCTGCATGGCTGTGCATGTTCCAAAAATAACGAAGAGAGATAGGGCACAAAAAGGGACTCCTGGGGTGCTATTTAACCCTGGTTGGTCAGGAGCAGAAGCACCGTCATTTTTAAAACAAGAAGAGGCTGGATCCTCTTCTTGGTCCAGCAGTTAAACGCATTTCCTCCTTGTCAGAGGACTGGAGTTTGGATCCCAGCACTCATATCAGGTCCTCACAAATGTCAGCTCCAAGGGATCTGATTCACCCTTCTGACATCGGTGGCTACTTGGTGCACGCTTATGTGGGGGCATGCATGCACCCCCACACAAATAAAATAAAAAATAGAGCAGTTGGGCATAGTGGCACACACTTTAATCCCAGCACTAGGCTGGTAGAGGCAGTTAGACTTCTTTGAGCTCCAAGACAGCCAGGGTGACACAGTGGAACATTGTCTCAAACAGACAGACAGACAAACAAATAGATAAATAAATAGCTGTGCATCGTGGTGCATGTCTTTAATCCTCGTACTCTGGAGGTATAGGCAGATCTGTGATATCAAGGCCAGCTTGGTCTACACAGAGAGTTTCAAGTTTTCCAGGGTTACAGGAACAACACACACATAAACCAAGAGAACAGGCATGGGGTTGTGGCACACACCTGTAACCCTCGTACTCTGAAGGTTGAAGCAGAAGAATTCTAAATTGAAGGTAGCCTTGGGCTGCATAGAGGAGAGAGAGAGAGAGAGAGAGAGAGAGAGAGAGAGAGAGAGAGAGAGAGAGAGAGAGAACCAGCCTCCACCCTTTCTTGTAGATGAGTTTTTCCATTTCGTCCTCCTCTGCTTTGCCATTGGAGCCTTGCTGGTGTGCTATCACTACTACGCAGGTGAGCCTCCCTGGGGACCTGGGAAGGGGCTGCATGGGAGGACAGGGTGTTGACCTACAGCCCAAAGGCTCACTTCACTGTTCTTTCCCTGCTGCCTTTGAAGACTGGTTCATGTCCCTCGGGGTCGGCCTGCTCACCTTCGCCTCCCTGGAGACCATCGGCATCTACTTCGGGCTGGGTAAGCTTCGGGAAAGCTCCACAGACCTGCAAGGCTCCTAGAGGGAGGGGTGGTGGCTGGCCATCACACTTGATCTAAACTTTTTTTTTTTAATCAATTCCTGATGTTTTTGTTTTCTTCCTGACCGCATGTGAGGTCAGTGAGAGGTCCTTGGTAGAACCTTGTGGAAAAAAGGGGGGCAGTCCCACAAAAACAGTTTAAAGTAGCAAACACGCATAGCTCCTCAGATACTGAAAACAAGCGAGGGGAGCCAGGCATCAAGGTCGCTGGGTTTCCTGTCCCTGTTATTACTGCCTGTGACTCTTTTCCGTGTAATAGCCACAGCACTGTTATTGACGTTAGCCTAAAATTGCATGTTAGGGCTTTGTTTGTGTGGGGTGTGCCTCGGTCCTGGGACAGCAGGGAGTGAGCCTGACCCTGGGGCCCTTGAGGGGTCACCATCCTGACCAGCATCTCCCCTTGCTTCTGAGCAGTGTACCGGATCCACAGCGTACTTCAGGGCTTCATTCCCCTCATGCAGAAGTTCAGGCTGCCAGGTAATGGTGCTGCACACACCAGATCCGAACTCTCCTGATTGGGGCTTTCTTCTCTGAAAGAGGACTGCTGTCTAGGGACAGTCCTGGAGGCAGGAGGCTGAAGCTCAGGTTCTGCCTCTGTTCGGTGACCCCAGACAGCCCTTTTCTGTGCTGGCAATGGAGCCCAAGCCCCGCAACACGCTAGTCAAGCCACAGTCCAGCTGTCCGTAGCCTCTTTGAGCCTTGGGTTTCTCCACTGGAAAATTGGTATAATTTTACTGCATGAGGCAGCCCATCAAGTAAGGAAGGGTGCAGAGGGCTGTAAGCATAAACACTGAAGGAAAGCAAGGAGCCTACACTCCCCAAACGCTACTTCCTCCCTGGCTGTGTTAAGTAGCTTTGTAGTTGCCTTTGACATAGCTTGGGCTAAAGTAGAGTCTCTGTGAGTGCACATGTGTGCCTGAGTGTGTATGTGTGTGTGTGTCTCAGTGTGTGCGTGCGTGTCTCAGTGTGTGCGTGCGTGTGTATGTGTCTCAGTGTGTGCATGTGCGTGTATGTGTATGTGTGGCTAGGATGGGACCCAAGACTTCACATATGCTAAGAAACTGCTCTGCTACAGAGCCATACTCCCACCCATTGTCTTTGACTAACAGCCCAGCAACTTTG
Source organism: Microtus pennsylvanicus (assembly GCF_037038515.1). Classification (NCBI taxonomy): domain Eukaryota; kingdom Metazoa; phylum Chordata; class Mammalia; order Rodentia; family Cricetidae; genus Microtus; species Microtus pennsylvanicus. The sequence goes on from NC_134586.1 coordinate 31,554,505, forward strand.
CATTTGGTGCTGTTGTGCCTCAGAGTCTGGAAGCCAGGCAGGGATAGTGTGTCTGTGCTGGGGGTGGGGTAGGGGGTAATACCTCCACAACTAGGGACCACGGGGACCCACAGTGCCTTCAGGGAGGACCACATACCACCTTCCCTGTGTTGTTTGGGCATTTGAGGTGGTGGTGGGGACAGGACTTGACTGCCTGAAGGATCCTATATCATCCTGCCGCCTTTGCCTTCCAGGGTTCAGGAGAACTGATTGAGAACTCTGTCTGATGGCGTCTGAGCCAGTCCCTAATGTGACCACTGTAACCACTGCCATACCTGAGCCCAGAAGACAGAATGCCGTGCTGGAAGACACCAGGAGGCCACACCTGCAATAAAGAGCTCTTTCCTTCCCTGTGGTCTCAGTGTTAGCACCAGTGGGCATGTTCTCGCTCTGCAGATTAACACACAGTCTCCAGGGGGACGAGAGAAGGGGTGGTATCTAAATGAGCAAGAAGGAGGGGACACCACTGATCTTAGGGCCCCACAGGCTGGCATCTGTGGGTTTGGGTCTTTCTCAGATTCTCAGGCCATGCTCACAGTTCCTGCAGAGTCGTCCTGGGATAGAGAGTCTACTGCCCAAAGGTAGGGAGCTATCAGACTGTGTCCCCAGGGGAACCTGTCAGGTAAGATGTCTGGGACTAAAGCTGTGACCCCATCACCGAGTGACTAGTCTGTTGACCTTGGACTCCTTCAAAACCCAAATAAACATTCTGTTCTCTATGCTAAAAAGAGTCGACTAAATATTCCTTTAGGTTTCTTCTTTGTCTCTGCCTCCCCGAGGGGTGGGATTAAAGGCATGTGCCACCACCGCCGAGCAGACCTATAATTCTTAACACCTATATAGCTTAAAGAGTAAGGCCTCACATTAGAATACTAAACAATCTTTAAACAACTGTGCAGCAAATGAGAACAATGTATAAGTATCTTGATCAGAGGTAGAAATGTATAGTGCAATATGATAAATATATCCTAAAACTGTATCAATATTCAAAATGTCTTAAGCAGAGGTCGAAGCATACATGCATACAATATGACAAAATAACTTTGCAGAAGTATAGAAATATTGTAAACAGAAGTAGTAGCATAGTCAATATAACAAATATAATTTGAATTTGTATCAATATACAAGAATCTATGCCAATGTAAATTGTATAAATAATAGCTCACAAGTATTCACTCTATTACTCACTATTATTAGTGTGAGTAAGCTCACACAAATCTACCTATTATTCAATGACAAGCTACAAAGCACACAAAGAGACCATATATGTCATTATATACCTGTGACTCCAGCACTCAGAAGACAAAGGCAGGAAAGTTACTGCAAGCTGGGGGCTAGCCTGGTCTACATAGAAGTTCCAAGTTGAAAATGGCTGCTCAATGAGATCGCTTTTTTTTTTTTTTTGAGACAGTGTTTTTCTGTAGCTTTGGAGCTTGTCCTGAAACTCACTTGAGATTGTCTTTTAGGAGTTAAAAAAAAATGATGAAATCTATTACTTCCTATTCTAGGTTGAAAAATTAGATAAAAAACACATAGCAAGTGAGACCAGAATAAGACTATAAGAAATGATTGAGGGCTGAATGGGTGGCTCAGCAGTTAAGAGAACCAGCTGCTCTTGCAGGGGACCTGAGTTTGGTGCCCGAGGCGGTGGTTTGAATGGCTAGGGCCCCCATAAGTTCATATGTTTTAATATTTTGTCACCAGTTGAATAAGGAAGTGTCGCCTTGTTGGAGGAGGTGTGTCACTGTAGGTCAGGCTTGAGGTTTCGAAAGACTGGCATCACACCAGGGTGCCCTTTCCCAGGGTGCCCTTTCTCTTGGCTTCTTACCTGCAGACCAGGGTGCAAGCTTTTCCCACTACCATGCCTTTGCTCAGCCATCATGGACTCTAACCCCCTGAAAGTGTCAGCTTAGGCTAAACGCTTTCTTTCGTAAGTTGTCTTAGTCATGGTGTTTTATCACAGCAATAGAAGAGCAACTAAGGTGGTTCCCATCACTCACATGGCAGTGCACAACTGTCTGTAACTCATCCTGGGGATCCAGCGTGCCCTTCTGGTTTCCATGGGTACTGCATGCACATGGTGCACATACAGACAATCAGATACACAAACACATTAATTATAAAAATTATGAGAATGGGAAAAAAAATCTTTTAAAAGGTGAAATAGGGGAGCTGGAGAGATGTCTCGGTGGTTAAAAGCACTAATTGCTCTTCCAGAGGACCTAGGTTCAATTCCCAGCAACGATATGGCAGCTCACAACTGTCTGTAACTCCAAGATCTGACATCCTCACACAGACATACATGCAGGCAAAACATCAATGCACATAAAATAAAGATAAATTATTTTTTAAAAAGTGAAATAGGGTTGGAGAGATGGTTCGGCAGTTAAGAGCACTTGTTCTTGCATAGGACCCAGGTTCAATTCCCAGCACCCACATGGTAACTTATAGTCATCCCTAACACCAGTTCCAGGAGATCTGGTGGTTTCTGGTGGTCTCTTTGGGCACTGCACTCATGTGACCTGTAAACAGAGACTGCTCATTCTTTTCCCAGCCACCCAGACCTGAGTAATCACACAGAAACTATATTAGTTACAACACTGCTTGGCCAACAGCTCAGGCATATTTCTAGCTAGCTCTTTTTTTTAAAAAATATTTATTTATTTATTTATTATGTATACAATATTCTGTCTGTATGCCTGAAGGCCAGAAGAGGGTGCCAGACCTCTTTACAGATGGTTGTGAGCCACCATGTGGTTGCTGGGAATTGAACTCAGGACCTTTGGAAGAGCAGGCAATGCTCTTAACCACTGAGCCATCTCTCCAGCCCCTCTAGCTAGCTCTTATATCTCAAATTAACCCATTTTTTTTATTTTGTATTTTACAACGAGGCTCGTGGTTTGTTACCTCTTGTTTCTTGGGAAGCTACATGGCATCTACCTGACTCTGCCTTCATTCTTCCTCTATCTCTGCTTGGAATTCCCATCCTGCTGTATTTTGTCCTTCCATAGGCCAAAGCAGCTTCTTTATTAGGCAATGGTAATAAAAGATATTATAACATACAGAGGGGAATCCCACATCATGACCTCCAAGGACATGAGGCACCCATGTGGTGGTACACAGATATACTTTCAAACAAATCACTCATACACATAAAACAAATAAATCTAAAGAGAAAAAAAAGAAATAAATTAAAAGTTTGAGATAGGATTACCATATGATCCAGAAGCTTCACTTTTGGGAATATATACAAAAGATATATACTTTTTAAAGATTTATTTATTATGTATACAGTGTTCTGACTGCACATATATGCACACACAAACACCGCCACACATACACACACATATGTACACACACACACACACATGTACATGCAAGCACCACCACCACCACGCACACCCATTTTAACTAAAGCAAAAATGTCAAATAAGCAAAAAATCCACAAAGAGCAGCAACAAACGATTAATAAGTTCCTTTTTTGAGACGAGTTCTTATTATGTGGACGAGGCTGGCCTCTTCACAGAGATCTCCCTGTCTCTGCCTCCAGAGTGCTGGGACTACATTTTTTTCTTGTTTTATTTTGTGTGTGTGATTTTGCCCTTTCTTTTCAGAGCTGGTAGCTGACTGACTGACTACAGGTCCTTGCATTTGCTAGGCAATCGCTCTGCCACTGAGCTGAACTACCAACCTCTTGATAGACATTTCAGTTCAGATGAAAGTCAAGTAAGTGATAAACATACAAAGGCACGCTTAATATACTTTATTATAAGGGATCATCTAGCTGGGCAGTGGTGGTGCACACCTTTAATCCCAGCACTTGGGAGGCAGAGGCAGGTGGATCACTGTGAGTTCGAGGCCAGCCTGGTCTACAGAGCAAATTCTAGCACTGGCTCCATAGCTACTGAGAAACCCTGTCTCGAAAATAAAATAAAGTATAAAAGATCACCAAAATGACAATGACAGTGGGCTACCCTACCCATCAACCAGTCAGGTGGCAATTAGTGTCCGGTGATACAAAATGTTAGTGAATGGAGTAGCGGGAATAAGCACCTGCTGGGCAGGAACACACAGGCATTTGTTTAGGCACTTCGGAAACTCTCTGACATTACCTAGTAAAGGCAGAGATACACTGTTGCAAACATATCTGTAAGAAAGGCACGCCCTTCTGCAACACAGCATAAGGACAGTTAAAGTGTTCACAGCAGTGCTGTACAAGACATCCCCAACCTGGAAGTAGTCCAAATGTCCGTGAACAGAATGAAGGAGAAATTGTACAATCATATACTGAAATATGCAACACAGTAATGAAGATAAATGATTAGGACCAGTAGATGACTTAGCATGTAAGAGAATGTACCTCCCGTGCATGGCAAACTGAGTTCCACCCCAGGAACTACAAAGAGGAAGGAGAGAACCAGCTCTGTAGAATTGTCCTCTGACCTCCCCTGTGCGACCTGTGGTATGTACACCACAACCCTCACACCATACACCCATCCACTAATGAGAAATTAATTTCAAAAGAAAACAAGGAAACACATTTTCATGCAATAGCATTGACAAAGCTCACGAACATGTTCTGTTAGATCATATATATATGTATGTATGTATATGTTTACCAATACAGGGTTTCTCTGTAGCTTTGGAGGCTGTCCTGGAACTAGCTCATGTAGACCAGGCTGGCCTCGAACTCACAGACATCTGTCTGCCTCTGCTTCCCGAGTGTTGGGCATGTGTCGCCACTGCCCAGCCAGATTATTTTAATTTTTAACTATGTGTATGTGTCTTAGTGTGGGTATGATCATATGAGTGCCTGGTACCCTCAGAGGCCAAAAGAGGGAGTCAGAACCCCTGGGGCTGGAGTTACAGGCAGTAGTGAGCCACCACGTAGGTGCGGGGAACTGAACTTTGGACCTCTGCAAGATCACTAATTGCTCTCAATGTCTGAACTTTCTCTTCAGAGCCTATAAACATGATGTTGACTGAAGATATATGACAATGTTTATATAAACTTCCCAAACAGAGGCTAGCTTGTTTAAAGATACTTGCTCTGATAATTAAATACAAAGTAAAGAGATTCTACAGCTAGGGAGAGATGTATAATTGCCTGGGCAGGTGTTGCCTATGGGACTGACCAATTTCTTCAGTTTTTAAGGTACAGTTGCTGCCGGTAACCCAGGCTGTCCTCGAATCCAAATCCTCTTGCCTCAACAACCTGGGTCCTGGGCTTAAAGGCATGTGCCATGCGAAACTTCTGGATACTTTTCTATATATTAAAGTTCAGAATAAAACTTAAGGGCTGGGACTAGAGAGGTGGGTCAGCAACAGTTAAGTGTGCATTTTGTGTTTCCAGGGGACCCAGGTGTTGTTCCCAACACCTATATTGGGCAGCTCATAGCCGCCTATAATTTCAGCTCCAAAGAGATCCAACACATCTGGTCTCCGAGGCCACATGCATACACACACACACATAATATTGGCACACAGATATACACACATACCCATAATTAAAAATAAAATCTTTAAAAACATAATAAGGCTGGGGATGTTGTCTAGTATACATAGAGTCCCGGGCTGGATCCCAGCACCAAACGCAAAAATATTTAAACCATTAAATTTTATGTGTGTGTGTGGGGGGGGGGGAGTGAAGGAGAGGAAGGGAGAAGGCAGGAGGAAAGTGGGGAGAAAGTTTGAATCCATTCGCTTTGCTCAATTGTAGAGGCTATTGCTGTTTGTGGACACAAGAGGGGGTGCTAACCAGTGAGCCGCTAAGGAAACCAGGTTCCCTAGCAACGGAGAAAAACACTGAGCAGGAACTTTCTGAGACTCAGACTAAGGGTTTCAGCTCTGCACCTGCTTGGGGCAGGACTTGCTCCTGCACCTGGAGACTTTTGTTGAGTCTTGAGTGTCCTTGACCTTTTGTGGGTAATACCTTTTGTGGAGTTAAACCGGGACGAGGGGCTGTGCCCTTGTTCTGTCTTCTTCCCGACCTTTTCTGTAAGACTCCAATCCTCTGGTGTTTTCCTCAAAAGGAGAGGGAAATAAGGTCTGGGGGAGAGGGGGAGTTTGCCTTGAGTGTGCTGGGACTTTCGGGTGTAAGAAATAGAAAGATTTGGGAAGCAATGAACCTCTCAGGTTTGTTGATAAAGATTATTTTCACAGGTAAGGATTAGGTAAATTTAGGTAAGTATTAGGTAAATCCTGCAGAGTAGTAATAACAAACACAGGAAGAATCCTGGGAAGAGGCTGGGACTGGGCTCTCCAGGCTGAGCGTTGTGGCTTTGCTTAGGTTTTGCTAAGTTTCTTGGCTGGCTTCTGTGGCACTGTCAGGAGGTGCTGGAACCTTTAAGAGGCGGGGTCTACTTGGATAGATGTTACGTCATTGAGTGCAAGTCCTTGAAGGTACTAGAAGTTGTCCTGTGGCAGACACAACGTGCGCACGTATTACACACACACACACACACACACACACACACACACACACACACACACGCACGCACGCACGCACGCACGCACACACCTACTCTCCCTGAAAGGGAGCCCCATTACAGACCCAAATAACATCCATACCAAGGGCCAACATGATTAACTAATGAGTTTTTATTGGACTTACTAACAGGAGTATGGGTGAGGGTTACTCAACAGAAGCAGGTGTGACTCAAAAACAGCTGTGTCGCCAAAAAACCCAACAGGGTGACGGCTCACAAAAGCTGAAGCCCTGGAGCTCTCTGCACAACACGCAGGCAGCTGACAGATCCGCGATATCTCCCCTCTGCAGCTGGGCTGCTCAGTCTTCTCCAACAGCTGCCCTATTCCTAATTCCTTCTGGAAAGCTGGGGAGGGGCCTTCCAGAATCTTGTAAGATTCCGTTTTCCCAGAAAGTGGCCTTTTGTTTACCTCCGAGGTCTCCCGAGGGCCCCCCACCGTGGGGGGGAAAGTTTGGATCCTGAGGAGTCTGCTACTCAGCACCAGCCATTTCCTGCCTCTCTTTTGCACCCGCTCGGCTCACCACTCCTGGCGGGGTTGCTTTGTCTGGCTCTAGCTTCGATGTTTGGCCTCACCACAAACCCAAACGTCTGAAACCAGGAGCCAGAACGAAGCTTTCCTCTTTTTAATTTGATTCTCTCAGAATTTGTCAAAGCAACAGAAATCTGGCTAACAAACAGAGAAATAAATTGAGACTCTAGGCTCGCTCAAGGTTAAGGGGTTGCTGCTCTTGCACAGGACAGCGATTGGATTCCCAGCACCCTCGTAGTACAGTTCACACTCTGGCTCCCGGGATCTGATGCCCTTTTCAGGCCTCTGAGGGCATTGCGTGCATGTCCTGCATACGCCCTCTCTATCCCCACACATGTTGGTGTACATGTAACTAAAAACAAAATAAATTTGTGAGAGAGAGAAGCACATTTTAATTTATAAATAAATTATAAATTTACAAATTATAAAATAAATTATAAATAAAAATTAATTTATTTTTAATTTAATTTAGTTTTTGAGACAAGGTCTCACTCTGTAGCGCTGACTGGCCTGGAACACACTGTGTAGACCAGGTTGGCCTTGTACTCACAGAGATCTGCCTGCTTCTGTCTCCTGAGTGCTGGAATTTAAGGTGTACCACCACCACCCAACCAATCATTATTATCATTATCATCATCACTATTATTTTAAAAGTTTAAAGGGCTGAAGCTGTTTGTTGTCTCTAATAACCAGATAAATGAAAACATCAGGAATGTAATATTTTCTCAAACAAATGAAGAAAACAGCTTGAAGTCATAGCTTGTTGCTCCAGGGAGGTGACTGGCGCCTAGCAGTCCTGCTGGGAGCCTCACTGTGAGAGAACAGTCAGCAGACAGTGTGGTGATGTGTGCTGATGATCCCAACACTTGGTAGGTACAGACAGAGGGTCAGAGGTTCAAGGCTATCCTCAGCACCAAATTTCAAGTCAGGCCGGGTGGCGCACGCCTTTAATCCCAGTACTCGGGAGGCAGAGGCAGGCAGATCTCTGTGAGTTGGAGGCCAGCCTGGTCTAGAAGAGCTAGTTCCAGGACAGGAACCAAAAGCTATGGAGAAACCCTGTCTCGAAAATTAAAAAGAAAAAAAAAGAAAGAAAGAGAAAAATTTGAAGTCAGCTGGACTTCGGGAGACTATGTCTCCAGACATCCTTTCCCTCTGATCCAGCAGCCGTACTCTTGGGAACCTTAACTTCAGACAGAATTTGAAATTTGGCAAGAGGTACGCATGACAATATTGGTGCCAGAATTACTTATGATTTCCCCTAACAACGAGGAGAAATGACAGTAGGGGAAACAGTTTATCAGGTAACACTAATGCCTCCCTTAAGGAATGATCTCACAGGAGGAGAGAGATCTCGGCGAGACTTAAGAGTGCATAACTATTCCTGCAGATCCTGAGGTCAGTTCCCAGCAGCCACACTGGTCAGCTCACAACTACCTATAACTCCAGCCCTGGGGTTCCAACACCCTCTTCCGGCCTCTGTGGGTACCTGCATGCACATGCCATACATACAAACAGAAAAATAAAAATCAACTTTTAAAATGAAATGAAAATGTTTTTAAGTTATGTTTGGGGATGAGGATGTAGTTCAGCAGGCATACAGTTTGCCTAGCATCATGAAGCTCCAGGTTCAGTTTCTAGCATCATGTGACCGGTCACAAACACCCATAACTCTCCTCTCCCAGGGATATGACATTCTCTTCTGTCCTCTGTGGCCACCAAACATGTACATGATTCAGGTAAAATATCCATACACATTTAAAAAATTTTTTTCATTTTGGTTTTTTGAGACAGAGTTTCTCTGTATAGCCATGACTAACCTGGAACTCACTATGTAGACCATGCCTTGAACTCAGAGATCTGCCTGCCTTAAAAAAAAAAAAGGCTGTAGAGATGGCTCAGTGGTTAAGAGCACTGGCTGCTCTTACCCTAGCTATCCTGGAACTAGCTCTGTAGACCAGTCTGGCCTCAAACTCACAGATATCCGCCTGCTTCTGCCTCCCAAGTCCTGGGATTAAAGGCGTGCGCCACCACCGCCCAGCTTACATGTATTCTTTATTGTGACAATGGGTGCCCATACCCTGGTGCTCGTGTGGAGGTTGAAGGATGTGGTGGTTTAAATAAAAATGGCCGCCGTAGGAGTGGGGACTTGTTGGAGGACGTGTTACCATGGGGGCCCGGCTTTGAGGTCTCAGATGCTCAAGCCACATCCAGTATGGCATTGTCTTCCTGCTGCCTGAGGATCCAGATGTTGAACCCTTAGTTCCTTCTCCAGCACCACGTCTGCCTGCATGATACCATGTCACACCGTGATGATAACGGACTAAACCTCTGAAAATGGAAGCCAGCCTCAGTGAAATGTTTTCCTTTATAAGGGTTGCTGTGGTCATCGTGTCTCTTCACAGCAATACGAACCCTAACTAAGACAGAGGACATGAAGTCAGTTCTCTTCTTCCACCGTGTGCATCTTGGGGATTGAAATCAGGTCTTCAGCCTCACCAGTGAACACCTTTACCCACTGAGCTACCACCACACAAGCCTTTGTCTTATTGTGAGATAATCTTGCTATATAGCCTTGATGGCCTCAAATTTGCAACCTTTCTGTCTCAGAGGCCTTCTGTGTGCTGGGATTATAGGTGCCCACTACCACACCTAGTTTGTCAAACATTTTCTCTCTCAGTTGGTAAGGCATGCTTGTGCCAATAAAGTTGGGAAGATTAAGAATATTAAAACAAGAATATTAAAAATACTCATATTCACTGGGCAGCAGCAGTGCACGCCTTTATTTCCAGCACTCGGGAGACAGAAGCAGGTAGATCTCTGTGAGTTCGAGACTAGCCTGGTCTACAGAGCTAATACCAGGACAGCTACATAGAGAAACCCTGTCTCAAACAACAACAACAATAACAACTAAAACTCAACCAACCAACCAAACAAACAAACAGAAAAACATACTCACTGTGTGGTGATGGCACACACCTTTAACTCCAGCACTTGGAAGGCAGAAGCAGGCAGATCTCTGTGAGTTTATTCGAAACCAGCCTGGTCTATAGAGTGAGTTCCAGGACAGCCAGGGCTACACAAGAGAAACTCTGTCTTGAGAAAAAAATCCAGTTTGGATGTTCACCTTCCTAGATATGGACGGAGAGGGGAGGACCTTGGACTTAGCACAGGGCAGGGAACCCTGACTGCTCTTTGGACTGGAGAGGGAGGGGGAGAGGAGTAGGGGGAGGGGGGGAAGGGTGGGAGGAGGGGGAGAAGGGTGGGAGGAGGGGGAGGGAAATGGGAGGCTGGGAGGAGGCGGAAACTTGTTTTTTTTTTCCTTTTCTCAATAAAAAAAATCCATATACCCTTTGATAAGGGAATACTATAGAAACACCTTAGGGCTTGTGATCCTCGCAATCACCTTATTAAAAAAAAGCCTTTAACATTTATTTGTTTATTTATGTGTATATTTGTGTATGTGTATGTGTGCATGTGTGTGTGTGCACTTGCTACAGAGGTCAGAGGACAATTTCCCTGCTCTTACGTCTATTATCCTACCACGGGAGAGGCTGAGATAGGAGGAGTTCTGCAAGCTTGAGGCCAGTCTGAGCTACATACTGCCTGCTGTTCCAGCCTGGGCTAAATAGTGAGGCCCTCTGTCGAAAGAAACACAAACAAATTGAGGGTGATGCGGAGATGGCTCAGTCAGTAATGTGCTTACTCTGCAAACGCAAAGGCAGCACCTGCATCCCCAGTGCTCATGGAAGGCAAGGTGTGATTCTGACCACTGCTATCCCAGCACTGGGGATGCTGGACAGAGAGATGTTCACCGGCTACCCAGCCTAGGCGAATCAATAAGCTCCACTCAGTGAGAGACCTTCATCTTTGGAGTGATCAAGGAAGATGCTTGACATTGGCTTCTGGCCACCATGCAGAGCTGTGCATTCATGAGCATGTTTACTGCTATTCTCTGGACCGACTTTGAGGACCATTACCTTAGTGTGTCATCCACAGAGCCTCTCTGTGGGCTGGGGATGTAGGCCAGTGTCTTTCATGCATTCAGGAAGCACTGAATAGAGCTGGTTGTTACGGTGCACACCTGTAATCCCGACACTCAGGAGGTGGAGGCCAGAGGATCAGAAGTTTAGGGTCATCCTCATCTACATATGACTGGAGCCAGCCTGGGCTACATAGACACCCTACCTCCTGCACATTTGTGACTTTCAGTGTGCTGCACACATAGGCTCCTTACCCCTAAAAGGATAGGTGCCCGCCTCTCCAGCGGTGTCCTTACATCTAAATTGTTGTTGTGTCCTTGATTGCCAATCACTGAAGTAAGATTATCATAATTGCTCATTTATTCCCTTAATTACCTAAATTATTAGTATTGTTTCCAATTCTACAGGAGGAGTTGTTGAGTCAGAAGACATGCTGGGGAATAGGTGTGGTGTGGTGGGTGTGGTGGCACATGCCATCAGCCCAGCACGAGAGGGGCCAGCCTGGGCTACACAGTGACTTCCAGGCCAGCCTGGGTTTATAAGTATATAAATGAGACCTTGCAGGGGTGTGAAAGATGGCAATTTTTTTCCCAGGCCGTAGAATATAACGATGGTCGTGCACTGTGAGCTGAGTGTGTCATGTCATTTAATACTCAAAAGCCATTGATTAATTAACGCAGTCTGTACTTGTCAAAGGGTACTTTGTGTTAAGTACTTTGGGGATCCAAAGTTTAGCAAGACGTGGGGGGTAGATGCTATTATTCTGCCCATTGTACAGATGAGGAGACTGAAACCCGGGAGGTGATTTGTCTGAGAACACTGCCAGAGACTGCTCCTTCATTGGTACATTTGTGTATTTCTGAGCTGAAGGTGGTGATGCTCACCTGTAATACCAGCAGGGTATTACAGCTGGAAAGGCCAAGTCAGGAGGATTTGGAGTTTAAGTCCAGCCTGGGCTACATAGTGAGTTTCAGGCTTGTCTGGGCTGTGCATACACAGGGAGATCCTGTCTGGGATTGGGGGAGGAACCTCCATATCCTCAGTATGCTCTGGTTGAGGGGGGGTGTTTAATTTTGGGTACAATGTCCCCCTCTCCTTTGTTAAGCTCCCCCTATCTTTTTTCTCCTTTCCACTACAATCCTGGAAACAGACGAAATCATGAAATGCATAGCCATATAGCTTGGGAGAGAAAGCCTGTCCAAACGCTGCTGGAGTAAAAGCTAACACTTTCTACATTGAGTTTGATTTCTCACTTTTAAGGAATATTTATTCATTTGTATCTTTGTGTGTTTGTATGTTGACAGAGATTTCTGTTCCGCCTGGTCCCACAGCTGTTCAGTACCAAAGAAACACACAGAGGCCTACATTAATTATAAACTGTTTGGCCTACTAGTTCAGGCTTTCTTATTAACTAATTCTTATATCTTACATTAACCCATAATTCTTGTCTGTGTTAGGCACGTGGCTTGGTACCTTTTATCGGTGAGGCATTCTCATCTCGCTTCCTCTGTGTCTGGTTGGCAACTGCAGACTGAGCCTTTTCTCTTCCCAGAATTCTCCTATTTTGGTAGCCCTGCCTATACTTCCTGCCTGGCTACTGGCCAATCAGCGTTTTATTAAACTAGTACAAGTGACAAATCTTTACAGAGTACAAGACCATTGTCCCACAGCATTTGTTTGTGTGTGGGAGAGGGTTTCCATGGAGGACAAAAGACAGTGTCAGATCCCCTGCAGATAGACTAAAAGGGTCATAAGCTTGCTCACAAAGTGAGTGCTGGGAACCAGACCTGGTCTTCTCGAAGAGTTACATACACTCTTAATTGATGAGCCACCTCTCCAGTCCTGATTTACTGTTTTTAAGAAGTTAGGCAGAGGGGCATTAAAGAGATGGTCCAGCAGTTAAGAGCACTGGCTGTTCTTCCAGAGGACCAAGTTCAATTTCCAGCACCCACATGGTGGCTCACAGCCATGTTTAACTCCAGTTCCGGGGGGTCTGAGGCCTTCTTCTGGTCTCTACAGGCATTTCACACATGCACACACACACAGGCAAACACTCAGACATAAAAATAAAAATATTTTAAGTACAATCCAAGTGTACTTAATCCCTTTAATCTCAGTACTCAGGAGAAAGAAGTAGGAGGATTCTTGTAAATTCAAGGCCAGTCCGGTCTACATAGAGCGTTCCAAGACAGCCAGGGCTACATAGAAAGATCCTGTCCCAAAATAGGTGAATAAAAAATTAAATTAAATGTCACAACAGATGCATGTGAACATAGAGAAGACAGGGTACTCTCTCTGAAGTAAAGGGTCAGTGACCATTCCTGTGACCCCTGAACCTCTTCCGGGTCCAGTCAGCATCCGCACACATGGTTCTGAGGAATGCAGCCATTTACATCTGTGAGCTCCACATTTTTTAGTTCAATGACCTGCAGATGGAAACACTGGCAAAGTAATGTAGTTACATGTGGCAGCTCATGCCTATAGCACTCAGGAATCTGAAGCAGGACTGTTGTGAGTTCAAGGCTAGCCTGGGTCTGTATGGAACAGGTGCACATTTTTTTCCCCTTATTCCAGTGCCCCAAACAAATCAGCATAATAACTATTCATATACCGTTTACATTGCATGGATTATATAACCATCTAGTGGTTTAAAGCCTATGAGAATATATGCCCACGTGACATGCAAACACTTGACTAAAGAAGGCTTTGGACCGCCCTGAAAATCCTGCATTTTCAGTCCCATCCATACTGAGGGTTGATTTCTTCCTTTAATTCATTTTCTGAGCAATAAAGCTTTGAGAAGGCCCCAGAGCAAATGTGCTTTGCAGCTCTGCAGGCTTTGATATGAGCAGCTCTCCCCTCAGTCCATCAGATAGGGATGACCCTGAATTATGAGAGTGGAGCAGTGAGCCTGAATTGCCCCCCACAACCCCCATTTATTTCTGAGATGATGACACTACTTTGGGAGGTTGTGGTATCAGTAGGGTGTGGGTCCTCACTGATAGAAGAAGGTCAGTCTGGGTAGGTCTTGCCTTTGAAGGTTATAGTGTCCCCTCTGGTTCCGGCATGGCTTTTTGTCTCCTGGTCCACTGTGATGTGAGTAGCCTTAGACACAGGCTCCTGCCACCACAGTTGAACCGATCCTTATTCCCTTCCCAGTTGTGATGGACTGGAACCCTCTGAAACAGTGAGCTGAGATAAATCTTTCTTCTTCTAAGTTGATTTTTTTTTCCAAAAATTTTGTCCTAGTGGGATCTGTGGTGTGAAAGACACTATCTAGACCCCTAGGATCCCAAGCAAGGCCATTCAGCCTGCAGCATAAACCATTGCCAGTAGAGAAACTTCGCAATGCTGGGAAGATGGCTCCGCAGTTAAGAGTGATTACTACCCCCTAAAAAAAGCCAGGTGGTGATGGTACACCCCTTTAATCCTAGTACTTGGGAGGCAGAGGCAGGAGGATCTCTATGAGTTCGAGGTCAACCTGGTCTACAGAGTGAGTGCCAGGACAGGCTCCAAAGCTACACAAAGAAACCCTGTCTTGAAAAATAAAATCCAAAATCAAAACCAAAAACAAAGGAGAAATATAATAGGATCAGAGATGAGGAGGTCTGGAAAAAGGGGTGTGTGCAGACCTAGAGTGGGTTTGTTCTAGTTTGAGTCTGTCCCCCAAACTCAGGGAGGTGACTCCTGGTGGAAGGTGATTGAATTGTGAGGATGGAATCTCATGAATGGATTAAGGTTGTTGACTGAGGGCTTGGTTATTTCCAGAGAAGTTTGTATAAATAGCCCAGCTCAGGCCCCACTCTCTCCTTGGCCCTTCCTCCTTCTGCTCAGTTGTAAGGCTGTAGCTGGATGCCAGCATCGTGCCCTTGGGCTTCCCAGCCTCTGTCCTTTATAAATTACTCAGTCCATGGTATTCTGCCATAGCAATGGACCATGGACTAAGACAAAGTATGAAAATGTTGGCATCCATGTCTGTGTCACCAGGAAGCATCTGTCATTGGTTGGTACCACCTAAGCAAGCTGATTTAATGAGTCAGGCTGTGCTCAAGTTGGCCTCTGTCACTGGCCACATCATTGGGTTCGTGAACAAAGCAACCGCTTGGCAGGGTTAGCGGTTTTGAGTTCACTAACAACAGTCTAGGTTCTGCCACTGGAAATGTCTGATTTTCCATTGACAAACGTAGAGAAGGATCCCTTGTTACAGCCACCACCCTTCAAGGAAGGCCACAGCACTTGGAGACAAAGTAACGACAGGACATCATTCTAACCCAGAAGGAGAGGTGAGTCATCTAGATAGGACTAACGTATATTTGAGGTTGGGTTTATCTTTCCAGGCTGCAAGGCCTCAGCCAATCTGTGCTGGCTTATATCAACATGTCACAAACTAGAGTCACCTGGGAAGAGGGACCTCAACTGAGAAACTGCCTCCATCAGACTGACTCATGGCATGTCAGTAGGGCATCTTCTTGATTAATGATTGATGTGGCGGGTCCAGCCTTCTGTAGGCAGTGCTAGTCCGGGGCAGGGGGTCTTGGGTTGTGTACAAAAGCAGCCTGGGTAAGCCACAGAGAACAGATCAGCAAGCACGTTTCCTCCTCCGTGGTTCCTGCCTCGGCTCCTACTTGAGTCCCTCCCCTGACTTTTCCCTCAGCGAAGGACTGTGATTGGAATTCGTAGGGCTAAATGGAATCTTTACCACTCCCAGTTGCTTTTGGTCATGCTCTTTATCACAGAAACAGAGGACCAAATTAGGAGACAATCTAAAGATTTGATCTCAGATAATATCATAGCATACCTCAGGCAGCTGAGGTGGTCCAATGGTTTGCAGATGACTCATGGACTCGTCCCAGGAGCCACTGGCTTAGAGGACTCTGGAACTGTAGACTGTGTCCAAGCGACTCAAGGGCCTGCGGGCACTTTTGCTTATCTTCTTTTCTTTTCCATTCTCCTCTCCTCTCCTCTCCTCTCCTCTCCTCTCCTCTCCTCTCCTCTCCTCTCCTCTCCTCTCCTCTCCTCTCCTCTCCTCTCCTCTCCTCTCCTCTCCTCTCCTCTCCTCTCCCCTTCTCTTTTTAAGGCATTTTCCCCAGCCCATCTGGAAATCAGTCATCTCCCCCTACCCCACAGATACAGAAAGGGTGGAGGAAGGGTGGGCAGTGCGGTTCTCTCCTTGGCCGTGCCCCTTCTTTCCTCAGTGCGTGTAATCAGTTCAGCAGCTGTGCTCAGTGCTTCCCACAGCCTTGCTTCCCAAGGTGCCCCTGCCTGCCTCAAGGCTTTCCCTATCAGTGCCTGGAAGACGTCCAGGCCAGCTCAGCCAAAGGTTCTGTGCCTTCCTCACCTTCCCTGCAGAGCCACTTCAGATCTCCCCAGACACAGTGGCAACTGTGGCAAGAACAAGGAGACCCAGACTCCTTTTCTGTTCATCTCTGGGATTTTTTATTTTTTGTCTTTTCCAGCCTGGAAATCTCTCGAGAACTCTATTTTCTGTTCAAATGACATGACCAACAGAGAGCTGAGGAAGGCTACCTGCCACTCTGTACCCATCGTTTTCCACTTCCCATTGGGTGTGTCTTTTTCTAGAGGCCATGATGACATGTTGAAGGGGTGTGCTATCTTGGGACCACCTGGAGTGACCATCAGACCCTATGCCTTTGATTGTCTGGACTTATGTTCTCCTAAGACTCTGCTCTGTCTAGGCACGGTGGCTCAGGCCTGCAGGGAGTTGAGTTGGGAGGATGGAGAGGCCAAGACCAGCAAACAAAAAGGCCAGTGTTAGAGGCAGGCGGATCTCTGTGAGTTCAAGGCCAGCCTGGTCTACAAGAGCTAGTTCCAGAACAGGAACCAAAAACTATGGAGAAACCCTGTCTTGAAAAATTAAAAAAAAAAAAAAGGCCAATGTATAAAAAGCACTGGCCAGTATGATCCCCAGAGTCCATAGAGAAAGGAGAAAGTTGACTCTACTGTCTTATACATGTGCACTATGACACACTGGTGCCACGCACATTATATACACACGTAGTAATAATAAATAAACAATCATTTAAGAGATAATCCCATGGGGCTGGAGAGAAACTCAGTGGTTACTCACAGATCCCCAACTGGTGGTGCTGTTTGGGCAGGTTTAGGAGGCGTGACCTTGCTGAAGGAAAGTTGTCACTTGGGGGTGGGCTTTCAAAGTCTCCTGCCATTCCCAGTTAACTCTCTTTGCTTCAGTTTGTGATTCAAGGTGTGATCTTCCAGCTTGCTGCTCCAGCCACCCCAGTCTACTGCTTGCTGTCTGTCTCCCTGGCACAATGGACTCACCCCTCTGTAACAATAAGCTAAGTAAACTTTTCCTTCTATAAGTTGGCTTGGTCATGGTGTTTTATCAAAGCAGAAAAGTAGCTAAGACATCCCCCACATTTCAACCTCCTGTTTGGAGTCTGCTTCTCAGGGAACCTGACGAACCCAGTAAGCATCTTCAAGCAGACGGATGGATGTCAGACTGTTCCCTAGAGAGTGGTACCATGCTGTCCTCGTACTACAGTGGAGGAGAGTCCCACTTGCTCAGCATCCTTAGGAAATGTGGAGATTGCTCTTTTTCCTTTATAGCTGTGCTGTGGGTGTCAAATGAAACATCGTGGCAATTTGGGTAGTTTTGTTTGTTTTTGTATCATTTTTAAGTTTAGTGCTGGGGATTGAACCCACAGCCTTGCACAGCCAGCCTGGTGGTAGCATTAACTTCCACGTCTGGAGTGGGTAATGGTGCTGATTGTCTGTGTTTTCAGGCTCTCTCTCTGGCAACAGCCCTGGCACTCTTGCAGTCCCCATCTTATAGACCCTCTCGTTTCAGGCTGTCTGACAGAGGGGTGGGTTCAGGGGCAATCCCCAGGAAAATGGAGATGGGAGACTGGAGAGTTGGCTCAGAGGTTAGGAGCCCACGCTGCTCTTTTGAGGACCTGAGTTTGGTTCCCACACTGGGTGGCTCATAACTACCTGCACCTGCAGCTCCAGGAGATCTGATACTCTCTTCTGTCCTAAGTGGGTACTATATAAATGCGTGTGCGCGCACACACACACACTAAAAATAAATAAGGGCTGGAGAGATGACTCAGTGGTGAATAGCACTGATTGTACTTGCAGAGGACCTGTCTTTGATACCCAGCACACACATGGTGACTTGCCAACCATCTGAAACAAATTCCATGGGATCTGGCATCCACTTCTGATCTTTGCTGACACCAGGCACACACATAGTGCACATCCATACATGTAGACAAAATACTCATATACAGAAAATAAAAATAAATAAATCTCTCTTAAAAAATTGCATTTGTTGGAGGCTGGAGAAATGGCTCAGAGGTTAAGAGCACTGACTGTTCTTCCAGAGGTCCTGAGTTCAATTCCCAGCAACCACATGTAGATGGCTCACAACCATCTACAACAAGATTTTATGCCCTCTTCTGACATGCAGGCAGTACACTGTATACATAATAAATAAATAAATCTTTTAAAATACATTTAATATTTGTTATTTAGTTGTTTGTTTGAGGCAGAGTCTCTCACCCTATAGCTCTGGTTGGCCTGGAACTTGCTATATAGACCAAGCTGGCCTCAAATTCATAGAGATCTGCCTGTCTCTTCCTCCAAAGTACTGGGGTTAAAGGCATGTACCACCCCAACTAACTTTAAAACAAAACAAAACAAAAACAAAAATCCACCCCTCCCGAAAAACAAAACAAAAAAAAACCCTTACATTTAAAATATAGTTAAAAAATTTTTTAGAAGTGTCTGGAAAGATGGTTCAATGGTTATGTGCTTACAGGTGACCAGGGGTCAGTTCCTCACATCTACAATAGGCAGCTCACAACTGCCTATAACTTCACCTTCAGGAATGTGATGCCCTTTCTGGACTCCTGTGGTATCTGCATATGGGTGGCATTCTCTGTCTCTCTGTCTCTCTCTCTCTGCCTCTCTCTGTGTCTCTGTCTGTCTGTCTGTCTCTCTCTCTCTCACACACAGATTTATTTTTAAAAATCTTAAAAAAAAAAGAAGGAAGGAAGGAAAACTGAAATGGATTCCCAGAGACCACAAGCCTTGATGAATGTCCTCAATCCTCCTATGATGGACTCTCAGTAGCCACACACCTTGACTAATGCCCCCAATCCCCCTGCGAGTGGACTTCTGAGCTTTGCGGAGAGATTTGATTGCTCACATTTCCTGCAGCTTGTGTCTTGGTCTTCCTGCCTTGCACTGTCAGGTTGGTCCCGCCTCTCCGTTGTCCCTCTCTGTCTGCTTTGCAGAACTGTTGGTTAGACGCTGGGGGTCCTCAGCCAAAGTCCTTGACTCTCTTTATCTCAGCCTGAGAAGCTCACCTTAGCCCTTAGCCAAAGTTATGGTCTTGCTTTATTTTTGAGGCACAGTTTCCCCTCTCTGGCCCACACTGGCCTCAAGTTGATTGCAGGACACTTTTAGTGGGTCACTTTGTTCTAAGGGCTCTGAATAAATTTGGCCAGTGGTGTTGTTACTATTTATTGCTGCATAACAAACATATTACACACCTTAATGGCTTAACGTTGCCAGAATTGGGGCTGGAGAGATGGATCAGTGGTTAAGGGCACTTGACTTGTCTTACGGAGGACCCAGGTTCAGATTCCATCACCCACACAGTGGTTCACAACCATACGTGACTCCAGTTCCAGGGGATGCAGTGTCCTCTTCTGACTTCCATGAGCACTGCGCAAGCATGTGGTGCACAGGCATACACACAGGAAAAACCCATACTCATACAATAAAAGTAAGTATTTTTTAAAAATATTTATGTGCGGGGGCTGGAGAGATGGCTCAGCGGTTGGGAGCACTGACTGCTCTTCCAAACGTCCTGAGTTCAGTTCTCAGCAACCACATGGTGGCTCACAACCATCTGTAATGAGGTCTGGTGCCCTCTTCTGACCTGCAGGCATACACACAAACTGAATATTGTATACATAATAAGTAAATAAATATTAAATAAAAATATTTATGTGCATTGGTGTTTTGCCTGCATGTATAGTCTGTGTGAGGGTGTCAGATGCCCTGGAACTGAAGTTATGAATTGCCACGTGGGTGCTGGGAGTCGAACTTTCCTCTGAAAGAACAGCCAGTGCTCTTAACCATTGAGACATCTCTCCAACCCCATTAAAAATAAATCTTAAAAAAAAGTTTTAAAAAAATTACCAGAATTGTTGGGCATAATGGCACAGGCCTTTGGTCCCAGCACTTGTTGAGTTAGAGGCCAACCTGTAGTAGGTTCCAAGTCATGCAAGGCAACAGAAGAAGACCCAGTTTCAAAAACAAAAACAAGCCTGGGCATGGTGGCACTTGCCTTTAATCCCAGCACTTGGGAGGCAGATCTCTGTGAGTTCAAGGCCAGCCTGGTCTACAGAGTGAGTTCAAGGACAGCCAGGGTTATACAGAGAAATTGTGTCTTCAAAAAAATAGAAAAAATTAAAAAAACCCAAAAAACCAACCAACCAAACCAAACAAAAACCCATCATTTGTGCCAGAAGATGGATTAGAGGCTAAGGAAGTTTGCTACCAAGTCTGATGACCTGAATTTAATCCAGGAACCCACAGCATAGAAAAAGAACCAACTCCCGCAAGAAAGAGAGAGCCAGGCCCCATTATTTGTCATCTAAACTCCACAGGCATTCAGTGACCTACTGCCCTTCCCCACAAACATCTATGCACAAACAAAACAAAATGTGAAACAACAATAAAAAAAAACAGCATTGGAACTTGCTGGTGTTTGATGCATGCCTATCTAGCACTTAGGATAGATATGGAGGCTGGAGGATCAGGAGTTCAAAGCCAGCCTGGGCTACGGGAGACCCTACTTCAAAGAGTTAGAATAACAACAATAAATGCCTTCATTTTATTTTTTTCTCGGAGCTCTGTAGGTTGACTGGGGCTGACTGTGCTCTGCAGCCGTCAGTTGTCTGTGAAGCGACCTCCAGGTAGTTGGCACCTTGGGATGGTGGGATGCTGTCTTAGGGTTTCTATTGCTGCGAAGAGACATTGTGACAACAGCTCTTATAAAGTAAAGCATTTAGTTGGGGCTGGCTTAAGTTTCAGAGATTTAGTCCATTATCATCATGGCGGGAAACATGGTGGCATGCAGGCAGACATTGTGCTGGAGAAGGAGCTGAGAGTTCTTCATCTTGGTCTGCCGGCAGCAGAACTCCAGAAAGAGACTGTGCCACACTGGACATAGTTTGAGCATAGAAGACCTGAAAGCCCGCCCTCACGGCAATACACTTCCTCCAACAAAGCCACACCTCCTAATAGTGCCACTCCCTATGGGCCAAGCATTCAAACACAGGAGTCCATAGGGGTCATAGCTACTCAAACTACCACAGTGTCTAAACTCCTCTGTACTTTCTCTAGAAGTTTCGTTTCAGTCTTCTCTTCTCCTTTATGGTCTTTCTTGGTTCAAGGTGGTTCAGAGTTCCTTCAACGGATCCTGCTAGGCGCTCTTCTGTACCAGGCTTTTTCTTTTAGGCCACCAACCAGCTTCCAAATCATTACACAGAGACTCATTAGCTTTGAATGCTCAGCCTAGCTTAGGAACGTTTCTGGCCAGCTCTTTTAAATTAACCTGTTTCTCTTAATCTACCTTTTGCCTCAGGGCTTACCTTTCTTACTTCTGTATATCTTACTTTTACTGCTTCTATGTTTGACTGGCTGGTGTCTTCTTGGCTTCTTGCCCTGGGTGTCTCCCTCATTCTCTCCTCTCGTTCTTTTCTCTTTCCTCCCTCAAGCCTAGATTTCTCCTTCCATTTATTCTCTCTGCCTACCAGCCCCACCTATCCTTTCTCTGCCTAACTATTGGCCATTCAACTCTTTATCAAACCAATCAGGTGCCTTAAGCAGGCAAGGTGAAACAAATGCAACACATGTTTACATAATTAAGCACACATCCTTCCATTATTAAGCAAATGCAACAACGCAGCATAAACATATGTAATACAGTTCACATAGTTAAAGTGATATTCTGCAACATAAACAATGTCTTTACATAGTTAGAATAATATTCTAAACTCTCTTCAGTATCAACCCAGAGCTTGTCTGGCATTACTTCCAACTCCTATTGGTTAAAGCAAGCCCTAGGACCATCGTAGGTCCCACATGGGAGAAATCTACCCAAAAGCATGGGCACCCACAGGCATAACTTGCTGAGGATCATCTTTGGAGACAAGTCACCATTGTCTTTTCAGTAGTTAAAAGCCCTTTCTGCTCTTCACTCCCCACTCCATGTTCAGTTACCAGCACCCACTTCAGGTAGGATACAAACCACCTATAAGTCCAGCTCCAGGGGGAAAAATACCCCCTTTAGACCTTCCAAGACACCTGCATCTCTCGTGTGCAAAACCAGCTATTCTGCCACCTTCCATAGCCCCCAAAATCTCAGCTGGGTTCAGTCTTAGGGCTTAAAGTCAAGTTTCTCATTTACTGTTGCTGAGGTTCTGGGGTGAAAGGCTTGTGAGCCGAAATGACAAGTTCTCAGACCCCACCTATTTGAGTCCAGACAGAAGTCAGGAAAGTTATGAGGACACAGGAAGAGAAGGGAACCCTTCACACCAGAGTCTGCCTGGAGCCTGCCTCCTGCAGAGAAACATGGATTCCAACACAAGCAATGTTTGCTGTAAAGGCTGTTCACACACAGGAATGTTCCCTTGGCACACAGATATTTTATGTAAAGTAGCAACGATCCAGGCTTGAGCCTGGGTCTATGTGACCTTGGGTGGGGCTTCATTCCTTTCCCTGCTAGGCCTGAGAATCTCAAACAAAACCTAATTGTGTTTGCAGTAAAGATATCCAATGTTCCTACGTCCCTGGGAACTGGACTTTACCTTATCAACTGGGACCCTCCCCTTTGGAACCACCTGGGAACCTCATTTACCTTTCTTTCTTTTGCCTGTTTGGGACAAGGGTCTCTATGTAGCCCTGGCTGGCCTGGAAATCATAGAGATCCACTTTCCTCTACTTCTCAGGTGCTAGAATTTAAATGTCTGCCTCCTTATTTAGATTTCCTCCTTCCATTCTTCCTTTGTTTTTTCCTTTCTTTCTTCCTTTCTCTCTTCTCCTTCCTTCCTTCCTTCCTTTCTTTCTTTCTTTCTTTCTTTCTTTCTTTCTTTCTTTCTTTCTTTCTTTCTTTCTTTTGTGGTTTTTCTGTGTGGTCCTGACTCTTTTGGAACTTGCTTTATAGACCAGGCTGGCCTGGAACTCAGAGATTCATCTGCCTCTGCCTCCTGAATGCTGGGTTTAAAGGTGTGCACCACCACTACCCAGCTAGTCTAGATTTCTTTTCTGCTTTCTTTCTTTCCTTTTTTAGTTTTTCAAAACAGGGTTTCTCTGTGTAACTGTCCTGTCTTGGAACTAGCTCTTGTAGACCAGGCTGGCCTTGAACTCATGGATATCCAGCTGCTTCTGCCTCCTGAGTGCTAGAATTAAAGGCATGCACCACCACTGCCTAACTAGTCTAGGTTTCTTAACAACACTTTGAATTCAGAAACTTCAAACCCATGAAATTCCTATATGTAACTATTATAAGAACAATGAGCAGCCATTTAGAGCCGCACCCATGTTCAATATATCTTGCGCTCAGAGACTCGTCTCTGTGAAGCCCACTTCCAAGCTTTTCAACTCATTTTGTGTTTCTTTCTGATCACTGCTTTCTCTTAACCTTTATGCTTAAGCCTATGCCAATTAATTTTTCATTATATTTATTTATTGCTTGTGTATGTGCAGATGGGCAAAGGCATACATAGAAGGTCAGAGAGCAACTTTCAGGAGTCCATTCTCCCTCCACCATGTGGGTCCTGTGGATTGAATTCCGGTCATCAGGCTTGGCAGCAGTGCCTTTGCCTGCTGATCTACAGCATCCTGCAGTACATCTGTAGTTAACCTCACCTCTGCTTCAGAAACTCGTTAGTCCTGAAAATCTTTCTATGTTGTAGAAGCCACTGACCCCTGTTTAGCCTGAGTTAAAGACCCTAAAAGGTCTCCATTGGACTGTTGAGGGTGTCCAGTGGAGAGCTAAGCCTGAACCCCAGGTGCTGACAATACCACTGCATAATGCTCATGATATCTGCTGTCATTCAACCTGGCAGAGGAGGTGAGGGTGTGCACAGTGCTAGGACAGCCTGGCATGTGTGAGACTCTGTTTTGTTTTTTAAAGGTTTATGTAGTGCTGAGACTTGAACCTAGGGCTTTATGCATGCCAAACAAGCACTCTACCAAGTGAGCTACATTCTCAGTCTGTGTGCTGTGCACACCTGCACATATACACAAACAAATGAAATAAATAAATAAATAAAATCAGATAGAGGATTGTAGAGTCCGGAGAGAGGGTTCCAGAGCATCCGTTGTCCTTACAGAGGATTTTCTGACCTCCCTAAGTACCACACATATGTTACAAATACATACAAGCAAGCATACCCTCATACACAGAAAATAAAATAACTCTAAAAAAACCTTTAAAAAATAGATAAAAGATGAATAAAAATGTAAACATAAAAAAGATTTTAAAAAAGGTCCCACTCCTTACAGTCCAAGTTAATATAGTTAGAAAAAGAATCTGTGCGTTTCTTATGTATAATATTGTGGTGGTTTAAAGAAAATGGCCCGGGGCTGGAGAGATGGCTCAGAGGTTAAGAGCATTGCCTGCTCTTCCAAAGGTCCTGAGTTCAATTCCCGGCAACCACATGGTGGCTCACAACCATCTGTAAAGAGGTCTGGTGCCCTCTTCCGGCCTGCAGGCATACACACAGACAGAATATTGTATACATAATAAATAAATAAAATAAATATTTAAAAAAAGAAAGAAAGAAAATGGCCCTAAAGGGAGTGGCACTATTAGGAGGCGTGGCCTTATTGGAGCAGGTGTGGTCTGGTTGGAGGAAGTGTGTCACTGTAGAGGCAGACTTTGCGGTCTCATACATTCTCAAACCACACCCAGTGAGACAGTTCACTTCCTGTTACCTTTGCATTGAAGATGTAGAATTCTCCAGCACCACGTCTGCTTGCATCCCCATACTCCCAGATGCCATGCTCCAACCATGATGATAATGGACTAAACCTCTGTAGCTTTAAGTGCTACCTGAGTTAAATGCTTTCCTTTATAAGAGTTGTCATGGGGGCTGGAGAGATGGCTCAGTGGTTAAGAACATTGCCTGCTCTTCCAAAGGTCCTGAGTTCAATTCCCGGCAACCACATGGTGGCTCATAACAATCTGTAGTGAGGTCTGGTGCCCTCTTCTGGCCTGAAGATATACACACAGACAGAATATTGTATACATAATAAATAAATAAATATTAAAAAAGGGTTGTCATAGTCATTGTGTCTCCTCACAGTAGTAGAAAGCCAAACTAAGGCAGTCACTAGGACCAACTCCAACACAGCTGTACTTAGTCTGGAGTGACAGCTCACCTCTGTCATCCTAGGAGGTGAGATGCCAAATTAGGAGGATTGCCACGAGTTCAAGGTTAACCAGGGCTGGAAAGCAACCCCTGTCTTGTTAAAAAGTAAAAGTAAAAAAAAAAAACTATACTTAATATCACTTCCTGAGCTGGGACCTTCTGGCCTCTGGGCTGTACAATGGATGTACATGGGCACTTGGGGACCAAGTCAGCAAGTGTCAGTGGGTATGATGACGATCACTGAAGTGTCTGCAGATAGCCTAGGCTCAGCTGCGTGCCATGTTGGTGGGAACAGTAGGCATTTATGTCTTAACTGACCGAGAATGCCCAACATGGCTCATGTACATGACCGACACCTTGATGGAGACACGGAAGCCTGAGTTTAGCTGGGACAGTGGGTCACAGGGCCTCTCCCTTTCTGGTGCTTTCTCCTGGTGGATTCTTTAAGTAGGTAGGAAGATTGAGGACAGGTTTTGCAAAAGCTCTGGCTTAGGTGTGACCTACAATTCTCCTTGAGAAGGTGTCAACCTCTTGTTTTTCTGGTTTGAGTCATTTACCTGTGTTCCATGCTGAGTCCCACAATAGGAACTTGACATGTATTTTCTCTCTGAACCAGCATTTTTTTTTTGTGGTGGTTCATGCAAATTTACTGTTCCCTGCCAACACTGGTTATTTAGGGAACCACAGCAAACATTTCACAACACACTTCGATTAACTCAAGATGTTCTGTTTAGAACCATCTTCCCAAGTCTTTGCAGTATTCGAGATCACGAGGATATCAGTGAGCTTACACACAGCCAGGCTGAGTAACAGTTCTCCTTTGGCTTGGAACAAGAGACATGAAGAAAGAGGTTGAGATAAATGACAAAAGCAGGCTCTAGATGAAGACCAGGAAATGTTGGTTTGATTTAAATGAACCTAAAAAACACTCATGCCAGATATTACCTTAAAAATATTTATCTAGTTTTTAATTATGTATATATGTGTGTGTCTATGTGTGAGTATGTGCACATGAGTGCAGTTCCCATTGAGACCTGAAGAGGGCGTTGGAATTCCTGGAACTAGAGTTACAGGGAACTGTAAGCTGCCCCATGTGGGTGCTGGGGACAGATCCTCTAGAAGAGCAGTAGTCACTGTTAACCCCTGAAATATTCTAGCCCCTAGGTATTACATTTTTGTTTGTTTGGGTTTCGTTTTTGAGACAAGCTCTGAATATGTTCTGCCTACTGACAATCTGGGCTGGAGTCAGCCCCCCCCCCCCCCGTCTCCATCCCTAGTGTGAGCTCATCTTCCTTCGTGGGTAAGATTGCAGAAGGGGACGTGTAACATCTGTACTCTTGGAGGGTCTGTCTTTGGTTCAGTCAGGGAGGTTTTCTTGTTCCGAAAGTCTAAAGAGACAAAGTTTGGGGTGTTTCTTCTGAATGTGTGCACACTCAGGATGACCGGCATCCAAACGCAGAAGCTGTACTTCTGTGCTCGCTCAGAAACCAGCATTTCTAGAGTCTGCTTTGTTTCTCTGTTCGCCCAGCAATGGGCGTATGGAGGTGTTTAGATTTCGCTGGGTTTGAACAGTCATTTCCCTCCCTGTGATGCCCCAGGTGTGTCATGTGCTACACACTGTTTGACCCATTCGCTGGCTTTCCCTGTGGACTCAGCTAACGAACCACAGAGCGGTAGGGAGCGTTTCCCTTCCCCTGCAGAAGCATGGATCCTCTAAGGATAGGCCCTGACCTTTTTCGTTTCTTTACCCAATGCCCCTCTTCCCCCCCCTCCTCTTTATAAGATAGAAACTCACTATATAAGCTTGGTTGGCCTGAAACTCATTATATAGAGTTGGTGGGTCTCAAACTCACAGAGATCTGCCTGCCTCAGCCTCTTGACAGCCAATTCTTCTCATTTTTGGTAAGGAATGTGGTATTCAGTGAAAAATAAATAAATAAGTCACTTCGAGTGAGACCACAATCTGCCAACCCTAGCTTGCACTAAAAATCACATGGGGGGATGCCGCCAGTGTGTCTCAATGGTAGAGCCCTAGCCTGGCATTCACAAGGTCCTGGCTTCAATTCCCTGGTTTGACTCTGTGCCCCCTTAATAAAATATCATGATACTATGTGACCTTGAGGGACTCCCTATTCATCTCCATGACTCAGTAAACTCATCCGTATAATGAAGAAGCAAATTCCCACCGGATTGCCTAGCACCACCTCTGCTTCACGGGAAGTGCCTGGAAACTGTGTGCCTTCTTCTCGTCAGCTGGTGGCTGCCAGGGTTCCTGAGATTGGGAGAGTTGAACAGGACCTGAGTGTGTGGCTGAAGCTCAGGGGCCTTTTGCCTCCCACTTAGTGTTCTCCCTCAGTGAGCTACAGTGAGACCTTAAAAGGTTTTAGGTCACTGGCCTCTCCTCCCTGCACTAATAGCTGGTGTCTGAGGCCCCTACCTGCACCTCTCCCCGCCTTCCCTGGTATGAGAGGCCAGGCTTTTACAGAATCCACACGGCCTGTCAGCCACTGTTTCCATCACTCTGCATATAAGGCCTCATGTCTGTCCTGTGAGGTCAAAGCTATTTTTAGCCTCGAGTCCAGGAGTGAGGGAAGGGAGGCATGGAGTCACTGAACACATGACTCAGGGCCACACAGATGGGAAGTGGCAGGGCCTGGACTTAGACTTAGGCAGCCCAATGTGTGGTCTTGACTGCTGAATGCACTGCTTACTCCAGGGGAACGCAAGCTTTCTCTTATTTATTTTTGTTAAAATAAATTAACCTTTATTTTTCTGGCAGTGAAAAAAAAATACATGTGAGATGGACGTATTGGTCCATGCTTGTGATTCCAGCATTCAGGGGGCTGAGGGAGGAGAGTTACCTCTGCGTAGGTCAGCAGTAGTGCCTACCTGTACTCTCGGCCCTGCTGGAGGCAGGGGAATCAGTAGTTTCAGGCCTGCCTGGGCTATCTGAGACTCCTTCTCAAGGAACAAGAGGATCAATGCAGTGATCTGGAGGGCTGATGCCACCAGCATGGAATCCAAGCTTGGGATCAGGCCGGAGGGTCTGGAACTGTTCAAAATGTAGGGCATACAACCAGGGTCACTATTCATCTGGAGGCAAAGGCCATAGGTGCTGCAGGCTTGGGGCCTGTCCCTGGGAGGCAGAGGATCTTCATGTACTCATCCACTCGGCCCCACAGTCCCAGCCTGAAACCAACCGCAGTCTCCACCCTCCCAGTAAATAGGCGTCACTATTCTAAGCGAGGCCTGGGATAAAAATACTCACTGTGTTCTGCAGGGTTTTTTTTTTTTAAGCCATGAAAATAACAGTGCAGTAAGCTGTCTATTTTTAGTTGGTGCTCTTGGCACGCGTTCAAAGTCACAGCCCAAATGAGATCTATTTAGAAACAGGTCACTGCACATTTTGTGGGTGTGTTGAGGGGCCTCGTACCTGCACCCCAAGCAGAGGAAAGTCCAGCCTCAGGTCAGGCAGGTCTGAGCATCCATATGTGCCCTGTTCCTGACCAGCCAATTTCTTAGGGGTGAAGGTGCCTCCCAAGCCTGAGGAATCCAACCTCAGGGTGAGACTGGGGTGCAGGAATGTTCCCCAACTTCTCTATGAATCAGCTGATCACATGACTGCATAGCAGCCTGGCAAGCGTTCCAGCTGGGGCCCAGTATCTAGTACTGGACTGGGTTTTTCCAGCCTCAGTGGACAAGAGAGGGCTCTTGGAGGCAGAAAAGATAATCTTTGTTCAAAGGCCTCATGCAGATGCGGAAAGAACCTGCCCAGACATGGCTCTTAGTCTTGGCCCTGGGCCTCCTGGGCTGTGTGATGTAGAAGGTAACTTCACCTCTCTGACCTTTTGCTTTTTTCTTTTGGTAAAATGGAAATAATAAAACCAAGCTTAGAACAATGTTGGAGGATTGGCGAAGATGGGGTGTTTTAAAGATCCTAGTTCAAACAGGGTGGCTCCCTGGTTTCCCGGTTACATGAGCTGGTATTTTCTCTCTATCCAAACTTTAGGGTCAGCTTGTGGTAAGACTAATAAATAACAACAACAACAACAATGGTATGGTATTATGTGCCAGGTGTTTGTTTTAAATACTTTGCTTATATAAACTTACCTAGTTACCATAGCAACCCAGTGAAACAGGCACTGTATTATCCTCCTCTCACACATGGGAAAATTGAGGCTCAGAGGTTAACTGTTTAGTTTGGTGTGGTGCCCTAAGTCTGTAATCTCCGTACTTGGGAGGTGAAGATAGGGAGATCAGGGATTCAAGGTCATACTTAGCTACAGAGGGAATTAGAAGCCAGCCTGGGCCACATGAGACCCTGTCCCAAATAAACAGAAACAAAAAAGAGGTTAACACTTCACCCATCATTATAAGGTAGCAGGTGACAGAAGCAGGACTCAAAACCAAAATCACATGTGGCTAACCACACACTATTGGTCCTTTCTTAATTATAGCTGGTTTCTTGACCCTTCCACAAGGCGAACAGAGTCAGGACAGTTGCAACAACCTAGCACCCTAAAGAATCTTACGGGGTCAGTCGGTCTCTTTGGTTTTAATCTTCTGCGTTTCCCAGGCAAGAATGCACAACCAGGGCCGGGCAGTGGTGGTACATACCTTTAATCCCAGAACTCAGGAGGCAGAGTTGGCAGAGCTCTGTGAGTTCAAGGCCAGCCTGGTCTCCAAGAGCTAGTTCCAGGACAACTCTGTTACACAGAGAGAACCCTGTCTTGAAAAAAACAAAACAAAACACCAAAACAAAAAAAGCATGCACACCCAGAACAGCAGGATGTGGGGGTGCAAGCTTGTAACCTTAGCACTTGGGAGGTGAAAGCAGGGTGATTAGGAGGAGTTCAAGGTCATCCCAGCTATAGAGTGAGTTCAAGGCCAGCCTGAGCTACTTGAGACCCAGCATAAAAAGAAGCAAAGGACAAATAGCAATGGGGCTAGAATGATGGCTCAGCAGGTAAGAACTTCTTAGAGGACCTGGGTTTGGTTTCTAGCATGCACATGGTGACTTACAACTGTCTGTAATTCCAGTTACAGGGGGATCTGAAGCCCTCTTCTGGCCTCTTCAGGAACTGCACACATGTGGTGTATACACATAAAGGCAAATACACATAGACATAAAAATAAATGAATAAATAAACAGCAACAAAAAAGAGTACTTTAAAGAGCTGGACATGGTGGGGGGGTCAATAGGAAAGCACCTGCCCAGCTCTCCAGATCATGGGTTCTATCTCCAGCACTAAAACACAAATGTTTTATTGACTTTGACTTCAGGGGAGGAATGGGGTATGACCTCAGGATCTTACAATGTGTTTTCTCCTATATGATGATTCTGATATTTTCATTTTTGAGATTTAAGGCTTCCTTCTGCTTTCATCTGTTCATATCGATGACCTCTCCCGTCTGCCACAGCAATGGGTACTGAACTCAGATCTGGAGATGCCCGTACAGAAAGCTCTCTGCCAGGGAGGTACACCCCAGCCAGCCCTGCTTCCTTTTACTATTTTTTTCTAGTGGGTTTCTGGTTTCTGACTGATATTTGGAGCTCTTTTTCTATTTAAGGAATGAATCCTTCCTATAGGATTGAACTGCTGTTGCTTTGTTTTCTGAGACAGGGTCTCACTATGTATTCCTGGCTGAGCTAAAAATTCAATATGGCTGCTCTCAAAATTACAGAGCTAGGCCTACCTCTCCCTTTGGAGGAATGGCACGCACCCACACTCCTGGCCCGACTTTTTTTTTTTTTTTGAGAAGAGCTAGAATGTAGTAGCTCACTGCCAGAAACTGTGCAGCTGAGATGAGCACACTGCAGGGGTCAGCACATTCTGGGTGGAATGGATGATCTTCGAGCCAGGAAAACCTTATTCATTTATTTTATGTGCATTTGTGTTTTATCTGCATGTATGTCTGTGCATCATGTGTATACCTGGTACCTGAGGAAGTCAGAAGTGTTGGATCCCCTGAAATGGATGATTTCACATCACAAATGAATAATTATGAGCCTAGGAACTGAACCCGAGTCTTCTGCAAGAGCAACCAATACTCATATGAGCTATCTTTCCAGACCCCCAACCACATTCTTTTTTTTTTTAATGTTTATTTATTTATTATGCATACAGTGTTCTGTGTATATGCCTGCACACCAGAAGAGGGCACCAGACCTCATTATAGATGGTTGTGAGCCACCATGTGGTTGCTGGGAATTGAACTCAGAACCTTTGGAAGAGTAGACAATGCTCTTAACCTCTGAGCCATCTCTCCAGCCCCCCAATCACATTCTTGATTATAATATCTCCCTCTTATGTACACTGCAATTTTTAAAAATTCAACTTGGCTTTTCATTGTCTTTAAGGCATCTTGAAAGTTGATCTCAAAATTATTTTAATTATGTATGAGTTCAGTACTCCAGAGGTGCAAGCAGGTGGATTTCTGTGAGTTTGAGGCCAGCCTGGTATACTTAAAGAGTTCCAGCCAGTCAGGAAACTATAATTAGACTTTGTCTAAAAAAAAATTTGTTTTTCATTTTACGTGCATGAGTGTTTTATCCGCATGTTTGCCTATGTGCTCCATGCAAGCCTGGTGCCTGCAGAGGCCAGAAGATGGCATTAGATCCCCTGGAACTGGAGTTCCAGATGGTTGAGAACCACCATGTGGGTGCTGGGAATTGAAACGGGGTCCTGTGTAGAGCACTAAGTACTCTTAACTGCCTCCAGCCCCCAAAGTAAACAGAAAAGGAGGAGGAGGAGGAAGAAGACAATGACGACAATGACCAAAGGTTCAGTGAGTGAAGACACTTGCCTAATGATCTGAGTTTGATCCCTGGAACCCAGAAGGTGGAAGGAGAGAATCAAGTCACACAAGCTGTCCTCTGACCTCCACAAGCATGCTGACGCACAAAGGCACACGGAGGTGCATGCACACACACACACACACACATACACACACACGCACACACAAATAAATGTACTAATACAATTGTTTTTAATTCCCCAGAACTGGAAATTTAGCTTAGTGGTGGAGTGTGCTTAATCGATGCAAGGCCCTGTGTTTAAATCGCCTGCACTGAGCTCTTCAAAAGCTCTGTCATCACGCAGAGCAGTAACAACTGCCCCAACAAAGTCACCAAGTATGAAAGAGCTGACAATGAAAAGGGCAAACCAAAGACCAGAAGAAACGTTTGTTACAAACCCAGTAAAGAAGTTAACTCTGTTATCACACAAAGTATTTCGCACACATTGATAAGAAGAAAAAACCCAGCAATGCTCCAATGGGTGAAGGTCATAAACAGATAAATCCTGAACAGGGAGCATGTGCGTGGGAAAATGCTCACTCCCATGAGTAATCAAGACTTACAACTTAAACGTGATAAAGCACTTTCCCCTTTTTAATCACCAATAGGAAACATTTCTAATATTTTGTGCTGCCAAGTCTCATTGCTGCTGGTGGCGGTTCAGCTCTTGGCCTGAAGGAGACAGGTTAGCAGCACAGATCAAAGGCCATCAAAAGCTTTATGCCAGTAACTACAGTTACTCAGCTTTTCTATCTTGTTTCTACATAGAAAAAAAATTAAATATGGACAAGTTATTTGAGAAGGCCGGAGAGGAGCAGCTGTGGGACTCTCTGTGTGTTTTATCTCATGTAATTCCCTCCTCCACAGACAGGAAACGGAACTCCACTGGTCTTTGTCAAGGTCACAGGGGCTTATAAAAGACCTGGAAGGTCCACCTGGGTTGAAAGGCCCTGGGCTCTTGCTGAACCCTGGACCAGCTGTCAGGTCAGCTGATCCATCTGCCAATGGTGCTGACAGTGAAGTATTCTAAGATTCTCTCAGCTCCCAGCTTTGAAGGCTCTTTATTGTTTAATGAGCAGAAACTTGCTGACACACTCCATTTGCCCCTCGGCCTTGGGGCTTTCAGCGATCTTTCTTTTGAATTTATTTAGGGTATCTTGGTATTTTCTTTCCTTCTTTTGTTGTGGGGGCAGCAGTGGTGGTGGTAGTCAGAGGATAGCCTGTGGGAGTCAGTTCTCTCCTTCCGCCACAGAGGTCCCTGGGATCAGACCCAGGTTGACAGCCCTGGCAGCAAGTGTCTTTATCCATTGGTCCTATAATCATTTTGTCTTTGTGTGTGTGTGTGTGTGTGTGTGTGTGTTGTTGGAGACTGAACCCTGGGTCTTACATATGTTAGGGCAAGTGTACTACCACTGGGCTCAGGACCAATTGGGATTATTTTTTTTAGTCATGCCAAGTTCTGGGAATCAAAACCAAGATTTTGTATACATTAGACAAGCAGTCCAGTTGAACTACATCCTTCTAGCCCATTCCTCCCTCTTTCTTTCTTAATTTAAAAGTTTTTTTTTTCATTTCTCTTCTCCCTCTCCTTCCCCCTTTCTTTTTAGCCAGGATCTCACCGCTTTGCACAGGCTGTCCTTGAACTCCTGATTATGATGCTCAGGATGGCCTTGAACTCTTGATTCTCCCACCTCTGCCTGACCAGTGCTGAGATTTTAGGCTTATGATGATGCAACACCACATCTAGCCCAAACTTTCATGGTTGGGTTCTTTGTACAGGCCTGGAATTCTTTTGTTTTCTGTTTTATTGTTGTTGTTGTTTTCTTTCTGTACAGGACACAGTGAGTCCCCCAAGGCTGGGCATCTCAGCATCTCCAGCTGCTAGTTTAGTCTATGTCCTCCAAATGCAGTTCTTGCTCAGCAAATGCCTGATACAGTTTAACTTAAATAGAGAGAAACAAGCCCATTTCTCTAACAGGCTCTCTTTTGGGCTACCAACCAGCTCCCAAATCATGACATGGACACTTAATATTCATTATGAATGCTCAGCTTTATTTTATGCTTGCCCCATTAACTCTTATAAGTTAAGTAATCTGTTTCCCTTGTTTTGTTTTGAGACTTTTTACCTTTCTTTCATTCTGTATGCCCTACTTTCACTGCCTTCTCCACGTCTGTGTTTGGTGGCTGCTGGCCCAGGATGTCTCCCTCTTTCTCCCTTGTTCTCTCCCCTCTCATTTTCTAGCCTAGATTCCTTCTCCTACTTATTTTCTCTTCCTGCCAATCTTGCCTATCCTTCAACTGCCTTCCTACTGGTCGGTCAGCTTTTTATCAGACCAATCAGGTGCCTTAGGCAGGCAAGGTGAAACAGCAACACGTCGTTACATAATTAAATAAATGTAAGACATCTTAACATTGTTGAATAAATACAGCATAAACAAATACAACACATCTTTGCCTAGTTAAAGTAATATTCCATGACACACACACACACCTCTAAAAAAAGCAAGATCTGAAGGAAAAGGGCTTAAGAGTGGCTCGGGTATTAAGAACTCTTTCCGAGGACCCTGCTACTTTCTCAGCACCAGCATGGCAGCTCACACTGCTTATAAAACCAGTTCCAGGGGATCCGTTGCCTTCTGCTAGTCTCTGTGGGCACCAGGGACTCTCATGCTGCAGGCACATACATGTACACATTAAACATAAAAAAATATGTCCTTTAAAAGGAAAAGAGCCTGGTGGTGGTGGCTAACGCCTTTAATCCCAGCACTCGGGAGGCAGAGGCAGGCAGATCTCTCTGAGTTTGAGGCCAGCCTGGTCTACAAAGAAAGTTCCAGCTCAGCTAGGACTGCTACATAGCAAAATCCTGTCTCAAAGGAAAAAAAGAAAGAAAGAAAGAAAGAAGAAAGAAAAGGAAGAAAACCAGTCTACTGGTACATGTCTATAATCCCAGAACCTGAGAAGTGGAGACCAGATTCACCATTCAAGACTACAGTTTACTGTGTAGCCAGTTGGAGGCCAGCCTGAACTACATGGATTCTTGTCTCAAAAAACCCTCCACCCCTAACCTCCAAAGAAGAAAGTTTGATTGTCTGTGTAATTTTGGCAAACATCAACACCAACGGTTCTTGGTCCTGATTCTCTGGCTTTTGTCCCTGCATGGGAAGAGTCAGTCAGCAATGTAGACCCTGGATAACAGCGACAGTGGCATAACTTGAAAGGAAGGCTTTGTCACCCAAAGCCTTAGTCATCCAATGAGCCTTGTTCTGTTAGCTTTTTGCTACTAAACCTCAGCGCTACTCACTCCAGGTGCTGAGGGAGGTCTAAGACATGTAGTTCCCCTGCTTTTTTTGCAATGCCTG
The DNA here is from genome assembly GCF_037038515.1 of Microtus pennsylvanicus. Classification (NCBI taxonomy): domain Eukaryota; kingdom Metazoa; phylum Chordata; class Mammalia; order Rodentia; family Cricetidae; genus Microtus; species Microtus pennsylvanicus. The sequence continues at coordinate 31,590,137 of NC_134586.1, forward strand.
GTATAATTTTTATGCTACTGTATTATTTTATTCTGGTCTCATGTTTGAATTGTAAGTAGTGGGCATAAAATGATGATGACCGTGTTTTTTGGTTTGGGCTTTTTTCCCTTTGTGGTGCTCATGCTGAATGGGCACATAACCCTGGGCTCCCTTCAGTCCAAGGGCAATGTGGTCAGCTGTTATACTCAGCAAAGCAATGCTTTAGACTCACAATCCTTCCGTGCAAGTCAAGGACATTTTTGATCCCTACCCCCTTTTTTGGTTTTTTTTTCAAGACAGGATTTCGCTGTAGCTATCAAGACTTTCCTGGACTTAGCTCTTGTAGACCAGACTGGCCTCGAATTCACAGAGATCGGCCTGCCTCTGCTTCCTGAGTACTGGGATTAAAAGCGTGTGCCACCACTGCCCGGGTAGTTTTGATGCTTTTTAAAACCTTTTTTTGGGGGGAGACTGTATTTATTTTTATGTGTAGGGGCGTATGTATGCATGTCTGTGCTCCACATGTGTGCAGTGCCCATAGAGGCCAGAAGAGGACGTCAAGCCCCCAGAACTGGAATTACAGTGAATTGTTTTTTTTTTTTTTTTTTTTTTTTGGTTTTTCGAGACAGGGTTTCTCTGTGGCTTTGGAGCCTGTCCTGGAACTAGCTCTGTAGACCAGGCTGGTCTCGAACTCACAGAGATCCGCCTACCTCTGCCTCCCGAGTGCTGGGATTAAAGGCGTGCGCCACCATCGCCCGGCTACAGTGAATTGTTAGCTTCCATGTGGGTGCTGGAATCAAATCCAGGCTCTCTGGAGGAGTGGCAAGGGTACTTAATTGACAAGCTGTCTCTCCAGCCCCTTGCGATGCTTTTTCCAAGATAATGGATTTATAAGATGCAGTTCATATATATGGCTGACTCTATTTTTCAAAGATGGCTGCAGCCATAGTTCCTGCTACCTAGGACTCTAAGTAGCTTCACTTTCCCCATAGAGAGGTGACATCTTTGATTTCTCTTTTTGGTGGTGGGTGTGGCTGTGACCATTTTACCCAGCCCTAAGTGAGTTCCCAAAGAACCAAGCTGCTTCTGCGCTGCGGGCTGGCGCTCTGCTCTCCCAGGTGACTGCGGTACGCTTTCCTGCAAGAGATCCCACACAGCACAGAGGATTGCATGCCTTGGCCCTGAGGGGAATTGATGCTGGGCCAGATATCTCCCCCTCCAAACTTCTGCTTCCCTTTTCTTCATTCCCTGCCCTGAGAGGCGGTCTCCCACCAGATGACGGTGTGGTGTGCTGCTCCCCAATACACCGCACTAGCCAGTCACACTCTGTGCTCTTGATTGTTCTGCTTGGCCTCTTGCCCTTCTCTCTGGAAAATTCCGACTCATCCTCTGATGAGCCTCGCCCCTGTGGAGGTTTTCCTGACCCACTGTGGCAGAGGCCATCCCTCCCTTCCTCCTCTGGGTGCCCTCACACTCACCTGGTGGGGTAACTGTTTATTTACATGGCTGTCTCTCTCCCAGCACCCAGCCCAGGCAGGGCCCACACTCCAAACTCATTTGTGACTAAAATTAAACTCACTGGAGAGGCAAGATGGCAAGGAAGGGCCAGGGCGTGGGTGTCAGACTGGTTATGACTCTGTCCTCTGTCCTCACCTTGCCAGCTCCATCTCCTCCGGGCTCCTTGCTGTCAACATGCTTGCCTTTCTCCTGTCTCCATCACGGCCCTTGCATATACCCTTTCAATTGCTCACAGTGCTCTTTCCCTGGCCTCTTCTCATCCTCAGTGCCTATCTGAGCTACCGTCTAAGGGAGACCAGCCTGTCCTGCATCCCATCCTTTCATCTGCAGCATCTTCCTCGCTAACTTCAATCTCACAGGCGCATGGCTTGCTTGTTTGATACTATTTTGTTGCATTAGCCCCCTTAAGGGACTTTGGCTTGCTCATTGCTATGGGCCAAGGCTAACTAACACAGGGCCTGGCATAGCATATACCTGACAATGCATACATGTTTAAGACAGGTTTTCTTTGTGTACCCTGGGCTGGCCTGAACTTCTGGTTCTCCTGCCTCAGCTTCCTTAGTATGGGATTATAAATTTGCAAGATCATGGCTGTATTTTACATGGATCTTTAACTGAATGAAGCAAGGACAAATGTATGGGTCCTGATCTCTACCCTGCCTTTACCATCTTCACCCTCGCATTCATTATCATAGTCTCTAAAGGATCCTCAGTTGATGATGAGGCTTTCAACGGCCGTGTGTTGGAGAGTGTGGGAAAATGCATGATAAATGGCAAGGCTTCATGAAAGACAGAAAGACATTTACTATTTTCCTTTTCTTTCATCTCAAAAATAACTTTTTGTATTAAATCAGTTTTTTGTGTATGGTCCCTAAGAAGGTCAAAAGAGGGTGTTGGGTCCCCTGGAACTGAAGTTATGGATGGTTGTGATCCACCATGTAGGTACAGGGAACAGAGTTCAGATCCTCTCCAAGAACAGCAAATGTTCTTTACCACTGAGCCAGCTCTCCAGACCCTCAAAAATGTGCTTTTCTTTAAAAGACAGGCTTAAAGCTTGAAGCATCTTCTAAAAGAAATTTTATTGAGTTATAAAAAATAAGAAAAGTATACCTATCAGTTTTCACATCTACACACACTAGTGTTGCCACTTCTGAAGCCGAGAACATTCTAACAGTGGCCAAGTCTGCTTCTACCTTTGCTCTCACCTTCTTCTGTGACATCTTCATTCTTTCCCTCCTGACACCACTTATTCAAACTGTTTACCAGTCCCCGCCCCACCCCCACCCCAGCTCCTCTGTGTGTCTTTCCTAATTAACTCTACCATGCCTACCAACAAGCTTGGTCTTCAGGGTGGAGACATGCAACCCAACAGGGTACAGGGTGTTTCCCCAAAATCCCACTCTTAGATATCTCCTCCAGAAAATGAAAAGGAGGAACTTGGGGGATAATTCAGTGGCTAAGGCACGTGCTTCTCATGCATAGGAACTGAGTTCTACTCCTAGTACCCACGGGGCGGCTCACACCACCTGTCAATCTGGCTCCAAGGGATTCAACACCCTCTTCTAGATTCCAGGGACACCTGCACTGATATGTACATGCTGCCCCTCTTGGTGTGTACACGTAATTAAAAATAAATCTTAAAGAAAACAAGTAGCCAGAAGCATACCTTTAATTCCAGCGCTCCAGGGGCAGAGGTTGATAAATTGCTATGAGTTCCAGGTTGGCTAGGTTTACATAGTGAGGTCCAGGCCTGCCAGGGCCACATGGTGAAAGCTCGTCTCAAAAACCAAATCAAAACCAAACCAAACCAAACCAAACCAAGAAAATAAAGGAACCTAAACATATATTGTAATGATTACTAATGACTGCCAGCTTCACGGGCTCCAGGGGGTTCTCAACCTGTGGGTTGTGACCCCCTCAAGGGGTCATCTAAGATCACTGGAAAAACACATTAAAGTTAATAACAGTAGCAAAATTACAGTTATGAAGTAGCAAAGAAAATAGTTTTATGCTTGGGGGTTACCACAACCGGAGGGACTGTACTAAGGGGTTGAAGCATTAGGAAGATTGAGGGCCACCGCCTCAGAATCATCTAGGAGGCACATATCTGGGACTGTCTGGGAGTTTCTAGAGTGGGTTAATGGATGTTGGACGATCCATTCTAAAAGTGACAGCATTTCATGTTGCGGGGGGAGGGGGAGTCTCAGACTGAATAAAAATAAACAAAAAGTGAGGGCTGAGCGATGGTGATGATGCCTTTAATCCCAGCACTAGGGAGGCAGAGGCAGGTGGATCTCTGTGAGTTCGAGGCCAGCTCAGGCTACAGAGGGAGTTCCAGGACACTAGGGACTGTTACAGAGAGCCTTTGCCTTAGAATGAACAGTGATCTGGGGCTTGCCTTCACCTGTGTCCTGACTGTGGACAGGACACAACCAGCAGCCTTATTCCTCTGCCACCCCAGAGCTTTCCCACCACGATGGACTGTGTCTTTAAACTGTCAGCCAAAATAAGCTCTTCCTTTCTTTTATTATTACTATTTTTATCTATATAAATGTAAGAACGTTTTGCCTGCATGTGTATCTATCTATATATTATGTGTCTGATGCCCAAAGAGATCAGAAAAAAGGCATTGGATCCTCTGCAACTGGACTAACGGGTGGTTGTGATCACCATGAGGGTGCTGAGAATTGAACTTGAGTCCTCTGCAAGAGCAGCTGGTGCACTAACCACTGAACCATCTCTTCAGGCCTACCTTCCTTTCTTACCCTGTATTTGTTCAGTATTTCATCACAGAAACCAGAAAAGTAACCAATACAACAGTGGAAAGATGGAAAAGCCTAAATACCCATGGTTCTCCCAGGTACAGAGGATCTGGTATAAACTTATGATGAATGAGTTTAGCACTAAAGAGGAATGAAGTGTTGGTACACATGTAACACAGATGAACTTGGAAACAGACTAAGTGAAAGACTTAAGTCTTAAAGGGCCTCACACGCTATAAATATCCATGCACATAAGATAACCTAGAAAAAGTTAAGTCTGTAGTAGCAAAATGAATATTGGTGGTTGTCACTGGGTGGGAGCCCTGTGAAACATTGCTTAGTGGGCAGTTTTATTTCAGAGTAATGAAAATGTTTTGGAACTAAAGTTGTGGTCACACAACACCATGAATATACTAGATGCCAATAGATGTTTACTTAGAAATGGTTATTTAAAAAATATTGTTTAATGTTTGTTTGTAAGTGCGGCTGCAGGTTGCACACGTACCACAGGGTACTCAAGGTCAGGCGACAACTCTTTGGAGTCTGCTTTCTCTTTCCATTGTTAGTTCCAACGGGAGAATAAGACCACTACCGCAATTTGAACCGAATTTGAGGCAAGCTTGATTTTTAATGTGGTGTACCCAGGTGCTAGCTGGCCAGCGACTGCCTCCTAAGTCGGGTTAAAGACAGCAGCCCCCAATCCACCTCTTGGGCCCCTTATAAGGAGTAAAGTCAGGCATAGTTTTACAGATGGGAGACCATGGCGCAATAAAGAAAAACTTAAAAAAATATCATATGATCACCCACCACGTGATTAGGAAGGGTCAGGGTTACGATATTCTCAAAAACAAATCAAGGTCATGGGTTGGGGAAGGTCAGGTTCCAGAAACACAGCTACTAAAGTCCCACAGTAGATAGAAACCTATTTTTAAAAATAAAGCATAATAGCTCCTGCCTTTAAAATGGAGTCAGGCAGGTTCCTCACTGTCCAGGGATCAGAGGACTTAACTCAGGTCATCAGGTTTTACTCTGATTTTACTCTCTGAGAGCCACCTCGTAGGTCCGAAATGGCTACTTTGAAAATAGTTACAAAGAGGCAGGAGAAGTGAGGCGGAGGCCAGGTCCAGATTAAAAGTGAAAAAGAGAGAGAAAAAATAACGTTGACAATGTCACAGTGCCCTCCAGGTGTCTACACAACCAGGACTGTACCAAGGCGTACAGTGGGCCATACCGGCCCATCAATCAAAAGATATATCTTCTTGCCATTTTTTTTTTTGTTTTTGTTTTTTTGAGACAGAGTCTCATATATTTCACCATGAACGTGAACTCCTGATTCTCTTGCCTTCACTTCCCAAACGCTGGGCCTACGATGTGTAACACCATACTTTTAGATGAACGACAGTAAAACCTCGATTTACAAATGCGGAACCCGAGGTTTAATACAGTATGAGGGTTTTCCCACAAAACCCGTAAGCCGCCATTCTCCACGGGTGTCAACTTCGGAGAGGAAGTGCTCAAGCTGGGCCCTGTGCCGAGTGTCACCAGGCTCGTCTGGTCCTCCGAGGGCCTAGCGGGTGGCCGGACTCGGGCAGCGACCACGACCACCCACCTCTGGCCAGACGCCGTCACCCAGGGACGCCCCAGTCTCAGCCCCGAAATGGCGGCCGCGGTACCGCGAGGCCACGCCCCCGGAGGCGGGCCCACGTTCCAGGCCCGAGCGATAGATCCCCGAGCCAAGTTTCAAACGGACACCAGAGCCTGAGAGCTCGCGCAGAGGCGGTGGAGCCCGCGGCGCCGCAGGTCGCGAAGACGAGCGTCGAGCGCAGGGCTCGCTCGCCGGGGCGGCCGGAGAGCGTCTTCATTGCGGGTGCTTGCGCCGCCATCTTAGATGGCGGGAGTTAGAACCGAGCGAGCCTGAGGCGGGAAGACTTCTCTGCCGCTCTCCGCGGGCCCTCGGACGGGCCAGCTGGCCGGGCTTTGGGGCGCGTGCCCTGAGGCGCGGGGCGCTAGTGCAGCGATGCGGGGCCTGCCCGGGGCCCCGTCCCCCGGACTGGGGACGCGCCGAATGTGACCGTATCCCGTTCGTTCAACCACCGCCGCCGCCGCACGACGGGACCTGGCGTGGCCCGGCTCCCTCAGGTAGGTCTCGGGGCTGGCGGCGCGACTGAGGGGCGAAGGGCCCGACAGGCCGCTGTCACCCGGGTGGCGGGCCGGGAGCGGGCCGAGTGTCATGGCCGGCGAGCCAGTTTCCACACCCCTGCTCAGATTTCCCAGTGTTTTTCGGAAACGTGCCAGCGCCACCCCGGTGCCCAGCGCGCATTCCTCATATTTTGGCAATGGGGGGAAAAATCCGCCCAGAGCTGCCCGGTGCCTGTGTTGTCACTGGGATGGGCTCGTTCCTTTTCTCTCGAGCTGCATAAGTGGGGGGAGCCCGGCCTTGCACCTCCTCTCGGGCTGCTTTGCTCAAGTGACACCCTTTTAGGGAAGACGAGGGAATCGAGGAAGGCAGCGAGAAACGGGTCAGTGCCCCGCCACTAAGGCGTGGGGACTTGGTCCGGGCTTCCTAATGGGAGGCCCGGGATGCTCGAGATCGGGAGCCGGGATGCCTTTTGTGTGAATCGACAGCCGTCCAGGCTCTGCAGAGCCAGTGGATGCGGAGAGAGGAGTTGGGACAGCACGGGAGGCGAGTCGGCCGTGTTCATTCATTGTTCTTTCTCCGGGGTCTAGGGTGTGCCTCTGGTTTTCATTCTTTGTTAGGGGGTGGACGGTGGGATCTCGTCGGGACCTGGGGAGGGGGTCGGGTTTGTGTAGAGAAGGGGGAGTGAATTCAGGGCATGTCTGAAAGCCTGCATTGCGTCCTGTGGGGTCTGTGGTGACGCTGCCCCCGGTGCTCTGGCTCCCGGGGCGTGAAAACAATGCGCTGTGATAAGGGGTGGTTTCTCAAGTGTTACTTGGGGTTTAGAACAGTTAAGTGCGCACGGAGGGTAGAGAAGCCCCGAGGTTCCTTGCTTGCTTCTCGCCGAGTTTGGAAGAACCTTGTTCGCTAGGTGAGGCAGAGGGGAGGGTATTGTCAGCGGAGGGCTCAGCTGGCAAAAAGGCGCAGGGGCATGGCCTCCAGGAGTTGGGATGAGTTTGGGAAGCAGCTAGTAAATGTGGGGTGCAGGAAGGAGCTAGTGAGACATCAGGGTCCAAAAGAAAAGTTGATAGCTTGTGAAGGGTCCGTGTGATGGATGATGGGGAACTAGTTTTAGTTTGGATTAATTAGCTTCATGTTGCTAATTTTTAACTGTCGGCTACTTTGCCCTCTCCCCCAATGGTAGTGAAGTTGATACAATTGAAAAGATTTACTTTGTTAAGTCTAGCTAACCAGTTTTGGTATTTGATACAAAATGTTTAGTGCTTTTTTACTTGGTTAATGGATTGGACTCCTAGTTCGAGATATTCTTGCAGGTTTTTCTAAGGCTATACGTGCATGTAAAAATGTTGACTTCATAAACGTAGTATTCTTTCCTAACTCTGGGTTTTAAATCTCTGCTGAACATGTAAAACATGTTCCTAAACACACAGAATTGGCAGATTATGGAAAGCACCTGAAAAAAGTGTAGCATGAAAGTTTTTTTAATTAACCCTATTTAGATAGTGTAGTGTTTTCTTTGGACCGAGTCCCCAGGTTGCAGGCTTTGTGAAAGTCTCCAACCCAATGAACATTATTCTTAAATGGCTACTTCGATTAAGGCTTATGCTGAAGTGGCTACTCATATATAAAGAGACTTCAGGGGCAGTTTCAAAACCTTTGGTGTTGTGTACCACTGAAAACCACTGAAATTCTTTGGACTTGTTTTTGCTCTTATCTCTTCAAGGGCTAAGTAAGCTGTTTAAAATCCAGCAGCAACATTTGACCTAGCTGAGCTCTGGATACTTGGAAAAATAAACCTGCTGATGTTTCTGTTCTGAAGGCTTATCATCAGGTCTGCAGGGTTGTGATTGTGCCCTCAAGTGGGATCAGGCAGCTTTGTTAAGGTCTCCTCAATAGTAGAAAAGACTTGTGTGACTATGAAGTAGGCTTGACTGAAAGGCTTTTGAATGCAGTTGAAGGGATTTGGCCTAGTAGAAAAAAAAGACTGAGAACTGTATTAAAACCTTTCATCTGTGACAGAAAGTCTCCAAAACATAAGAATGCTATTGCATTACAGCTGCTCTGAACCCAGTTTCTTTAGCCTCACAGCACCTTTGCTCTGAATATTAAACGACTTCACACCCTTTGGAAGTAATTTGACATTTACAGAAAAAATTTAAAATGTAAATATAATGCTAACTTCAAATTGCTCTTTTAGGAAGTCTGTTAATAAATGTATGATTACTTAATGTTTAAACTTCAGACAAAACTTTGTTAGTCTTCTTAAAAATTGGAAAAAATATTAGATGAGAGAATGCTTTGGTGTAATAGTGATAATCCTGATCTTGGGAGGAGCTTGTTAGCCAAGCAGCATGCTGTAATATTGACTGGCAGAAGAGAATTTAAATACTGTTTCCGAAAGACAGTGAGCAAATGCAACACTGAGGAGTTTGTGAAATCATAAAACCAAGCTTTGACTTGAAGATTTTGTTGTGTCATTTTTCTAAAGTTGTATATAGGCCATAAAAATCAGTTTCCCACCTCTGGAAAAAAATCAGGAATATTGGGTTCTTTTTGTTGTTGTTGTTTTTTCCTTTTGGTTTTTTTGAGACAGGGTTTCTCTGGGTAGCCCTGGCTGTCCTGTAACTCAATCTGTAGAACAGGCTGGTCTCAAATTCACTGAGATCCGCCTGTCTCTGCCCTCTGAGTGCTGGGATTAAAGATGTGCTCCACTATTGCCTGGCTATTTTTTTTTTTTTAAGGCAGGGTCTCACTGTGTAGCCCTTGGATGGTTTATAACTTTTAACTCACAGAGATCTGCCTGATTCTGCCTCCGTTGTGCTGAGATTAAAGGAGTATGTTATTTAGGAAGAGGTTGTTGAGGTTTTTTTCTGATATGTGCACATATAGATGGATGAAATTGCTAATTGTTCATCCAGTGGGTTCAAAATATAACACTATTTATGTCAAGATTTCATTGATACTAATGAGATCTAAACTATGTAATCTTAGAATAATAATGTCTGAGTGTTTTAGTTTGGCCTTCAAAGTTGTGAGTAAAATGTCCTTAATTACACATTAAAATTTACACCTTTAATTTTTGTAGTGTTTGAGTCATTCTGTTACTTATTTGCTCCCAGAATTATTTGTATAGCTCTCAGTGATTTAATTTTAGTTTTTTTTTTTTTTTAACTATACAGGTATGGTTATTTTGCCTGCATTTATGTCTGTGAACCAGGTTTGTGCCTGGTGTTTTGGAGGTCAGAAGAGGGTATTATCACCTGGAACTGAGGTTACATACAGTTGTGCGCCAGCATGTGGGTGGATGCTGGGAACTGAACCCAGGTCTTTTGCAAGAGCAGCTAGTACTCTTAACCGCTGAGTCATTTCTCTAGCTCCTTAGTGGTTTTTGTTGTGGTGATTGGGTTTTTTTTCTTTTTTTTTTTTTAAATCGTACCTGTATTTTTTGTGGCTGAGTGTATGAACCACTGTGTGTAGTGTCAGTGGAGGTCAGAAGAGGGCATCAGATCCTCTGGAGTTGGAATTACAAGTAGTTGTGAGCCATCGTGTGGGTTCTGGAAACCAAACCAGATTTTCTGCAAGAGCAGAAAGCACTCTTAACTGATGAGCCATTGTTCCAGTCCACTTGTTGTTTTTTAGATACATATTCTCAGCTCTGGAGAGATGGCTCAGTAGTTAAGAGGACTCAGGTTTGAGTCTAAGCACCCACATGGGGCCTCACAACTGTCTGTAATTCCAGTTCCAGAATATCTGATATCCTCTTCTGTTCTCATGGGCACTAGGCACCACATGATGCCCAGACATATAATAGGTCAAACACCCACACACATAAAATAAAAATAAATTAAATGCATGCTTGTATTAAATACATATATGTAGCCAAGGCTGGCCTCAAATTTGTGATCCTCCTGCTTCAGCCAGGAGATTTGGGATTACAGGTGTGCTGCAACACCTAGTGAATGATTTCAGATGTTTGACTTCTGAAATTACTCCCAGAATCTCAGTTTAGCTGAAGAAAATTGTCAAGTGGATGGTATTTCTTTGTTATTTAGCTTGGCACAGGCTATTTGAATTGTTTTTAATTGCTCACAGTATGTTAATTGGCATCACATTCCAATCAGTATACATAGTATATTTTGAAGAACACTTGACACGGTTTTATTTTTAGACCAGGTTTTAAAGGATTTAGTTGGGTGGGGATTAACAATCTGAAAGAGCTATTTTAGAATTTGCAAATCCTTGTGATTTAGCAATGTTTACATTTTTGGATAACAAATGGGAAACAGCAGGCAATGAGAATGTTTTAAGTGAACTCTTGTATGGCACATTCCTTCAGAGAAGTGTTGTGATCTGTGCTGTGTAGTGTCATCTGAACTCTTTTTTTTTTTTTTGGAGACAGGGTCTCTCTCCATGGCCCTGTTTGTCCTGGAGCTCATTATGTTGACCCTGAACTCACAGATCTGCCTGTCTCTGCCTCCCAAGTGCTGGGATTAAAGGTGTGCAGGCTTCATCTTCTATTATACATAATTTATTGTCATCCAATAGCAAGAGTAAGCATACTGACTAGATGTTTGCCTCTCTGTTTCTTTTTAAACTACAATGAAGTATAAGTTCTCTGATTTTTTTTTTTCCTTGACTTTCTATAAGGAGACTTGATGTTTGGGCAAAACATCTTTTCCCCCCGTTTTTCTGGGTACAGTGCTGAGGATTAAATCTAGGACTTTAAGTGGACTAGGTAAACTCTGTCATTAACACTGCCAGTCTCTTTGGCTTTCTGCAACCCAGTACATCAGTGTTGGGAGAGTCAGAGTGGTTAATAGTTATATCCATGATGACTTTTTGTCTCTTGTTTATTGTTTTTAGACAGAATAGCCTCATGGCAATCTTATTGCCTAAGCCTTCTAGGTGCTGGGATGATAGGCATGTAAATCATACCTGGCTTTTATTAGTTCTTTAAGAATTTCATATAGTATGTTTTGATTGTATTCACCCCTTTCTCCAACTCTTCCAGATCCACCTCTCCTTCTCTACCCATCCAACTTTGTGTCATTTTTTCTTTTTCTTTTTTTAATCACCAGGTGGTTCAATTTCAGTACTCAGAGGCAGAGGCAGGTGGACCACTGAGTTCCAGGCCAGCCTGGTCTACAGAGCAAGTTCCAGGACAGCCATGTCTATACAGAGAAACCCTGTCTCAAAAACCAAACCAAACTAAACCAAACAAAAAAACAAAAACAAAACAATCTTTCAAGACCAATTTGTGCTGCCCAAATATTCTTGGGTGTGTGGTCTTCTACTGGAGAATGGTTGACTCACCCAGGCCTACACTCTTTCAGAAACTGTTTCTCCCTTTTCTAGCAGCTGACAATTGCCAATAGCTCCCAGCTAGGGGTGGGATTGTGTGCTCAACTCCTTTCTCCATGGTGGGATTTGTTTGATCTGGCTTGGATTTGCAAAGGTTTTGTACATATTGTCCCAACTTTGTGAATTCTAGTGTGCAACTGCCCTGCCGTGTCCAGAAGATGGTTTCCTTGTAGTCATCCATTGCCTTTGGCACTTAGACTGTTTGCTGCCCCCCTGTTCCTCAATCATCCATGAACCTTGGAGGTGTAGTATGTGTGTTCCCTTTAGGACTGAGCATTCTGCAGTCTCTGCATGCATCGTGGCTAGTTGTAGGTCACTGTAAATCACTGTGATCACTGCAAATAAAAACTTCTCAGATGAGGATTGAGAGATAGATACATTGCTTTATGGGTGTAATCACTAGGAGTCAGTTTATACTGTGTTCATTTAGCAGCATAATAGTAGTAAGTTTTCCCCTAGGGTCTATGATCTATCTAATCATAAGGTTCTTAGCTTGATAATGGTATCAGGTATTGGTTTTATACTGTGGATTGGGTTTTAAAATCCAACCAGAAAGTAGTTGGTTACTCACATGCTGGTTGTGCACCATTGCTGCACGTCTTGCTTGTCAAGGCCGCCCATTATTGTAGCTGTGTGTGATTGATGATTGTTTTTCTCCTTCAGTACCATGCATAGCACCCTCCAGCCCTTTGAAAGCTAGCCAATAGGGGTGAAGCTTCTAGCTCCATATCATCTTGATTTTACCATATCTTATGACTCAAGTATATGGTGTCTTCAGCAGTAATTTCTCACTTTCAAGTTCTGGAGGATATCCAAGAGCAATGACAATATCCTATAATGTTTGGGGGTGGGGGTTCTGTGGGCCCTCATTGGCTGACAGTTCCAAAACAAGTAACCTTTCCTGGCCCTGGGATTTTTATTTTTATTTTTTATTACTTAGCTTCTGGTGTCTATTAGGGACATTTAACACATACTCTCCCTCTATTTCTATCTCTCTCTCTGTAGATATAGATATTTTAGAAAATTCCTATAGTATTAACTAGGTCTTTTTTGAAACGTCTTTTCCATGTTTCCTCCTCTACCCTATTCTCTGTTTAACCCTTCCTGTTTCATTATTCTCCTTTAAGTCTTTATTCCCTTGAAATTGCTGTGCATCCAAGAATGGCCTTGAGCTTCTGATCTTCCTCTACCTCTCAATTGCTGGGATTACAGATTTGAGCCCTCACACCCAGTTTATGTGGTGCTAAGGATCAAACCCAGGACCTTCTGCCCCAGATTTAAAAGTCATTTTTTTTTTTTTGTCTTTTGTTTTTCAAGACAGAGTTTCCCTGTGTATCCCTGTGTAGTTTTGGAGCCTGTCCTGGAACTCAGCAGACCAGGCTGGTCTTGAACTCACTCCATCTGCCTCTGCCTCCTGAGTGCTGGGATTAAAGATGTGTGCTACCACCGCCTGGCTAAAAGTCATTTTTAATTTAATTTATTTATTTAAATTAAAAAATTTTAGATTTATTTATTTTTACATGTATTAACATTTTACCTGCATGGTATGTGTACCACGCTTGTTCCTGTTGGATTCTCTGGAACTGGAGTTATGGATGAACCATAACAACCCAACTATGTATGTGCTGTCAATTGAACCTGGGTTCTTTGTAAGAACATTAAAGGCTCTTTACCATGGAGGCATCTCTTTAGCTGTTAAATATGAAAAATTTTGAGACAGTGTTTTACGGACTTTGAGTTTACTACATAACCAACTCTAGCCTTGATCTAATCCTGCTTCAGCCTCCTACATGCAAAGATTACAGATATTTGTTATTATCCTACTAAAAGTTGTCATTGTTATTATTTTAAGATTTAGTTACTTGCATGCATGTGCCTGTGGGGGTATTTGCATGTGAATGCAGATGCCTAAGGAGTGCAGAATCATTGGATCCCCCTGGAGCTAGAGTTATAGGTAGTTGTTGGCTGTCTGACACAGATGCTGGGATTGACTCAGGTCGTCTGCAAGAATACTAAGTACTCTTAGTCTTTTTTTTTTTTTTTTGGTTTTTCGAGACAGGGTTTCTCTGTGGCTTTGGAGCCTGTCCTGGAACTAGCTCTTGTAGACCAGGCTGGCCTTGAACTCACAGAGATCCGCTTGCCTCTGCCTCCCGAGTGCTGGGATTAAAGGCGTGCGCCACCACCGCCCGGCTACTCTTAGTCTTTTACCCATCCCTCTAGTACACGTGGATGAAGGTGAGAGGAAAGAATCTATTCTTTCCTTCTATGTGAGTCCTGGGAATTGAACTTAGATCATCAGGCAAGCACCCTTAACCACTGAACCACTTGCTAGCCCTAAAAGCTGTTTTTTAAAGTACCTAGTAGGTGCCGGCACTCACTGAGAAGGGTACAGGGTAATGAATGCAAATTTTTGTTTGTTAGTTGTCGTCCCCCCCCCCCCCCCCCCTCGCGCCTTCAGGCCTTCAGAGTTTCTCTGTAGCTTTGGGGCCTGTTCTGGAACTCGCTCTGTAAACCTGTCTGCCCGCCTCTGCCTCCCTAGTGCTTGGATTAAAGGTGTGCGCCACCATCACCCTGGGAATGCAAGTTTTTACCTTGAAGGATTTTGTCTGGTGGAGGAGGTTAGCAGAACTTACTGTTTGTTCTTGCTCCTCTGAGAGTCACTCCCTGACCTTTTGCTCTTGTTGCTGTTATTTACCATCCTTAATCTTCTGCATTCTTTCTGTGGCCTCTATTGTTTAGTCATTTGTGAGCTCCTCATCTTGTTAGACAATAAACTCCAATGACTGATTTCAGCTTCATGTTTGTTTATTGATATTTGTGAGGAAATAATTTTATTTGAGAGCCTGAAGGACCAGGTTGTGTGAGAGTGTGAATTTAAATCCTAACACCTACTTGCTGTTTCACAGTGATATTTATCACAGGACAATTTGCAGGTATATTTTCTTGCCAGGTGGGTCCCCAGTATCAAACTGAAGTCATCAGATGTTGTGGCAAATGCCTTTATCTGCTGAGCCATGTACTGACCATGTTTTTGTTTTTTTTTTTGGTTTTTTTTCTTCCTTTTTTTTTTTTTTTTTTTTTTTTTTGAGACAGAGTATCTCTGTAGCTCCGGCTGTTCTGAAATTCCTGTAGGCCATGCCATGTTTTGTTTTTAAAACAAGGTCTTGTTAAGAAATCACAGGCTGGCTCTGAATTCACAGTCACTTTCCTGTCTTAGTCTCTTGAGTGCTGGGATTCCAAGTATTATGCCATCATGCCTACCAACACTAAGTTTGTATGTGAATTTTTTGAGACACGATCTCTGGTTGGTTTGCAACTCTGTGTAGCTGAGGATGACCTGAACTCCTAATCCTCTGGCCTCTACCTTTGGAGTGTTGGGATTTCCCATGTTTACATTATAGTTCTGTTGATTATATACTCTGTGGTGAGGAAGAATGTCATGATGGTGGGGCCATATGGGAGAGGCTACTGAATTTGTGATAGACAGGAAACAGAAAGAGGGGTCCTGGGGACAAGATACAGCCCCTAAGGATGAGACCTACTCCTTAAAGTTAAAAGAATCAGCCAAAAGAACATCACTAACTGTGAACCAAACTTTCACTAAAGAGTCTTTCAGCCAAGGCAGAAGCATACTTCATATCCAAACCATTGCAGTTTCTTTCTTTTCCTTCAAACTGACCCAAAGTTCTGATTGAGTAGTCCAGGCTGGCCTCAAACTCTCAATTTTAAACTCTCCTCTTTCCTCAGCATCCTGAGTTCTAGGATTATAAGTGTGATATGATAGCACCTTTGTGAGAAAGGCAAAACAATTTTTTAAACAAACATTATTATGTAGGACAGCTTGCAGGAGCAGTTTTCTTATTCTATGATGTTGGACCTGGGGACTGAACTTGGGTTGTCAGACTTGGCAGCAAGCTCGTTTACCCATAGAGCCATCTTGCTGGCCCAAATTGTGCAGTGCAGACAAGACTGGCTTTAAACTCAGAGATCCACCTGCCTCTGCCTCCTGAGCACTGGAACTAAAGGTGTGCATTACCACATCCTGGCAAAAGAATAATTGCTCCCACCCACACCCCAGGTTTTTTTAGATAGGGTTTCTCTGTGTAACCTTGGCTGGCCTGGAACTCTCTCTGTAGACCAGGTTGGCCTTGAACTCACAGATCCACCTGCCTCTGCCTCCTAAATGCTGGGATTAAAGTATGTGCCACACTACCCGGCTGTTTTTTATTTTTATTTTATTTTTTGTTTTTCAAGACAGGGTTTCTCTTTGTAATCTTGGCTGCCCTAGAACTCCCTCTGTAGACTAGGCCGGCCTCGAACCCACAAAGCCCACCTTGAACCCACAAAGTCCACCTGCCTCTGCCTCCAAGTGCTGGGATTAAAGGCATGTGTCACCACTGCCTGGCAAAAAGGCTAATTTTTTGAACTACTTGCTGTGTATGTAAGGTTTGCCACAAAAATTTATAATTTTTATATGAAATACAGTGTGACACTAAATTAAGTCGTTAGTGTTCCTGTGTGGTGAGTTTCAAGCAAGATGAGATAACAGTGACTTTTGCTGCTTCTCCTTCCCTTCAGACATAGTCATTTTAGCTCCTTACTGTGGGTACCAGACTTGGCATCTCTATACTTTATTTGCATATTGTATAGTTTGATATTGTGTTAATGTTGTACTTAGTAAATGGATTGTTCATTTAAAAATGATCAGTTACGCTGGATGGTGGTGACACATGCCTTTTACCTTTAATCCTGGCACCCGGGAGGCAGAGACAGGTGGATCTCTTGAGTTTGAGGACAGCCTGGTCTACAGAGGGATTTCCAGGACAGCCAGTGCTACACAGAGAAACCCTGTCTTGAAAAACAAAACAAAACTATCTGTTACTACCTAAATGAAGAAGCAATGACTGATTTGGAGCTGAGTCTAAAAACAATTCAAAAAAAGCCAGACATTGGGCTGTACCCTTGATAATCAATCCCAAGTTATTCTGAGACAGAAGGATCACTAACTAGTTCAAGACCAGCCTGACATACATAGTGAGACCCTAGATCAGCCAGCTAACCAGCTAACCAAAACAATTCAAAAGATTTAAAGAGGATAATGAAAAACTCATTGTCTGGTGAGAGTTAAAATGAAATTGGTCCCAGGCATTTTTCACTGTGGAAACGACTGTTTCTGAACTAGTTCATTCTCAACTTTTATTTTAAAACAGTCATACTTTAAAACAATAAAATCTGCTTCTGATACCTGAGTAGCTCATACTTGCTAACATTTGGAAGGATAGAGTGGTCCATTTCTTTATGCAAGTCTGTGTTGTCCAGTCATCTGATGAAGTCACCAGTTTGTGGCCAGAAATTGAGAAAGAGAGATGAGGAAACTCAAAATATTGACACATACTGACCACCTTGCAGTGCATGAGACTGCCCTTTTGGACTGGTTGGGAAACTGTAGCATAAGCCTTGTGCAAACTAGACCATTGCTGTTTTCTAGCTGAGGTGATGAGATGAGGATCAGAGCAGCTCATGTTTGTTCAGCAGAAACTTTGTGAGCCCCCCCTCCCAGTGTTATATGTTCAGTTGCATTGGTATTTTCAAACTAATTACTAGTATGGCTGGGGTAGACTGAGGGGCCACTGGCAGTGGCACCAGGATTTATCCCTACTGCTTATACTTGTTTTTTTGGAATGGGTTCTCTTTGGATGGGTACCTTGCTCAGCCTAGATGTAGTAGGGAGGGCCTTGAACCCTTTCTGAGGAGTGGATGGGGGTGTGTGTGGATGGAAAGGTGGAGGGAATGGGAGGAGGGGACAGAGTGGGAACTGGGATTGGTGTGTAAAATGAAAACAGATAATTCATTTTCTTTTTTTAAAAAATAAAATTAAAAAAGAAAAAACTAATTTATTTTTAACTTTAATTTGTGTGTGTGTGTGTGTGTGTGTGTGTATGTTCATGTGAGTTCAGGTGTCTACAGAGGCTAGAGGTGTTGGATTCCCCTTGAGCTGGGGTTACAGGTGATAATGAACTGTGGGTACTGGGAATTGAACTCAGATCATTCAGAGAAACAGTGCTCTTAATGAGAACCATTTCTTCAGCCCTTTCTTAGGCCCTTTGTTGAGAGAGGGTCTGGCTATGTAACACAGATGGGCCTTAAATTCAAGATTCTCCTGCTTCAGCCTCCTGCTGTTGCCAGTTTAATTTGGGGATGGAGTGGGAGAACTTATTCCTCACAGTATTTTTTAAATGTTTATTTTGTTTTATGTGTGCTGTTTGTTTGTATGTTTGTCTGTGCATTACAAGTGTGTATCATGCCCAGAGAGGCCAGAAGAGGGTGTCAGATCCCGTGGAACTTGAGTTATAGACAGCTGTGAGCTGCCACAAGGGTGCTGAGAATTGACCCCTGGTCCTTTGGAAGAGCAGCAATGCTTTTAAACCCTAAGCCAGCTCTCTAGCCCCCAGTGGTTTGTTTGTTTGTTTATTATTTTTGAATTTTATAGCTCGGACTTGGAACTTAGAGTGTGGACCAAGATGGCCTTGAGCTCAAAGAGCTCTACCTGCTTTTGCCTCCTGAGTGCCCAACCTGGCTTCTTTTCTTTTCTTTATTTTTTTGAGACAGAATTTTTCTCTTTAACAGTTCTGGTTATCCTGGAACTCACTTTGTAGACCAGGATGGACTCAAACTCAGAAATCCTCCTGCTTCTGTCTCCCGAATGTTGGGATTAAAGGTGTGCACTGCACCACCACCTCCCAACTTATTTTCTCTTGATACTAAATCATTTTTATTTCTTCATTGCTAGGAAATTAAAAGATTTTTGAGGAAATGATAAGTTGAGGCAGAGAGATATTTTGAAAGTTTCATCGGTTGATTATAGGTTAGGAGTGTGTTCATTTCCTTCATAGTTTTGTTTTTGTTTTTCGAGACAGGGTTTCTCTGTAGCTTTGGAGCCTGTCCTAGAACCAGCTCTTGTTGACCAGGCTGGCCTCGGATTCACAAAGATCTGTCTGCCTTTGCTTCCCGAGTGCTGGGATTAAAGGCGTGTGCTACCGCCGCCCGGCTCCTTCATAAATTTTAATGTACAGATGTGTCTAGAATTGTTCCAAGGAATCTTTAAAATATTTATTATTTTAAAATTATGTGTGCCTCTGTGGGATTGAGGACATGAGTGCAGATGCCTATGGGAGCCTTAAGAGGGCATTGGATCTTCTGGAGCTGGAGTTACAGATGGTTTTGAGCTGCCAACATGGATGTTGGGCCAGGTTTGAGTCTTCTGCAAGAACAGCAGCAAGTGCTCTTAAGTACTGAGCCAGCTTTTCAGCTCCCAAGGAGTCTTTTAAAAATTTTGAGAGAGAAGCTGGAGAGATGGCTCAGCAATTAAGAGCACTAACTGCTCTTCCAGAGGACAAGGTTTGATTCCCATCCCCTTTGTGATGTCTCACAATTGTAACTCTACTCCCAGGGGAATCCAAAGCTCTCTTCTGGTTTCATGGGTGCACAGGTATGCATTCAGGCAAAATACCCATACACATTTAAAAAAAAGAAGTTGCAATAATCTGTAAAAAGGAATGGATGTGCTGGTGTACACAGAAGAGTTGCAGATTTTTCCAAGTAATGTGAGAGGCTGTCTAAAAGGCTCACACTTGGTCAGTTCTTACTTTGAAACCGGGAACTCTTTTGGAGTAGAGTAGTATTATATAGGTAACACTGTTAGGTAGCAAACTCAGGAAATCTAAGGAGGTAGAAGGGCAACTTATATTTCTGATCAATAAAGCCATTCAATATTGCTTCTATAACAAAGAAAAATGACAGTATCATTTGGTTAGTTCATATTAACTGTTTGTTTTCTCCATAATTTTAAAAAAGTAAGAAATATGTCAGGTTGCATATTGTATATAATCCCAGCATTGGAAAGAAGGAGGGTTGATGTTTTTTCTTTCTTTTTTTTTTTTTTTCAAGATAGGGTTTCTTGGTGTAGCCCTGGTTGTCCTGGAACTCACTATGTAGACCAGGCTAGCCTCGAACTTGAGATTTGTCTGCCTTTGCCTCCTGAGTGCTGGGACTAAAGGTGTGTGCCACTACTGTCTGGCTAGGATTGATATTTCAAGGCCAACCTGGGCTAGGTAGTCTTAACAGAGCAAGAGCTGAGGGTGTAGCTCAGTAGTAGAGCACTGACCCTGAACTTACTCTCCAGCCCCTGGGTTGTGGGCACAGCATGGTGACAACACTAGACATGTACATGCCAAGTAGAAGAGACAGTAACACAAGTAAGTCTTAAACCTAGATGTCAGGATGGTGTTGACTTAGCTGTGTTACCTCACTCTTCCTCCTGCTTTCAAGCCAAGGAGAAATTCCTTACAACAGGTAATATTACAGCACAACTGTAACTTTAGGGCAGTGCCCAGTTATTCCCATGAATAGGAATTGCTCTGTCTTGGCTAGCATTTACTAGTTACTCGACTAACACGAACTAATCATAGTGTGTAGTTTAGCAGTTTTATAATTACATGGGATTTTATTTTACCCAGCCTATATTTATTACCACCACTGGGGAAAAGTTCTTGGGAGTGAAGGTTAAAAAAAAAGAATGACAACCCAGTTTTCATGTATGACTTAATAGAAATTTGTATTATATCTTCACTATATTTGCAGATTGTTAGCTATATAAACAGAAGTTCATAATTTTAATGTATATTCTATCACTTAATGGCTAAGAAGAAGGAAGGACCAAGTTAGAAAATCATTGGGACTATGACTGCTTGAAGACCACTAATTTAAAGTAAATCCTTTATCACTTAGAAAAGAAGTGAAGGTTTCTTGAATTAGAAGAGAACTGCAAATTGCTAATGATGTGTAAGGCATAGTCTGTATTCTCCTTTCTTCCACATGTCCGCAAGTAGTATGATACTAACAATACATAATAATTACCTCAAGTCCAAATTGATATAATTTAAATCAGTATTATAATACAGCTGTAATTTAAAACCTGAGGACCTGTTTTGTTTGTTTAAGTTGACATACATTCATTGTGCATAGTACTGGGTTTTACTGATTCTTTTTTTAAATATTTATTTATTTATTATGTATACAATATTCTGTCTGTGTATATGCTTGCAGGCCAGAAAAGGGCACCAGATCTCAATACAGATGGTTGTGAGCCACCATGTGGTTGCTGGGAATTGAACTCAGGACCTTTGGAAGAGCAGGCAGTGCTCTTAACCACTGAGCCATCTCTCCAGCCCCGGTTTTACTGATTCTTTTTTTTTTTTTTTTTTTTTTTTTTGGTTTTTTGAAACAGGGTTTCTCTGTGGTTTTGGAGCCTGTCCTGGAACTAGCTCTTGTAGACCAGGCTGGTCTCGAACTCACAGAGATCCGCCTGCCTCTGCCTCCCGAGTGCTGGGATTAAAGGCGTGCGCCACCACCGCCCGGCGGTTTTACTGATTCTTAACTCTTAATCTGTTACCTATTTTTTTAAAACTTCACTTTTTCTTTTCAGGTGCAGAGGATTAAACTTGGGGCCTTAACCATGTTAGGCAAGCACTTTACCACAGAGCTATTTCCTAGCCCTTTATTTTACTTTTTCTTTAACTAAAAAAGAGATAATAATACTTGCGTTCCATAAGGAGGGTGGCCCTTTGTTTGTCCTGGCCATCTGTCTAGTTTACACCCAAAATTACCACACAGAAATTGTATTAATTAAATCACTGCCTGGCCCATTATCTCTAGCCTCTTATTGACTAACTCTCACATCTTGATTTAACCCATTTCTATTAATCTGTATATCACCATGAGGTCGTGGCTTACCAGGAAAGACTCAGTATGTCTGATTCTGGTGGCTCCATGGCGGTTCTCTCACTCTGCTTTCCTCCTCCAAGAATTCGCCTACCTAAGTTCCGCCCTGTCAACTAGGCCAAGGCAGTTTCTTTATTCGTTATCCAATGAAAGCAACACACAAACTCCTACACCATACTTGCTTTATGTTGTCGTTGATGATGATGATGATGGACAATGATGATAATGACTTGGACAGGGTCTCACTATGTAGTTCTAGCTGGTCTGGAACTTGTGTAGAACAGTCTGGTTTAAATCAGATACTTGCCTGCCTCTGCTGGGATTAAAGACACACACCACCATGCTTGGCTTTCTCTTGCTTAATTCTATCAGTATTGTGAGAGAATGGAAAGGAGAACTAAATAAATTGTTTTCTATAGTTCTGAGTTTCTCGCCATTGACGAAGATTTTCTAGAATCAATATTTTTTTAAAGATTTATTTATTTATTATGTATACAACATTCTGCCTTGATGTATGCCCGCATGCCAGAGCAGGGCGCCAGATCTCAGTACAGATGGTTGTGAGCCACCATGTGGTTGCTGGGAATTGAACTCATGACCTCTGGAAGAGCAGCCAGTGCTCTTAACCTCTGAGCCATCTCTCCAGCCCCCTAGAATCAATATTAACCACATAGTATATTACCACATTCTCTGAAACTGGGATTTTTAAGTATAGTTAAGAATATGGGGGTTGGTGAAGCAGTTCAGTGGTTAGAGTACCAGCTGCTCTTGCAGAGAACCTGGTTTGATTCCTAGAACTCACATGGTAGCTCACAACCATTCGTAACTCCAGCTCCAGGGGATCTGACTCCCCCTTCTGGCCACTATAGGTATGGTACACATAGTCAAATATTCTTTTTTTTTTTTTTTAGCAACCATTTTTATATCTTTTTTAAATCCCAGTTCTCCTTCCCACCCCTCATCTCATTCCTCCCATCTTCCCCTCAACCCATCCCACATCTGCTCCTCAGAAAGGGTATGGCCTCCCATGGGAAGTCAACGAAGTCTGTCCTATCACCATGTTGAGGTCTGACCAAGGCCCTCCCCCCCTCCCCCCCCCCCCCGTGTCTAGGCTGTGCAAGCTATATCCATAGGAAATGGGCTCCAAAATGCCAGTTTGTGTATTAGGGCTAGATCCTGGACCCACTGCCAGTGGCCTCATAAACTGCTCAATCCATCCACTGTCACCTGCATTCAGGGGGTCTAGTTCTGCTCTATGTAGGTTCCACTGCAGTAAGTCTGTAGTTGGTGAGCTCTCACTACCTTGGGTCAGTTGTTTCTGTGGGTTTCCCCATCATGGTCTTGACCCCTTTGCTTGTATTATCGCTCCCCGCTCTCTTTGGTTGTACTCCAGGAGGTTGGCCTAGTGGTTAGTTGTGATCTCTGCATCTTCTATTAGTTACTAGATGAAGATTTGACAATTACAGTAGTCTTCAATCTGATTACAGGGGAAGGCCAGTTTAGTCCCCCTCTCCACTATTTAGAGTTTTATCTAGGCTTATTCTTGTGTATTCTTGGGAATTTCCCTAGTGCCAGGTTTCTTGTTAATTCTCTATCAAGATATTTCTTTCCTTGCTTTCCTTCTTTGTTCTTTCCCCAACACATAATCAAGCATAAAAATAGTCAATAAAGAAAAAGAATATCGCCGGGCGGTGGTGGCGCACGCCTTTAATACCAGCACTAGGGAGGCAGAGGCAGGCGGATCTCTGAGTTCGAGACCAGCCTGGTCTACAAGAGCTAGTTCCAGGACAGGCTTCAAAACCACAGAGAAATCCTGTCTCAAAAACCAAAAAAAAAAAAAAAAACCAAAAAAACCCAAAAAAAGAAAAAGAATATCTTTAGGCCAGATGTGTTGGTACACACCTTTGATCCCAGCACTCGGGAGACAGAGAAAGGTAGGTTTCTGTGAATTCAGAGGCCAGCTTGATCTACATGTTGAGTTCCAGGATAGCCAGAGCTACATAGTGAGACCAGTCAACCAACCAACCAACCAACAAACAACCAACCTACCAAACAACCAACCAACCAACCAACCAAACAAACAAAAAAACCAAAAAAGAGTATCTTAATGGCCAGGAATGTAGCTCAGTTGCTAGAGTGCTTGCCTTCTTTTTGATTTTGGAGGCAAGGGTTCTGTGTGTAATAGCTTGGTGTGTCCTGGAATTTGCTTTATAGACCAGACTGGCCTCAGACTCAGAGAGATCCACCTTCTGGTGCCATGAAAGTTGTCAGGCAGGAAGCATTTAGGCCCAGCTCAAGGGTCTCTGGGCCCTGTATTGGAAGTGCATGATGCCTTCCTTCAGCAGTAGGAACTTAATTTTCACCCCTGGGGTAGGGGTGTGCAACCAAAGGCCATAGTCTATAATATTTTGAAAATCTATTGGACAACCCTGACAAACAACTCAAAAAAAGACTTCTCATGCTTGATTGGGGGGTTGTTAGATGGTCTTTGACTCTTGGAGGGAGCATTTTTTTCAGGCATTTTAACTGTTGTTTTACCCTTCTCCCTCCTTTATTCATCTCTCCCTTTTCTAATTTGAGCCCCCCCTTCCTCCTATTTCCCTGATCAAATCACTTGTACCCACTCTATTGTTCTCCCCACCCCAGAACTTTTGATTTCCATGGTTCCCAGTGACAAATGCTTTCCAGGGTTTTCCACAAGAAAACAGTTTTAAATTATTGTATTGTAGGTGGTGTATGTGTGTCCCTATGTATGTACAGTTGTTCTTAGAGTCCAGAAAAAGACATAAGATCTCCTGGAACTGGAGTTACAGGCAGTTGTGAGCTGGTCTAGCAAAGGCTGGAACTAAAACTTGGTTCCTGTGGAAGAGAAGGTATCTTACTTAACTCATTAGCTATTGTTCCAGTTTTATCACTCAAAAAATAAAAATAGGGGGCTGAAGAGATGGCTCAGTGGTTAAGAGCATTGCCTGCTCTTCCAAAGGTCCTGAGTTCAATTCCCAGCAACCACATGGTGGCTCACAACCATCTGTAATGAGGTCTGGTTCCCTCTTCTGGCCTGCAGGCATACACACAGAATATTGTATACATAATAAATAAATAAATATTTAAAAAAATAAAATAAAAATAGCATTAGGCAGTCACTAATCTGCCTTTTACTTTTTGCTTCTGTCCTCCCTCCCTCCCTCCCTCCCTCCCTCCCTCCCTCCCTCCCTCCTTTTTTTTCCTTCTTTTTTAAGTTTTTCAAGACAGGGGTTCTCTTTGTAGCCTTGGCTGTCCTGGAACTTGTTCTGTAGGCCAGAACTCACAGAGACCCACCTGCCTCTGCCTCCTGAGTGCTGGGATTAAAGGTGTGTGTCCCCACTGCCTGGCTTTGTTCCCCTTTAACAGTTCCCTTTCTCCCCCTTATCTTTTTTGCTGTGTCTAGCTGGTTTTACGCCAATGGCTTCCAGACTGTCTTGTCCTTAGCTTCTGAGAAGCAGGTACTATGGACACATTATGTGTGACTTTGCCCATTTGGGGACTTTTGTATGAACAGAGCCAGTATTTGGATTTTAGCTTAGCACAGTGTCTAAAGTTCCCCTGTGTTTTCACATGTGCAGTGCTATCTCTCTCACTGTTCTCTGGATGTGGTTTGACCCAGTCAGCCAAATCTCATGTTGAAATGTAATTGCTACTGGGTTAGTATTGGGAGGTGGGACCTTTAAGAGTTGATTAGGTTATTAAGAAGAGTTAATGCCATTTTTAGGAGTATTCTCTTGCTGGTCTGCATTAATTACCGTGAGAGTAACTTTTAAGAATTATTTTAGTTCTTGCTGGAGCCTCAGCTAACAGGGTTGGCAGTAGCTATGTTCCCCTCCTCTTCATTGTTGTGCTGTTCTGACTGTTGTGATCAACCCTGGTATAAACATGTTTAAAAAAAAGAATTATTTTATTATTTTTTTTTATTTATGTGTGTGCACCATGTACATGCCTAGTGCCCATGGGAGCTGGAAGAAGGCATCAGATCCACTAGAACTGGAGTTACAGGTGGTTGTGAGGTGCCATTTGGGTCCTGGGAACCAAACCCATGTCCTCTAAGAGAACAGCCAGAGAGGTTGAGGCCTTCAGCCCCTCAAGAATGACTTTTAAAGCTTGAAGTTCCTGTGCTTTGTCTCTGGCATATACTGCTTCCCTTTTGCCTTTGGGCATGAGCTGAAGCAAAGGTCCTGAGGAGACACTGCTGACATACTCTTGGACTTTCCAGCCTCCAGATCTTAATCCAAAATAAACTTCTTTACCAGTTACGTCTCAGATGTTCTGTTGTAACAACAGAAAATGAACTTCACTCTTGTCTTCAGTTTTGCTTCTCCCAGTATCAGTTACCTGTTAGGTGTGGTCTTAAAATATAAGCTGGACAGTCAGAAGTGAAAATTCTTGACTTTTAAATTGTGTGCCATTTGCAGTAGCACGGTGAAACCTCAAACCATTGTTTCCTGTCCTTCCTGGGACGTGAGTCATCTTTTTGTCTGGCATACCTGTGTTTCTTATGCTACCCTCCAGTCACGTACTTGTTATCAGACCTCCTGTGTGGTATTACAGGCTGGCACTCACATTACCGTTATTTTACTTAAGAATGTCCCATTTACAAGAGAAGCTACAAGGGACCTAAGAAAAGAAAAGGGAGCGTGCAAGTTGAAGGAGATTGCTATTTGAAGCTGTGAAGGAGTAAGAAGTAATGCTAGTTTTGCTGTTGTGCCTCACAGTTGCGGCCATCCTGCATGACAATCTGGCCGTGGGGAGTAGAAAAGAGCTTATTCATATTCCACATCCACTGGGGGGTCTTGGAATATGCACACACATGATAAGGGGCTCCTCTACTAGCATTTTTTTTTTTATTTTTGGTTCCTTTTTAAAAATACTTTTTATTGCCGGGCGGTGGTGGCGCACGCCTTTAATCCCAGCACTCGGGAGGCAGAGGCAGGCGGATCTCTGGGAGTTCGAGACCAGCCTGGTCTACAGAGCTAGTTCCAGGACAGGCTCCAAAGCCACAAAGAAACCCTGCCTCGAAAAAAAAATACTTTTTATTTAATTTTTTGTTTTTGTTTGTTTTTGAAGACAGGGTTTCTCTGTGCAACAGTCCTGTAGACCAGGTTGACCTGGAACTCCTGGGATCCACCTGCCTCTGCCTCCCAACTTAGTTTAGTGCTAGAACTAAAGGCATTCACAACTACTGCTCGTCTCTTTTTAATCTTTGACAATATCATAAGCATATATATTTTGGTCCTACTCTCCAACTCCTCATTACTTTTTTTTGCTTTTTTTTTTAAATTGATATTTATTGAGCTCTACATTTTTCTCTGCTCCCCTTCCTGCCTCTCCCTTCCCCCTTTCAACCCTTCCCCAAGGGTTGCTCTCAATTTACTCAGGAGATCTTGTCTTTTTCTACTTTCTACTTCCCATGTAGATTATATCTATGTAAGTCACTCTTAGTGTCCTCATTGTTGTCTAGGTTCTCTGGGATTGTGATTTGTAGGCTGGCTTTCTTTGCTTTATGTTTAAAAACCACCTATGAGTGAGTATATGTGATAATTGTCTTTCTGTGTCTGGGTTACCTCACTCAAATGTTTTCTAGCTCCATCCATTTTACTGCAAAGTTCAAGATGTCGTTTTTTTTTCTGCTGTGTAGTACTCCATTGTGTAAATGTACCACATTTTCCTTATCCATTCTTTGGTCAAGGGGCATTTAGGTTGTTTCCAGGTTCTGGCTATGACAAACAAAGCTGCTATGAACATAGTTGAGCATACGTCCTTGTGGTACGATTGAGCATCCTTTGGATATATATCCAAAAGTGGTATTACTGGGTCTTGAGGAAGGTTGTTTTCTAATTTTCTGAGAAATCACCACACTGACATCCAAAGGAGTTGTACCAGCTTGCATTCCCACTAGCAATGCAGAAGTGTTCCCTTTTCCCCACAACCTGTCCAGCGTAAGTTATCATCACTGTTTTATATCTTGGCCATTCTTACAGTTGTAAGATGGAATCTCAGAGTTGTTTTGACTTGCATTTCTCTGATGCCTAAGGATGTTGAACATTTCCTTAAGTGTCTTCCAGTCATTTTAGATTCCTCTGTTTAGGTCTGTACTCCATTTTTTTTTTTATTGAATTATGTGATCTTTTGGTGTTCAATTTCTTGAGTTCTTTGTATATTTTGGAGATCAGACCTCTGTCTGATGTGGGTTTAGTGAAGATCTTTTCCCATTCTGTAGGCTGTCGTTTAGTCTTGTTGGCCGTGTCCTTTGCTTTACAGAAGCTTTTCAGTTTCAGGAGGTCCCATTTATTATTTCTGTCAGTGTCTGTGCTGCTGGGGTTATATTTAGGAAATGGTTCCCTGTGTCAATGCGTTCAAGTGTACTTCCCACTTTTTCTTCTATGTAGTAATATAGGCGGCGGGGCTGCGTTCCCAGCACCCCGGCTGCCTGCTCGGCTAGCTTATGCCCCGAAAATAACAACACACAAACTGTATTCATTTAAACACTGCTTGGCCCTTTAGCTCTAGCCCTTACAGGCTAATTCTCACATCCTGATCAACCCATCTCTAATAATCTGTGAGCACCGGTCTTACTGGGAAAGATTCAGCATGTCTAACCTGGGGGCTTGCTTCATTGCGTGTGCCTGCCCGGGAGTGAGGTATGGTGTCTCTCTGAGGCGTCTGCCCCCGAGAGGAGAGCTGTGGAGTCTGAGTTCACTTCATCTTCCTCTCAGCGTTCTGTTCTGTTTACTCCTCCCACCTATCTTCTAACCAATGAGGACCAAGCAGTTTCTTTTTATTTAACCAATGACCTTCCTCCATCACTTCTATGAGTTTCAGTGTGGCTGGCTTTATGTTGAGGTCTTTGATCCATCTGGACTTGAGTTTTATGCATGGTGATAGATATGGGTCTATTTTCATTCTTCTACATGTTGATATCCAGCTATGCCAGCTCCACTTGTTAAATATGCTTTCTTTTTTCCATTTGATACTTTTTGCTTCCTTGTCAAAAATCAGGTGTTCAAAGATGTGTGGATTGATAACTAGGTCTTCTATTTGGTTCTTATGGCGATACCAGGCTGTTTTCAGTACTGTAGCTCTGTAGTAGAGTTTGAAGTTAGGGATTGTGATACCTCCAGAAGTTCTTTTATTGTACAGGATTGTTTAGGCTCTCCTGGGTTTTTTGCTTTTCTATATGAAGTTGAGTACCGTTCTTTCGAGGTCTTTGAAGAATTTTGCTGGGATTTTGATGGGCATTGTGTTGAATCTGTTCATTACTTTTTATAATCAAGTATAACCAGTTGTTGCTTAGATAATGCCTCTTCTCTGTCACTTAATGACATTTGGGTTATTTCCCCTTTTGTTTATTTGGAATAATGCTGCTATGGACATTCTAATGTTCTAAGGTTATTGAAACCACTTGGGCTGGTTCCATGACTTATCACTTCAGATAACTTGTTTTTGCAGAGGACCTGAGTTCAGTTCCCAGCACCCATAATGGTTACCTCACAATCACCTGTAAGCTCACCACCAGGGGATCTAATGCCTCTGGCCTCCACAGACACTTGTACTCACATGCATGCACCTTGCCTTCTAGATAGAAAATAAAAAAATTTTAAAGATCCCTTGGAAGTCCCATAATTTTAGCTGATTAAAAAATTGTTCTGAATTGGCTTTTGGAAGGTAAAAGAATAATTTTATTAAGTTTATGTTGTTTATTGATTTTTTTTTCCTTTTAAATTGAAGTTTCCAGATTTCTTGAACCTCTTTTCTGGGAGTAGGACTACCTACCTATCCTTACTGCCACGGAGGTACTGGAGATGTATAGCTCTCCCAGGAACTCTAAACTTAAGTAACAGTAACTTTAGTAATGTTTCATTTTTAATGATCAGCATGCCTTTTAAAAAAGACATAATAGGTTCAGTTAACTGTCATTTTAAAAAACGGTGACAAAATATATGTAGAATAAAATTTGCTGGGTGTGGTAGTGCAAACTTGTAATTCCCAGCACTTGGGAGGTAGAGGCAGGCAGCTAGACCAGTCTCCTACTTTGCAAGTTCCAGACCAGCCAGAATTACATAGTGACACCCTGACTTTTTTGATAGAAAGGATTTCTCTGTGTAACATTGCTGGCTTTGGACTCACAGAGATCCACCTGCCTCTGTCTCCTGAGTGCTGGTGTAGTAATAGGGCGGCGGGGCTGTGTCCCCAACACCCCAGCTGCCTGCTCGGCTAGCTTTTGCCCCGAAATAATTACACGGAAACTGTATTCATTTAATCAATGCTTGGCCCTCTAGCTCTAGCCCTTACTGGCTAATTCTGATATACCGATCAACCCATCTCTAATAATCTGTGAGCACCGGTCTTACCAGGAAGATTCTAGGTCGGAGCTTCATCGCGTGTGTCTGCCCGGGAGCGTGGCATGGCCTCTCTCCTGAGGCGTCTGCTCCCGAGCGGAGAGCTGTGGAGTCTGACCTCACTTCCTCTTCCTCCCAGCATTCTGTTCTGTTTACTCCTCCCACCTATCTTCTAACCAATGAAATGGGCCAACGCAGTTCCTTTATTAGCCAATGACCTTCCTCCATCATGCTGGGATTAAAGGCCCGTGCCACCACTGCTTTGCAACCTTGTCTTTAAAAGAAGTAGTTAGGGCTGTAGAGATGGCTCAGCAGTTAAGAACAATGGCTGATCTTTTAGAGGACCTGGGTTTGGTTAAGCACCCAAACTAGGTGACTTAAAACCACCTGTAACTCCAGTTCCGGGGATCTGATAACCTCTTGTGCCCTCTGCAGGTACCAGGCATGCGCACGTGTTGTACAGACATACATGTAAATAATTAAAGATACATGAAATAAAAAGTTAATCACTTTTAAAGGATTATTATTATTATTATAGACAGGTTTTCTCTTTGAGACAGGGTTTCTCTGTAGCTTTGGAACTGTTCTGGAACTAGCTCTTGTAGACTAGGCTGGCCTCGAACTCAGAGATCCACCTGCCTCTGCCTCCTAAATACTGGGATTAAAGGCATGCACCACCACTGCCTAGCTAAAATGTTTATTATTTTATGAGACTGTATGTGTTTGTCTTTGCACCACATGAATACAAGCACTCTTAGGCCAGAAGAGAATTTTTGGTCCCCCTAGAATTGTAGTTACAGGTGGTTCAATCAAGGTCGGCTCATGTTCCACTGAAAGTTCCAGGCTAATCTAGATTCTGAGTCAAAAATCAAACCAATATTAGATTATTTTGACTTCTCTGGGTCATTTGTGTTTCCATGTAAATTTTAGGATCAGCTTGTCATTTTTCTACAAAAAAAAAATTGACCTGAGAGTTTGTTCTAATGCTTGATTTTTCTTTTTCTTTTTTTTTTTTTTTGCTTGTTTTTGTCACCTTGACACAAGCTAAATCTCAGAAGAGGGAGCCACAATTGATAAAATGCCTCCATTAGATTGGCCTGTACACTAGTCTGTGGGTTATTTTCTTAGTAATTGATTGTGGGATGACCCTGGGTAGTGCCATCCTGGGCAGGTAGTCTTGGGGTGTATAACAAAGCAAGCCAGGAGGAGCAAGCCAGTAAGCAGCACTCCTTCTTGGCTTTGCTTTTTGTTCCTGCCCTTGCTTTCTGGATAATGGAATACAAGCTGTAAGATGAAATAACCCCCCCCCCCCCAAGTTGTTTTTGGTCATGATGTTTTATCACATGATGTAATAAATGAGTGAAATAGCCAGGCGGTGGTGGCGCACGCCTTTAATCCCAGCACTCGGGAGGCAGAGGCAGGCGGATCTCTGGGAGTTCGAGGCCAGCCTGGTCTACAAGAGCTAGTTCCAGGACAGGAACCAAAAGCTACTGAGTGAAATAGGGACTGATCAAATGTGGAGAGTATTGCCTCTTTAATAGCAGACCTGTGTGTTGCTTTTGTTATGCATGGCCCAACATGCTCATGAATGTCTGTTTTAAGTTTTTTGAACCTAATGCACAGTGTCTCAATTTCAGATCAAGTTCCAGCTTGGAGTCTTGTCAAAGTTGAGACTAGAGGGTGAGGGAAATGGCTGTTAAGTGAACATGGCTGTTTGAAAAGGAGTGTAGACTGTGAATAGTCAGGTGATCCCTGCTTCTGAGAGGTGTAGGCCAGAGAAGCTCCAATTTGAGGCTTTATACGGTGAGGTACCCTGTCTGGAAAAAGAGGGGGGTGTGGGTGGGGGAAGCTATACAACTCTTGAAATGATCCTGTCTGCTTTGAAGCAGGAGAGGGAGTGGAGGCTAGGCACTTCTAGGTGCTTTATTTAGAGAGAGAGAGAGAGAGAGAGAGAGAGAGAGAGAGAGAGAGAGAGAGAACTGGAGGTGCAGAAAGAGTGGAAATGAACAGACAGGCTTTAGATCTGGTTGCTAGAATTTTATAATTTTTAGGTTTGTTTAAAAGCCTGGGAGTGGGGCTGGAGTTTTTGGCTCAGACGTTAAGAAGTTAAAATCACTGACTGGTCTTGCAGAGGACTGGGCTGTGGTTCTCAGTCCCTAGTTCCAGGGGCTCCAGTGCCCTCTTCTAGCCTCCCTAGGCACCAGGCACAGGGAAGGACAAAGTCATTTTATGTAAAGGACACTATTTCTGCTAGCATAGTGTCCCATTAACTTTAGCCTTTGTCTTCCTCACCTAACACAGTAGAGAGCTGTTGCACTAAAAGTGTACAACACTGCACCCAGTAACAGTACTACCTCTTTAAATTTAATTTTTTTTAATATTTATTTATTTATTATGTATACAATATTCTTTCTGCGTTGTGCCTGAAGGCCAGAAGAGGGCACCAGACCTCATTACAGATGGTTGTGAGCCACCATGTGGTTGCTGGGAATTGAACTCAGGACCTTTGGAAGAGCAGGCAGTGCTCTTAACCTCTGAGCCATCTCTCCAGCCCTAAATTTAAATTTTTATGTTTATTTGTTGACTGGGATTTCTGTACCGCCTGGTTCTGCAGTCGTTCAGTCCCAAAGAAATATACAGAGGTCTACATTAATTATAAACTGATTGGCTTATTAGCTCAGGCTTCTTATTAACTCTCATAACTTATTTTAGCTCATAATTCTTGTCTGTGTTAGCCATGTGGCTTGGTACCTTTTTCGGCAAGGCAGTCAGTCACATCTTGCTTGCTCTGTGTTTGGCTTCCTCTGTGTCTGGGTGATGACTGCAGACTGAAACTTCTCTCTTCCCAGAATTCTTGTTGCCCCACCACTATTTCCTGCCTGGTCGCCTCGCCTATACTTACTGCCTGGCTACTGGCCAATCAGCATGTTATTAAAAATAATACAAGTGACAGGATAAAAGACCATTGTCCCACAGCATTTATTCCTTGATTTTGCGTGAGAGTGTGAATTTCTGGTTGTTTTATTACTTTTCACTCTTTGGAGTCCTGCCAAATAAACACACATGGAGACTTTATCTTACCTATGAACACCCAGACTTAGCTTGGCTTGTTTCTAGGCAGCTTTTCTTAACTTAGGTTAGCCCACCTATCTTTGGCTTCAGGGCTATTACCTTTCTCTATTCCTGTATACTTTTCTTTACTTCTTACTCTGTCACTTGCTGTATAGCAAAGTGTCTGGCCCCTTCTTTTCTTACACCTTGATCTCTCTTGCCTCCCAATTCCTTTTTCTATTTATTCTCTCTGCCTGCCAGCCCCTCCTTTCTTCTGCTTTGCTATTGGCCTTTGGCTCTTTATTAGACAGACCATCAGGTGTTTTAGACAGGCTCAGTGCAGCTTCACAGAGTTAAACAAATGCAACATAAAAGAATGCAACACTTCTTTGCATCATTAAACATATTCCACAGTATAGATGCATGTAACACATTTTAATATTCTATGACGTGTGTGCGCGCATGCACACATGCATATATATGTGCCATGGGACACACGTGATGATCATAGGACAACTTGGTGCTGGTTCTTACCTTCCAACATGTGAGTCCAGTAGATCAATCTCAGGGTAGGCTTGGTGACAAGTGTTTTTACCCACTGAGCCATCTCAATGGCCCACACTATTTTTAAAATTTTTATTTTTGATTATTGTGTGTTTATGATGTATAAGTGTGCACTTGTGTTTGCTATGGCTCAAATGTGGAGGTCAGAGGACAACTTATGAGTCAGTTGTCACCTTCCATGGGATTCTGAATATTAAACTCAAGCTTACATGACAAATGATTTTTACCCACTGAGCCACTTCACTGGCTCTGGTTCACGATTTATATTTATTTCTTTTATGTAAAATCAAGGAATAACTGGAAAGAGGTTAGGAAGTATTAAAGCCATACAAGCAAACATCTTCTAGCCAGTTGAAGCTTTCTCCCTCTCATGCCCCTGTTGGGCTCTTTGAGTTGTAGTCAGTGCCATGCCCCATATCCCCTAAAGTCATCTTGTAAACCAGAGTGATGTGTGTCCTGTGTTTTGTAAAGTTCTGCCCTGTTAGATTATGTCATTCATATTCAGCCACCAGGAAGCTCTCAGAGTGCAGCACAGGCTTTACTGCTTCTTCTGTAAGAAAGATAGTAAGGTTAAAGGGCTGCAACCTGAAGTTCCCAGAAAACCAAAGCAAAACAAAAAGCGTACCTGTGTGAAAGATTCTAAAAGGCTGACTTAGAACTTCTTTAATTGTGGAGAGTTAGAATGTGGCAGATCCTGAGTGAATTATCTTGGGCTACCTTTGGTCCCCTTAATAGCCATTCGTTGCCCACACGTGTATTTGGCTAGTTTTGGTATCAGGTAAAACCTCTGAACTGTCCTCTGAATAGATCACTAGACTCCACCCATCCCCAAATTAAGTGTAGCTTGGGTGACATCTGGAGCCTGTGAGCAGAGCACCCCCTGCCATGTCCCCACCGCTGTACTTGGTAAATGCTATGACAAATGTCTTCTTTCTCCTGCAGCCACCTCCATGGTGAGGCATGTCATTTTGGACTGCTGCCACTCATTTTTTGGCTCAGAATTCTTTTTCATTCCTTTTGAGGAGAGCTGTGTTTGCGTCAGCAGGGCCATAGGTGCACGGAAACTTGTTATATGGGTTATTTGCTCTTTCTCTTTTTCCTTAGAAGAAAAGAAAAAAAAAACCTGTTGTGTAGGTAAGCATTGCTAGTGGTAGTTTGATGTTTCCAGATTCAGGTTGTTAGGGTTTCTGTGTTGGACACACATGTGTCATCCAGGAATTCCCCTCCTCTGGCCTACTGGGGATTTCCTTTGCTTTCTTTCCTGTATTGGATGTCCTGTTCATTTTCTCTCTTGACTTCTGTGAATAATGAGGCCCTTCAGAAAGGGACCATGGACAGTAAAAGTAAAACTTAAGTAATCATGAATGTTAAAGAAACCTTTCTCAGCTGCTGGTGGTAGCCTTTAATCCCAGCACTCAGGAGGTAGAAGCAGATAGATCTCTGAGTTTGAGCTTTACTGAACTTTGTGTTAGGATGGGGAAGCTATATGTTCTGTGAGTCTGGTTACTGAGCTGGGGAGGAGACTGCTGGTTTTTGCAGTATTCATTGGGTTAATGTCCCCTTCAGAATGGCCTTGATTGCCCAGTGTCTGGTTTGTCTAGGCCTAAGTCCTGGGCCTGCTGAATTAGGGCCTGATCTGTCTTTGTAGTCTATGTTGGTCTAGAATCAGGGCTCTCTATACATGCCTCCTCCTATGGCCTGTGTTTTGAGACAGGGTCTTATTATGTTAGCTCAGGCTTTGTCTCTGGAATGCTGAGCATATATAGGCCTGTCTGTACTACCACCTGACCTCATTTCTTTTTCTTTTTCTGGCATTCATTCATTCATTTATTCACTCATTCATTTTAGCTGATTTTTGTATCACAGATATCCTTGAATTCCCTGTGTAGCTGAGGATGCTTTGATCTTCCTGCCTTACCTTCCAAGAATGGAATTACAGGCCTGTACCACCATGCTCTGCTCTGGACAAGGCTTCTTATAATGGGTTCAGGGATTCTTTGGGATTTAGGTTTTTGAAAGAGTTTGTTCTTTCTTTGATTTTTTTAAAAAATGTATACAGTGTTTGCCTGCACATATATCTATACCAAATTTGTGCTTGGATCCCCTGGAACCAGAATTGCATGTGGTTATGAACTGCCGTATGGGTGGGTGAGTGGGTGGGAACAGAATCTGGGTCCTCTGCAAAGAGCCACAGATAGTCTTCACTGAGGTTTCTAGTTCTGTTTTAAAAAGACTTGTATAAATATGACGTAGTCTCAAATTTGATACTAGAAAATAGGCCTGGGATTCTTAGGAAGATTAAGGGCTGGGATGTGGCCTGATGGTAGAGGGCTTTCCTAATGCATTGGAAGCCCTGGATCCAGAGTGTGCTGAGTGGGTGGAAGGAAAGAAAAGTTACACCCACGAGTGTTGGTTATCTTCATCAGTCTATGTCTTTATCCTCTGTAAACTTGAGAAGCATTTGCTACTGAGAAGATGAAGTAGCACATTCT
Organism: Microtus pennsylvanicus; assembly: GCF_037038515.1. Classification (NCBI taxonomy): domain Eukaryota; kingdom Metazoa; phylum Chordata; class Mammalia; order Rodentia; family Cricetidae; genus Microtus; species Microtus pennsylvanicus. The sequence continues at coordinate 31,626,150 of NC_134586.1, forward strand.
TCATTTTTTGTATTAACCCCCCCTCCCAGATGACAAGAAGTAGATGTCTAGTGACTAGTCAGTGAAACAATCTGAAAACTTTGCATAAAAATCACTGAGAGCCCAGGTTTAAGATGTAAGACAGAGTCTTTATAGCTTTTTGTTTACCTAGTTTTTAGTGAGATTTATACATGAGATTACTCTGTTCCTCCATTTCACTTGTCCTCTCTTTTCCAGGCTTTGTTTTTCTGTTCCAGGCTTTTTTCTTTTGCGCCCTTTGTCCAGCTTTACCCTGGGGTGATTGCCCACGTGGTAGTTGTGCCATTAGTCTTTCCTGCTGCATCTGTACAGAGTAGATGGTATGTTTCTTCCTGCAAACCCTGGGCTACTTTGCCATCTAGTGTCCTGTACAACCTGAACTTTTTCCTCTTTTAGGGCAGGTACATATTTAATTGGAAAAGGGGGAAGACATAGTGTTCTTTGAAGTGTGAGAAGATAAGGTCAGAAGTCACAAGAGAATTCAACTCCAGTAATGGCTGAAAAGGGAAGATTCGTAGATAATTTTATTGTCCTAGTAATCTGTGCTTCAGATGGCAGCAGACTAAAGTACCCCACAGCATGGGAATTGAACTGGGGTCCTGTACAAGAGCCATCTCTTCTACCCAATATTTGTTTTTGTAAATGGAATTTGTATGTGATTATAATTCTGTGTTATATTTTATAACATTTTTCTTAATAAATTTTAATATGTTATGGATTTAGAATCACTACTGTTTAGTTAGATTTTCTTTCTTTTTTTTTTTTTTTTTTTGAGACGGGGTTTCTGCAGAGCCCTGGCTGTCCTGGAACTCCTAAGTAGATCAGGCTGGTCTAGAGCTGCCTGCCTCTGCCTTCCTGTGCTTGGATTAAAGGCAAATACTACCATGCCTGGCTTTATTAGTTTTCAGTTTATTTAGCATCAGTTGACAGTTGACTTTGGTTGATTCAAAATGATCAAGGAATTGTACTTAACTGTGTGATTGGTGAGTAAACCCCTTTCACTTTAAAATCAAATCACAATTAAGGTCGTATGTTAACTAACAGTTATTGTGAGAAGAATGACAGTTCAATATAACATAGCAATGGAATGCCTGAGAGCTTGTAGACTTACACAAAGCTTTGGGTTGAGTGCCTTTGTGGTGCAGGCACTGCTCCAATAGTAGGGTATGCTAGTGAGCTCTGCTCACAGAGCACACGCTTGTACACAGTCTGTACTGTAAGCATCGCCCCAAGAGTTATTCAGGTTTGTTTGCTGGGGGAAGGAAACAGGCAATTTTGGCTGGAGTGTCAGGTAAAATTCTTTAGAAGGCAGTCTTGGTTGGAGACAGGTAGTGAAAAAGGCCATCTTGTCTGTTTCTGGGGTTTTCAATTTTCCGGGGAAGGGAATAAGTTCTGAGGTATGAGTAGTGTAGGCATGTTCTGGTGAGGTTTTTTTGTTTTGTTTTTAAGACAAGGTTTCACTGTGTAGCCCTGGCTGTCCAGGAATAGGTATGTAGACCATGCTGGCCTCACACAGAGATCTGCCGGCATCTACTTCCTAAGTGCTGGGATTACTGCCATGTTCTGAAGCCTGCTTAATAAGTTTAGGGAATATCTTTTCTTTTCTTTTCTCTTCTTTTCTTTTTCCTTCCTTCCTTCCTTCCTTCCTTCCTTCCTTCCTTCCTTGTTTTTTTGAGACAGTTTTTCTGTTGTAGCTTTGGAGCCTGTCCTGGCACTTGTTCTGTAGACCAGGCTGGCCTTGAACTCACATGGATCCGCCTGTCCCTGACTCCCAAGTGCTGGGATTAAAGGCGAGTGCCACCACTACTTGGTGGGAATATCATTTCTATTTAGTAACTGTGAGGGTTAAGGCAAATAATAGGAATGGTGTGTGGGTGTGTGTGCGCGCGCGCACATGCGCGCGCAGGTGTGTGCATGCATGTATGTGTTCATGCATGCTTTGTACACTGCCTCACAATAGAGGCTCCTGGTGAGTACTAGCTGTTGCTAGATAGACAAAACAAGTTTCTGACTTAAGGCTTAAAGGGAGATTTCTCTGTTAACCTTATAGTTTTCTGGAGAACCATTTACTTGCTGACTGTAAGCCAGTGTGTGGGCATTAGTCTTATGCCTGACTAAACTAAAAACTAAAAACCATCGGATTGTGTTGGGGTTAAATGACTGGTTTTCAGCTTGGTTCTGCACCCAAACTGAACCCTGATGTTATAGTGGAAAATTTATGGACTTTATAAATAGATATGGAATCTGGTCGTTTTACCCATACCCTAGGAGTTTTGGGGGGGGGGCATCTGAATGATTTCTCTGATTTAAAGAGAAGGAAGAAACGATTATAAACCTAAAAATTTTACACAAATTGAGTGAGATAGTTTATGCATAAAAATAAATATAGATGGTATCTATAGTGTATCTTGGGAATTAAGTTTGCTGCTCCTCTATTGGAGGCAGGATTCCCCCACCCTAGTACATAATTCTCATAGTCTAAAATATATTGCTCATAGGCAGAAGTGATAACTCAGCATATTCACATATTGTAATAAAAGGAGAGAAATACAGATGAAAAAGTTGGGACTAGAAGCCAGATGATCCTGGCTTATGTTCTAGGTTGGCTTTGGTTTTTGGCTCTTTTTCTCTAATTTTATGGAAATATACCACTGTGTACATTTTTTCCTGATTAACTTGCTCACAGATTATGAAAATCCATACACCATAGTTTTTACAACTTTTATTTATGTTGCATTCCTGAGTTAAGTACTTTCTTCTAGAATTATAATTACTTGTCTTTCAGGTTTAAGTATTTTTTAAACTGCATCAATGGAGCACATACAGGGAGCTTGGAAGACGATCAGCAATGGTTTTGGACTCAAAGATGCGGTGTTTGATGGCTCCAGCTGCATCTCCCCTACAATTGTTCAGCAGTTTGGCTATCAGCGCCGGGCCTCAGATGATGGCAAACTCACGGATTCTTCTAAGACAAGCAACACTATCCGAGTTTTCTTGCCGAATAAGCAGAGGACAGTGGTATGTGACCCTAGAAAATGTACTTCTTCCCCCTGTGGAAAGTGGGCTGTGTTGTCTGTCCAGTTTATAGATGGGAATCTCCTTGTCACTTGGGGTCTCTATTTTTTAATTTTTCTCCCAAGTGCAGATTTATTTTATTAAATCACTGTTCTTCTCACACTCCCTACTCTGACCTAACATTGCCCACAAAGGCTTGTTTTCTGCATCCTTATTTTAGGGAGAGAAAGAGGCGATATTTCTGATAGGAGGTCAGCCAGAGCTTTCTTGGTTTTCTTCTAATAGTCCCCTCTCAGGTTTTGCTAGTAAATTCCTTCATCATTATTTATTTTATGTCTGTGGGTGTTTGTACCTGAGTATATGTCAGTGTGCCATGTGTATGCAGTGCCAGAAGAGGGCGTTGGTACTGGCAGCACAACCTGGGTCCTTTGCAAGAGCAAGTGCTCTTGACCACTGCACCACCTCTCCAGCCCTTTCTCATACTTCTTTTGTGAACTGAAGGAGCCTTCATTTGTGATGCTGGATCTTAGGTGGTCCTCCCCCCCCCTTCAAACTGATGGCAAAACTCAAAAAACAACTAAAGTATTATTTTGTTTCCTCCCCTAAAAACAAAAAGTTTCAATATGGCTATCAAAATAAAGCTGGGCCTGGCAATTCAGAACTGTTACTTTGGTTCTTGGGAGGCTGAGGTAGGATGATCTTCAGTTTAAGGCTTATGTGGGTTACTGAGTGTTTTCAGAGTTAGCTAGCATGGGCAACTTAGTGAGATCCAAAATAAAAAGTAAAACGTTAAAAAAAAAAAAAAGGAAGGCTGCTAAGTAGCTTCCCTAAGAACAGGGACAAAGTGTTTGTGCTGGTTGTCTATGCTGGCTGGTGCTTCTCCATTCAGACTGGTTCTTGAACCCAAAACTCTTTCTCTACTTTCTTTTCTACTCTGCACTCCAGATTCATAGACCAGGTATTTCGGAATTTGTAGTGCCAGTATTACATCACAGACCTTCTAGCTTGTGCCACCTCCTCTGGACCAGAACTGTGAATCTGAAGTTTACTCTTGTCTAGAGTTTCCCTCCAGGACAGGGCCCTGTGGGCTAGGTGACATGGAGCCTCCTGCTTTCCTCAGCCTGTAAGAACCTGTAACTGTGGCCTTTGTTCTTCCTGATTGAAGGCACCTTTTTCTCTCCCGTGTTGCACTATCTGTAGTACAGTATTCCAATTCTCCTAATCCCTTCCCTCTTTAGGGCTTATCGGGGCTGGCTGTAGCTGTGAGCTCATAACTAATAAAGTTCTTCTGAACATATCAGTCTGTCATGTTTCTTCCAACCTGCAGTAATTTCTGATTGCCAACAGCTTTTTCAGCTTTTTTTTAGGAGAAAAGAAAATCTTCACTAGTTAGTATTGCTTTAACTAGAAACTTAGCACATTGGTTGTGTAGTTGGCCTTCCTTCCTTCCTTCCTTCCTTCCTTCCTTCCTTCCTTCCTTCCTTCCTTCCTTCCTTCCTTCCTTCCTTCTCTTTGGGGGCCCACCACCCAGCTCCCAAATAAATACTTGGAGACTTATTCTTGCTTATAAACGTCCAACCTTAGCTTGGCTTGTTTCTAGTTAGTTTTTCTAACTTAAGTTAAATTATCCTTTTTCTTTCTTTGACATTTTTGCCTCTGGGCTTTTTACCTTTCTTTATACTATATGTCTTTCTTACTTCATGGCTGACCCATGGCATCCTCCTCTCCCTCTCCTTTTTTCACTTCTAGCTCTTCTTTCCCCTCCTATTTATTCTTTCTACCTGTCAGCCCCACCTATCCCTCTCTCATGCCTCACTATTGGCCATTCAGCTTTTAGAGCAGTAAGTGTTTTACGCAGGCACAGTAACGCAGCTTTACAGAGTTAAACAAACACAACATGGAAGAATGCAACACTTTGTATCGTTAAGCAAATATTCCACAGCATAAATGAATGTAATATATCTTATATTAATATTCCACAACATGGTTGTTTCCCACACATGGATGCAAAAATAAGTTCCTCTCTTGTCTTTTGTTAGTTGCATCATCTAGACAAGTTACCTAGTATTTGAGCCTCTCTTAACTTTTCCAGCCCAAGGAGCATACTTTTAAGAGTAGCTGACTCATTAGTGCAGCTAATAGTGTTTCTGAGTCATTTATTCATCTGGTAGTCCTTGGCAGCCTTTGTTGGAGCATAGCAGGTGGATGGGAGTTTGACATCTTCTGCAGCTTATGAAAAGCTTATAAAGGATGTTAGTTTCTTCTATTTCTTTGGCAAATATGAACCACCTTTCTTTGGGAAACCAGTGATGGAAGGTGTCTTTTGGCAGGCAGCACCCTCAGGCAGCCAGCACTCTCCCCATCCTAGGGTGGCTCCACACTTGGAAGCCAGGATTTCTCTCCATACAACTCAGTGAGACATCATTTAACTACTTACAGTGTGTATCCATGGGAGTAGGAGAAATAGACGGAGGATGTGTCTGCCTGAAATAATTTTAGAAGAATAATTAGCCTTTAAATGTTCCTTGTCATTTTGTTTTCTAAACATGCACATCTCTCTGGCTGCTGCCACTGCTTCTCATTGTTACTGGACAGGTGAGTGACCAGAGCTGAGAACTGCTGCCCTTACAACCACCTGACAGACAAGCATAGACACGGGTTCCTGGGCTGTATCCCAGAGTTCCGAAAACAGACTCTTTGGATGTGTTGGTACTGGAGGCTAGGGAATCTATTTCACAACCCCCTTGGCTGCTCCCATGCTGTCTGCATGTGAGAATGTTAGTGGAGTAGAGGACCGTTAAAGAGCTGTCTAGCTCAGAACCTGTGACTTCTAATACAGGTAATAAAATAACCTCACATCACTTTACAGTCTTGAAAGCCATGCTTGCAGCATAGGTGCAGGTCATGAGTCTGTCAGTGTGTGAGTTTAGCACTCTTTGCTGTTTTCTCCCCTCATGTCTTTATAGCTCAGATCTCTAGTGCAGGCATGTCTGCCTTGTTTTGCTGGACGTTAGTAAGATGCTGTAAGGGTAAGTAACTGTGAAAGTAGAGAGACAATAACAGTTCTGCTATGTCCATCACCTGGCTTACCCTTAGCTGATCATAGCAGTTCTATATGTCTGTTTCCACCCACACCTTTTCATTTGTTTTGATACAAACCCCAGATAACATGTGCCTGAACTAGTTTGGTATGTGCAAGAAACTTTTTCTTTAGGCAGGGTCTAACACTGCAGTCCATGCTGAGCTTAAACTCAAAATAACTATCTGCTTCAGTCTCTTGAATATTGGAAATAGATACAAGCCACCATGCCAGCTATAAGGAACCTAAAAGATGTTAATGGTATTTATTTTTAAATAGGCAACAAGATTTATAAGGACTGGGTGACCTCTGCCCCTGTCTAGCTCCCCAGTTCTTCCCCCTCGTATTCCTGTGATAAAGAGAATCCATTAACCTGGAGAATCAGTTGGACTCTTCCACAGCCAAGGAGGAACTCTTACAGCTTGGAAGAACCTTTTGCTTTCCTCTGACATAATCGGTCATTTAGGAGAATTTCCTCCCTGATCTCTGTTACACCTGGATTATCTGTCCTATACCTTCAGACTTGGTTGTAGTTCTCCTTACTATCCTATCTGTACTCTTCGAAGACTGGTGACTGGTCAGCTAAATCCCTGTTAGTGGTCGGCAATATAAAAATAAGGCCATTTGAAAAACTTAAACACGAGTTGTCATTGTTTAGGTTCTGTCTCGCTCCTTCCTACTAGTTTCGTCTCTACTTTGTGTTCAGATGTTGTGGTCTGTTTTGAGGTCAGACATCCTTGCTTTGCTTCTTAAGACAGCACTATCTGAAATCAGCTAGAAAGAGAATGGCCAAGTAGGGCTGAGATTGCTTCCGACCTGGTTATACAGTTAGCCAGGGTATGGGGCCATGCAGTTAGTTCAGAGCCACTTCAAATTGTCCTGCTCTTCTTGCTGGCTCTGCTGACTCGACCTACTTTTTTTTTAAAAAAATTAATTTCCTAGGCTTTGAAGCTAAAATATCTAAACCCTTTAAGAGATTATTCAATATTTTAATGCTGTAGGTACAAGTACTTTGCATTGCGGCTCCAGGTAGCAACGAAGCTTCTGAAGTGTGGATTAGGGCACTGTGTGGGGCACATACTGCCCAGTCTGTCTGGTGCATATTGGTGTCTGTCACTAAAGCCAAGCAGGAGCTCTGCTCTTCTATTTCCTACTCATCTCACTACCTTGAAATTTGTTAGGAAGATCAGCTTTCCATTTGTTGAACGTAGGCAAGATTTTATTATAGAGCGTTATCTCACATTTGTTTCCCTTCTGCTGATGCTCATGCTCCTGTGTACACTTGCAAGTGAAGGTAGTTAGAGATGTTACACCGCCCCCCAACACTTAATTAAAATTTATTTTGTGTGTGTGTTGTGTCCATGTGTGCATATGCCTGTCCCATGGTGTAGTTGTGGAGGTCAGAGGATGAGTAATTCTGGGAATCTGTATCTTCTTCCGCCATATTGGTCCCAGGAATGGAACTTCGGTTGTCAGGCTTGGCAACAAGTGTCTTTCCCTGCTGAGTCATCTCACTGGCCCTCAAATACCAACTCTGTTGTTAATAGCAAGACATACATCTTTCCAAGTCATACAATGTAATAAACATGAATTGGTTTCCCCACTTTTAAAATAGTCTTATTCTTTGTATTGTTCTAATAAAAGTATTTTCCTTTAGTTAACGTGTCATGGACAACTGTTCCGGGGATAATAATACAGGGGATGCATTATATGCCCCAGGCTGATGGTCTGTGTGCACTTGCTTGCACTCACTGCTGGATACCATTGCAAATAGTATGTCATAAATCTATACCATTTTACAGATGGGTGTGTGTATTTCAGTGCTCATCCTTGCAAGTGGCTTCATAGCCTGTGTTGGTACTAAAAGTTATCTTTTTGTAGGTCAATGTGCGCAATGGAATGAGCTTGCACGACTGCCTTATGAAAGCTCTCAAAGTGAGAGGCCTGCAGCCGGAGTGTTGTGCAGTGTTCAGACTTCTTCAGGAACACAAAGGGTAAGAGTGCAAATCAGTCAGCACCTTTCAAAACAGTAAGGATTTCATAGCCTCAAATAATTTGTTTCACAAATGCTTTGTATTAGATTCCCAGGGATTATTAGTGTATGTGTATACTTTAGTTTTTAAAATATCAATTCAAAAAATTTGCTGCTGAGAACTTGATATTATTGCCTGGACATTGTCTTGCAAACTATAATGCACAGGACATGCTAGTAGCATGCTCAGTGATGGAAGCAGAATTGTTAGAAGGCATATTTTTGAGTGAAAGAATGTTCCTAGTATTTGCCACACTGAGTGGGTACTCTGAAAATGTTTGCATTGTTTTTTATAGTTAAGCTGGAGGGATGGCTTATTAATAGTGCTTGCTGCTCTTGCAGAGTACTCGGGGACAGTTCCCAGTACTCAAATCAGGTGCTTCACAACTGATTGGAGCTTCAGTTCCAGGGGAGCTGATGCCCTTTTCTGGCCTCCAGGAGTACCTTCACACACATGGTGCATATACATGCACTCAGAGACACACCAAATATACATATTTTTTTCTTTTTAAAGAATACTATCTTTGACCTGAAGAAATACCCCAGTCAATATAGTGCTTTCTTTGCCATCTGGTTGCCAGAATTAACATAAAACCTTGGGTATTGGTGTGCCCTTGTAACCTCAGCACCTATTGGCAGAGACAGGCAGTTAGGTCCCTGAAGCTTGATGACCAACTTACCCTAGTTGTTGAGCTCCAGACTGGTGAGAGAACTTGTCTTAAAAAAACAAGGTAGATGGAACTTGAAGGATAACATCTCAGGTGACCTTGCTACATATACCACTCACTGCAGTCCTATAGAGATGTTCTTGTCATTCATTCTTTGTCAGCCAAACCTGGGGAAACCTTTGACTTTGACCTCTTTGGGAAGCAGTGCTGCTGTTATTAATCTCCTACTTGTTTTCTTTGTAGTTCTGAGTTCTCCAGCTGGAGAGCTTATCCTCCACCTGTCTCTTTCTCTGCTTAGTCAGCAGTTAATTTTCTGATCTTCAACACGTCATCACCTTTAGCTGCCTTTATTCCCACATTGGTCCCCAAGCTGATCCATAGACTTCCTTTTATGTCTAGGGAGATTCTGAGACAGGGGCTTGGTCCACTCTTCTCCAAAGCTGTGTGACTGGGAACTGATCTCAGTTTTCTTCAGGACAGATAGCTCCTACTGCCTGTGCAGAGTGGGGCTGCCTTCCTGGTCTTCCTTAGGACACAGCAGTACTCTAGACAGATACCATCTCCCTACCTTAAGGAACAGATTGTTGCCTGTTGGGTAACCAGAAGAGTGGCTTGTTGGCTTCTGGCAGGTGATAAAGGGGTTTGAGTGATGTTATGTGTGTTACATTCCTTCTTAACTGGGAATGTTCATTTTCTACAAATGGGAGATTAACTGAACAAGACAGGTTTTCCTTAAATTGCTATGATGTCCTATCTGCTTGTTCTGGGCAAAGAAACAGCGTTGTCAGTTAATTTTAAAGACCATTTTGTCTATAGCTTTTATTTTTATAAATTCTACAAACAACTTTGAGTTAGTAACTAATGGAAAGGGCATCTCTGTTTGCATTATGTTCATGCACATTCAGATTGAAGTGGCTGTTGAACACTAAACTTGAGCACTGGAAGCTGGGTGGTGGTAGCACACACCTTTTATCCCAGCACTTGGTAGGCAGAGGCAGGTGTATCTCTGAGTTGAAGGCCAGCCTGGTATCCAGAGCTAGTTCTTGGACATGCTCCAAAGCTAAGGATAAACCCTGACTCGGGAAACAAAAACAAACAAAAACCAAACTGTACTGTAGTGACTGTACCTCACTTTATGGGATCTTGGGATTTTAGTAGGATTTTAATATTACAGTCCCTTTAAAGACATAGTTACCCTTATCATGAGCTTGTTTTATATCATTGTTCAAAGGGTTGTTCTAAGAGTGTAAATTTTGGAGTCCAACAGACTTGGATTCCAACAGGCCTGTCACTCTGTGAGCAGTGTCTCTTCAGGGCCCCAGTTGGCTTATTTTTAGGGTGGGACCAAAGCACCTGCCAGGTGTGCTTAGACAACATGCAGTAAACAGTAGACCTGCTCTATGTCCTGAGCCTTATCTGCTGTTCCCTCATATTATGCTTTGGATAATTTTTAGTAAGAAAGCACGCTTAGATTGGAACACCGATGCTGCCTCTCTGATTGGAGAAGAACTGCAAGTGGATTTCTTGGATCATGTTCCACTCACAACTCACAACTTTGTAAGTTTCAGTGCCATCTTTCTCTGCCATTTTGTCTCTTGGCTGTGCATGGTTGACATTTCCCAGAAGCACTAGACATGTGCATAGTTACTTGCTTTCAGTTCTCCCTATGTGGTCGTGTACAGTGGGCAGTTTAGAGTCCATTAACAGAGGTCCCTTTGCCTTCCGTTTCTGAATTTGACAGTGTTGGAAGTATGATTCTTCAGAGACTCTTGTGAGGCCAGTGGAGAAAGCACCTTGTTGGTTCTTGACTTGTGTTATTGTAATTCTGTAATTCTGTACCTGCTTTCTTGTCACAGGCGCGGAAAACGTTCCTAAAGCTTGCATTCTGTGATATCTGTCAAAAGTTCCTGCTAAATGGATTTCGATGTCAGACTTGTGGCTACAAGTTTCATGAGCACTGTAGCACCAAAGTACCTACTATGTGTGTGGACTGGAGTAATATCAGACAGCTTTTGTAAGGCATTTGTTTTTGTTTTTTTCCTTGTAAAAATTCAGGGTCAGGCACAGAAATGCTTTTGATGATGCTCATTATACATTTTTATTGATAAGTCTGAGTTTTAGGTTTGTTAAATAATTCTGTGATCCAGAAACTATCTACTTTAGAAGCACCATAGTTCTAAAATTAGCTAGTTTTAGTGGGGCACCCTAGCTGTAAAACAGGTAGGGAGCTGGCAGATGACTCAGTTGGTGAAGTGTTTACTTTAAGCGTGAGGCTTGAGTCTGATCCAGCACTGACATAAAAGCTGGGCCCACACCGTGTGTGTAATCTCAGACTTGGGAAGGTGGAGACAGGGCTGTCCTTGAGACTTTGCTGGCCAGCTAGTCTAGCTGAGCTGATACCACAAACAGGTAGGACCCATTATCTGTCAAATAGTTACTGACAGGAATTTGTCAAGGAGAAGAACACAGGGACATGGAAATCAAAGGGCTTTTTTTTTTCCCCCTCAACTGGGTTGTGAGCTGTCCCAAGAAAGCAGAAAGTAGAGCTCTTGCTATTTCCTTTCCCTTACACAGGGAGCAATGTATTTGCACCTCAGACAGTCTGGATATAAAAAAATTGAGTCTTTGGGGCTGAAGAGATGGCTCAGTGGTTAAGAGCATTGCCTGGTCTTCCAAAGGTCCTGAGTTCAATTCCCAGCAACCACACAATGGCTCACAACCATCTGTAATGAGGTCTGGTGCCCTCTTCAGGCATGCACGCAGTCAGAATATTGTACGCATAATAAATAAACAAACAAACAAACAAACAAATAAATAGTATTTAAAAGTATTTATTTAAATCTTTTTGTTAGGAGGTAAACTAGGTACCAATATATATTTCACAGAGAAAAAATGGTTTAAATAATTGCAAATTTAAGTTAAGATTACACTTATTAAAGCCTTTTAAAAACTTGTGTTGAGAGTACAGAGTTTCACCCTTTTTGGAGCATGTTAGAAAAATGAGAGGAACATCGTCTTCACTCACAATGGGAAGGAACTGTTTAGCTCCCACAGAAGTCACTGTTGGTTCTCAGAGAATTTGAGTAGCAGAAAGGCATGTGCTTGTATTGCACTATCACTTAGGAGAACATTACTCTGATATAGCTGGGCAGCAACAGACTTTTCTAGATATGCATCCTAGCAGGACACGTGTTCATTGGCCATTTGCTGTCACTCAGTCTGTAGTCTAGTCCTTTGTGTTGGTAGTCTCTTCCAACATGGGTCTAAAGCACTTGAGGAACATGAAAAAAGAGGTTGGGTTGTAGTTCTGAGTTTTTAGGCAAGGGGCTGGTTTCTCTTAGAGAGGACAAAATCTGTAAACCAGTCTTTCCATGTTTCTTTCATTCAGGCTGTTTCCAAATTCCACTGTTGGTGATAGTGGAGTACCAGCATTACCTTCTTTGACAATGCGCCGGATGCGAGAGTCTGTTTCCCGGATGCCTGCTAGGTAATGTTTTACTTGGCACTCTTTTGGAAAATTACATTGGGTGGAGTGAGTTGGGAGCCTAAATACAAAGAAGTCCCTCTTGATGTCCTGGTGTCTGCAGACCCCTTGCTGCCTCTGTGGAACATCAAGTGGAGACCTTTCTCTCTGTGGTTCCATGGAACTTACATTCTGAAAAGTGATTTTGACTGTAGGCCCTTCTGTTACAACACAACCTCAGTCTCACACTATATTTCTGAAAAGCTTGAGATCCTGCCTTCTTCCATTTGTGGGGAATTGAGCATTTAGGGAAAGGGCTCCAAAATGAGTATAGTGACTAAGAAGAACACCAGACTTTACTTTTTTTTTCGTCTTTTTTTTAATCTTTATGGTTTATTTATTGTGTATATAGTATTCTGTCTGTATGCATGCCTGCAGGCTAGAAAAGGGCACCAGACCTCATTACAGATGGTTGTGAGCTACCATGTGGTTGCTGGGAATTGAACTCAGGACCTTTAGAAGAGCAGGCAGTGCTCTTAACCACTGAGCCATCTCTTCAGCCCCAGACTTTACTTCTAAAATGTTTACCATGGCCTACAATCCAGGTAGATAGAAATAAATCCCTTTTCTGTTATGCGTTTGAGTTTGCATTTAACTTGTGATTGCTGTTTTCTAGCTTTAACATTCAGAGTTCAGTGGAGTACACATCTTACTTAGTGACACCCAAGAATTTAGAACCTAAAATCAAATTACATTTTTATCTAAAATATCTGACTTTTAACTTATATGTGATCAGCTAGCATTTAATGACCCCTGTAAAACTACTATGGAAATAATTAAAGGCAGTATCTTAGGACAAGGAATTTGTACTGAAATGCGTTTGTGTCTGACTTGGATGAATTCTTTTTGGTAATTTGAAAACTACATTTAAGTAAGAAAAAAAAATTACTTACCTTGAAGATAAGAAGAAACTAGATTCTGAAAGCCTAAATGCAGAATTCCTAGTGCAAGGTGGCATTCAGTGAGGGAATAACTCTCTTTAAGCAAGGCCAGGCACACTCAGGGCGATATGGCCATAGACAGAACTGAATCTTTTAGAAAAGCCAGTCTTTATCCCTTGAGTTCATATGAGTATGACCTGAACAAACCTTAAATTAAGTTTACAGAACAGATGTTTTACTTTGTTTTGTTGGAGTTGGGGTGGAGTTCAGGGCCTCATCTAAGGCTTGTGCCATGCAGTGGAGTTACACATTAGTCACAGAAGCTGTTACTTGTTTCAAGATACTGGAGTTCAGACCTGGAGCCTTACATAGGCTAGGGAGACATTCCTTCTACCACTGAGCTGACATTCCATCCCTCATCCCATACTTGCTAATGTGTGTTCTGGGCTGGAACTGTCATTTCATAGGTCAGGGTTGTAGATCTAAGATGGAATACACACTTTGTTGTGTGCTGGCCACAGAGAGAAATTCTCAGTCCTATTTTTTTCTTCAATTAAATTGGGCAGAGACCAGTTAGCATCAGGTAGTAGTTTAGCAAATACTTAGCTGTTCTTAGAGACGTAAAGCTCTGAAGTATTCTGAAGAGTAACTTAGCACCAAGGAGAATTTATATGATGGATTCCCCTTTTCACAGGTGATGACAAGCATGTTTATTTTTCATTTTTAAAAATTTGCACACAAAAAGAACCCAGGCAGAGTTTTTAAATAGTGCATACTGAATGAGTGAAACATTGCATCACAGATTATATGGGTCAGGTTTGCCTTTAAGGGCCTTAATGAGGTAGGCAGTTGAAAAGACTTTGCCAGTGTGGAGGCCTGAGTGCCATTCATGAGACTCTCTTTCTTCTCCATGCCTAGTTCCCAGCACAGATACTCCACACCTCATGCCTTTACTTTCAACACCTCCAGCCCTTCCTCTGAAGGTTCCCTCTCCCAGAGGCAGAGGTCAACGTCCACTCCCAATGTCCACATGGTCAGCACCACCTTGCCTGTGGACAGCAGGATGATTGAGGTAATAGGGCCCCTTGGGGATGGTGATGAACAGCAGTAGTTAACATTGGGAGCACAGAATATGGATTTCAAAGCTGCTCAGGAATATTGCAGTATTTTCTCAGGCCCTTGAACTTATTTTTAAATCTGGTACATCCATAGACTGACTTCATAACAAGGCTAGTGTATCATTCCAGTGGGGAAACAAAAGTCCACGCTAACCATTGTGCTCTGTGTCCCAGCTCTGGATGTGAGTTCTTTGAGCTGGTATAGATAGATACATGCAGAGCAGCTTCATGTGATGAGGGTGTTGTAAAACTAACAGGTGCTCTAGAGGACTAGGTAAAGTAGGAGCTCTAGGAGCTAAGTGCAAGTGCGACATTGCCAGTCGGTGTTCGCAGACTGCCTTCTCTTTTCTTGTTTGTTCTCTTTGTTTGGTTTGCTTTCTAGCTCATCTTTAAAATCGACTGACTACACTTTAAATGCTTCCTTTGTTCTTTATTCTTCTTTATTTCTCATTGCTTTGGACTAGAATAACAGCCTGAATGCCTCTCCCAGGCCGTGCTCCAGACGGTTTTGTCTGAGGGGAAGAGTAGGTATTTTCTACATGCCTTTGCTTCTTGGGTTTAATAGGACAGACTGTCAGATGGTAGGCTATCATGGGAGACAATAGATACGTTCCTTTATAGTGCTACTCAGACTCTCGCCATGCTTTCTTTCTTTTCTATAGAGTATTTATGAGTAAAACAAACACTATACGAGTTGCTACTGCTAGGTAAATTTCTCAGGGTAGATTCTCGAAGGCAAGGGCATTGAAATAGTTTTTAAAAAGTCAGTTGTCTCTAAAGACAATGGACTGATAGTAATACAGCATCTGTACTGAGTTCAGACATTAGAAACCAAAGCATCTCACCCATTTGGTTGATGTGACCTAGAAAAGCCTAACAGAAAGTCTGGCATCCTGGCACATGCCTAGAATTCCAGTACTCTGGAAGACCTTATTCAGGACCAGTCTGGGCTACACAGTGCAATCATGTTTCAAAATCAAATTAAAAAGACACAGCAGACATGATCATGTAACTATGCTTTCTTGTTTTTTTGCAAAAATTTGTTCCTTGACACCTGCCATATTAGGTGCAATTTCTCTGTAGTTACAGATCACCTTTAACCTTTTGTCTTGCTCAGTGTAAGTTATGGGCTTTATCATAATGATTGGTCCTACATATTTAAATACAATTATAAAGTAGCCATTTTCTTTGTTTTGTTCCCGTATAAATTGTTATACACTCAAAGTGAAAATTCTCCAATTTCTAACATAAGTAGCACAAGTATGTTAATTCTGTTTGTGTCTCAAAAGAAAATTTGATTCTTGGCCTCTTTTTCCTCCCTTTTTGGTGTTTTTATTTTTGTTTTCCAAGACAGATTTTTCTCTGTGTAGCAGTTCTAGCTGTCCTGGAACTCACATTGTAGACCAGGCTGGCCTCGAACTCTCAGAGATCCACCTGCCTCTGCTTCCCAAGTGCCGAGTTAAAGGCGTGTGCCACCATGTCTGGCTTTTCTTTCTTTCCTTTTTCTTTCTTTCCCTTTTTTCTTTCCTTTTTCTTTTCTTTCCTCTCTCTTTCCTTTCCTTTCTTTTCCTCTCTCTCTTTCCTTTCTTTACTCTCTCTTTCCTCCCCTCCCCTCCTTTCCTTTCCTCTCTTTTCTTTCTTTTTCCAATAACACAATTCAGTATTTTAGACTGAATGATGTTGTTTGGCTTACACCAGTTGTAGTACTTAAATCTAGGAACACACAAAAAATTATCATGGGATTATGTGATCCAATTATAGTAATTACCACAAAATAAAATACACGGTAGAGGGAAGAAAAGGTAAGAGACATTAAGAAAAACTATCCTGCTGTGCTCTGGAATATAATTCTAATCAATAAAAATAACAGAAGAGGTCTGGGTGGTGGTGGTGGTGCACTTCTTTAATCCCAGCACTTGGGGGGCAGACACAGGTGGATCTCTGTGAGTTCGAGGCCAGCTTGATCTACAAAGTGAGTTCTAGGACAGTCAGAGGTGCACAAAACCTTGTCTTGGAAAACAAAAACAACAAACCAAACCAAAAAAAAAAAAAAAAAAACCAAACAAACAAATAACCCCAACCAACCCAGAAGAGATTGTTTGAATGACCAATGTTTCTCCCACTGGCTGCTATCCTGTTATACTTATTTATACAGTTACCCAGGCTTTTCCACCTTTCCCTCACAGACACATATCATCAGCCCTAGTTTGAGTTGTAGGGTGAACATCTGTATTTGTGTGTGTGGAGGCCAGAGGTTGATAGCAGTTATCTTCCACAATTGCCTTTCCATTCTGTGTTTTGAAATAGGCTCTCTCATTGAACCTGGAGCTTGCTGGTTAGGCTAGCATGGCCAGTCAATGAACCTCCAGGATCCTCTTGTCCCCAGTGCAGGGGTCATAAGCATGTGCCACTACTCTGCTTACATGGCAAGCCCTTCAGCAACCAAGACCTCTTCTGAGGTCCAAGGATCCAGATTCTTAAGCACCTCTGTGGATGTTTTACAGACAGGCCAGGCTCATGAATCAGAACTAGGTTTTACTCTACATTGTTAAAGATACTTGAATAGGATGGCTGAAACAGGTCCGGTGTGTGTGTGTGTGTGTGTAAGGGGGGGGGGGAGGGAAGGAGAGAGAGAGAATACAGTAGTTTGGTTTGTTGCTTTTTTACTCTTGAAAAGGTATCTTTAAAAGTCAGGCATGGTGGCACATGCCTGTAATCACAGCACTAACAAGGCTGAGGCAGAAGAATGGCAAGTTCAGGGCCAGTCTGTGCTATACAATGAGACTATATCAAAAACAAATGAACAAATAATATGGCTGGAGTGATGGCCCCGCAGTTAAGAGCATTTGTTCTTCAGAAGATCTTGGTTCAGGTACCAGCATCCACACGCAGTCTGACTGCTGTCTATAACTTCAGTTCCAGAGGATGTAACATCCTCTTCTGGCCATCAAGGGAACTGCACAAATATGGTTTGCACACATACATGCAAGCAAAACACCCATACACATAAAATGAAAAAAAAAAGCCTTAAAAAATGAATGGAAACATTTTAGTAGTAGCTTCATGGAACAAATATCTTGTTTGTTGTGGTATTACAAAGAGAAATGCAGATGACTTTCTAGAAAGACACTTTCTGAAGTGAAGTGATGAGGGTCAAGTGAGATATATATTCCACCCTCAAGGAAAATTAAAATTTAGAAATGTCTCATAGAGGGCTGTATAGATAGTTGGAGAGTTAAGAGTACTTGCTGCTCCTGAGGACCCAAGTTCAAGTCCAAGCACATGTCAGGAAGGGCATAGCTGCCTATAACTCCAGCTCCAGGGGATCCCACACTCGTCTTTTGGCCCCTATAGGCACTTGCATTCTTACATAAACACAAATCAAGAATAAGATCTTAAATGTCCAGTGGAGGTAGGTTTGAAGTAGTATCTTACTTATGCTAAAGGAGCTGAGTCTGAGATCTATGTGATGGTCATTTCTGCCACCATGGAGTCTCCTTTCCTGTCCATTTGGGTTTTTAAGGTGTAAACACACGATTCAGGCTCTGGGGTTCATGTCTTTTCCAGTTCCTATAACTTAGGCTTTCAAGTAGTACTTACCTGTGTTGAATCCAGCTTTGATCCATTTTATCCTTACTCCTACTGAAGTAAAAACGAGCCTGTTACTGGGTCTCTGTCTCTGAGTAAGCCTCAGTAGAGCAGGATCCTGAGTCTGTGCAGGAGATGCCAGTTGACAGTAACTTTCCAGAAGGTTTGTTTCTGAGTAACGATGTGGTTTGCATGAAAAGTTAAACTCACTTCACGTAGTATTTAATAGAAAACAATCTTGGAAAAATAAGTTTGGGGTACTAGGTAAACCAGGAAGTTAGGAGTATAGAAGTATACTTTATATTTTAGAGGGTTAATTAATAAGTGCTTTGTTCCTACGCCCTCTCCCCCTAAGAAAAAAGGCCTTTTCTAGTGTATCTGATCAGCTTTTATTTTCTGTTTCAGGATGCAATTCGAAGTCACAGTGAATCAGGTACTTTACCCTAGTCATGTAGTGATCAGTAATGGGCTTTTTCTCTCTATGCTGTGATCTTCTGTTGGCTTATCTACGTGCGGATTCTGTTTGTCTTGTCTATTAAGCCTCACCTTCAGCCCTGTCCAGCAGCCCCAACAACCTGAGTCCAACAGGCTGGTCACAACCCAAAACCCCTGTACCAGCACAAAGAGAACGGGCACCAGGATCTGGGACCCAGGAAAAAAACAAAATTGTGAGTATGGCCAATAATACCTCCTGCCCTTCAGGGTTCAGTAAAGATAAACTCTTGGAAATCAGAATGCACTTAACATATTTAGGGGTGGGAACCTAATAAAATATATTGAAGGAAAATGACTGCCAGTATCCCCTGGCGTGTTCACATTCTGTAGGTTGCCATTTGGCTACAGCTCAATAAACTGGCATCTCCTCAAGGACAGAATTGTAGCTACAGTGACAGTGTCCATCTTTAAAGGACAGACGGGGGTGGGATGACCCTTCCTTTGATAGTCCTGCTCCCAGCAGGCTGTTGGCATTCTGTGG
The DNA here is from genome assembly GCF_037038515.1 of Microtus pennsylvanicus. Classification (NCBI taxonomy): domain Eukaryota; kingdom Metazoa; phylum Chordata; class Mammalia; order Rodentia; family Cricetidae; genus Microtus; species Microtus pennsylvanicus. The sequence goes on from NC_134586.1 coordinate 31,645,048, forward strand.
GTTGTGAATGATCTCCACTTGTTTCAGAGGCCTCGTGGACAGAGAGATTCAAGCTATTACTGGGAAATAGAAGCCAGTGAGGTGATGCTGTCCACTCGGATTGGGTCAGGCTCCTTTGGCACTGTGTACAAGGGCAAGTGGCACGGTGAGTTTGGGACCTATTTCCAGCTTCAGGGATCTAGCGGTCAGGTTTCAGCAGAGAGGGCTAGGGCCTTCCTGGTTCACAGTGGCCTTCTCTATGGGGATTTGATCACACCTGTCAATCAAATCAATTCTGAAATGTCACAGCATTCTAACCTTCCTTTAGTGTGTATAATAAAGTTCTAATGATGCTGAGAAACCAGTGACCAAATATTAGCCCTGTAGTCAGGTAGGTGTCATTGCTGCTATTTCTTCTAACTAAGCCAGTTCTGCTCTGGGACATGCTTCTTCACTGAGCAGGTGTTTGCTGCTTTGGTGGAGCACCCTAGACACCAGCAGCTGAAGGGACCTTAAAACGGGTACAAAGAGCAGGAGCTGCCAGCGTGCTCCTGCATGTTTACATTCTGTAAGTTGCCACGGCCATGCAGGAATCTCCCTTCCTCAGCCACTAGGACCTGCCACTAGGGCACACGTGGCTTAGGGTCTGTGTGCTTGCTGGACAGGTGACTTCAGCACTGCACCTTCTCTACTCAGATAAGCTGCATCTTATCCAGCAGCCTGTGTAGTCAGAGACTGCGGGTTCATTTCCCGGCTGCCCAAACCCGAATAATCACACAAAAACTATTATTAATTACAATACTGTTTGGCTGATGGCTCCGGCGTATTTTTAGCTAGCTCTTGTATCTTAAATTACCCCATTTTTATTAATCTGTGCATCACCATGAGGTTGTGGCCCATCGCTAAGGTACTGGTCTGGTGTCCTCCTTCAGGCAACTACATGGTGTCTGACTCTGCCTTCTTTCTCTTATCTTTCTGTTCTGATTTCCTGGCTGGCTTTACTCTGCTAAGCCATTGGTCCAAAAAGCTTTATTCCTCAACCAATAAAAGCAACACATACATACACAGAAGGACTTTCCACATCAAGCCTGTCTTTGGTGCTGGGCAATGCCAGTTACCAGGTCAGCTATAGATGATAAAGCTGTAACTCACAAGAAGTCAGACTGAAGCCTCATGGGAACCTGTCTAGAACAGACTGCCTCAAGACCACATTCCTCAGGTTGAGGATCTATCCATCACCAGGGTGCTCTCAGCTGACTCAGACTTTGATTGTTGGTGCCTTGGTTACCTTGACTTTTTTTTTGAGACAAGATCTTGGTATATGTGGCTTAGGCTGGCCACCTACCTCAGTTTTCAAAGTGAACAGACTTATAAATATTAGAGCTGGGTGGTGATGGCACATGCCTTTAATCCCAGCACAAAGGAGGCTGAGGCAGGCAGATCTCTATGAGTTTGAGGCCAGCCTGGTCTACAGGAGCTAGTTCCAAGGAAACCCTATATCGAAAAGTCAAAAAAAAAAAAACCCACAAAGTTGAGGTCCTAACTAGGAGGTAGTGGTACACTCCTTTAATCCCAGCACTTAGGAGGAAGAGGCAGGTGAATTTCTGTGTTCAAGGCTAGTCTGGTCTACAGAGTGAGTTCTAGGATAGCTGGGACTACACAGAAATGCTGCCTCTAAAGTCCTTAAAGGGTTTCAAGAAATTTTGTTATTCTCGTTAATATATCTAATATATAAAACATATTTGAATGTGATTTACAACTATCCCTGGAAGTATGTTGTCTCCTGGGTGTTTCTGAAACTGTAGGGAGGTTGCCTGGATTGCTGCCTTGGTGGTTGTCAGTATTCAAGTGAGACACTAGTATGGACCCACCCAGCTTCCTGCCCTTCCTGGCTCCAGCATATTTTTCTTCCTCTTCTTTTTTTTAAAATTTGGCCCTGGACATGAGACTAACTTACTGACCTCTACTCTACTTCCTCTGAGAATGAGTTTTAACAGTCAGGTGTGTGTGCAGGCTGTGACACAGCAAGGGTTCAGTACTCCCATTGCTCCTTCTGGCAAAGGACCCTCTCTGAGCTCGCTCAAGGGCCTGCTTCCTTGTCAGTTTGTACTTGGTGTGCCACTCATAGCCCTGGCATTGAGTTCATCCTCATAAACTTAAGGCTGTAGAGCTATCCCATATGGCTCCCAGCATCATGTGGATGGAAGCTCCTTGAAGGCCTTTGTGGCCCAGTGTGAGATGAATAGCCATGATTAGCTGGGAGATTTGTTCTACCTGCAGACACATATGTTCCTTGAAAAGTGCTTCCCTATATTCCTTAGAAATAAGGACTTTTTTTTTTTTTTTGAAAGAGCTTGCCATCAAAGCATGAGGATCCAATTTCAATCCCCAGCACTTAGATAAAAATTCAGCTGTGGTTATATTGTCGTGTCATCTCAGTGAGGTAGAAAGGGGCTCACTAGGGGCTGACCCTAGTCTAGTCCTGGGTCCTAGTGTCAAATAAAATAAAATAAGGTAAATCCTAATGTATTTGAAAAATATAGTCTATTTACTGAGTGTAACTAACTACAAATTAATTTGCAGGAGATGTTGCAGTAAAGATCCTAAAGGTGGTTGACCCAACCCCAGAGCAGCTCCAGGCCTTCAGGAACGAGGTGGCTGTCTTGCGGTGAGCCCACCCCTAGAAGCAGCAGGGTTGGGTAGGGCCGGGTTGTGCAGGTCAGCACCTGCTGTGGGTTCTGAGGGAATGCTCCTTTAAGGAGGAGGGAACTCCTTCCAGCATCATGTGCTGGAAGCCAGAAGAGCCCTATGCATGGACACACCTCATCTCTGTAATCAATACTCAACAGTCCAGCTGTGTGGGGTTTGGCGTGTGGTAGGGGAATTGTTTTTCCAGGCATCTTTTTATAGCTAGTCTGCTTTGCTCTGGAGCCCAAGCCCTAGCTAGCCCTAGTTACTGAATCACTCTTAGGTTTGTAGGGATGATCTGGACAGGGGTGGATTCCACAGATGAGGGGTCCTGTGCAGAGAGCAGCCTCTGTAGGCAAGGCCAGCATGGAGGTGAAGGCTGGGCTTCAGCTGACTGCAGGCAGTGCTCATAGTTGTGCTTTCCCTGCTTCTTCCCCCAGCAAAACACGGCATGTTAATATCCTGCTGTTCATGGGGTACATGACAAAGGACAACCTGGCCATTGTGACCCAGTGGTGTGAAGGCAGCAGTCTCTATAAACATCTGCATGTCCAGGAGACCAAATTCCAGATGTTCCAGCTAATTGACATTGCCCGACAGACAGCTCAGGGAATGGAGTAAGTAGACAGTTTGGTGAGTCCTTGTGGGAGCTGAACTGAGTGGCACCTGGGTGGGCTCTTCGACACTGGATGATGCACGGGAAGCTCCCATTCCTCATCAGCCAGGCCTAGCCACTGTTTGTAGGAACCTTGGGCCCAGGCCAACAGGAACGCCCTCTGCTCACCAGTACTTCTGTCAATTAAAAAATAGTGTATATTTGTGTGGGTCTGTGTGTAGATGTGTGCACGCGTGCCAGTACTCAGGAGCTGGAGTCATTCATGAGCTGCCTGATGTGGGTGCTGGGACGTCTTTGGATGAAATGTGTGGTAAAAATTATGGCATCTTCCCTATTTTTTTGTTTGCAAACCCTATCCAAGTTGCAGTATGCAGGGCGAATTGCTACCCAGTTAGCTGATGGGCAGTGAGGCTTGAGTGAAACTGTCAGTGCATTTACACTGTCTGTACCCTTTCTATAGGTGACAGGCTTGGGCTGGGAAGACAGGCTCCTGGGTGCCTAATAGTTAACTGATTGATTTTTCTCCCTCACAGCTATTTGCATGCAAAGAACATCATCCACAGAGACATGAAATCCAACAGTATCCTTTGGTATCAAGTTCTCAGCTTAGGGACCCAAAGGATCCCTTTTCTCATATATGGTTCACAGTGCTTGGGGAAAGCTTCTTAAAGGAAAACACATGGGCCTACTGCAGCCTCCAGTGACTGTATCCACAAGACTTCCTTAAAGTCTTTTTTTCCCCAACAGTGATCTGGAAACAATTCCTTTTAGAGTGGAGATACAAAACTTAAACTCGGTGAATTATACAAAATCTTCTTGAGATACTGCTGTACATACAGAAGAGAAAGTAACTACAAGCCAGATTTTCAAGATTTTGGATTTATTTCCCATCCTCTTATGCACTGCTAGGATGTTACCAGCAAGTCCAAAGTGGTTGCTGCCTCTTGCTCAGCCATTCATACAGTAGATCAATGTGGTATTTGGTGGAAGACACAGATATGAAGATCCTTTCAAACTAAGTTATGACACAGGGCAGGAGAGCTAAAACATCCTTGTGGTAAAACTGTAAAGGTATATTATTGGTCTTGCCATCTGAAAGCAAATTGTTTCTAGTGGTTCTTGGACAGGTACCAAGAAAATGCTAGATCAATAGCTGCACATCATGTACCAAGAAGTGTGTTAACTGAAATAAAGACACCACACCTTGTATAGTAACTCTATAAAATTCCAGGGATGTGACTTTGTTTTTTGGCTATTTTCCCTGGCAAAGGCCAACTCTGAAAGCTTTTATGTAGTCTTTCCAACCATAACAGCCCTCACTGCAGTCAGGGAACCATTGTGAGAACTCTGGCAATTGGGATAGTAGATCTGCTCTCATTATACATTCTGGGACTGGAACTACTATGACTACTTTAGTAAAAAACTCCACTAATCTCCTGACCTCCGCAACCTGGAATCGGTGTCAATTCAGATTGTTTCCTTTTCTCCACTGTTCAAGATCTGAAATTGCTACATGTTGTCCTGGAATGTACACGAGTCAGCCTAGAGTCCACTGTTAGAAACCGTATTCCTTGTTCCTCATACCAACTGTGCACCTTTTATGCTGTGAGACGGTACATGGTGTGGCAGTGTTAAGCTCAGCTGTGCTGAATGTCTGTGCTGGATTAGTGGCCATGGCCACTTTGTTACACTTTCCTGAAGTAAGATTTTTGTTTTTTTAGCAGCTAGGCAATGCTCTAAGATACTAGCACAGATGTAAGGTTTGAACTCCCATGGACCAGCAGGTCACAAAGTTAGACCAAAATGACCATTACCCATATGTGAGCTGATGGAAGTCACAGGTAGACCAGTTCCAGCAGGTATTTGGTGCTGAGTGCGAGTGCCACATGTAGGTGAAGTCTGGGGTCCTGCCTTCTGGAAGATAACTAATTTCAGAATTTGATTTAGTAGCGAGGTGAAGGAGGTAGAATGAATGCTAAACTGTCAGTCTCCTTAACAAGCATTGAGATATATTTCTCCATGAAGGCCTCACGGTGAAAATTGGAGATTTTGGTTTGGCAACAGTGAAGTCACGCTGGAGTGGTTCTCAACAGGTTGAACAGCCCACTGGCTCTGTACTGTGGATGGTGAGGAAGCTGGCCCCACACAACTTCCTGAGTATGATGCATGTGCTGGCCCAGAGCTGGGTGCATACCAGTTTTGGGAATTTGGTTGATCCCTGGTATCAGCAACAGAGGCCAGAGCCCGGGGGTTTAATCTTTGGGGAAGAGCTACCCTGAGCTAAGGCCTGGACTCCTTCTGACTAGTTGGCTCCTGAATGTCTCTGGAGCCCATCACCCAGGTACTAACATACTTTGTCCTCATAGGCTCCAGAGGTAATCCGAATGCAGGATAACAACCCGTTCAGCTTCCAGTCTGACGTCTACTCCTATGGCATTGTGCTGTATGAGCTCATGACCGGGGAGCTTCCCTACTCGCACATCAACAACCGAGATCAGGTGATCTGAACAGGGCCTGGCAAAGCAGCGAGGGGCTGTGAGTTTCAGTGTTCAAACGAGTTTGCTCAACTGTTTCCTTCTTTAGATCATTTTCATGGTGGGCCGTGGATATGCTTCCCCAGATCTTAGCAGGCTCTACAAGAACTGCCCCAAGGCAATGAAGAGGTTGGTGGCGGACTGTGTGAAGAAAGTAAAAGAAGAGAGACCTCTGTTTCCCCAGGTTAGCTCAGTAGTTCAAATATGATTGTATTCTGAGCATGCAGATGTGGTGGGGAGTGGACCTTCTGTGTTCCACAAGCTCTTGTGTGCTTTGGACACTTGACTGAAAGGTATGGCTGGGGAGATACCAAGTCCATCTAACCCGAGCACACTGGGGCCTTGTTTCAGATCCTGTCTTCCATTGAGCTGCTTCAGCACTCTCTGCCGAAAATCAACAGGAGTGCCTCTGAGCCCTCTCTGCATCGGGCAGCCCACACGGAGGACATCAATGCTTGCACGCTGACCACATCGCCGAGGCTACCGGTCTTCTAGCTGATGTAGCTGTCCTTAGGCCACCAGGGGAAGAAGAGTCAGCAGGCACCACCACTTTGTTTCCTTGGGGGCAGAATGCATGTTTTCAGAGAAGCTGCTGCTAAGGACCTAGACTACTCACAGGGCCTTAACTTCATGTTGCCTTCTTTTCTACCCCTCCTGCCCTGGGAAAGGAAGCTGTCCACCATGCTAGCCTGCTCTGATCCAGAGGTATACAAGTCAGCTGAGTATTTTTAGGGCAAGAAAATGGCCTTGGAGAGAAGTCAAAGTGGCTCGCACTCTGGCTGCTGCAGGGACAGTCGGGAACTTGGCTTGCTGAGCCCATCTGCTGCAGGGCACAGACAGTGGTGCAGTGCCAGTGCCAGTTTTGCACATGGAGTCCTGGCCACCTGGGGGAGCCTGCTTTGGTACTACAGAACTTCACTTTGTGAATCGTGTCTAAGGTGTTCTGTGTGGACGGCTTTCCAAGAGCGGTGCTCCACCTTCGGGTAGCCTCCCACACGCTGAATCTGTCTTCCAGGAGCTGCCCCTATGGGGTGGGCTGCAGCCCAGCCTATCTCTAGTCACATCCTTGTCTGTAAGAAAGCCAGGAATACAGGTTTTCTTAATGATTTGGGGTCTTAATTTTGTTTTTATTGCGCCTGACAAGATACAGTTATCTGATGGTTCCTCAATTATGTTATTTTAATAAAATAAATTAAATTTAGGTTTAATGGCTACTGACTCCTTCAAAAGTAATACTGATTTCACAGCATGGACACCTACTTGTTTCTTGTTTGAGGGTCTGTGCTGTGTGAGCCTTCTCTGCATTTACATGAACAGCCAAGCAAAAAGCACACAGGTTTAAGGAGCATACCCACACTATAAGGAGTGAGCACATTTATAAAATATTTGATATCTACAGGGCTTTTTACAAAAATAAATTCAGGCTTAAAACAAACTTGCTCTGAATTACAGTGTTATACACAGTACTACATTTACAGGCTGTTTTGGCCTCATGTCCCCTCAGATACAAGTGACTACTGGGTCAGGACCACAAAAACAGTGTCGAGCCTACTTTACAGGAGAGAACGGGCAGTCTGAGTGTGACACCTCAGTGTCTTACGCTCACTGCAAGGGGAAGATGGTGATGGGGTTTCCCTGGAGACCTTTACAGACAGGAGCCACCCTTTAACTGTCAACTGCACATCCCCACTGACTTGGGGCTCTGGAGGGAACCGATCAAGCCTGACCATCCTCAGAGAAGTAGCCGTCGTCTACACTATGGTGCAGCACCAACACGACCATGGTGACCATGTGCTCTCCAGAGCTGCATAAATAAACCCAAAGGCTCACAGCAGGCTACATTAGAGATGAGACGGTCACTGCAGAGGAGCCCTCCACAGGGCTGGCGACACCTTGATTAAGAGAAACTGATCTGCTCCTTTATGAGCAGCTCCAAGTTTACTGTTACTTAAGGAAGAAAGTCACAAAAGAAAAGATGGCGGTTGGGTTTCATTTAAAAGCAATCAATTAAAACAGCTGGACCATGTAGCTGGTCCCCGAGAAAGGGGCTGGAGGTACAACAACTAAGAGCTCAACTCTAAACGTAGTGATTCCATGGACTTGGTTATCTTATGTCCTTCCCTTCACCAGGGCTGTGAAAGTGGAGCATGAAGAGACCAAGGGGATTCGCTACCACTCACATCCAGGTACACCACCTTGTCAGTGACAGGCTTCCGCAACCTGCCTTGGAAAGCTGTGACCGCAGAGCCCAAAATGAAGGTGTCAGCACCGAGTCTAGGTCTCTGATGGCTCTACTCCAGAAAGGTGCATGAAGAGGTCTCCAAGCTCCGTCACATCGACCTCCTCTGTGCTGGGGACCTGCTGGGTTTCTCGATTTTCGATAAAATCCCAAAGCCGCACTGAGTTGAAGAACTGCAAAAACAGCCAAAAAGCACACCTGGGTCAGTGGAGTGCCAGCTTGCTTTGCTTTTGTTGACCCCACTGCTCTGCTGCCAAAGCTATTAAGAGGGGTCTGGGCAGTAACTAGAATTATCCCAAATCTTCCCTAGCCAGCTTACCCTCACGGTGCCTTCAGAACTCAGCTGCTTCCGAGGTTTCTCTGGCTCTGCCAGCCGCCCATCAGGGTAAGCATGGCGGTAAAGGCACTTGCTTCCAAAGGGACAGGTCCCCTTGCCTTGTTCAAAGTATTTACATGCCTTTTTCCTGAAAAGCACACACACAAAATAATTGAATGAATGATGAAAGAATCAGAGGCTGGTGGAAAACTGAAGTTCAGCTACAGTCTTACTGCAGCCCCACCTGTGACACTGGGGAAACCTAGGCTAGTAGAAGTGAAGTGGGATTCTGATTTCCAAGCTGGACAATGCTGCTGGGATGCACTGCAAGGAGGCTGTAGTGCTCCGAAGCAAGGGCAGCCCTTCTCCCAATCCCAGCAGCTACAGTGACTCTGCACCTGGGCCAAGTGAGACTTAGTTACTCCAGGTGCCGAGGTCTGAAGCTGATTTGCGTGCTCTGCTCAAGTCTCCCAAGTGAATTTAGTTCTTTCCTCCTGGTCAGGAATCCTGTCACAGCAAGAGGCAGCCTAGTAAAGCATGTCTTAGATGCTAAAGCTACAGGTACCTTCTACTTTTAGAACCTATCCTAACTCTTCCTTGTCCCTTTGGCTGCCTCCACTGTTCTGGGATTTTATTTTTTTATAGCTTGGACATTAAGGTCTCTCAGGGTCCTTCAGTAGCTTCAGAACTGCCTTCTCAGTGGGCATGGTGGCCTACATCTGTAATCCCAAATCTCAGGAAACAGAAGCAGGAAGGTCGCCATGCCACGAGTTTTGAGGCCAGCCTAGTCTATAAAAAGCTCTAGCCAGTCAGGGCCCATATCAAAACAAACCCCTTGGATGGTGTGGCACACACCTTTAATCCCAGTACTCGGGAGGCAGAGGCATGAGGATCTCTATGAGTTTGGATCTCTGCGTTTGATGCCAGCCTGGTCTACAGAACTAGTTCCAGGACAGCCAGGGCTACACAGAAACCCTGTCCAAAAACAAAACCAACCAGCCAAACAAAAACCAAAAAAGAAACAAAACCAACCAACCCACAAACGAAAACCCTGCCGTCCCTAGGCTCCACTCTCACATGGCTTTCCCTTTTCTCCTCCAGCCCTATCTATCTGCCTACAAAAGTCAAAAGCTCCACCTTGGTTACCTCACTTGGTGTTCTCCGCTCTCACATCCATCTAAGCTATTGACAAAACTCTAAAACCTACTGGCCCTCTAATTTTCACTGTCCCATTACCAGGGACAGTCGTGTCTTCTTTGACATCCCCCCTTTCCTACTAGTAAGTCTCCAGCCTAGCCCACAAGGACAGGGTATTCAGGACCACATGGCTTTTTTCTTGCACCCAAGGTGGCCCCAAGTGCTTCCTCTGTTCTGGCATAAGGCACTAATGAAGAAATCTGCCACCACACTGGCCTATCACACTTTGATGAGAGATGATCTCACTCATCTCTGTTCCCTGGTGGCACTTGGCAGAAGTTCATGTTCTGGAGACTGCTCAAGAACATCCACCAAAGGGACACACTGCCACAGCCAGGCAAGGTCAACAATACTGGAAGGCCTTCTAAACAGCAAAGCAACTTTCTAAGCCCAGCCAGCTCTGTCCTGCTCCATCTGCCCTCTTGTGGATGGACAATCATATGACACAGGGGAAAATGGTAAAGTGGGTAAATATTAGGTACAGTGATATTTCATTTGTATTTTAATAAATAAAGCTTGCCTGAAGGTCAGCAAGTAAAACAGCTACCCTGGTCAGCCTTACAGACCAGGCAGTGGTGACACACACCCTTAATCCCAGTAGCCACACTAGTTTGCCATAGAAACCAGGCGGTAGTGGTGCACACCTTTAATCCCAGCACTAGAGAGGAATATAAGACAGGAGGAGACAGCTTTCAGTCAGTCTCATTCTGAGATTCCTGGAGGCAGGATCACCATTTCTGACTGAGGTAGAGGTGAGAGCCACTGACTGGCTGCTTTGCTTTTCTGGTCTTCAGGTTGAATCCCAATATCTGTCTCTGGGTTTTTATTAATCGTGCTACAATGAAGCTATAGTAATTATATAAATACAAAAATTTGCAAAACAAATAACAGGTAAAAAGCAAGAAAAAAAATTGATTTTTGGCTAGTTATGATGGTGTATGAGTTCTAGGCCAGCCAAGGCTACACAGTGAGAGTGGGTCTCAATAAAAACAACAGAAGAAAAAAGGAGCAGATGGGAACGGGGCAGATGGGTAAGGGAAGGGGTGTGAGGGGAGGAGGGGAAACTGGTAGGTATGAAGAATAAACAAAAAAAATGTTATTTAAGTAAAAAAAAAACTTTAAAAGTGAGCTTTAAATGGCAAATCTGATGTTGCCATATGGGCTTTGTAATAATATAAACAGAACATACATGTTATAAGGCAGAATATTCTCACAGAATATTCCTTCTTTTAAAAAGAAGCCAGGCATGGTTGTACATGCCTGTAATCCTATCACTAGGGCAGCTGAGGCTGAAGGCTGAGGTCAGACTAGGCAACAAAATGTGCTGCCATGACAAGTACACGGGGGTCACTTCTCATCTGCACTTCAATTAAGGCGGGGCGCCTTTGCTTTATTCACTTGACTGCTCAGTGTTTTCCTTTCCTAGAGTGTGAGCTGTGTGAGGCTGGCACTGTCAGCTTGAGGGATGTGTCCCCTGCAATGGACAAGGCCTGTGAGATGGCAGATCCTCAACAGGTACTTGTTCAATGCTTGGACAATCAGAGGAGTCAAATTAACCTCAGCACCAGGGCTCATCGTAGAACTCGTCTGCTTCCTCAAGGCTTTGCTCAGCTCTGCAGTTCAGAGCCCAGCAAAGTGCCTGACAGGAGTAAGAAGCTCTGATATCCATCCACTGGGTCCACACTCTTGGGAAACCTGAAGATGACAGAAGCTAAAACCACACCCAACCATGGAGGTACCAGAATCCCCAATGAAATCAAGGCACTTACCCCATTCCCTGTTTGAAAGCTTCAATCAATTCATTCTTTTTATTCTGATCTTCTACCCAGTACACACTTGGAATTACAAACTCTGATATCACACGGCACTCTGGACAAGACCTGAGGAACAAACAAATCAAGTCTGTAAGGGAGAAAATAAATCATGAATCCTTTGCACATTCCACTCCGAAACCCCTTGCTCAAATGTATGGCCAGAGACATAAGCACCATTATCTAAGAGCAGCTTGTGCTGATGAAAGCATTCGACTTAGCTGGGCGGTGGTGGCGCACGCCTGTAATCCCAGCACTCGGGAGGCAGAGGCAGGCGGATCTCTGTTGAGTTCGAGACCAGCCTGGTCTACAAGAGCTAGTTCCAGGACAGGCTCCAAAACCACAGAGAAACCCTGTCTCAAAAAACAAAAACAAAACAAAAAAAAAAGAAACAGATTTGAGGCCGGGCAGTGGTGGCGCATGCCTTTAATCCCAGCACTCAGGAGGCAGAGGCAGAGGGATCTCTGTGAGTTCGAGGCCAGCCTGGTCTACAATAGCTGGTTCCAGGACAGGCTCCAAAAGCCACAGAGAAACCCTGTCTCGAAAAACAAACAAACAAAAAGAAAGAAAGAAACAGAGATTGGCGCATTCATCAGGGATAGCCAATAAGCACACAACAATACTCATTATCCTCAGTGTACCGAAGACCAGATGACAGCGAGATACACTTTACTCCTGTAAGTGTTGGAGAGGATGTAAAGAAACTGAAATCTCTATCAGCAGCTAAGAGTAGGAAATGGCTTCAGTTAAAGGCCAAGCTACTGTGAAGCTCCTGGGATCTACGTGAGTGCTCACTAGCTAGTGAACAGGTTACAAGCTGTTCTCAGAGAACGCACCCACACAGCTTGCTCATCAGGGGTGGCCCTGGGAACATTCGCTAAGGCAAAGGCCATGTAAATGACAGGCAGAGTAAGGGATTTATAGAGAAAGAACCTAGGCTGGAGGCTGCCTGACAGAAGACAACAGGAACGAGCAGGTGGCAGTCCAGGTTGGGGATGATGAAGTTTCTAAAACTAGGCTTCATGTCAGCAGCAACTGGAAAGTACTGGGCATGGCAGGACTGTACTCTCAGTGAAGTACTGGGCACGGCAGGACTGTCCTCTCAGTGAAGTACTGGGCACGGCAGGACTGTCCTCTCAGTGAAGTACTGGGCACGGCAGGACTGTCCTCTCAGTGAAGTACTGGGCACGGCAGGACTGTCCTCTCAGTGAAGTACTGGGCACTACAGGACTGTACTCTCAGTGAAGTACTGGGCACGGCAGGACTGTCCTCTCAGTGAAGTACTGGGCACGGCAGGACTGTACTCTCAGTGAAGTACTGGGCACGGCAGGACTGTACTCTCAGTGAAGTACTGGGCACGGCAGGACTGTCCTCTCAGTGAAGTACTGGGCACTGCAGGACTGTACTCTCAGTGAAGTACTGGGCACTGCAGGACTGTCCTCTCAGTGAAGTACTGGGCACTGCAGGACTGTCCTCTCAGTGAAGTACTGGGCACGGCAGGACTGTACTCTCAGTGAAGTACTGGGCACTACAGGACTGTACTCTCAGTGAAGTACTGGGCACGGCAGGACTGTCCTCTCAGTGAAGTATTGGGCACGGCAGGACTGTCCTCTCAGTGAAGTACTGGGCACGGCAGGACTGTCCTCTCAGTGAAGTACTGGGCACGGCAGGACTGTCCTCTCAGTGAAGTACTGGGCACGGCAGGACTGTCCTCTCAGTGAAGTACTGGGCACGGCAGGACTGTCCTCTCAGTGAAGTACTGGGCACGGCAGGACTGTCCTCTCAGTGAAGTACTGGGCAAGGCAGGACTGTCCTCTCAGTGAAGTACTGGGCACGGCAGGACTGTCCTCTCAGTGAAGTACTGGGCACGGCAGGACTGTCCTCTCAGTGAAGTACTGGGCACGGCAGGACTGTACTCTCAGTGAAGTACTGGGCACGGCAGGACTGTACTCTCAGTGAAGTACTGGGCACGGCAGGACTGTACTCTCAGTGAAGTACTGGGCACGGCAGGACTGTCCTCTCAGTGAAGTACTGGGCACTGCAGGACTGTACTCTCAGTGAAGCTGCTGCACACACGCAAGTTCCCCAACAACATGCACCAGGTATTAGAGAGTGGAGGGGAGCCATATCCCAAGGGAGAATCAACCCTGTTATTAAGGTAAAAAGCCCCAAAGCACAAAAATGTTACAAAGCAACTAGCCTAAAGCAAACATGACTGTCCTGAGTCCACCAGGTCCACAAGACAGAACCCAGCCGGCAACAACTGATAGTTTTACAAATTCCAACATGGAGAGACAGGTGAGGCTATCACTTAAGACAGGCAGGTTGACGTGTACAAGCTCACAGCTGGGGCCTGAGCTCTAGAGGGCAGCAGTCCCCATGCCCACAGAGAAACCCAGCTGCACTCACTTTATGATCGGGTTTTCAAACTGCTTTGCACATCTCCACTGGCGGATGCAGGACAGGCAGTAGGTGTGGCTGCAGCTGGAGAGAATGCCAAACCTCCTCTCAGAAGCAGATGCCTTCTCCAAGATCACCTCCATACAGATGCTGCACACTTTGTCCTGGCTTGCCTGGAAGGCAAAAGCCTTTTCCATCTCGTGTTCAAATGTCGACATACACATCTGAGGACGACAGGGAGGAACCCAGGAGTTGCTCAGTTACATAGTCACAGGACCGTGTAAAAACAGTACCCATAGTCCCTGAATTCAGGACACAAAGATCTGACCACAAAGTGGACCTCAAGCCACCTTGTCCTTGTCCCAAGTTCCCTAGTAGGATATGATCACTACCAGCTTACAGCCATGGAGTTCTACAACACTTAGATCACTGTGGGAATTGCAGCATTCATGAGCACTGGGTCACAGGTCTCCTGGCTCTTCTGGATGTCATGCCTATTCTATGCCATACCAAGCAAGTAAATGTTAAGTAACTGTGACCCAGCTGAGTGAATTCAAGTGAATAAAGGCAGATGAGAAGACCCAGACCCCTGCTTTGAGTGAGTGCACAAAGCAGTGCCCTCGAATAAAGAACAGAACCAATCTGATTTCCGCAGCTTGCTAGCCCACTGCCCCATGGAGGCTGGACTGCCAGGAATGCTGTCTGCTGGCATGTGCATTAGCAGCCCTCCTGGGACATAGGCCTCCTCTGTCAAGAGAGGTCATGACCATTTTATCCCACTGGGTAATTACCATGTCCTTACAAGAGGTGACCTGGACTCTAACACTGTAACCCTGGAATGAGCACAGCCTAATGTGAGACAGCCTCTAGATACCAGGGACATTCACAACCTTTCAACATTTGGCTCCAAGAGTCCATGATAAAAGGGACTAAAGAGATGGCACAGCAGTTAAGAGCTCTTGTTGCTCTTCCAAAGGATTTGCATTTGGGATCCTACTCTCATTGGGCAGGCTCAACAACTGCCTCTAACTCCAGTTCAAGATTCTACACCTCCCTCACCCTATAGGTACTCACACGCTTGTGCATACACACACAGACACTTAGGCACACAGACACACACAATTAAAAGAAAAGTCCATGATAAAGATTTTTCAAAGTTTCCAAAATATTGGCTGCCTGGAGCCCCACCACAGAGATGTGTAAACCTAGGGAGGGAGGGTGAGAGACGGGTGCTGCGTGGTACAGAGGGCAAGCACAGGCACACGCACTCCTGAGTGGGGATTGCTTTCTATACTTTGCATTTCTTTTACTCTGAGTTTTCTCAAAGAATGTACTCGATGTTCTGTGAAATGAACACATTGAAGCTTCTTTTTAAAAAATTATTTTTCAGCCGGGCGGTGGTGGCACACGCCTTTAATCCCAGCACTCGGGGAGGCAGAGACAGGGGGATCTCTGTGAGTTCAAGACCAGCCTGGTCTAGTTCCAGGACAGGCTCCAAAGCTACAGAGAAACACTGTCTCGAAAAACAAAACAAAATTATTTTTATTTCTTTTTAATTTTTATTTCATGTGCTTCCATGTTTGCCTGCATGTATATCTGTGTGAGAGTGTCAGATCCCCTGTAACTGGAGTTACAGGCAGTTATGAGCTGCCATGTGGGTGCTGGGAATTGAACCCGGATCCTCTGGAAGAACAGCCAGTGCTCTTAACTGCTGAGCCATCTCTCCAGCACTACTTTGCATTTCTTAAAGCTTAATGATTTATCTCATCACTATTACTCGTGTGTGTGCGTGCGCACATGTGTATGTACACGAGGTTCTTGTGGAAGTGAGAAGAGCATGTCAGCAGTGGGCGCTGGGAAGCCAATGCTGGTCTTCTGCAAGAGCAGCAAGTATTCTTAATTGCTGAGCCATCCTTCTTTGTCCTAAATAGTCAAAAAACTGATAAAACGGCAACAGGAAAGGAACTTGGAAACAGTAAAACTAAGTCAGATACACAACACAGGCATTCTGGCAGAAAGATAGCTGTGAGACTCCTGATCTGTCCCATGGTACATTCAGGTTTCTTAAAATGAGTTCATGCTAAGGTTTTCAAGTTACCTTCTCATGAGCTTTTCTTTGTTCTGGGTCAAAGGGGTGTAAGACTTGAAGCCTGCAGATCTCACACATGTCCCCATGCAGGTAGACACAGGCATCTCCAAACCGGCACTCCCCAGCAGCAGCATAGGGGCACAACTGCTGCTCACTGCTATACGAGCTGCTGGCCTCCAAGTCGTCCAAGCCACTCCTGATGGCATCTAGATAGGAATGGGGCTTCGTCTCTGGGCTGGTCTGAGGGTCACTGCAGCCACCTGGATTATTCACCGTGCTCGGGAGAGTCTTGTCTTCAGCCAGGCCAGTGAGATCTCAACACAAAATGCACACATACACACACATGAGAACAGGCTCACCTTTCATGTAGGTACTAGTCTAAATTAGGAACAGTTAGAGAAAAGTAGACCACAGAACAACAGTGCAGAGGCTGGGAGATGGCCCAGGCAGTCAAGGGCTGGCCATCCAGAACAAAAGAATGAGGTCTTTTTATACAGAACGCAAAGTTGTCAATATACAGACCATTTAATGCTTAAACCCCAAAACATGAGATCCTGAGGGGAACAAGCCCAAGAGCTAGGAAACTTTCCTGAGGCCCAGCAGCACAAAAGCCTTTACCACTTGACGACTTCTTTCTCACAAACCTGGTCTCGGCCCAAACCCCTTCCTTGCTCTGTGTCTGAAAATGCTCCTAAAGCAGTCACTACCAGGACATGACATCAAACAAGAGAAAAGTGACATGTCTCTCGCATAAAATGCCAGCTTCAGTCTGGCATAGCTTTAATCCCAACCCTCAGGAGGGAGAGGCAGGTAGATCTCTACGTTCAAGTCCAGCCTGGTCTACAAAGAGTGTTCCAGGACAGACAGGACCATAGAGAGAAACCCCGTCTCAAAAGACCAAAAACAAGCAAAACAAAAAGACTCAGCTAGCTTCAAAATGAACAGCGTCTCATCAGTGGGTGACCCCTGTAAGAGGCAATTTCACAGTGAGAAAAGACCACTCTGACGGGCCCAAAGTGAAGCTCAGCCCAGCTGTGGAGATGCACCTCTGAACCTCTGCAGCCTGTTTTCAGGTCAACTCTGGGTCCTGGGGTGCCAGGAGCTTCCTGATGAGGAAGCGTGGCAGCAAAGGCTGCATTCACTCACTGCGGTCTCTGAGCACCAGCATCTTCTTCTCCCGCTTCCCTGGTTCATGCAAATGTGTTCTCGTAGCAGATGTGGCAATGTCAGGAGAAGGGTGAGGATTGGACAAGCTTGAGGAGGGCACAGGGTGGGGTGCAGGGCCTACAGCTCCACCTGCTGCAGCTGGGGGCTTCGTATGGTCATATCTGAACAAGACACAACAATGTATCACGGTCATGCAGGCCCAAACACCTACACCCCCCCCCCCCCACAAACACTACCTATATTCCCAGCCACCAACAACTGGACTCACTGAGGTGGAGTGGACAGGGTCTATTTCTGTACTCTTAACCAGAAAAGTCTTTTGGAGTCATTTAACCTGCTACCTATACCCACAGCTAAGTGTCCCAGTAAGACTGACAGGAATCCACCCACTGTCCAGGTCATCTAAAGAGAGCCTTTGACACTTACACTACCAGGAGGCGTTTTGGGTAGGAACTCCAGGATATACTGACTGGAGTGGGTGGATGGGTTGGGGAATAGCAGGTGGCTGACTCAAGCTCTAGAGTTCTGCACACAGCAAGGACTAACTGGGGTCTGTTCTTCAAAGCATGGAGCATCTCAGTGTTGTCCCGCCCAGAGCAACATGGGCTGTGTGTGTGCATGAATGCCATAAGCCTGTACACCAGAATCACTCAAGCATGAACTGGAAATGGCTTTAAAATAAATGGCACGCCACCTTATGACACAAAAAACCCCTGATGAGGAGACGGGCTGGTGTGATGTGGGAGTCTCCTCTGTATGCTGTGAATACCATTGGTTAATAAAGGACTGCTTTGAGCCCATAGCAGAGCAGGGCAGAAACAGCTAGGCGGGGAAAACAAAACTCAATGCTGGGAGAAAGGAGGCAGAGTCTGAGGAGAAGCCATGGAGCTGCTGCTGGAGACGGACGTGCTGAAGCTTTGCTGGTAGGCCATGACCTTGTGGTGATGCACAGATTAACGGAGATGGCTTAAATTAAGATGTAAGAGCTATTTTGTTTTGTTTGTTTGTTTTGGTAGAAAAAGACAAGATCTCCTGAGTAAATTGGGAGCATGGGGACCTTGGGGGGAGGATTGAAGGAGGGAGGGGAGAGGCAGGAATGAGAGCAGAGAAAAATGTAGAGCTCAATAAATATCAATAAAAAAATGTATATAAAAAAGATGTAAGAGTTAGCAAATAAGAAGCTAGAGCTAGTAGGTCAAGCAATATTTTAAATAATATAGTTTCTGGGCCGGGCGGTGGTGGCGCACGCCTTTAATCCCAGCACTCGGGAGGCAGAGGCAGGCGGATCTCTGTGAGTTCGAGACCAGCCTGGTCTACAGAGCTAGTTCCAGGACAGGCTCCAAAGCCACAGAGAAACCCTGTCTCGAAAAACCAAAAAAAAAATATATATATATATAGTTTCTGTGTGATTATTTTGGGGCTGAGCAGCCAAGAACCAAGAAGTGGTCCCCCCGCCAACACTGGTGGCAATGGGAAAGTCTATGGTGTGTTATATAGGGTTTAAAAGAAAAATACCAATTATTAATATTCTAAGTACAATTTTAAGTTTAAAACTTCCCCTCATTAAGACCACGCTCAGGAAGTATGTATATGGCATACACCTGTGTTCCCACCACTGCGGTTAGAGCAGAAGCTCAAGCCAGCCTTGGCTACATGGCAAGTTTGAAGTCAGCCTGGGAGGCATAACACTGCCAACAAAACCAATCACAAGCCCATTCTCCACACACAGCCTCACTTCAGTAGCCACAGTCGTGGCAGCCTTACCTGCAGCGTGCACCATAGGCGCAGTAGCCCTTCTGGTAGTATTTGCAGATGGTGGATGGCTTGCTATTCGCCAAGTCATGTGAGAACAAGCACTGGCTGCCTTCGCGACACACGCCATGCATAAAATACCTGAGGAGACAAAGAACAGCTGAGTCACGCCTTGGGGAAAGCGGCTTCTCAAGAACTACATGCCAGCCCCACACATACTGCGCTCTTTTCCTTGATTCTAAACAAAGTGATTTTCCACGCACCACAATGACCCAAGACTAGCTCTTCAGAAGAAAAACGATTTCAAATGTTTCTATATTAGGGGCTGGAGAAATGTTTAGTGGTTACTAGCACATGCTATTTTTGTAGAGGAGTCAGTCTTTGTTGCCAGCACCCATATCTTAGCTAATAACTATCTGAATCTGATGCCCCCCCCCCTCTGGTTTCTTTCATCACTGGATGTGTGTGGTGCATAAAAATATATGCAAGTAAGCATTCATACACAGAAAATATCTTTCAAAAACCCGTCTACATGGATAAGCTCTTGATTTATGTTAAATATGTGAGATATAAGTTTCACAATTGGGAAAACATGTTAGGAAAACTCACTCTCCCCATCCTCCCAGAGCTCTGGGAGTTAAAAGATGTCTGACTGGGCTCAGGCCAGGTCACAAAGCCCTCTTCCCTATCCTTGCTGATTCACCTGTTAATGTGGAGAGAACACCACCTACTGCTTCATGAAGTTGTTACAGTCAGCCCCAGAGACAGTGTGGCGTCAGACAATATACGTGATGCCGGGTATGGTGGCACACGTCTGAAATCTTATCACTCTTATGACACTGGGGATTTAGCTCTGTTCGTAGGATGCTTGCCTAGCATGTTCTAAGACATGAGTTCCACTCCCAGCACAGAATAAATCAGATGTTGGGGTACATGCCTAGAGTCCCAGCACTCAGAAGAGCCAGGAGGATCAGAAATTGAAGGTCACCCTTAGCAACATAACAAATTTGAAGCCAGCTTAGACACGAGATCTTGACTTAAAGAAAAACGGCTGGATGGTGGAGGCGAACAACTTTAATCCCAGCACTAGGGAGGCAGAGGCAAGGGGATCTCTGTGTGCTTAAGGCCAGCCTGATCTACAGTGAGTTCCAGGTCAGTCAGGGCTTCACAGAGAAAACAAACAGAAGTCTAGAGCAGTGATTCTCAACCTGTGGGTCATGACCCTTTTTGGGAGGTCACATCATCATACATCCAATATATCAGATACTTACATTATTATTTGTTAACAGTAGTAAAATTACAGTTATGAAGTAGCAACAAAATAATTTTATGGTTCATGTCATCACAACATGAGGAACTACATTAAAGAGATGCATTGGTAAGAAGGTTGAGAATCACCGGTCTAGAGAGATAGCTCAGTGGTTAAGAACTCTGGCTGCTCTTCCAGAGGACCTGGGTTTGATTCCCACCAACTGTAATGACATGGCATTACAGTTCCAGGGGGACCTGACACACAGGCTTCCTCAGGCACTGCAGGCATATGGTCATACATACAGGCAGATCACATATAATATACACATATAAACAGAAGTAAAAAGAAAAGGAGAACCAGAGTGTACACTGGGCACAAGGGATAGTTCTGGGATGGTGGACATAACAGCATATATTCAAACTTAACTACTGACAACACTAAAAAACAAAACAAAACAAAAACCAGGGCTGGAGAGATGGCTCAGAGGTTAACAGCACTGGCTGCTCTTCCTGCATTCACAAGGTGGTTTAGAACCATCTATAATGAGATCTGGTGCGCCCTCTTCTGGCCTCCAGGCAAAACACTATATTCATAATAAATCTTAAAAAACAAAAACAAAAACAAAGCAACTTTGACACACCTCTAACAAGTTTCTGTAAGTTACAGCTCAATAAACCCTTAAAGACCTGGGAGGAGGGGAGGATGGCTAGATAAGCAAGCAGAACACAAGGGGTATGGTTGGTAACCAGGTGGTCATCACATCTGGTCATCAGACTTCAAAATATGGTAAAAGATATAAAAGACATTTTTTGAGACAACCCACTATGTCTTGAGTATGACTAGGCCATGGTCATACTGGTAAAAATGAGCATTTATTGAGGCTGGTGATGTAACTGGGCTGGCAGTGTGTTCACCCACTATGCAGAAGAAGCATCACTGGGAGTGGCAGTACTTGTGTACTGTTAGCTCTGGAGGGGGAGCAGTTCAAGGTCACCCTTGACTACTAGGGAGTCCATGATGACCCATGCCCTAAGTTCCAAATAAAGAAAATTTATTGACACAGAAATTGAATACAGCTGAAAAAAACAGATTATTGCTGTGAAATAACCCTTCTGTACACTATGTGGATATATGGTGCGGGAGAATTATCTGTATTCTGTCAATCATGTATTTTAATAAAACATTGATTGGCCAGGCAGGAAGTATAGGTGGATCAACCAGACAGGAAGTAGAGGCGGGGCGATGAGAACAGGAGAATGATGGAAAGGAGGAAGCCCATTCCTCCCAGTTCAGCCTAGACCACTGAAGAAGCAACATGTGAGCTGCCCTGCTGAGAAAGGTACTGAGCCACATGGCTAACATAGATAAGAATAATGGGTTATTATAAGCTACAAGAGCTAATAAGAAGACTGAGCTAATGGGCCAATCAGTTTATAACCTAATGTAGACTCTGTGATTTTCTTTAGGGCTTGTCAGTTGTGGGGTACAGGGCAGGACAGAAACCTCAAGCAGGCCCTCATGTTACAGATATATGTTGCTATGATTGGCTTAATTAACAAGCTGACTGGCCAATAGCTGAACAGGATAAAGTTAGGCGAGAAAGTCAAACTGAGAATGATGGAATGAGGAAGGGTGGAGTCAGAGGTGTTGGCCAGTCAGTTGGACACACAAAACAGGATATGAGTGCCAGAGCATAGATTAATAGAAATGGATTAAAGTTGCAAGAGCTAGTTAGGAACAAGCCTAAGCTATTGACTGAGCATTTATAATGTATATTAAGTTCTCCAAATCAGTTATTTGGGAAGCTGCTGTCTATTATTTGAGAACAACATAAATCCATCCACACTGAACCACAAAGAAGAGAAAGTGAGAAGCAGCTTTGAATGCATTGGCACAAGAGAACACTTCCTAAATATAACCCCAGCAGCACAGACACTGAGGAAACAATTAATAAATGGGACCTCCTGAAACTGAAAAGCTTCTCCAAAGCAAAGGACATGGTCAACAAGACAAAACGACAGCCTACAGAATGGGAAAAGATCTTCACTAAACCCACATCAGACAGAGGTCTGATCTCCAAAATATACAAAGGACTCAAGAAATTGAACACCAAAAGATCACATAATCCAATAAAAAAAAATGGAGTACAGACCTAAACAGAGGGATCTAAAATGACTGGAAGACACTTAAGGAAATGTTCAACATCCTTAGGCATCAGAGAAATGCAAATCAAAACAACTCTGAGATTCCATCTTACAACTGTAAGAATGGCCAAGATCAAAAACAGTGGTGACAACTTACGCTGGACAGGTTGTGGGGAAAAGGGAACACTTCTGCATTGCTAGTGGGAATGCAAGCTGGTACAACCACTTTGGATGTCAGTGTGGTGATTTCTCAGAAAATTAGAAAACAACCTTCCTCAAGACCCAGTAATACCACTTTTGGATATATATCCAAAGGATGCTCAATTGTGCCACAAGGACTTGTGTTCAACTATGTTCATAGCAGCTTTGTTTGTCATAGCCGGAACCTGGAAACAACCTAAATGCCCCTTGACCAAAGAATGGATAAGGTACATTTACACAATGGAGTACTACACAGAAGAAAAAAAAATAACAACATCTTGAATTTTGCAGAAAGATGGATGGAACTAGAAAACATTTTTAAAAATAAGAATTATTTATTTACTGTGTATACATTGTTCTGCCTGCATACCAGGAGAGTGCAACAGATCTCATTATAGATGGCTGTGTGGTGTGGGAGAATTGTCTGTATTCTGTCAATCATATTTTGAATAAACACTGATTGGCCAGGCAGGAAGTATAGAGGCAGGGCGATGAGAACAGGAGAATGCTGGAAAGGAGGAAGCCGATTCCTCTCCCATTCCTGCCCAGACCACTGAGAAGCAAGATGTAACCTGCCTGGCTGAAAAGTATTGAGCCATGTGACTAACATAGATAAGAATAATGGGTTAATATAAGCTACAAGAGCTAATAATAAGATTGAACTAATGGGCCAATCAGTTTATAATTAATGTAGACTCTCTTGTGTGATTTTTCTCTGGGACTAAATGGCTGGGGGACCAGACAGGACAGAAGCCCCAACAAGCCCGGCCCTCATGTTACAGTTGTGAGCCACCATGTGGTTGCTGGGAATTGAACTCAGGACCTCTGGAAGAACAGCCAGTACTCTTAACCTCTGATCCACCTCTCCATCCCTAGAAAACATTATTTTGAGTGAGGTAACTCAGACACAGAAAGACAATTATCACACATACTCACTCATAGGTGGTTTTTAAACATAAAGCAAAGAAAGCTAGCCTACAAACTACAATCCCAGAGAACTTAGACAACAATGAGGACACCGAGACTCACATAGATTTAATAATCTACATGGGAAGTAGAAAGCAGAAAAAGACAAGATCTCCTGAGTAAATTGGGAGCTTGGGGACCTTACAGGAGGGTTAAAGAGGGAAGAGGAGAGGCAGGGAGGGGAGCAGAGAAAAATGTAGAGCTCAATAAATACCAATAAAAAAAAGAGAGGGTGGAGAGCTGGGCATTGGTGGTGCACGCCTTTAGTCCCAGCACTCAGAGCTCTGGGAGTTCAAGGCCAGCCTGGTCTACAAGAGCTAGTTCCAGGACAGGTCCAAAGCTTCAGAGATAACCTGTCTCAAAAAAAAAAAAAAAAAAAAAAAAAAAAAAAAAAAAAAAAGAGGAGGAGGGTGGGTAAGAGGAAGTGGAGAATAAACTCAATATCTCAATATATAAAGGGGTGAAAACTTTAAAAGCTGGTGAGACCAACAGTAGACTGGTGGAATCTAGGCCATCATGTGTTTTCCTTATTTCAGCACCTGCACTTC
The DNA here is from genome assembly GCF_037038515.1 of Microtus pennsylvanicus. NCBI lineage: Eukaryota > Metazoa > Chordata > Mammalia > Rodentia > Cricetidae > Microtus > Microtus pennsylvanicus. The sequence continues at coordinate 31,668,947 of NC_134586.1, forward strand.
CCAACTTTTCTACTGTGAAACAATATACTGGTTTCTACAATGTGTCTGCTGAGAAACAATACACTGGTTTCTACAATGTGTCTGCTGTGAAACAATACACTGGTTTCTACAATGTGTCTGCTGAGAAACAATACACTGGTTTCTACCATGTGTCTGCTGAGAAACAATACACTGGTTTCTACCATGTGTCTGCTGAGAAACAATACACTGGTTTCTACAATGTGTCTGCTGAGAAACAATACACTGGTTTCCACAATGTGTCTGCTGAGAAACAATACACTGGTTTCTACAATGTGTCTGCTGAGAAACAATACACTGGTTTCTACAATGTGTCTGCTGAGAAACAATACACTGGTTTCTACAACGTTTCCACTGTAGTTAACAGTACATTGATGTTGCTCATAAATGACTGGGCGCAGTGTGTAAGCTATTCAGTTCAGTCTTATTCAGGCTCCCCAGAGTACAGCTCTTATTAAGGTCTAAAAAGGACTGGGAACGTCCCACCAATGTGACCTTCCAAGTGCAGGCTGAGTGCTGGGGGAGGCGGAGACAGGAGCCGCAGCCAGGCAGCCGAGGAGGAGACTAGAAGATCATGCTGCATGGCAGACAATGGGCCAGAAAGAAAGGGCAGAGAGGTGAGGTGTGGTCAGGCCTGCTGGACTGGGAACCAGGCTACGAGTGCTCACCAGGCCACCTTAGTGTCAGCTCTAACACTGCTGCTCAGGCCAGGTTTTCTGGAGACTGCAGAACAGCCCATACTGTGGGGCCAGCAGCCTGCAGGCGTGCACTGCCTGAAGAAGGTAAAATATCCCTTTACCAAAGGCTCAGAAATGCTTTTTTCTATAGCAGCTTTATTGGAAAAGAATATTTTAAAATTTACATAAGAACACATGGGTCGGGCACTTGAGATGCTAAAGAGGAAGATGCCAGGCTAATGCCAGACTGACTACAAATAACACCTTGTAGAAAAAAGAAACACACACATAAGAAATTTCCCTCACCAGCCAAAGTGGACCAGCAGATCTGATTCTGAGCTGATTGAATTGATCCCGGCCCAGCAGTGCTGCTACTGGCCTGCCTGGTTTACCTTGCAGCCCTCCCTTTGGTAAAGAACCCTTTGGAATTAACCTTTGGGTAGAGCCTCCTCACGTCCCACAGTAAGAACCTGAGGAACACATGAGGTGAGGAAACATAGAAAGTAGGATCAGTGACTATGCTCCATCTTAGCCTAAACTTGTGAGAGGAACATTTTACAAGCCAGGAGGAAAATGGGAGACCTGAGCTCAGGGAGGCAAGCGGACCCACAACTTGCTCTGTCCATGCCACCCAAGAACACTAATTAGAATATGCCTGTCTCCTCCTACTTCTCACAGTCCTAAAGCCCAAAGACTAGATCCCTGAGCATGTCCACATTAACAGTGTTGGCAAAAGCAATGGCTTAGGGTTAGGAGAGCTGGCACTGTGGCTAAGCCAGGAAGGCAAAGAGCAAAGTGCAGACAGTCCAGCACCTGGTCTTCTCCATGGTAGGGGCAGTGGACCAGAGGAGAGCGATGGGGCTGGCAGGATGCTGAAAATCCCCACTCCTGGTTACCTCCACAAAAGCAGGGGAGTTGGGTAGGCCCACCTATCCCGTCCCCAGAATCTGATGAAAGGGACAGCAATCTCACCATCAGAATCAGAGTCCACCAAGATCAGAAATTGAAAGCTGCCTGGACTTTTCTAGGAAACATGAAAATTTCCCCAGATTTCCAAGGAAACATGTCCCAAAGCAGACAGAGCTCAGCAGCTTGCTAGAAGGCTGATTTGAACAGAAAAGGAAAAGAATGGAGGCTTGAAGACGAAGCTCATGGAGTGCCCGTGGCATTCAGAGGCCCTGGGCTCCATTATTAGCAGGCAGGGATGGGGCACAGAGAGCAAGTAAGGCCATGGAAAGGAGTCAGGTCTGAGACTGATACCTCTCGGCTAACCTAAGAACAGCCTTTGGCTTCTAGAAGCTGCTGGTATAGTCCGAGTCCCTACAATGACGTAAGAATTTCTCACTGTGTCTCAACTGTGTCATGGTGTGGTTGATATTAAGTCTATTTCCTGTTGGGTCTGGAAGGTGGGTCACAGGCAGAAGCTGCTCTGGCCTCACACTGCACCTGACCTGGTACCTCCGGTGAGAAAAAGTGTTGTGTGCTTCTCTGCAGGGGTAGAAGCAGCCCTCTGGACTCCTGCTCACCCTACCTGGCTGTATATCCTTCCTAAGCCAGTGTAACAGCCTTGGTCTGGAGTCTAGCTGTATGCTAAAATACTATAACACCATGAATCTAGCCAGTCTCCAGGTGTTAGGGTGGGTAGTCCTGGGACTCTTCCAGACAAGATATTCCATATCTAAACAGTTGGGTAATTCTTTTTATTTTCTGAGACAAAGTTTTGTTCTCTATTGCCTCAGCTGACTCTGAACTCCTGGACTCAAGTGGCTGAGAGGATAGGCATACCACAACACCAGGTTTGGTGATTCTTTGAGAAATGCCACTCAGGACAGCAGTGGAGCAAGACATGATGGGACACACCTGTAATCCCAACACTTGGTCTGAGTTAGGGACTATAAATTGGATAATAGTTTGGTCCAGAGAAATGACACCCAGTCTCAACAAAACAACACAAAATGACTATAATATATTGTAATCATCCACAAATTGGAACTTTGAAGGCACAAAAACAACCTGGCACAACAGTCCAACCTGCAGTGAAGAAGAGGACTGGCAAGCTCTAACACATGGTAGCAGTCAAGTTCAGAATGGTTACAAAAGTAGAAGGCCGGGTATAGTAGGCCAAGCCTTTATCCCAGCACTTGAGAGGCAGAGGCAGGCAGATCTCTGAGGTAGAGGCCAGCCTGGCCTACACAGTGAGTTCCACAGGATAGTCAAAGCTACATAGCGAGAGCCTATCTCAAAACAACTACAAAGCCCAGGGAGCTAAGATAAACACTTGACAGTCTTCTGGAAAAGACCAGAGATTTCCTTAGTCAGAGCAGAGACTACCAAAGGCTGCCTGTTCTACCAGACAGGCGACAGCAGACTGGCTACAGTGCAGGAGCACACAAACAAGAGTTTTCAAATCTGACTGCTACCTTCCCAAACCACACTCGGCAACCAGTCTTCCAGATCACCACAGCCTAAAACCAGAATTCAACAGGAAAACAAATGTCAGAAAGCACACAAACACATGGAAACGGAACATTGTCCACCTAAATCACCATTGCATCAAGGAAGAAACAAAGAAAGAGATCAAATACTTCTTAAAATTCAATGAAAATAACTGCTCAACATACTCAAACTTTTGGGACATAATGAAAACAGTGCTAAGAGGAAAGTTCATAGCACTAAATGCCTACATAAAGAAGCTGGAACGCCCCTCCATTGCTGGTGGGAGTGCAAATGGTACAGCTGCATTGGAAATCAGTATAGCGATTTCTCAGAAAATTAGGAAACAACCTTCCTCAAGACCCAGCAATACCACTTTTGGGTATATACCCAAAGGATGCTCAATCGTACCACAAGAACATGTGCTCAAATATGTTCATAGAAGCTTTGTTTGTCATCGCCAGAACCTGGAAACAACCTAAATGCCCCTCGATCAAAGAATGGATAGGAAAATGTGGTGCATTTGCACAATGGAGTACTACACAGTGGAAAAAAATAATGTCATCTTGAAATTTGCAGGCAAATAGATGGATCTAGAAAACATCATATTGAGTGAGGTAACTCAAGACCCAGCAAGACAAATATATGTACTCACTCTTAAGTGGCTTTTAGAAAAAGCAAAGAAAAACCAGCATACAATTCACAATCCAGAGAACATAGACAACAAAGAGGACCCTAAGAGAGACAGACATACATGGACCTAATCTACATGGAAAGTAGAAAAAGACAAGATCTCCTGAGTAAATTGGGAGCATGGGGATCATGGGAGAGGGCAGAAGGGGGGGGGAGAGAGGAGCAGAGAAAAATATATAGTTCAATAAAAACAATTTTTTAAAAAAGAAAAAATAATAAGATGAACTTAAAAAAAAAAGAACTGGAAAAATTCCACACTAGCAAGGTAACAGAACACCTGAAAGCTATAGAACAAAAAGAAGCATACTCATCCAGAAGAAGCAGATGGTGGGAAATAATCAAATTGAGGGCTGAAAGCAATAAAATAGAAACAAAGAAAACAATACAAAAGATCAAGGAGAAAAAAAGCAGGTTCTTCAAGAAAAATCAACAAGACTGACAAACCTTTATCCAAATAAGAAACAGAATATCCAAATAACAAAATCAGAGATGAAAGAGGGACTATAACACCATGGAGGAGATCCAGAGAATCCAGGTCACACTTCAAAATCTGTACTCCACAAAACTAGAAATGTTAAAGGAAATTGAGAATTTTCTGGATAAGTTCCACATGCCAAATTAAATCAAGACCAAATAAACAAATTAAATAGATCTATAACCCAAAAGGAAATAAAAACAATCATCAAAAGCCTCCCAACCAAAAAGGCCCAGGGCCAAATTGTTTCCGTGCAGAATTCTACCAGAAATTTCAAAGCAGAGCTATACTGATACTCCTCAAATTGTTCCACACAATAGAAGCAGAAGGAACATTGTCAAACTCTTTTTATGAGGCTACAATTATCCTGATATCCAAACCACACAAAGACAGCCAAAAAAGAGAATTATAGACCAATCTCCCTCATGAACATTGATGCAAAAAAACACTCAATAAAATACTGGCAAACCGAATCCAAGAACACATCAGAAACATCAGCCATCTTGATCAAGTTGGCTTTATTCCAGAGATGCAGGAATACAGGTCAACATGAAAATCGGTCAATGTAATCCACCATATAAACAACTGAAATAAAAAACCACATGATCATCTCATTAGAAGCTGGAAAAAGCCTTCGACAGAATCCAACACCCCTTCATGATAAAGGTCTTGGGGAGAACAGGGATATAAGAAACATTCTTAAACATAATAAAGGCAATATACAGCAAGCCAACAGCCAACATCAAACTAAATAGAGAGAAACTGAAAGAGATTCCACTAAAATCAGGAACAAGATAAGGCTGTGCACTCTCTTCACAGTTATTCAATACAGTACTCGAAGTTCTAGTTCCAGCAATAAGACAACAAAGGAGATCAAGGGCATACAAATTGGAAAGAAAAAAGTCAAACTTTTGCTATTTGCTGATGATACAATAGTATATATGTGATCCCAAAAATTCTATGAGGGAACTCCTATAGCTGATAAATACCTTCAGTAATGCTATAAGATTAACTCAAAAAAAATCAGGAGCCCTCCTATATACTATATACGAATAATAAAGGGGTTGAGAAAGAAATCAGAGAAATATCACCCTTCACAATAGCCACAAACAATATAAAATATCATATGGTAACTCTAACCAATCAAATGAAAGACCTGTATGACAAGAACTTTAAGTCTTTGAAGAACAAAACTGAAGAGGATGTCAGAAGATGGAAAGATCTCTCATGCTCATGGATAGACTAACAAAGTAAAAATGACAATCTTACCAAAAGCAATCTACAGATTCAATGCAATACCCATCAAAATCCCAGCACAATTTTTCAAATCTTGAAAGAACAATATTAAATTTCATATGAAAAAAAAACCCAGGATAGCCAAAACAACCCTCTACAATAAAGGAACATCTGGAGGCATCACCATCCCTGACTTCAAGCTCTATGATAGAGTTACATTAATGAAATCAGCTTGGCATTGGCATAAAAACAGACAAGTGGACCAATGGAATCAAACTGAAGACCTTGATATTAACCCACACACCTAATTTTTGACAAAGAAGCTAAAAATATAAAGTGGAAAAAAGAAAGCAGCTTCAGCAAACGGTGCTGGTATAACTGGATGTCGACATGTGGAAGAATCCAAAAAGGCCCATATCTATCACTATGCACAAAATTAAAGTCCAAATGGATCAAAGACCTCAACATAAATCCATTCACACTGAACCACAAAGAAGAGAAAGTGAGAAGCAGCTTTGAATGCATTGGCACAAGAGGACACTTCCTAAATATAACACCAGTAGCACAGACACTGAGAGCAACAATTAATGATGGGACCTCCTGAAACTGAAAACCTTCTCTAAAGCAAAGGACATGGTCAACAAGACAAAACGGCAGCCTACAGAATGGAAAAGATCTTCACCAACTCCACATCGGACAGAGGGCTGATCTCCAAAATATACAAAGAACTCAAGAAACTTGACATCAAACTACCAAATAATCCAATTAATAAATGGGGTACAGATCTAAACACAGAATTCAACAGAAAAATCTCCAATGGCCAAAAGGCACTTAAGGAAATGCTAACATCCCTAGTCATCAGGAAAATGCAAATCAAAACTCTGAGATACCATCTTATACCAATTAGAATGGCTAAGATCCAAAACACGGATGACAGCTTATGCTGGAGAGGATGTGGAGTACAGGAAACACTCCTTGATTGCTGGTTGGAGAGCAAATGTAAGGCCACTTTGAAAATCAGTACAGCGATTCTCAGAAAATTAGAAATCAATCTACCTCAAGACCCAGCAACACCACTCACTTTTGGGTATATACCCAAAGAATGCTCAGTAATACCACAAGGACATATGTTCAACTATGTTCATAGCAGCATTATTCTTGCCAGAACCTGGAAACAACCTAGATGCTCCTCAAACGAAGAATGGATTAAAAAAAAAAGTGGTATATTTACACAGTGGATGGAGTAGTAACTCAGCAGTAAAAAAACAATGACATCTTTAAATTTCCAGGCAAATGGATAGAAGTAGAAAAAAGCCATCCTGAGTGAGGTAACCCAGACCCAGAAAGAAAAATACAGTGTATACTCATTCATAAGTGGATACCACACATAAAGCAAAGGACTACCAATCTACAGTCCACAACTCCAGAGAAGCTTGACCCCTCTTCCAAAAACAGATGGAAGCAGATGCAGAGATTTACAACTGACTACTGGACCGAGCTCCCGGAGTACAATAGAACTGAGGGAGGAGCGATAATATGAACAAAGGGGTCAAGACCATGATGGGGACACCCACAGAACCAGCTGACCCCGAGCTAGTGGGAGATCACTGACTCCAGACTGACAACTGGATAACCTATATAGGACCAAACTAGGCTCTCTGAATACAGGTGACAATGATGTGGCTTGGGCAGCATATGGGGCCACTGGCAGTGGGACCAGGATCTAACTCCAACGCATGAACTGACTTTGTGGAGCCCATTCTCTACAAAGCGATAACCTTGCTCAGCCTAGGCACGGGGTGGGGTGGGGGGCAAAGGCCTTGGTCCTGCCTCAAGGAGGTGATGGGACAGACTTAGATGACCTGGGGGGGGGGGGCTTACCCTCTCTGAGGAGTGGATGGGGGGTGAGGTGGGGGGACAGGTGGTGGGAGGAGATGGAGGGAGGGTTAACTGAGATTGGTATGTAAAAAATAATAAAGAAAAACAAAGACAAAAGCTCTGAAATATCCTTTAATTGAGCACGAGCTATGAGACTCAATGCTAGCCATCACACCTGCACCACTCTGAAGCTGAGCTTAGGGAAAACCTGACAATCCTGAGGTTGTTTCACTGTCCAGTTGACAGAGCACAGGCTGCAAATCACTGGAGAGACAAGTCTCTGGCCATGTCTGTGAGGGATCATCCAGATTAGGCCAACAGAGGTGGAAGACCCACCATAAATGTGGTGGTGCCATTCCTTAGGCTGGGTCAAGACTGAATTAAAAAAGAGTGAGATGAGCACCAATAGTCACTGCTCTCTGGGTGTGATGTGAGCCACTCTCTCACGCTCCTCCTATCACACGAACTGTAACCTCGACCTGTGATCAGAATGAATATACCCTTTCTTCACTAAGCTGCTCTTGTCAGGTAGAGCGCAACCGATACAGCACCACGTTCTGTATGACTTGACAGGGCTGCAGAAAGAAGCCCGCAAACACCAGTCAGCCCGTCAACAGAAACTATTCTTTGCCAGAAACAGCCCTTAGGACCCTCTTACTTATGAGACAGAGCTTTTGGATCAGGTTATCTCCAGATACAAAAGAGAAAACACCAAAAAGGAATCAAAATGGCTTGACTTAAGAATTATGTAAAGATTTTTGTAGTCATGCATCTTAGGAAAGCCTAAGCGGTGGAATTAACCATTAAGCAGTCAGGTGTGGTGGTACACACCTTTAATCCTAGCAAGGGAGGGCAGAGATTGGCAGATCTGAGTTCAAGACTAGCTTGATCTACACAGCAACTTCAAGGACCGACAGGGCTACAATAGAGACCCTGCCTCAAACAATTGTCAAAACCATAAGCGAGCAATTTTCTAAGTTATTTTCAACGGGAGGTGGCGGCACATGCCTTTAGTTACTGCACTTGGGAGGCAGAGGCGGGAGGATCTCTTGAGTTCAAGGCCGACCTGGTCTATGGAGCGAGTTCCAGGACAGGCTCCAAAGTTACACAGAGAAACTCTGTCTCAGAAAACAACAACAAAAACAAATGAACAACAACAACAACAACAACAACAAAACCCAAAGCAACCAATCAAAAAGAACCAAAAAGGCCAGGCAGTGGTGGCGCGGGTGCAAGCCTTTAATCCCAGCACTTGGGAGGAAGAGGCAGGTGGATCTCTCTGAGTTTGAGGTCAGCCTGGCTTACAAGAGCAAGTTCCAGGACAGCTAGGGTTGTTACACAGAGAAACCCTGTCTCAAAAAACCAACCAACCAACCAAACAAACAAACAAACAACAAAAACCCACTAAGTTATTTTTAAAGTAGCCCACATCAGAGGTAGGACACTATGATAGGAACATTTTCCTCCTGCAAAGATAAAAGTGTGAATACATGCACATTCCCCCTCAACAAAGACATTCTAGTATCAATGATCCACAAGGCCGTGACAGACTGTCTCAAAGTCTCTGTTAAAGGAAATCAATGAAGGACTCCAGACAGGAACTAACAATGAGGCCCTGGAGGGGCACTGCTGACTGGATCCGTCAGCCTTTCCTAAAACACCCAAGACCACAAGTCCAGGGGTGGCACCACCCATAGGGAGCTGGGCCCTCACCCATCAATCATCAATCAAGAAAATGAACTACAGCCTAGTCTGGTAGGAGCATTTTATCAATTCCCCAATGACTCTGGCTCGTGTCAAGAAAACAAAACTAGCTAACACACAGACACTAATTGCAGTTTTCTGATAACTACTTAACATAAGCCACCTGGGCCCTGGGTATCTGGCTCAATTAACCCTTATATCGAATTCAAAAAGAACTCTTCATAAAGGTGTCGTAATGAGAGGCAACAAGGGAAGTAAATGAAATGTTTATCACACCAAACTACATCTCTGCTTCTTTTCGTTCTGTTTTTTGTTGTTTGTTTGTTTTTCAAGACAGGGTTTCTCAGTAGCTGTGGAGCCAGTGCTAGAACGCACACCGTGGACCAAGCTGGCCTTGAAGTTACAGAGATCCGCCTGCCTCTGCCCCCCTCAAGTGCTGAGATTAACGGCGTGTGCCACCAACGCCCGGCACATCCGTTTCTTAATTCATTGAAACCAACTGAAATTTTTGTAAGCTGAAGCTCCTCTTTCCCAAAAATGCTCGGGCGTGTCTTAATTTTTTTTTTTTTTGTAATTTAGAGTATTTTTATTTACATGTCTTGCGGATAGCACAAGAGTCTAAACATGGAATTCATCGTATACACATACCCTGAAAATTTTAAACAGTATTTCCGATAATTTTTGTTTTTAATATAACAAAATGTTATGGTGTGGAATTTTCCACTTGTAGTACCATGTCGGCACTCAAAAAGCTTGGAATTTTGAAGCACTTCAAAATTTGGATTTCCACATTCGGGATGCTTACAAGCTGTACTTCCCAAGCACGCAAACCCACAGGACTAAAGCCCGAGAACAGCCACAAGCTCGTCACCGAGTTATCGACGTTGCTACTCAACCCAACTATTTTAATTTTAAAATAGCAGTCACAAGAGTAGCTTTCTGGTTCTCCACCTCGTCTAACAAGCCACCCATCAATGTCGTCTTTCTGCTCCTAAATGGGTTTCGCTTTAACTTCTCTCGGTGGTCTCGGTTTCCTGCATCGCAAAATGAGCGATCATCTCAGGATAAGGAATGCGACCGGCCCGGGTTTCCCCGCAATCCCTCCCGGCTCACTCTCTGCAAGCCGCCGCTGCAGATGCTCTGGCCGCTCCAGCCTCTCCGCGGCCTTCGGGTTCCCGCGTGTTATCCCCGCTGTACATGGCCCGCCACGGTCGGGCTCGGCCCCTCACCTCCCTCCGGCAGCGCCCAAGGCCCGGCGGCGCAGCGCACTCACCTGCAGGTGACCTGTTTGGTGCTCATGGCGGCGGGGACACGGGCTGAAGTCGCACTGAACTCTCAGGGCCTCCACCGCCGCGGCCGAGCCCGGCCCCGCCCGCGCGCGCAGTTGCGTCACTCTACCGCGCACCACCCCCGCGCGTGCGTCACCTATAGGGTGCCGGCCGGAAACTTAGCCGTCACAATTAGTTCCGCCAGGGCGTGGAGCCGGAAGGTCCTTACTCCTTAGCCCTCCGGGTTCACGTTTCAAGACTACGGGGCGGAGCGTGTCTGGCATCCTAGACTTGCCAGTCATCTGCCACATCTTCCAAAACAGACTTTTTCAAAAGTAGTTTTATTATTTATTTTTATCTTATGGTATGAGTGTTTTTGCCGGCATGTATGGCTGTGCACCATGTGGGGGCAGTGGCTCAGCCAGATGAGGGAGTTGAATTACCTGGAACTGGAGTTTCAGCCGGTTGTGAGCTGCCATGCGGGTGCCGGGAACTGAACTTTTGGACCTCTGCAAAAGCCAGTGCTCCTAACCATTGAGACATCCTCTAATAAGAATATTTTATTTTTTTTAGTATTTTCATTATGTATTTTAATCATATCCATCTTAAATAGCCCCTCTCCCTCTGGTCTATTTATGAAAACACATGCATAACTCAAGGCAGAAACCTGAAGACAAAAATTGAAGCAATAGGGGGCTGGAGAGATGGCTAAGAGGTTAAGAGCACTGACTGCTCTTCCAGAGGTCCTGAGTTCAATTCCCAGCAACCACATGGTGGCTCACAACCATCTGTAATAAGATCTGGTGCCTTCTTCTGGCTAGCAAGCATACAGACAAAACACTGTATACAAATAAATAAAATCTTTAAAAAAATTGAAGCAATATGTAACACACACACATATAATTTTGATTCTTGCAAACTATAGTTGTGTTGTCTGCTTTGAAAAAGTTATCTCCCCGTTTATTGTGTTGAATTGGCATTGCATAGAAGTTAATAGTATATTGGCCTAGAAACATACTTATTTTTTCCATTTGTATAAAGGTAGTGCAGTGTATTAAACATGTAAATAAGACATCTATGTCAACAACCAACCCTGCAAGCAAGGCTCAGGGAACATCATGGAAAGAAAGGCAGAAAGAATGTAAAAGCTGGAGGTGGGAGGAATGCTAAGAAATGTTGTCTTGCCGGAGAGTGGTGGTGCACGCCTTTAATCCCAGCACTCGGGAGGCAGAGGCAGACAGATCTTTGCAAATCGAGGCCAGCCTGGTCTACAAGAGCTAGTTCCAGGACAGGCTCCAAAGCTACAGAAAAACCCTGTCTCAAAAAAACAAACAAAAAAGAAGAAATGCTATCTTCTTGTCACGCATAGTATTAGACACATGAATACACAGCAGGCGTGGCTGTCTGCGCAAGACTGGGCCTGTGGCCAGGTACGGTGGTGCACGCCTTTAATGCTAATCCTTTAATCTGGAGGCAGAGGTAGTTAGATCTCTGGGAGTTTGAGGCCAGCCTGGTCTACACAGACTAGCCAAGACTTCATAGTGAGACTTTTTCTGGAAGGAAAAAAAGGTTGGGCTCATCAGCATTCCATCACAAATGGGGGAAGGGCTCATAAGGATCCACCTTCCTCACAGTGGGCTCTAAGCAGTTAGTGGTTGCTGGGAAAGGGGAGTCTTATTCCCTCTTATTCCTTGGTGGTGCAGCCACTAGCAAGTTGCCCTTGCTCAAGTAAATGACCCCTTCCATGCATGCAAAAATCATGTATGATCACAAGTATCTTGAGGGAGGAAAGAGTTTATTTCAGCTTACAGTTCTATGCAATTAGAGAAACAATTAATAAATAGGACCTCCTGAAACTGAAAAGCTTCTGTAAAGCAAAGGACACGGTCAACAAGACTAAACGACAGCCTATAGAATGGGAAAAGATCTTCACTAACCCACATCAGACAGAGGTCTGATCTCCAAAATATGCAAAGAACTCAAGAAATTGGTCACCAAAAGGACAAATAATCCAATAAAAAATGGAATCTAAACAGAGGAATCTAAAATGGCTGAAAGACACTTAAGGAAATGTTCAGCATCCTTAGTCATCAAAGAAATGCAAATCAAAACAACTCTGAGATTCCATCTTAAAACTGTAAGAATGGCCAAAATCAAAAACACTGATGACAACTTATGCTGGAGAGATTGTGGGGGAAAGGGAACACTTCTGCATTGCTGGTGGGAATGCAAGCTGGTACAACCACTTTGGATGTCAGTGTGGTGATTAGGAAACAATCTTCCTCAAGACCACTTTTGGGTATATATCCAAAGGATGCTCAATCGTACCACAAGGACATGTGCTCAACTATGTTCATAGCAGCATTGTTTGTCATAGCCAGAACCTGGAAACAACCTAAATGCCCTTCGACCGAAGAATGGATAAGGAAAATGTGGTATATTTACACAATGGAGTACTACACAGCAAAAAACAAACAAACAAAAACGACATCTTGAATTTTGCAGGAAAATGGATGGATCTAGAAAACATTATTTTGAGTGAGGTAAACCAGACCAGGAAGACAATTATCACATATGCTCACTCATAGGTAGTTTTTTAAACATAAAGCAAAGAAAGCCAGCCTGGTATAGGAGGTCCTTCTGTATTTGTGTTGCTTTCATTGGTTAAATAAAGAAACTGCCTTGGCTTTTTGATAGGGCAGAACTTAGATAGGTGGAAAGACAGAACAGAAGGCTGGGAGGAGGAAGGCAGACAGGGAGAGCCGCCATAAAATCGCTAGGTCAGAGGCACTGAATCTTTCCCAGTAAGCCACGATCTGGTGGTGATACACAGATTAACAGAAATGGGTTAGATCAGGATGTGAGAGTTGGCCAAGAAGAGTAATTAATACAATTTCTTTGTTCTTATTTTGGGAGTTAAGCTAGCCCTCATACTACATCCAGCCTACAAATCCCAGAGAATTTAGACTACAATGTGGACACTAAGAGAGACATACATAGATATAATCTACGTGGGAAGTAGAAGAAGATAAGATCTCCAGAGTAAATTGGGAGCATGGGGACCTTGGGGGAGGATTGAAGGGGGAAGGGGAGAGGCAGGGAGGGGAGCAGAGAAAAATGTAGAGATCAATAAATATCAAAAAAAATGTTAAAAAAAACCCTGGCACATTAAGTAAAGTTTATTAAGACACATTACCTCAGCCCATTTTTTTTAAAATGGGGTTAACATTTCTTTCTCTTTTTCTCTGTTTCCGTGTTGGGGATTTACAAGGGCCCTACCAACTGAGCTAGCGTCCCTGACCCTAGCCTGAAAGTATTAATTGTGTGGGTTTTTTTTTCTCTGAAAACATAAAAATAAAAAAGGTCACCCCCCAAATCTAAGAGCCTCTCTGACTAGTGGGAAAACACAAAACTAAATATGAATAATCGACTAGAGAGTTCTGTACTGAGTTCAAATGAGCTGTTTAGTGTGGGAAGGAAAACGGCTCGGCCCAGACACATCTTCTTCACCATGCCCCACAGTAAGTGATTTAGATAGTGGCCCTCTCCTTTTACCACAGAAGCAAGCTGTGCCGTCCCTCTGCCAACCTCATCCAGTTGAGTGAGGTCTGAGAAGTGCCAGAGGAGTTGTGTGACCTCTGCACTTGCCATGAGCAGGGAGGCTGACATTCCCTTCGCTGGTAGCATCGAAGACATTTGATCCTGCCCTGTGTAAACTCTACCCCTCCCTTAGCATCCCATACAGAGACTCCAGCCCCCTGCCAGGAGAGCAGCTGTCCAGAAGATGAAGATGAGGAGAATCTAGACCACACAGTGGAAGAGGACGGGTCACAGAAATCTGAAGGTGAAGGCATTGGGGAGCAAACAACAAGAAATAACCACAACGTGGGCCGGGCAGTGGTGGCGCACGCCTTTAATTCCAGCACTCGGGAGGCAGAGGCAGGTAGAGCTCTGTGAGTTTGAGGCCAGTCTGGTCTACAAGAGCTAGTTCCAGGACAGGCACCAACAGCTACAGAGAAACCCTGTCTCAAAAACAAACAAACAAACAACCGCAAACTGGGCGGGGCAGTGGTGGTATGCGCCTTTAATCCTAGCACTCGGGAGGCAGAGGCAGGTGAATCCCCGTGAGTTTGAGGCCAGCCTGGTCTACAAGAGTTAGTTCCAAGCCGGGCGGTGGTGGCGCACGCCTTTAATCCCAGCACTCGGGAGGCAGAGGCAGGACAGGCTCCAAAACCACAGAGAAACCCTGTCTCGAAAAACCACAAAAAAAAAAAAAAAAAAAAGAGTTAGTTCCAGGACATCTAGGACTGTTAACCCTGTCTCGGAAAACAAAGAAAAAAAGAAAAAAAGACACCCCCCCCACTGGTCATTCTAGAGAAAACTGACAAAGAGCTAGAGGCAAGTTAGAGGAGTCTGCTCAGGCAAGCGTCTGCTGCTGACACTCCCGAGAGACTTTCTGTGTGGGTGTCAAGCTTCAAAGCTGAAACAACAGGGCCGAGCACAGGGACTTCGAGAAGGAACAGCAGGCCTCAGCCGCCTAACTTCTTTAAAGACAACTCTGCCTTCCTCGGCTGTGTCTCCAGCCCTCTCCGGAGGCTATGTGAGGGGGCCGCTCCACGACCAGGAGTCAGGCACACCCACCCTGCTGGTGAAAGGACACACAGGTCGTTTGTAGCTGGCACACCTCAATAGAGTCTGATGAGGATGCAGCATTCTGTACACAGCCAGGAACACAACTCCGAAGAGTTTGGCTAACTCCGAAACAAGTTCCCTTCCTTACCCTTCCAGGTGCCACTGCACCCATTACTAGTGAATGCTGTGTGCGGAGCGAGGCCGATTCGTGGGTCCCTACATCCTTCCTCCTCTGTCTCATAGCTCTGCCTGCTACAAGACAGGCCTGGCTACTCTAAACGCTAAAGGAAAGAAAAGAAAGAAAAGCAACAACAATAAAACCCCCTTGAACTATTTCAAGTACTTAAGGATGACTGCTGAGAGCAAGCGGCCACTCTGCTGGGACCCTGGCTGGTGGCCTTGAGAGCACTGTGTACTGCTGGTCTTTCAGGTGCTCAGCAAGAGCCCCCCTCCTTCTGCGACAGATTTAAAATTTTTTACTACTATTTAATGTACACTGGTTTGGCTGTTGTTTTTATATACATTGTAAGAAGAATATGTCTGGGGGAATGCACCTTTAGGGAAACAATTACAGTCTGTTTATCTGGGAAAGAGAGGAAGGAAGGAAGTGTAGGAAGTAAGATAATAGATTCAAGAGACTAGCGAAAACAAAGCAGTTTGTTTTGTTTTTGTTTTTTGAGCCAGGGTTTCTCTGTGTTTCCTGGAACTCACTCTGTAGACCATGCTGGTCTTCAACTCAGAGATCTGCTGCCTGCCTTTGCCTCCCCAGTGCTAGCATTAAAGGTGTACACCACCACTGCCCAGCTAAAAAGCAGATTTTAATATACCATTCTGGAGACAGGACATTAGCATTGGGAAAAGGCAAAAATGGCCTCCTGCTGATTTGACATAAAACAGTAGTTTTTAAAGTCCCCATAATCACAAGGAATTCCTGCTCCCTTTTCCTTAAGGTCAGGACTTACCTCCTCTCTAAAGTCCCATTCAATTGGTTCAGGACACAAAGACTTATCTAATGAATAATTTGGGGCTTGAGACTGCCCCCTTTCTGAAGGAGGGCTGAGTCAGGCAGCATACTGCCCACGATTTTCTTACTTTCAGAGTTCAGTCTCATGAGCCCGGGCTGCCAGCTAGCGGAGAGGGAAAAAGCGCCCCGTTTATCTGGTGACTCTCTGATGGCCTCTGAGGCCGCCGAACACTGGAAATGAACTATAACAATTTATCTTCCATCAGGAAGGCAGTGGCAGTGGGCCTCCTGTTGGTCCCACTGGCAAAGGTTGAGGGACGGCGAGGCAGGCTGCATGGGAAAGCGGGGCTGCGAAAGTGTAGCGTCTACAAAGAAACTCGGTAAGGCAGCTCAAATGAACACTAGCTCTTTAAGAGCCCGGCGGCTAGAGCCTAGTTACTGGTTAATCTACCTGGCTTAGCTTTTGAAGCTTCCATCCATGATGATGTCACCGTCGATCAGATTACACAGGTGGTGTGTGTTTACCAACTGTGAACAGGAAGTCGCCAGAAACCTGTGCTGGTGGCCCAGGCATCAGAGGGATGCACTTCGCAGGGTCCGGAAAGCCTCTAATTAAGTTCAGGCACTGCGAGAGGTCCATCTACAGTTTCAGTGTACCCCAATGCTGCCCCCTGTGCCAGGGGGACGTGGGCTCCACCAGGATAGAGGACGCACCTATCAGCATCTCAGGCCCGTTCTCCAATGGGCATCAAGAGAAATGCGCCTTCCTCCTCAAACCCACGAGAGGGACGTTCTTGAGGTACAGTGGCATGAGTTATACTGTACATGTGTTTCCTGCTGTGTGTCAGCCCTTACACCGGCTTGGAAGGACATGTGCCATGCTGTGCAGTGTGTGGGGGTTGCTTAGGGTAGACTGTTGTCCTCACGTCTTCAGCCGCGGGCCTGTTTGTCCATTGGAGTGGGTGATGCAGGGTCAGGGTGCATGGCTTGCCTGCATTGGAACGGTCCTGGGTTTTGTGTACACTTTTGTGTAGTATGCGAAAGACGGTGCATGGTGTATGAAGATACCTGATTTTAGGGAAAAGGGTGTGCTGAGCGACTGACTGGGGTAACCTGGAAGTGAATGTTACCAGAGAAACACTGCTTACAGCTCATACTTAGGTGACAAGCAGGTACAGTGTGCAGAGCAAAGTACAATCCCTGAGACACAGTTCTAGATGGAGGTGGATGAAATTAACAGTGAAGTCTAAGGGTTCCTCCCCTTTTCCTTCTTTTTATTTCCTCTTCCCTTTACAGTGCTAGAGGTCAAACCCAAAGCCTCACACAACCTGTGTGCTGTGCCAGTGCCCAGCGCTGAGCTGCACTTCCAGCTCCTCTGCCCTTAGCTTTCCCCCAGGCAGATAGGTCCTTGCTGTGTGACAGACTGGCCTGGAGCTTGTGATGTTGACCGGGGTGGCCTTGAACATGCGATCCTCATGCCGCAGTGTCTTGAGTGCTAAGATCACAGACATGAGCCAACACATGCAGCTCTTCCAGGAGTTAAAACATGCAGATTAATAAAATTCCAATAAAAAAAAACCAGTGTACTTTTTTTCCCCCTGGAAGTGTGCAAAGTTAATTTAGTGTTAACTCTGAAAACTCAACAGCAGGAGCCAAATGTTAAGGCTAGAGAGATGGCTCTGCTGTTGAAAGAATGCTGACTGCTCTTCCAGAGGACCCAAGTTCAGCTCCCAGCACCTCCACGGTGTCTCACTGGAACTCCAGTCCCAGGGGATCCGACTCTCATCTCTCCTCTGGCCTCTGTGGGCACTGCACACACACATATGCAGGCAAGACGCCTGTACTCATAAATAAATCTTAAAAACTTGCAATATTAAGTAAGAACCAGGAAAATCCATATATAAGTAGGTTGTTATTTTTAATTTCATACAATTATCTTTTAATAAAAATGTATTTGATATTATTCGAATATTCAACTTCCCTGGAGCCTCCTCACTCCTTTGGGGAGACCCAAGTCTCCATCTTCCATCATCTCTGTTCTGTTTCAAAATCTTCCTTAACTTTTAGTTGTTGGTAACTTAGCCCAGGCTGGCCTTGAATTCTGATTCTCTCAGCACTAGCTTCCTTAGACTCCTAATGACAGGGTCCCTTCTAGACTCATGTCCTCAGGAAAGGTTATGACATCATTGGCAAAGAAGTCTGATGCTCCATTCTCTTCCCTTGTTCTAATGAGAACTTGTTTACTCTCTGGCAAATGCTAATACTGACGGGCATGGTCCTTTCCGACATGGGCAGAATGAGAAAAGAGGTGTGGACGCTGGTTGCATACTGTTTGCAGAAACCACGGCAGCCCCTCCCACTGGACTCTCCAAACTGAGTTCTTCCCTTTCATCCACGTTTCCAAGTCTGCCTTCAGTCCCACAAAACTTGTGACAAAGCCGGGCGGTGGCGCACACCTTTAATCCCAGCACTTGGGAAGCAGAGGCAGGTGGATCTCTGTGAGTTCACCACCACCGCTAAGTTTATTATTTTGTTAATGTTCTGTAACAAAACTTTTGATGTTCGGTTACAGGTTCAAGGCCAGCTTGGGCTACGTGGTGTGCCTTTGTCCGAAACAAAAACAAACTAAAAAGAACAATTTTAAGGGTGTGTGTAGGACAGAGGGGGCTTGTGCTGAACACAAGTAAGGTCCTGGGTTTGCTCCCAGAACTAAGCAACCCAAACCAGAAAAACCGCAAGCCAACAGAGTAACAGTAAGAAACAGCAGTCCCGGGAGTACAGTGGCTGCGGGCTGCACTGAGCTGCGGTGAAGAAGGCTGAGAGTCTCTGAGCTGTCTCCAGGACCCTCTCACCCACTTTAGCTGGTGGGGTAGTGAGTGAACTCCCGGGGGTGGGGTATAGGAAGTTCCTCCACAGTAAGACTGTGGGGGCGTGGGTCCTGAGTCCTGATTCTGCTGTACTCTTTAGCCAGCCTACAACCAATGGCGAGGCCTGGTGCAGGCTTCAGGGGTGGGGTGCATGCCCTGCTCTTTCAATGCCCATGCTTCATAGTCAAGCGTGGCACGAAGAGCTTGTTAATAGGCACAATGGTACACTTGCGGTTGAAGCTGCCCTGGGCTCTGAGGCAGGAAGATCCTGAGTTCCAGGACAGCCTGGGCTATGTGGCAAGACTTCTTACCAAACCAACACCCCTCTGTTTCAGGGAGTACGATGGAAAGTCTGACCTGCACGTTGGACTCACTAACACACGTGGTGAGCACTTCTTGCATTTTTCCAGCCTAAGAAAACCCCACAACATCATTAAGGGAAAAGGAGGGTTTCCAGACAGCATGATGTCACAGCAACAGCAAACCATTCTGCCTTCCTTGCTACCCAAGCTAGTTGTGTGATGGGCAAGCCAGCGCTCCTTACAGTCTGTATATTTGGAAGACTAAGGACACTTTAGTGTTGCTGGGATGGAACTCAGGCAGGGCCTCTTGCTTGATCAACCCACACCACCGCTGAGCCATACCCTGGCCCCTGGGAAGGTCTAATGTTTTCTCAGAGCGTCACAAACCTGCACACTTCTGTGTTGGATTTAAAGAGAAAGAAACAGATGGTTAGAAGTTGAGTTGAGCCGGGCGGTGGTGGCACACACCTTTAGTCCCAGCACTCGAGGGGCAGAGGCAGGCAGATCCCAGTGAGTTTGAGGTCAGCCTGGTCTACAGAGTGAGTTCCAGGACAGCCAGGACTACTTCAAAGGAACCCTGTCTCAAAAAAAAAAAAAAAAAGTTGAGTTGACCAAGATCTCAGTTCTTTTATTTGAATCAGATTGCTATTGGCTTCTGATTCCCAACTCTCACAACCCACTACGCTGAGTCTTCCACTCTGCTGGGTCCCCCACTGTGCTAAGTCCCCCACTATGCTGAGTCCCCCACTACGCTGAGCCCCCCACTACGCTGGGTCCCCCACTATGCTGAGTCTCCCACTATGCTGGGTCCCCGTACTCTAGGCTTGAAGAATGAAATGTGACTGGTGAGGTCTGCAGCCTTTGGCTTTAGAAAGCTGGACTGGGGTGGCCGTGTCAGAGCACTGGCCTAGCCTGAACCTGAGTCAGGGTCAAAAGCAAAGGACCCACCATGCTGGTGGGCAGGATTTAGCTTAGAGGCCGCTGAGCTACTCCCGGGAGACAGAGTGGTGGGATACTTGCCTAGCTTTCATGAGGCCCTGAGTTTGACCCCAACAATAGAAACGTTTTAAAGAAAAAAATCCCATTATAGCTCTCTAGATCAGGGTTCCCAGTCTGTGGGTTGCGCCCCATTGGGGGTCATGGATATACTGAACATCAGGTATTTACATTGTGCTTTATAACAGTAGCAAAATTACAGTTATGAAGTAGCAACAAAATAACTTTATGGTTGAGGGTCACCACAGCATGAGGAGCTGTATTAAAGGGGTGCAGCCTTAGGAAGGCTGAGAGCCACTGCCCCAAATGGACTTGTCCGATAGCTGTAGACAAGCGTGACTCAGATTACAGGATCTACGGCTGCTGTCACTTTCTGAGCACCCGCCAGAGTGCCTTTGCTTTGGGTTTGCAGGGGTCGTGTATAATTACAACGCAGACGGCGTACAGCGCGACGAGGCGGGATGGGAGCAGAGTCTCAGCGTCCCGCTAGTGCAGCCCAGCATGTTCGGACTCATGGACCAGTGGGACGTGTACCTGGAAGACTTCTCCACTTCGCCGGCCTGGCTGCCTCACAGGTAGGTGTCCAGAAAGACTGCGAGCCACTGCCACCCACCTGTCATGAAAGTGGCATCCTCATTGCTCTGTGGTTACTGCGGTACGTCAAGTACAGTTCATCTGCCTTGAGACTGTCCATCTGTGAGAACAGTTAAATCCAGTTACCAGAAAATGTCCCTCCAAGATTCATGTGTTTGGAGAGAGCTGTGGAACTTGGGCAAGTGGGGCCTGGCTGGAGGAAGTGGGGCTCTTGGGACGGGCCTTGGGGTTTCTAGCCTGCCTTTCTTCCCGCCCAATCTGTGCCTTTCACTCCTTGGGGAGGTGAGAGCAGCCTCGTGTCCTGCTGTCACCAGCCTTCCCACAGGAGCGAGGCTGGACAGGTCCCTCAGAGCCCAGATAAAGCCACAGTCATTAGAAAAGCAACAGACAAGGGTCTGGAGCCCTGGAAGTTTTCTAGGGAGTGGGGCGGCCAACGCTGGAGGGCGAAGCGATGGCTGTTGTTACAGTCACAGTGTCCTGAGGACTTTGTGTCTGCTTAGTCAGTTCACGGATGTGGGAGGAAGCTTCTATTTTTACAATTTATTATTATTTTTGTTGTTGTTATTTTTTTTTTGAGATAGGGTTTCTCTGTGTAATAGTTCTAGCTGTCCTGGAACTAGCTCTTGTAGGCCAGGCTGACCTCGAACTCACAGAGATCTGCCTGCTTCTGCCTCCTGAGGGCTGGGATTAAAGGCGTGCGCCACTACCGCCCGGCTATTTTTTTTTTTTTTTTTTGGTTTTTCGAGACAGGGTTTCTCTGTAGCTTTGGTGCCTGTCCTGGAACTAGCTCTGTAGACCAGGCTGGTCTCGAACTCACAGAGATCCACCTGCCTCTGCCTCCCGAGTGCTGGGATTAAAGGCGTGCGCCACCATCGCCCGGCTAGCAAATGTTTTTTTTTTTTTATTGGTTTTTTCGAGACAGGGTTTCTCTGTGGTTTTGGAGCCTGTCCTGGAACTAGCTCTTGTAGACCAGGCTGGCCTCGAACTCACAAAGATCCGCCTGCCTCTGCCTCCCGAGTGCTGGGATTAAAGGCGTGCCACCACCGCCCGGCTAGCAAATGTTTTTAATTATTATTTTTCCTGAGACAAGGTCTCACTGTGTAGCCGAGGCTTACAAGATAACCATCCTCTGCCTCAACCTCCAGAGTGCTGAGATTAAAGAACAATGTCACTATGCCTAGCTATGAGAATGTATTTATTTTATTTTATTTTATGTTTTTCAAGACAGGGTTTCTCTGTAGCTTTGGAGCCTGTCCTGGAACTAGCTCTTATAGACCAGGCTGACCTCGAACTCACAGAGATCTGCCTGCCTTTGCCTCCCCAGTGCTGGGATTAAAGGCGTGCGCCACCACTGCCCGGCGAGAATGTCTTTTTAAACATACACAGAAAATTCATATTATGTTTCATAATTTTTATTTAATTTTTAAAGACAGGGTCTCTCTACATAACCTTGGCTATCTTGGAACTCACTCTGTAGATCAGGCTGGTTTCCAACTCACAAAGATCTACACGCCTCTGCCTCCTCAGTTCTGGGATTAAAGATGTCTCGCTGGGTGATGGTGCCCGCCTTTAATCCCAGCACTGGGGAGGCAGGTGGATCTCTGTAAATTTGAGGCCAGCCTGGTCTACAAAGGGAGTTCCAGGACAGCCAGGGCTGTTACATAGAGAAACCTTGTCTTGAAAAAGATGTAAGTCTCTGTGCCTGGTCTCCATTTAAAAATGTTTAAGAAATGCATTTTATTCATTTATTTTATGTGCCCCTGAATGTGTGCACGTGTGTGGAGCTCAGAGGACATCTTGGAAGAGTTGGTTCTCTCCTCTATGTGAGACCTGGAGATTGTCAGGCTTGCTGGTAGATGCCTTTACCATCGAGCACATTGCCAAGGGCCAGCACGGAGGCCTCTGCTGCGGCGGGGTTCAAGGCCAGCCTGGGGAGCAGCCTGGGGAGCAGCCTGGGGAGCATTGCTGGCTGTCTCACTTCACTGGAGCTCCCTCTTTTCTCAAGGTATGAAGAGGACCATCACAACTGCTCCAGCTTCGCCCTCGCCTTCATTAACTGCGTCCTTGCCATGGAAGGCAAAGAGCAGCTGGACAAGAGGGCGTTCACAGAGAAGTATGTGATCCCGAGGACGCGCCTGGCCTCCAAGTACATCACACTCTACAGGGCCGTCCAGGAGAGGGGCTTCCACGTGGCTGACCATCCCGATCCAGTGACAAGCCTCTCTTAGGCAGTTTGTGCTGAATGCTGCATGCGACAGCGGTTGGGACAGGACATTCAGGTTTACTACCTTTAAATAGTACTGCACATTTCTAGCTGTAATGAATTTACTGTGGCTAATAAAACTGATGTATCGTTTCCTTTAAGTATTATTATAAAAACTTGAAAAATTAATAAAAATTTACAAAACTAATAAAATCACAGAGTATACAGTTCAATGGAAGAACCACCTGTCTATCATGTAAGAGACCCTAGGTTCAGCCCCCTGTAGCACACTCCCAAATTAATAAAAAAAATTAAAGCCAGGCAGTGGTGGCACATACCTTCGATCCCAGCAGAGGCAGGTGGATCTCTGTGTTTGAGGCCAGCCTGGTCTACAAGAGCTAGTTCCAGGACAGACTTCCAAAGCTACATACAGAGAAATGCTGTCTCGAAACACCAAAATAACAACAAAACAAAACAAACAAACAAAAAACAAAAGAAAAAAATTAAATTGCACTGGATTTAAAAAACAACAACATTCCTTACAACTAACTTTCTCCAACAGTTGTGTTTTTAAGCTGAGAATCTGCTACTATCAAAGTGGAAAAACCTTATTCACTGACCAAAGAAAACATTTTGTATCAATTAATTTAAACTGAACACATTTACTTTTTGATGTGACTGAAAAGAATGACTGACCAGAGAGGGACCAGAGAGGGTACTGAGGTAGGAGAGGGAGACACAGGTTCTGATGATGTAAGCAAGCATGTCTTACGTCTGTACAGGAAGGCTGTGGATGCAGCCAAATGGTAGAAAATCTGTCTGCACAGTAACCTCTGGATTGTCAAGAATAATAAAACAAAACAGAAACAAATATAATAGGGGCTGGAGAGATGGCTCAGCCACTAAGAGCATGTGTTCCTCTTGCAGAGGACTTGGTAAATTCCCAGTTCCTGCAAGGCCACTTACAACCACCTGTTCCGGTTCCAGGGGATACAACACTCTCTTCGGGCCACTGTGGGCATGAGGCACAAAGTGGACAGACATACATGCAGGCAAAATACCCATACACACCAAATAAAATAATAATTCAAAATTAATATGACAAAACCCCCAAGTATAAGGGAAGCGCTTTTGAAACTGTCCTTCACCCTCTTCTGACGGAGCTAGCCACTGCTCTAACAGACCTCATTTCTCTCTGACCTGTTCTCCCCTTGGGCTTTTTTCCTTCCCGAGATGATCTCAAATTCTAGGGAGAACAAACTGAAAGCAGGATCCCCAACACCCTATGACTGACTGGTCACTCAGTACCCCATAAAGCACACCCAACACCTCATGACTGACAGAACACCCAATATCCCATGACTGATAGGACATCCAACACCCATGAACACTGACAAGACAGCCAATGAGAGACCCAGGCCTGGCGTAGGAGGTCCTCTGTCTATGTGTTGCTTTCATTAGTGAATAAAGAAACTGCCTTGGCCTGTTGATAGGGCAGAACTTAGGTAGGTGGGGAAGATGGAACTGAATTCTGGGAGGAAGAAAGGAGAGTCAGAGAGATACCATGGATCCATCAGAGACAGACGCTGGGCATTTTACCTGGTAAGCCACTGCCATGTGGTGCTACACAGATTAATAGAAATATTTTAAATTAAGATGTAAGATTTAGCCAATAAGAAACTAGAACTATTGGGGCAAGCAGTGATTTAATTAATACAGTTTCTGTGTGGTTATTTCGAGGTTAAGCTAGCCGGGTGGCCAGAATGAACAAGTGGCCTTCCTGTTACACGGGCCCTAGAAAATACTTGATCCGTAGCCCCCACACAGACCTCAGACAGCTAGGATCTAAGCCCTGATCCAGGGAAAGAAACACAACCTGAAAATGGGGCAGGAGCCTCAGGAGTTGGCACTTTGTCCCCAAACCTGGAGCCAAAGAAAAGCCCCAAGTCTGAAGACCAGGACCAAAGGGATGCCCTAAGTCCCTAGGTCCAGGACATACCAAAGAAACTTGCGTCAGCCCCAAAATTAGGGATAAAGAGGGAGAAAGAACTACAAAAAGAAACACAGTTTGGACCCAGAAATGGAACCATTTCTGCCCCTAACTAGAAACCAACCAATCCCTGAGCAGGGAAAAAAGACAATCAAAGTCCCAGGCAGTTACTGGCCGCTGGGAATTCCCCTCAGGCCTGGTAAACCCATCCTGAGGGTGGGCAGCCAATCTCAAGCTGGAAGACTGAAATTCCCCCTCACGCCACTAGGGGGAAGCCAATCACAAGGCTTGAGGCTTGGAATTCCCTGAGCCTTTACCCCTATATAAACCTCCATTTTTTTGCTGCTCCTGGTCCCTTTCCTGTGTTGTTCCGTTGCTGCAGCTGCTGTAGTTGCTGCTGCTGCTGCTGCCACTTCAGAAAGACAGAGGGACCTGAGTTAACTAGTGAATAAAAAGTGTTTTTTTTTTGTTTGTTTGTTTTTGGTTTTTTGAGACAGGGTTTTTCTATAGCTTTGGAGCCTGTCCTAGAACTAGCTCTTGTAGACCAGGCTGGCCTCAAACTCACAGAGATCCACCTGCCTCTGCCTTTCAAGTGCTGGGAGTAAAGGAGTGTGCCATCGCCACCCGGCATGAATAAAGACTCTTTGTTCTTGGATCGGAGTGAGTCTCGTGGTGGTGATTTGGGTTTTAGAACTGGGGCATAACAGCCAGCATCCCATGACTGACAGGACACCCAACACCTTATCACAGGACACTCAAACTGCACCCCTCAAGTAATAACAACCTGAGGTTATGGCTGACCCGGCCCCCAGTATGACTGCTTCTGTGAACACTTGGTCCTTTCTCAACCCTGAGACTGTCTTTAGCACCTCCCAGGTAGAACTTAGGTCCTAGATATCTGTCCTTGGTTGGTGTTGGCCGCACAGATTCCTCTTCCGATGTGGGATGTCACTCTGTATGCTGTGAATGTTTTATTACCATTGTTCAATAAAGAAGCTGATTTGGCCAATAGCCAGGCAGAATAGAACCAGGTGGGAAATCCAAGCAAAGGGAAGAAGGTGGAGTCTGTGAGATGCCAGAAACTAAGCAAGATGTGAGGTAACAAGCCACAAGCCTCGGGGTAAGACAGAGAATAATAGAAATGGGTTAAGTTGTAAGCTAGCTAATAATAAGTCTGAGCTAAGAGGCCAAGCAATTTGTAATTAATATTAAGCCTCTGAGTATTTACGTGGGAACTGGCGGGCAGGAGAGAAACCTCCAGCTACACTCTCCTGTGTCACCGCACTCGCTCCCCCCCGTTGGGTGGCTTTCTTGGGAACTAGCCCTGGTCTGCTGACCTGGAGCTGTGCTAACACAAGAGAACCTCATGAGGGCTGGAGAGATGGCTCAGTGGTTAAGAGCATTGGCTGCTCTTCCAAAGGTCCTGAGTTCAATTCCCAGCAACCACATGGTGGCTCACAACCATCTGTAATGAGGTCTGGTGCCCTCTTCTGGCCTGCAGACATATACACAGACAGAATATTGTATGTATAATAAATAAATAAATAAATGATAAAAAAAAAAGAGGACCTCATGAATACCAGCTATATTAGCTATTCCCCTTGTCACTGTGACCCTACTGACAAAAGTCTCAGAGAAGGAGGGGTTTATTCTGGCTCTTGGTTTGAGGGGACAGTCCATCATGGTAGGGAAATCACAGAGGCAGGACTCTGGGGCAGCTGAAATGTATTGAATCCCGCAGTCAGGAAGCAGAGAGACGGACCCTGGTGCTCAGCTTGACTCCTCCTTTGTACTCTGTCCAGGACACCCGACCTTGGCACTGTGTGGCTTACTACTTAGCATGGGCTTTCCCTGCCAGAGGTTTGTCTTCTAGGTGGTTCTAGATCTTGCTGGCTCTAGGTCTGGAGGTGGCCTCTGCTTTCCCAGGAGCTCTTGAGAGTCTTTTTTAGCATAAACTGGATTAGACCCTATCTTATTTTTTAATTTTTTTGGTCAGCATACAAAAAATTATCAGTATCCCACCACCCTTTCCTGTCCCCCCCACCCCGTCCCCATGCCTTACGATACACACTAGCAATAAAGAGAGAACTTGTTTCCACAGAGGCGCCTGGTGAACGCTACAGTATGGTAGTTCTGAGGGGTAGAATGGACGTTCCTCCATACCAAATACTTGCATTTATAAATTCAGGAACTTTAAAGAAAAACAAAGTTTTCCATACAGATCCCACACAACAGCTAAGACTTCACTGGAAACTGAGGTGCCTGGGATGGAACCAGGCTCTCTCACTGAACCCGAGGCTCACCGTCTGGGCTCTGCTGGTCAGCTAGAGAGCTCTCCAGATCTGCCCATCTCCCATCTCCTGGGCCATGCCTGGCTGTGCACCTGGCCGCTGGGGTCCTCGTGCTTCTATAGCAAGTGCTCTTACCTCAAGCCTCTCCCCAGCCCCATCTCCATTTCACAGATGAGGAAACCGAGGCTCAGAGAGCTCGCCATTCCCAAGGCTACCCATGTCCCTGGTGCTGACAGGGAATGTGAACTCAGGCCTTCTGATTCGATTTTATCAGGATATGCCATGGAAATAGGTTAAAAGGAGCTGGATGTCAGCGCCAGAGCACTTACCTAGTGGGCGTGACACTCGGGCAGACTTTAGGACAAACCATCGCTGATAAAATGTGGTGTGGAAACTTAGCCAGCATGGGGAAGGGAGGCTCATCAGGACAGGTTGAGGCCAGCTCACGTAACCTAGCAGAAGCCTGCATCCTGTGTCTCAAAAATTCATATGAAGATACCAACTATTCAAGCTACAAGCAGCTTTTCACATAAAAGAAATTCACATACCGGCCATTACTTTAGTGGGTTTACAAAGCTTTTCTCCATTATGTGTTCTTAGGCTAGGGATCCCTATATTTTGCACAACACTTTTCAACCTTCTAGTACTTTACAAAACAACATGCTTTTTTTTTTTCTCTTTCAAGACAGGGTTTCTTTGTAGCTTTGGAGCCTGTCCTGCAACTAGCTTTTTTTTTTCTCTTTAAGATGTGTGTGGCTAGCCGGGCAGTGGTGGCGCACGCCTTTAATCCCAGCACTCGGGAGGCAGAGGCAGGCGGATCTCTGTGAGTTCGAGACCAGCCTGGTCTACAAGAGCTAGTTCCAGGACAGGCTCCAAAACCACAGAGAAACCCTGTCTCGAAAAAAAAAAAAAAAAAAAGATGTGTGTGGCTTTTGTTTGGTTTCTTCTGTTTGGAGACAGGCTCACAGGCCAGCAATCCTCCTGCCTCAGCCTGCTGGTACTAGGTTTACAGTTATGCTCCACCACTTGGGCAATGCCTCTTTTTCTCTCTTTGGCTTTTTTTTTTTTTTAAGATTTATTTATTATGTACACAGTGTTCTGTCT
Source organism: Microtus pennsylvanicus (assembly GCF_037038515.1). NCBI lineage: Eukaryota > Metazoa > Chordata > Mammalia > Rodentia > Cricetidae > Microtus > Microtus pennsylvanicus. The sequence goes on from NC_134586.1 coordinate 31,697,272, forward strand.
GCATGTACACCTGCAGAGCAGAAGAGGGCACCAGATCTCATCATAGATGGTTGTGAGCCACCATGTGGTTGCTGGGAATTGAACTCAGGTCCTCTGGAAGAACAGCCAGTGCTCTTAAGCGCTGAGCCATCTCTTCAGCCCGGAACTAGCTCTTGTAGACTAGACTGACCTCGAACTCAGAGAGATCCGCCTGCCTCTGCCTCCTGAGTGCTGGGATGAAAGGTGTGCACCACCACTGCCTAGCTTCAAAACATGTTTAAGATAAATTGGTGTGTTAAATAAACATCTTGAGTTTAGGCTGGTACGTTTTCACATTTTGTTTTCACATTAGGCTGGTACGTTTTAATAGGCCAGAACACTTGCGGCTAGAACACTTATGACCTGAGTTTGATCTCTGGGACACATCTGATGGAAGGAGAGAGATGACCCCTGCAAGTTCTCTGACCTTCAACCCTGAACATTTATTTCTGTGTAAATGCCCACCTGGAAGAGACTCCTGTGAGCCCGAGGCTCTGAAGGTGTAGGGAGGGAATTATGCCGAGTTAACTTATGACATCTTACTTGTGGAAAGTCCTGAAGGTGGCTTTGTCACAGGGCAGACTTCTAATCTTGATAAACTTGGGCTTTTTAAACAAATGTCTTGTCTCGCACATTAGTTTCAGCAGGGCACAAGCCCTCCAAGGATGAGCTGACACTCTTGGCTGGAAGCCACAGGTAGTATTGAATCAACACCCCGGCTGGTATTTCAGTCTAGCACCCCAACGGTTCTATGGTAACACTGAAGAGCACGTGGTTTGCTATACGATGGCCAAGAACCATGCAAAGAAGAAACATTTCCAAACAGGCTTGAGTAGAGATGCTGTTTCTGGGGCTGGGGGTCAGCCTGCATACTTGGAGACCCTTGTGGATGATAACGCACCTGAGATAGGCTGAGACAGGGTGACAGTGCGGGATGAAGCATCCCTGGGAGAGCTCGGACTGCAGGGCATCCAAGCACTGAGCAGGACTGAATGAAGTGTGAAATGGCTCCTCAAACTCTTGGTTCACTTTCAAAGTTCTGAAAATTGGTGACTCAAAACAAGAAAATCTCCACTCAGGAGCCTGGGGGGGAAGCACATGATGGTAAAATCACCAAAACGAACTCGGAGCAAACATGTCTGCACAGCCCACTGATGCTAGCTAGCTGGGAGTCCCGGCAGGGAGGCGCTGCACTGCTGAGCCTGCTCTTCAGATCACACATGTGTGAAGGCAGGAGAGAGGTCTGGACAGACGCACACAACTAGGATGTGGCACCGTGCACAGACTGTGTGGAGTCAGGAAGCTGGTGTCTTGGTTCATGCCCCTTTCCACTTCTCCAGAATATTATGATGCTGTCAAGCGCCAGACCTGGGCCAGGTGTTTGGACTTTCCAGCCATGAAAATGATGAATCAAATAAGCCTTTCTCTTTATGTGCTATCATCAAGTATTCTGCTAAAGACACAAAAATTGACTAAGATGCCCAATGCCCCTCAGCTTCTCTGATGCCAACAGCTTCTTTGCTCTCTAGCCCACGGGAAGAGGGGAACGATGTCATATTCTGCTAAATGTAAGCTGTATTCGTTATCTTTCCAAAAGCTTCACTGCTCATCTTTATTTTATAAAAAGTTCTTCAAAGCAAAAGCAAGACACATTTTATTTATTTATTTATTTATTTGTTTGGTTTTTTCGAGACAGAGTTTCTCTGTGGCTTTGGAGCCTGTCCTGGAACTAGCTCTTGTAGATCAGGCTGGTCTCGAACTTACAGAGATCCACCTGCCTCTGCCTCCCGAGTGCTGGGATTAAAAGCGCGTGCCACCGTCGCCTGGCAAAACACATTTTTTTTTAACTCACTTTGTAGACCAGGCTGGACTTGAACCCAGAGATCTGCCTGCCTCTGCTTCCCAAGTGCTAGGATTATAGGTGTGCGATACCATGGCCTGGTGCAAGATGCATTTTTTTGGGGGGGGGATTTTTTTGAGATAGGGTTTCTTTGTAGCTTTGGAGCCTGTCCTGGAACTCACTCTGTAGACCAAGTGTGGTCTCGAACTCACAGAGCTCTGCCAACTCTGCCCTGTGTACACTGGACACACTGTGGTGTGCACCTGTCCCTGTGTACACTGGACACACTGTGGTGTGCACCCGTCCCTGTGTACACTGGAACTAGGGACTCAATGATGAACTCGGCGGCACTAGCAGAGAAAAACAGCCGGTACTGGAAGGCGCCTGGAGTGAGCTGTGTGGGCGTGCGAGGCTCAGTGGCAGAACAGGCACTTGGTGTGTGCGAGGCCCTGTTTTCACTCTCAACACTGAAGAAGTTTGAGGAGGGATAGATGGCTAGTCTCTGGGCGCGGGACCTGTGGGAGACCTGGCCTGGCTACAGCAGGAGAAGGGAAAGCAAGAGTGCTGGGATTAAAGGCGTGTACCATCACCACCCAGCACAAGATGCATTTTAAATAGCTGATACTGTAGAATTTTGTGTTCAAGAAGCAAACATGTCAAATAATGAGTTCATTGAGAATGTATCAGTCACTCAGCTTTTCAAGGCTTCCAGACCATCACTGATTTTCAATCATTTTGGTTATTGGTTGAAGTCCTTGGGTTAGCTGAGCCACAGGAGTAGATTTTCCACTTAAAGCCACAGAATATGAGGCTCTGGTCCCCAAACATGCGGATGCTTCTCTGGGAAGATTGATAATGCATAGTCAGAGTTGCTGGTGAACTGCGGACTCTGAGATGAAAGGTCAAAGCTCATCTTGGTCACTTCTCTCTCGCGAAGAAACCCATCGACTGAGAATCACCTCCTGCAACCGAGCAAAAGAAGTCTGGGCGTCATAAAAAGAAATGAGAGTCCCAGGCATGTGACACTATGACCCTCCCACGGGAACCTGTCCACTGTCACCACTGAACTGGTGTCCCAGCACACAGCAGCGACCAAAGCTGGTGCCTGACCCCTAGGTCTGAGGGCACTGACACTTGTTGGTCAGCCATGTGAACTTTGGTTGACATTTTTATGAACCACCAACCTAGAGAAGATCAGAACAAACGGAGGGAGGTGACACTGGGGCCCTGGAGACTGACAGCGGCTCTGACTGGGACCAAGGAGGACACAGCCTCCAGAGAGAAGGAAAGCAAGGCCACACTGGCTGTGTGGGGGAGGTCTTCTGGGCAGCGGCAAAGGGAAGGGTATAGAAGCAACAGCACTAGGGACTCAATGATGAACTCGGCGGCACTAGCAGAGAAAAACAGCCGGTACTGGAAAGCGCCTGGAGTGAGCTGTGTGGGCGTGCGAGGCTCAGTGGCAGAACAGGCACTTGGTGTGTGCGAGGCCCTGTTTTCACTCTCAACACTGAAGAAGTTTGAGGAGGGATAGATGGCTAGTCTCTGGGCGCGGGACCTGTGGGAGACCTGGCCTGGCTACAGCAGGAGAAGGGAAAGCAAGAGAGAGCCTGGAACTGTGGAATGGTGGAGACTACCAGGTTCAGGGGGAAGAAAGGGAGCCAGGTTTACAGGGCCAGAAGAAGCTTTCCGACAAAAAAAGATCCTTCCTGTAAGCTCCAGAAGATGCAGTGCGAGCGGACTCTCAGAAAGCTGTGGCCCTAGTTCTGCTGCACACACCTGAACCTGAATCCTCTTCATGCATTCTGGGGTCTCCATGTCTTTGCTTGTCATGGAAGAGGGCTTAATCAAGTAGCACAGCATCAGCTCCTGCAGGAACAGAGAGACCACATGTGCCAGTGTGTGGAGAGGATCAGGCACCCCTGCCTGTCCCTGTGTACACTGGACACACTGTGGTGTGCACCCGTCCCTGTGCACACTGGACACACTGTGGTGTGCACCCGTCCCTGTGTACACTGGACACACTGTGGTGTGCACCCGTCCCTGTGTACACTGGACACACACTGTGGTGCGCACCCGTCCCTGTGTACACTGGACACACTGTGGTGTGCACCTGTCCCTGTGTACACTGGACACACTGTGGTGTGCACCCGTCCCTGTGTACACTGGACACACTGTGGTGTGCACCCGTCCCTGTGCACACTGGACACACTGTGGTGTGCACCCGTCCCTGTGTACACTGGACACACACTGTGGTGTGCACCCGTCCCTGTGCACACTGGACACACACTGTGGTGTGCACCTGTCCCTGTGTACACTGGACACACACTGTGGTGTGCACCTGTCCCTGTGCACACTGGACACACTGTGGTGTGCACCCGTCCCTTGTACACTGGATACACACTGTGGTGTGCACCCGTCCCTGTGTACACTGGACACACTGTGGTGTGCACCCGTCCCTGTGTACACTGGACACACACTGTGGTGTGCACCCGTCCCTTGTACACTGGACACACACTGTGGTGTGCTCTTAACCATGGAACCATGTCTCCATCTTCTACATTTCCAATTTTAAAAAGGAACTAGGTAAATGACAGGCAAGGCTAAATCCGTGTTACCTTAGAGACGTTCCCTGAGACTCTGCTCAAGGCAGCCAGCGACTTCCAGCTAAAAGGCCTGCGGAGGGAGCCCTCGAAGTTGTCGTCCACGAGCTCAACGATGACAGAATAGCTAGGAGACAAGAGAGGCATCCTGGGAAACCCCAAAATCACCTTGTTCAGAGAGCAGTGTGTCCCACTAAAACCAAGACACAAGGATTTCTCAGTGCTGCTAAGAGCCCAGACCATTAAAGAGAATCACTAATGACAAACCGACGGGAAGCTATCACTCCAGGAAGATCGCATGCTTACTGACATAGGAACAGAAGCGTTTCTCTCTAGGGAAAGCATCAGTTCATACAGCTGCTTGGATGCTCTGAAGACTGCACACAGATTAATGCACACATACATTATGTATACAGTGCAAAACAGAGTCTCACTTTGTAGCCCTGGCTAGCCTGGAACTTGCTATGTAGACCAGGTTGGCCTCAAACTTATAGAGCTTCACCTGCCTCCTCCTCAGAGTGCTGGGGTTAAAGACATGAGCTACCACACTTAGCCGGAAATATGACTTTTTATTTTATTTTTATAAGTATTATGTTTGGCTGGAGAGATTGCTCAGAGGTTAAGAGCACTGGTTGCTCTTCTATAGTACTCGGGGTCAATTCCCAGCGCCCACATGGCAGCTCACAACTGTCTGTAACTCCTGTTCCAAGGGATCCGATACCCTTATGCAGACACATATGCAGGCAAAACATCAAGTACATAAAATAAAAATAAACCATTGGAAAAGTAATATAGGTGTTTGCCTGAAAGTGTTGTGCACCACACTCATGCTTCTGTCTGTGGACGACAGATATTGGGTCCTCTTGTTGAAAGCCACCATGTGGGTACAGAGAACTGAACCTGGAGCCTCTGGAAAAGCAGCCAGTGCTCTTAACCACCAAGTCATCTCTCTAGCTCTAGCAATACTACTGTGTTTAGTTTTTTTTTTTTTAAAGATTTATTTATTATGTATACCACCATTTATACCCACACGCCAGAGGAGGGCGCCAGATCTCTTTACGATGGTTTGGAGCCACCATGTGGTTGCTGGGAATTGAACTCAGGACCTCTGGAAGAGCATACAGTGCTCTTAACCACTGAGCCATCTCTCCAGCCCCTAGTTTTTAGTTTTTGAGACAGGGTTTTACCGTGCAGCCCTGGCTGTCCTGAAACTCCCTTTGTAGACCAGGCTGGCCTTGAACTCAGAGATTTGCCTGCCTCTGCCTACTGAGTGCTCCACCTGGCTAGGAATATGACTTTTAATTGTTTCTGAGACATTGAAAATGAAACTTGAAGCCAGAAATTTCCTTGTGTTTTTTCAATTAATTTAAAAATTTTCCAAACCTTGCATGGTAAAACGGAGGGCCTTTCCGATACAGCACTGCAAAGAGGAGAAAGGAGAAGTTAACCCATCATAGCCAGGCCAGAGTGAGGCAAGCACTCCGCTTTCTGCACGAGGACACTCTGCTCTCTGCCCCCCATGCTGGCTTCACACCCAAACTCCTTCCCAGAAACACAGAAGTCAGTCAGATCCGCTGCCAAACCTCGATATCCTCGCCCACCCCATAGGCAGCTCTCCTGGTGTTGGGACTGAGTCCAGTGTGTAACGTGGTAGGAAAAACATGAAGTCCATAAAATGTACAGTATTTGTGATAACTCAGAGCGAGGGTAGCCCCGTCTGCTGTGGCAGGTGAGCACGGCACATGAGCAAACTTCCGGTTTATTTTAGGGGAAGCCAAAGGTCACTTCTCAGCCTCTTGCTTACGGAAGTGTAGAAATGCAGGTCCTGGGGAGATGGTTCAGTGGTAAGAGCACTGATGAGAACCCGAGTTTCAAACCCCAACACCTCATAAAGGTGGATTATGGTTACACATGCCTGTAACCCCAGCAGCAGGGAGGAAGAGGCGGGGGGTGTGGTGTGCTGTAGGGTGTGGGAGGTGGGAGGTAGATCTTGCTGGCCAGCCCAGCCAAAACAATGAGCTTCTGTTCCGGTTCACTGGGAGATAAGGAAATAAGGCAAAGAATGACAGAAGAAGCCACCTGCCATCCTCCTCTGACCTCCTGATGCATGCTTGCCTGCAGTCATATGCATGTATTGCATGCACTCACATGCTTGGGCTGGCAAGATGTCTCAGCAGGTAAAAATGCTTGGTATGAATACCCATACACTGTGCCCACACCACGGCACATGTGCCCTTGCAAACCTGAGCCCATGCACACACAGAAATAAAAGCTAAAATAAATAAGAAAAAATTCAGCCAAGAGGCTATAAAGATCCATAACCACACACTCCACCCAGTGACCAGATTGCCTTTCTCGTGGGGATCTGACACATGAAGGAGTGAAGCCATACTGCAGAGACCAAAAAGAGTCTCTCATTGAAGGAGCCTAGGCCTAAGGACTGTACACCTCCACAGGGGCCCTTTGGTGGCAGGTACTGGCTAGCTGCCCACCATGTTCATCTCGCTTCCTCCAGGCAGTTCCTGAGCAGCCAGGCCTGGCCCTGTGCTGTGTCTTGTGCCATGAGTTCAGCACTTAGTGAGTGATCCTAAGAGCCCGTGCTGAAGACAGCAACCGGAAGCCGGGACCCTGAGCACCTGACAGTGAGTGATCCTAAGAGCCTGTGCTGAAGACAGCAACCGGAAGCCGGGACCCTGAGCACCTGACAGTGAGTGATCCTAAGAGCCTGTGCTGAAGACAGCAACCGGAAGCCGGGACCCTGAGCACCTGACAGTGAGTGATCCTAAGAGCCTGTGCTGAAGACAGCAACCGGAAGCCGGGACCCTGAGCACCTGACAGTGAGTGATCCTAAGAGCCTGTGCTGAAGACAGCAACCGGAAGCCGGGACCCTGAGCACCTGACAGTGAGTGATCCTAAGAGCCTGTGCTGAAGACAGAACCAGAAGCCCGGGACCCTGAGCACCCGACAGAGTTCACCTGGAGCTAACCGGAGATGCTCATGGGATTTCATGTAAATAAGAGGGAACTCTATAATAAGCCCCTAAGCCTTAAATAAACAAACAATGAATGCCACAGCCAAGCGCCGAAGGCCAAAATCTATAAGTAACCTACAGCTATGCCACTATTACTGCCACATGCTAGCCCCGTGACACTGGATGCTCCTTTACTCCCCATTAGAGGAAAGGTCAAGGAAAGTCCGTTCCCCTTGAGCAATAGCCACAATTTCCTTTTGGAAGACAGTGATCCTGGAGCCAGTTCAGGACCCCAGAACACTGCAGAACCCCTTCACCTAGCCTGCTGTTTCTAGCCCATTTCCTGTGGTCACATTCAAACAACTCTCCACTTTGGGGGTACAGCAATGGGATGAAGGTGGACCCAGGACCATTGCTTCCGGCCCAATCTCTGACAACTCAGGATGTGAGACTTCAGACCAGTTACCTCTCTGAACTGCTTTCCACAGTGACACACACATGTAATCCCAGCTAGGCAGGAAGCTGAGCCAGGAGGGCTGTTCAGCTGTGAGAGTGCCTGGGCAACGTGATGAAACTCCATTTCAAGACACAAACAAAAAAATTAATCATCCAAGGGTGAAGCTTCAAGAAATGAAGGTCCTCTCTACCCCCTGAATCCATGTCAGGAACCAAATTCGTATCTTCACCCCAAATTCTGGGGGGCTCAATGCTTAGAGTAAGTCATGAGTCACGTGGACATGCCTCGGACAGCCCTTTCCAGAAGTGCTCTACACAGATGTTTCCTCAACATCACACGACAGTGATAAGACAGATCTCAGGCGAATGAAGTGATGGAGGAAGGTTATTGGTTAAAAAAATAAAGAAACTGCTTGGCTGGCCCTCATAGGTTAAAACATAGGTGGGAGGAGTAAACAGAACAGAATGCTGGGAGGAAGAGGAAGTGAGCTCAGAGGCCATGCTCCCCTCTCCAGGGCAGACGCCATGAAGCAAGCTGCCAGGTCAGACATGCTGAATCTTTCCCGGTAAGACTGATGCTACTCAGATTATTAGAGATGGGTTGATCGGGATATGAGAATTAGCCTGTAAGGGCTAGAGTTAATGGGCCAAGCAGTGTTTAAATAAATATAGTTTGTGTATTGTTATTTCAGGGCATAAGCTAACCAGGCAGCTGGGAGCTGGGTGGCAGGAAAGCAGCCCGTAGCTCCTACAACAATGAAGAAGCCAGCTAAGGCCACGCAGTTGATAGGAAGTAGATCTGGCTGTGACCCAGGAGCTCTGTTACCCATGCTGCATCTCAACATACTGGACAGCCTTGCTGATCGCTTCAGCTTCTATTCCACTCTCGGGATGAGAATGGTGGAGACCTGTCAGGTAGGTGGTGTGGCTGTGATTGCAGGAGTGAGGATGAGAGGAAGTCAAAAAAAACAAAACAAGGCCATCCTCAGCTCAGGGCAAGCTCAGCTCACCCTATCAGCCACGTGTGCAACAACCAGGATGGAAGAAATAGGGATGGGCACATAGCAACCGACCGGCTGCTGACCAGAAGAAGAGTTCCCCCTGCAGACTATCCCACAATTCCAGGTGTTGTGACTATCCTTGGAGCCAGGCAACTCTCGGTGGGGTTCAGCTGTGCCCCCTTGGAAATGGGTCATCTCAGCTAAGCTTGTTGACTGTTTATGCCCACCATGGAGGGGTGGGGATGGTCATGAGACCCTCACCTGAGTATCCAGCACTCCTTACCACCTGCTGTATGTAACTTTGCCTTAATTACATGTGGCCTAGGGGAGGGACTAGCATATATAGGCCTGGGAAGACTAGGGTACAGTGTGGCGTGGGGCCCATCTTTGGGTCTATGTGATGAGCCCTCATCCTTTCTAGGTGTGGCATGTGGGGGGAAAGCAGCACCCACAACACTGTAAGTAGCCCCTCACCTAAAAAAACAAAAACAAAAAAACAACCAACTGACTGGCTCTCCAGAGTGAACTTTGGCAGAACTGTCCTTCAGTTCCTCACTGGGACATTAGGACATAAGCAGGGGTGGATGTTGCTTATGCCTCCACCTGGGAAAGAATTCTAATAGCACCAGGTTAAACACAGTCTACTTTAGAACATTACAATTTTGATCTATTTTTAATTTTTTATTATCTGGATGTTTTGGCTGCGTGCGTTTTTGTGCTCCACGTGTGTGCTTGGTGCCCAGCAGAGGCTCAAGAGGAAGTAAGACTCTCTGGAACTGGAGTCACAGATGGGTGTTGTCTGCCATGTGTGTGCTGGGAATAAACCCAGTTTCTCCTCCATTCCAGGCCTCTTCAGTCACTGGTAAGACAGCACTCAGAGAGTCTCACTAAACCAGGTCACTTCAAAGATTTTTCATTTGTCCAAATCCAAGACCCAGGCCCAGCCTGAGCCCCTCAAGACCCGTGTTCTCCACACTCTTACCTCTGTGTAGTTCCTGAGACTGGCCTTTGCCTCTGTGCTTGCTGTTTGCTCTGCCCAGCAAGCCCTTCCCAGATACAACTCTCTCTCATATACTCACAGTCCTTCCCAGATACAACCCTCTCACACTATCCTCACAGCCCTTCCCAGATACAACTCTCTCATATGCTCACAGGCCCCAGGGGATCCCTGCGGAGGCAGTGACATGAAGTTCCCCTGCACACCAGGATCCAAAGCCTGGAAATGACTGGTCCTGGAAACCACTAAGGCACATGACTGTTTCTCTCCACGGGAGTGATGAGCACCGGGACACAGAACAGCAAAGGCTGCCACGAGGAATGAGTGTCACAGGATGTACAGCGCCATACTGAGAGTGTGTTCAACAGATGACAGCTGGGGCCATCATCGCAACTCCAGGATTCTTCTCATTTGGGGGATGAGGCAAGCGAAGCTGCAAGGACACAGCTGACCAAAATCACACAAGACCATGGCTGAGGTGCAGTCAGCAGGTCCAATGGAACTCTTGTCTGTGGTAAGAAAAGCCTGCGTCTGCTTGTAGCTTCCTCAACATACTGCCTTCTCACTCTGTGGACTTAACCCATCCCATCCAAATACCCAGCATTTCTATTCAAATCATCAACAGCACAGATGGCTAGCCCACCCTCCCAGGCAAAATGTGCTGACCCCATCCTCGGATCTGTCACACACATACATACATACATACACCCCCCCTCCCCAAGAGCTACTCACACAGATCTGTTCCGTACTTGAGCCCCACTTTGGGCACCCAGCCTTTGCTTCGGAAGTAGTGGTAGGCCATGTAGGTAGTCCTGAAGGTGGGCTGGACTGCGGTGAAGGCTTGCCAGAGCTTTACTATCGTTAAAGGCTCCTAGAGTTGTTGTTTGAAGAAAAGACATTAGTTTGTGTGTCTTCACTCCCACTCGGTAAGCGAGTATACATCTAGACTAGCAGGGTACCACAGCAGCAATAGAGGCAAACAAGAGGGGTTTCATTCAGGAGACCTGACCCACACTGACTATACGGCAGCAACCACTATGTATGGCTGCTCGTAACACAGGTGCTACTGTGAGGTCTATCTCAAACAAGAGAAAGCAACATGAGCAACCTTGGTAATTTGGGTCATTTTAATTTAATCACACTTTTTCCCCTTCAGTGCTGGGTGTGCAAAACAGGTCTTGTGAGCACTTAGGCATGAGCTCTACCACTGAGCTACAGCCCAGCCATCCTACATATGTGCAGTTAAAAAAGCTATGCACATATTCTCAGAATTGTTTTTGTGGGTGTGGGGATAGTTTTTTTTTTTGAGACAGAGTCTCACAGCTGTAGCCTAGGCTAGCCTTGTACTTGCAGTCTTGTGTCTGCTTCCCATGGACTACCAGAAAAGTCTCCAACGACCCACATAGCGCCTACCTAATGCTCTCACTCATCTCTTCTGAAGCAGGACTTCAGAGTGGTGTGGGAAGTCCTTCTGTCTATGTATTTATTGCTTTTATTGGTTAATGAATAAAGAAGCTGCTTTCTGCCAATGCCTTAACAGAATATAACTAGACTGGAAGATTGATGGAGGAAGGTCATTGGTTAAAAAATAAAGAAACTGCTTTGGCCCATTTTATTGGTTAAAACATAGGTGGGTGGAGTAAACAGAACGGAAGGCTGGGAGAAAGAAGCTGAGTCAGAGAGTCGCCATGGTTCTCCCACTCCAGACAGATGCAGATTAAGATCATTCCTGGTAAGCCAGCTCGTGGGCTACAGCAGATTATTAGAAATGGGCTAGTCCAGGTGCGAGAGCTAGCCTAGAAAAGGCTAGATAGAAATGGGCCAAGCGGTGTTTAAAAGAATACAGTTTCCATGTAATTATTTCGGGTAAAGCTAGCCGTGGGGGCAGCCGGGTGCTGGGGACGCAGCCCCGCCGCACCTATTTCAACAGAAGATTATATATACACAGAGTCAGGAGCCGCCATGGAGCCGCCAGAGGAGGAACCTTGCTGGTAAGCCACAACCACGTGGCAATACACAGAATAATAGAAATGGGTTAGTTTAGGATAAATGAAATTAGTTTAGGATATAAGAGCGAGCCAATAAAAAGCTAGAGTTAATAGGCCAAACAGTGATTTAATTAATGCAGTTTCTGTGTGATTATTTCGAGTCTGGGAAGCCATGAATGAACAAGCAGCTTCCAACAACAAATTGGAGCTCCCTGTGTCGACTATATCCACATAAAACCTGAGAAAGCTTAAAAAGGAATTCTAGATACAAAAGAAGAGAGTTAGGCATGGGTTTTTGGTAGCATCTTCTCAGGTGGGTCTCTTTGCTAGAAGCAAGCAGAGATGCGAATCTTTTAAGAGAAGGCTTCTTGGCTCACAGGTAGCAGCAAAAATTGCACAGCTTCTTTAAAAAACTTCAGAATTTGGGTCTAAGGATTTGTTGCTTTGGAAAAAAGGTTCTTCCTTTGTTTCCACAGATGAGAACCTATGGATTCCTTCCAGACTAATGTGGTTTGACGGACCAAGACCCCCCTCAAAGGTCGCCGTGAATGCCCCCCCCCCCCAATTACTTTGCCAAATAAACAGTCGGAAGTAGTTTGGAGAGAACTACATCCAAATTCCCAAATATTGTTTATAAATGTTTGTTTACATTTAAAGGGGGATATATAGATGTGAATACTTTGCATTGGTATGGATCTTGGTCTACCGATACAAATTTTAGGTCAATTTTGTTATATGTATATTTTTGCTCTTGATTAAGGTACTGTGTGTTGCAGCTCATTTAAAAATTCAATGTAAAATAAAAAAATATTTTTTAAAAACAAGGGCTGGAGAGATGGCTCATGGGTTAAGAGCACTGGCTGCTCTTCCAGAGGTCCTGAGTTCAATTCCCAGCACCCACATGGTGGCTCACAACCATCTATAAGATTTGGTACCCTCTTCTGGACATGCAGGACCCACAGGAAATGACTGCTGAACTTGCCTAAAGGTGAGACAATCCTTCAGGGTCTCTGCTTCATGAAAGAGTCTGCTAGACATTCTGCAGGACACAGAAGAAAGTGACTGACAAACTGCCAATATAGGTGGAACCGTCTTTGAAAATCCTGCTTCATGGAAAAGTTTGCTGTATACTATGGGCCTGTAGGCTGAATATGGGATGCCCCATCATTACAGAAGAACTTTGGGTGACTGTCCAGGCAGCAAGATGTCTCTGTCAATTTTAGAACTTTGGAAGTTGCTTACAATGAACTTTCTGTTAACTTAGGTAATATTATATCCTTCTGGAATCTTTGATGGAATTGGAGAATTTATAATTAGTTAGTTTTCCTTAGTTATGATAAAAGACAAAATAGATATAAATATTGTAACTGTAATTCTTGCTTAATAACTCTTTTGTTATATGTAATTTTACTATGTTAAAGTTAAAAATCTTCCTTTTCACTTAAACAGAAAAGGGAAAATGATGTGGGAGGTCTTTCTATGTGTTGCTTTTATTGGTTAATGAATAAAGATGCTGCTTTCGGCTAATGGCTTAACAGAATACAGCCAGTCTGGAAGATATATATATATACACACATACATACACACACATATATATGTACATGGAGTAGGAAGAGGAGAAAGATGCAAGCCACCAGCCAGAACCTTGCCAGTAAGCCACAGCCATGTAGTAATACACAGATGAATGGAAATGGGTTAATTATAGATATAAGAGCTAGCTAGCTAGCAATACGCTTAAGTTATTGGCCAAAGAGTATAGTTATTGAGTGATTATTTAGTGGTCTGGGAATGAACAAGTAGCCTTCGCCAACATTAGAGAACCCAGGAAAGGAAATGCTGAGTCCAGGGTGCAGCTTAGTGATGGAGCATGGGCTCAGCACACATATGTTCCAGGCTCCATCCTTGGGAGAGGGTGAGGGAAAGGAATGAGTGTTCTGGTGGAAGCACCACCCCGGCCCCTGGCATCCATGTACCCAAAAGTCTGGAATATTCTGGTGGAAGCTTCACCTCAAGCCCTTTCCCTCATCTGTCTCCGAAACCTGCTGCATCTCAGGAAACCCGCCAAATGATGACCCCTCCCCTAGAGATGTTCAAGACCATTCCCACAGGGTATTTAAACTGCCCTCCAGAATACAGACATGTGGATTTTGTTGGTCTCTTCCCTGAAAATCATCTAGGAGAATTTTACCCATTAAACATGGGCTTTTTCTAATTCAATTTGATTTGGTTTGATTTGGATTGCTGTGTTGTTGGAGAGGCTTATAGGGTGCAAAAACTTTTCAATGAGAAACAGCAAAGGTCAAGGGGTCAGAGGCCATGTATAAAGGTGGGGATCTGGGTAATGACATTCTGGGCAAAGGAACCAGCGTGTAGTGTTGAGCTCTAGTGCAACAAGCCCACTGGAGTGTGTTAGCATACACGGTCCTTTAGTGAGCAGCTACTGCAACGCCAGGCCAGGTGAGGAAGAGTAAAAAAATAATTCTGTAAGTGAAAGTTTCATTCAAGACTCAAAGATGATTCCTGGCTCCATCTCAGCTTTCAGATAGGAGAATGGCCACCTGATGGTGCAGTCTGATAACCCAGCTGTGGGCACAGCAAGCCGTATAGCGCTAACCTGGCTGTGTTCAGGCCACCTGAGGGTGTAGCATAACCCAGCTGTGTCCAGAAAGGAGACTTGAACAGAACAAGACTGCTTTTCAGGTTCCTTCAGAAAACAGTCACGAGTAACTGGATGGGTTTGGAAAGTGCCTTTCCTGATTCTATTGCTTGGGAAAGATTAACCCCTTTAGCTGGCTGGGCCACGGCTCACTGGCAGAGCATGTGCATAGTATCAACAAGGCCCTGGACTCCGTCCCTAGGTCACAAAATAGCTCTTATAAACACCTTGGGTTAGTTTCTGTTCCTGTATGTGTGGCTTCAATTCCTCACTAAGTCTCCCTAAAAAGGTGGAGTCCTAGCAGGGTGCCTGGGGATCCCTAAGAAGCAGACACAAGCACTTCCTCTGCTGTTTGTCTCCCTTCTTCTTCTTTCTTGTATCTTACATACGTTGAATAGGCATGACATCAAGGAAAAAAAAGGCAAAGGATGTCCAGTGACAGGCCACCCCCTTTCATCTGCCTAGAGGTCAGCAAGGACAACGCCCTGGCCAAGGTGAAACCACAGATTTTGAAGTCACCCAGGTATGGGTTAACCAGCTGATTCTAACCACACTAGCCAGGAGGCCTTGGCTGAGTTACTTATTTCCCCAGGGCCTCAGTTAGCTTGTTAATGCAGCTCCTATTAAGAGGCAGAAAGGATTGGAAACAGCACAGGCAAGCTGGGCTCGCACATGTAATTCCAGCACTCAGTGAGCTTCAGGCCTGCCTAGGCTACAAAGGGAGATCTCAACTCAAAAACAAAAGCAAAGGACTGGAGAAATGTCTCTGTCATAAGTAAGAGCACTGGTCCAGTCTCAGCATCCGCATGGCAGCGTAACTGTCTGTGCTCCAGTTCCAGGAGACCAAGGCTCTCTCTGGACTCTGTGGACCAAACACGAATGGGCTGCACAAACATACAGGCAAAATGCCTATACACATAAAAAATCAAACAAACAAAAAACAAAACCAAAATATAAAAAAATCCAAACAAACAAAAACCATTGAATTTAAAGGGTTCCTATACATACATGTGTAGGAACCACACATGGGTGACTTTGATTATTCTTCCAGTGCTGGGGATGGAACAAGGTCTCAAACATGCCGAGCAGGCTCTCTGCTCCTGAGCTGCTCCCAGCCTGCAGAGCTTTACTTTTTGCTAGTGATTTTAGTAGCATCCTTGCACTTCCCACAGGTCCTGAGAAAGACACACTCTGAAAGGTTCACCCTGGCTTGTGCCTGAACTGCTCCAGCTGAGGCCCCAAACCCAAAACTTACAGGAAAAAGATAATTCCTACTTTTTTTCAGTCAAAGTTGACACATTTGTGCTACAGCTCCATGGGAAGGGGCTCAACCTACTGTCAACAGGGGAACTGTGAGATTATATGCATACAGAAACTTACCTTCTCATAGTAAATACTTAAACATCCCAGGGCGTATGCCAGGAAGAAAGCCTACAACAGAGCAGGGGAGTTCCCATTAGAAGCAGTCTTTTAGGGTGGGCAGGTAAGCAACCGCCTTGCATGCCCATGGTTCACCCCAGCATCACCCAACAGAAATAAAAATAGCTTTCTGATGAAGCCAACATGCTTTCAAATGCTGATCCAATCCCAACAGCTCCATGTGGTGGCTTTTGTCCCAGGCAGTCAGGACTTACTATGGTCCTCAGGCCTCAGGTGCCCAGGAGATGGGTGGTGGGCACTACTAAAAGAGAGCTTGTAGTGACACTGGCTTACTGTGTGTTTTACTGACACTGGTGCTGCAGACTGAGGACCTCCTCCTGCATGGCTGAACTACCCTACCAAACAGTATCCCCGTCTGACTGTCCTAACATCAAAGCATTTGAAAAGGCATGAGACACGCTGCCCATAAATAATTACAAAGAGTCCCTGCCTCCAGGTTCAGGGCAGGAGGGCCCTGGAGTACAAACAGGACTTGGCTTTTTTCCTCACTGTCCCCTCTTGTCCTAACCTGGGGTACGTGTAGCAACAAGGGGCCAGAAAGCTGAAAGGTGAATTAGTGTAGCCCCTCAGTGACCTCCTTCGAACCACCCAGAGCCACTGGGCTGATGCTCTCCAGAGCTGCAGCTCTCCAAGGCTGTCTGCAGGTCTTAGATCTTAAACTCAAAAAGCTATCTGCCTCATTTGTGTTCCTGCTAGGTGGGGGGACACAGGTAGAGGCAGAAAAGCCCAAAGCCTCTGGTGAGACCATGGCAGAGCCCATCACAACCAGACCTCACGGTGATTGCGAAACAGTAGCAGTATTCTCACTCATTTGGAAAATGTTGTGGAATATTAGTTTACAATGTGTTACACTCCTTTATGCGGTGGGATATTTGTTTAATATGCAAAGATGTGCTGCATTCTAATGTTGCATTTGTTTAACTCTGTGAAGCTGTGTTACTGTGCCTGTCTAAAACATGCGATTGGTCTAATATAGAGCTGACTGGTCAATAGTGAGGCAGGAGAAAGAAACAGACAGGGCTGCCAGGCAGAGAAAAGAAATCGAAAAGAAGGAGAAGAGGGAGTAACAGAGAAAGGAGAGGAAGACGTCTGGGCAGCCACCCAGCCAGCCATGGAGTAAGAAGGAAAGGAGGGAACATAGACCAGAGAAAGGTAAAAGCCCAGAGGCAAGAGGTAGATGGGATGATTTAAGTTAAGAAAAGCTGGCTGGAAGTAAGTCAAGCTAAGGCTGGGTATTTATAAGTGATAATAAGTCTCCGTGCACTCATTTGGGAGCTGGGTGGTGGCCCAAAGAGCAAAGTGTAAAAAGAGTCAAACACTAACCACAGGGAAACAGTTATTCTCATAGAAATATTGTTCAGAGCAGGCATGGTGTCTCAGTCCTGCTCTTGGAATACGCCCAGCCCTTCCACTCTGGCTGTCTACCATGTTAAAGGCCCTTTCCTCACCATAGGCTCAAGCAACTCTTCTGCCTGTCTCCTCCAGAGTGCTTGCTTTTGTCTGGAAATGTCTTTCGCCCATGGATGTCTCTGAGGAGAAGACCACAGCAGGCAGAGCAGCCTGATGCTGTCCCTCAGCCTCTAAGAGTGTCTCGCTTCCCTTTGGTGAGGGTTCAATGCTTGTGCTAAAAGAATGAAAGGTACCCGACTCCTGCCTTGGCTTAGGTCCAGGCAGTTAGATCCACTGGGTGTTCTGCACCTGCTGGGCTTGCTTTCCAGGGGCCTACCTGTCCTGAGGGCTGGTTCTTTCTGCTGCCCATGGCCCCACAGGCCCCACAGGCTTCACAGGCTCGTCTTGCTTTCCAGGGGCCAACCCATCCCGAGGCTGCTCTGGTCCTCTTAGTGCTACCCACAGACCCACAGACCCACAGGCCCCACAACCTTGTCTTGGCCTCACCCTTGTCTTCACCTTTATTACTACTGAACACCGCAGTTTTTGGATGGACCAGGTGACCAGAAACACAATGGAAAAGATAAAGCTGTCGCCCCAGAGGATAAGTTCCCTTCATATATTTTTTTTTTTTTTGCCAAATTTGTATTTCTTGGTTCAGAAAGGTGAAAAAGAAAAAAAAAGGTCTGCCTCAGAGGATCAGAGTGGAGATGGAATAAGGTCTAGCAGACCTGGGTTCAAGCTTTCATTGAGGTGGTTTAAATTGCTTTTATTTTCAATTGTTATTTTATGCATATGGGTATTTTGCCTGTATGTATGTATTTAAGTGTATCACGTGTGTTCCAGGAATCCAAGGAAGCAGGAAGGGGGCATCAGATTTCCAGGAACTGGAGCCACCATGTGGGTAATAGGAACAGAACTTGGGTCCTCCTGAGGATAAGAGCCAGTGCCCTTAACCCTTATCTCTCCCATCTCCCTGAGGTGTCTGCGAAGCTGGCATCACCAGCAAGCGTCTTCCCCTTTTGGGTGCTCAGTGGAAGTGAACCTGATGACAGTTTCCATCATAGGGCTTGCTCAGGTCAGGGCTCACAGCACTGGAGAGCCAGTTCTCAAAGGCAGACCTCTCCAAAGCTATGGAGCAGCCTGGCTCAATGATCACATGAGAGAGAGAGAGAGAGAGAGAGAGAGAGAGAGAGAGAGAGAGAGAGAGAGAGAGAGAGAGAACAGAATCAGCCAAGTGGTAGTTAGCCGTGAGCATGGCTCAAGAGCCCGTCAGGGAAGACGCCGGCTGTGGAAGATGCTATCTGTGTTACAGCTGTCAGCGTCCAACAGAGGGACAGGCAAAAGCCTCTCAGGTGATGCAGTCACTGTGAATTCTTAATTTATGATGGCATCAATAATTTAGAGAAAAGAGAACTTGCTGTGGGGGAGGGAATGTGGGCTACCAAAGAGTCATGAACTGCCGCCAGGAAGGACGTGCGCAAGGGCCTTGCATTTGCGTTAAGTTAATGTGATATCTGATACTGAACATGAACTCAAAGAGAATTGTTAGCTCAGCAAGCAGAAGGGAGCCCATCTGAAAGACCCGCCCCTTCCTTAAGCTTTCCCTTAGCAAGCCACACCCTTCTACAAGCTACAGTACAACCAAATTTTGCTGGAGCTCATTTTTAAATTAAGAGGAAAGACAAACAAACAAACAAACAAACAAACGAACGAACGAACCTGTCATTTTGTGCCAGGCCAACAGAGAGAATCAGAAGCTAAACTGGGGCCAAGTCCACCAGGATGCACCATCCAGGTGAGAAATGCGCTCATCGCTTCATGCCTTCCAGGACAGGCACCTGACACATGCCATATCTCATCTGACTTTCACTATGACCCTCTCAGGGAAACATCCCGGAATGTTACTATCCGAAAACCAAAGGGATGCTACCTCTTGTGTGCTATGTTGATGAGGTCAGCATTTTCTCCCTACTTACCTTTTCTGTTTTTTGAGACAGGGTTTCACTGTGTATCCCTGTCTGTCCTGGAACTTGATATATACACCAAGCTGACCTGGAATTCACAGACATCCCTCTGCTTCTGCCTCCCAGTGCTGGGATTAAAGGTGTGAGCTACCTTGCTCAGAACCATTTATCTTTGTCTATTAGTTCACTTCTATCTTTAACACGGCGGGGAACAAACCCGGGGCTGCAGGCATGCTAAGCAAATGCCGTGCCACGGAGGTATGATCCCAATCACTGTCATCTCTGTGCCACGGAGGTATGATCCCAATCACCGTCATCTCCGTGCCACGGAGGTATGATCCCAATCACCATCATCTCCGTGCCACGGAGGTATGATCCCAATCACTGTCATCTCCGTGCCACGGAGGTATGATCCCAATCACTGTCATCTCTGTGCCACGGAGGTATGATCCCAATCACCGTCATCTCCGTGCCACGGAGGTATGATCCCAATCACCATCATCTCCGTGCCACGGAGGTATGATCCCAATCACCGTTATCTCCGTGCCACGGAGGTATGATCCCAATCACCGTCATCTCCGTGCCACGGAGGTATGATCCCAATCACCATCATCTCCGTGCCACGGAGGTATGATCCCAATCACCGTCATCTCCGTGCCACAGAGGTATGATCCCAATCACCGTCATCTCCGTGCCACGGAGGTATGATCCCAATCACCATCATCTCCGTGCCACGGAGGTATGATCCCAATCACCGTCATCTCCGTGCCACGGAGGTATGATCCCAATCACCGTCATCTCCGTGCCACGGAGGTATGATCCCAATCACCATCATCTCCGTGCCACGGAGGTATGATCCCAATCACCGTCATCTCCGTGCCACAGAGGTATGATCCCAATCACCGTCATCCGTGCCACAGAGGTATGATCCCAATCACTGTCATCTCCGTGCCACAGAGGTATGATCCCAATCACCGTCATCTCCGTGCCACAGAGGTATGATCCCAATCACTGTCATCTTACTTAATGCCATCTATCACTGGCAGTTCCCAGCAAATGCTTCAGAGTTCAGGCTGTAGAGTCAGAGGGCTGAGGTCCAAGTACTGATCTTGAGCAAGGAACTTAACCAACCTGAGGTTCAGTTTCTTCCCCATCAAAGAGCTCACAACAGGATCTAGGGCTGTATGAGGACTCGAGATAATACAAACAGGTCCTTAGCAGAGACACTGAGACCAGCACACACACTATTCCATTATGTGTGACTTCCTCTTGAGCCCTGGAGCTGAGCCCACATAAGCATGGGCCAATGAGCACCCCTGTGGATGTTCCCTCTTCCATGAAATGGAACAAGCACAGTGCAACCCCGTATCTGGAGCGGATAATGCAGGTGAGGCAGACGGGGTAGGTGCTGCACAGGAGCTCCCTTCCCCGTCCCAACTGCAGATCCACAGGGAGGATGAGGTCTTTTTCCTGCTCACATCTCCAGCATTCTTTCGGAAATGCTGGCCGAACAAAAGACCACAAAGGGAGGGACACACCCCTGCTGGCGTCATTCCCCCAAGACCCCACCAGCTTCCCTTTTCCCAACAGCCAGTCACAGCGTTTACAAGGAGGCTCTCACCACCTAAGGATGGTTACTGTGTGCAAAGGATAGAGAAATCATGGTACACACGAACAATGGGATTTCATTCGACCAGAAAGAAAAATGAAACGATACATTTGCAGGAAAATGGAGATTACTGTGTGAAGCGAAATCAGCCTGCCTCAGAAGGCCAAATTCTGCAGGCCCCCCCCTCATCAAATGTAGACTCTGTATCTACATTTGCGTGTGTTAGCATAACACGAGAAAGGATGCCGGAGTGAGAAGAAGCTAAGATCTTCCAGGGGGAGGACAGGAAAGAAAAGAAGGTAATGGGATCCAGGTGAGAGCAGGGGGTGTTTATCTGAGGGCAGTAAGGGGACAAAGGGCGGGGTAAAGGAGTGAAGGGACAATGAGATGAGAACAGAAATAAAATATATCGGCACACACGTATGAACATAATGAAGCATACTTTGTACGTTAACTTAAATTTTTAAGTAAAAAACCAAACCCAAATCTATGTGAAACAGCTGGCCTTCAACTCCTGATCCTTTTGCCTCCACTTCCCAAGCACTAAGATTACAGGCATGTGCCACCATGCCTGGCACCTCTTTAACTGCCCTGAGCTGTGTACACTAGGAGGCAGGATCGCAGGTCTCTTTCCACATAGTTAAGGAGCTGCCCAACACTGCGGATCCATTGTCTTTTCTTCACTGACAGGAAATGAGATTTTTACTAAATACTGACTTCCCATCTACATACAGGTGGTCTGCTTTAGTCTCTTTGGGCCAATCTTTTCATTCTTAAACTTTTAATTATTCTAACCTTATGTCTTTTACTACCAGCTACAAAGAAGTTTGTTGTTTCAACTGTTTTGTTCTTGGGCTGGGTAGGTCAGTGCCTCCTCTTGCCCAGCTTACACGAAAGCCTGGTTTGGCCCCAGCAGCAGCACTTTCTCATGATTCCAAAAGAAGTTTAAGAACCAACGCCAGGGAGAGCTGATCCTCTCTTTTTCCTGCTGGTCCACAAGCATGGTCTGAACCAAGCAGATCCTCAGTGCCAATCAGGGGAATATATTAAGGCCATGCATATACTGTGAAGCTGGCCTTAAATATGGCGAAGGAGGAAAATCCGAGCTCTCAAAAAAGTCATTCAGGCCGGGCGGTGGTGGCGCATGCACTAGGGAGGCAGAGGCAGGCTCTGTGAGTTCAAGGCCAGCCTGGTCTACAGAGTGAGTTTCAGGACAGCCAGGATCACACATAGAAACCCTGTCTCAAAAATGCAAAAAACAAACAAACAAAACCCCAACAATCAAAAGGTTGTGGTGAAAGTAATTTTACAGTTAGGATCAGTATTTTAATAGTAATAAAAGTGATCACAAATTTCTGTGTGGAATTGTAGTTACTCAAATCAATGGAGTGTGATGCTGGCTCATTTTGTTTTTGTCCCGGCCTCCCTGTCCAGGAAACTAAAAATGTTGTACGCAGCATCCAGCACAGAGGTCACATGCGCCTGTTGGTACAAAGGGATGTGGCCGGGGCAACTAGATAATGGAAATTTGAACTTATTCAAGTTTAATTAGTTTAAACTGAAACAGTCACATGAGGCCAGTGGCTACTGAGTTTCAAGGTACACCATCAGCCTCAGGGGGAAAAAAAAAAGGATAAGGTGATGTCCCCCAACAGCCTCCCCACTTAGATCTCTATCACTGGCCTTCCTGCAAGGAAGAGAAGCATGGTCCAGGGAACGGAGGGTTAGACACAGCCCTGGACGGACCACCGGGGATGAACACAACACACTCTCCGGCCAGAGACCTACATGTCTGTCACTAGCCATGGAGAAGGGAAGGGCCCACTGCCTCCCACAGCAGAACGACAGCTGTGTGCAGAGGAATGGGAGCAAGAAGGGAGGGTTTCAGTCACATGGGATCACAGCCAGAGGACGACATCAGAGGGGCAGTGAGGTCATTTTTTGGAGAACACTTTAGAACGTAGCTAATTCAGTGAGGGGAGCACGCTAAGTGATTCTACAGATGGAAATGCCTAGAACCAACTCACTCAGCAGGAAGTACGTGATCAGATTCACACAGCATATTAAAAACAGTAGGTTCTGCAATTTAAAAAACTCTAATTCTCTCTCACTTTTTTTTTTATTTTGAAAGAGTATGAATTTAAATTTCTGGGCTCAAATGATCAGCCATCTTCAGCCTCCCAAGTAACTAGGACCACAGGTACATGTGGCCACACCAGGTAGACTGTGTGTTTTTATTTATTTATTTATTTATTTTTTTCAGTACTAGGGATTGATGCAGGCAGGTACTTGGCCAATGACTTTTGTTGCCAGCCTGGGTTACACACTTCAAATGAAAGAACAGTTATTCTAATTAGATCTTAATAAAGAGGAATTTTTAAAAAGCCTGGGCATGAACACACACCTTCAATCCCAGTACTCAGGAGGCTGTCAAGGGGATCTGTGTGTTTGAGGCCAACTGTCTATATAATGAGTGCTTGGACAGCCAGAGTTATGCCATGAAACAAACAAACAGAACAGAACAGAAAATCCTGACAATATTCCGAAACCTTGAGGAGAAAAGAAGAACTCAAGTTGGGTGTGGTGGTACGTACCCAAATCCTAGGACGCCCAAGGCAGGAAGGCTGTGAATTTAGGCTAGCCTGGGCTATGTAGCAATAAGCTATCTAAAAAAAGGAAGAATGAGGAGGAGGAAAAAGAGGGGGAGAAGAGAGATAAGGGAGGAGAGGGAGGTCTCATACAAACTCCTTAAATGTTCAATTCTCCTATTCTTTCCTGGCTGAGGGTCTGAACCCGGGGCTCTCACACCATTTCAGTGATTTCTGTGAGCTACAGCCAAACTCCAACACTCTCAGAGCCAAGGGAAGAGGCTGAGGACCAGCATCCAGGCAGGTATTTCAACATTTAGCATTCTGTGCAGAACCGCTCTCTGAGGAGGGTTCAGATGCACAGCGCACAGGGCGAGACTCACCCAGGGCTGAGACAGCGAAATACATACATACCTCTTCTAGGCTGAGCTGCAGGTATTCAAAGATCCTGTATGGGTTTCTCCTGCACACCAGTCTCTTTTTTTGAAGCAACTACAAGGAAGGAAGGAAGAAAGGAAGAGAATCAACCACCTGCACACAGGTGAGCACCACCTGTCACGAAGACTGAATCCACAAACACTTCATACACTCAATGCTGACACACTGCTGTGTAAAACAACCTTCGTGGAAAAGGAGGGTCTGGTTTTTCTGCTGCTAACACTACCCCATGGATTGTTCCCGCAGATGTGACAACTCCGCAGCTAAACAGTGTCTTCCACTCCTAAGCTGTGTACCTGTTCTTAGATGTCAAAATCTTCATCCTCTTAGCTGTACCCGAGATCAGGCAATTACACTGTGTTTCTTCTCCCAAACAAGACACAGAGAATTACTTGTTTTAACTTAGTTGTAAAAAATTTTGTTTAAAATTTGAATTTAGTGGAAACTGTCCTCACAACTGCCGTGCAACAGGGGCTGGGCTTCAGTGGTGGCCTCAGCAGCACCATACGGGCCCAGAGTGACAGCAGGCCTGCCCAGCAGCAAGTGAAGGGCACCCAGTGGGCAGACATCTGCTGGCCAGCAGCAGGTGGCTGTGGAGGAATGACGGACAGTCTCGTATCTCCAGGGGACATGCCCCCAAAGTCCCGGGGGACGCTGCAACAGTGGGTAGCACTGACCCCACTGCTATACCCTACCTACCCGCATCCAGTCACAGCCAAGTCTGTGTCAGTGAGGGACTAACAGTGACGGACAGCAAAGGAGGGGAGCTGAAATGGAGGCGGACTCTCTCTTTACAAAGCCAAGACTGACAGCAGCGTTCTCAGACTGGCCAATGGTCACTGACGCCCAGATGAGGGAGCATGGCACTTTGTTCTACATACCTTCTCATCTGAGGCCTCCTCCTCCTGGACATCACACAGCTCTTCCTCAACGAGCACATACTCGTGAGCAGCCTTTTGCTTTCCTGCCGCCTGGCTGCTGTCTTCAGGCCAAATGCCATCCTGGCAGGGGACCTGGGGCAGAACTGTGGTGTCCTCTATCACATGTCCATTAAGGCTAGACGGACTAGCCAAAGTGAGTGTGGCATGGCCAGGCCCCTGTAGGCTGTCCGAGTGTGTGCTGAGACCCTCACCATCTGATGGTCCAGCATCTCCAGTGGTCATAGAGAGTTTGTCCTTTCCCACTCTGCCTTCCAGGGAGGAGCTGGCCTCGGAGTTGAGTGGATCACGCTGTGGGGCCTCTTCTTTCCCCTTTCTGCAAGGAGGCTCAAGTGGTTCTGTGTAGTCTCTAAGGATCTTCTGCAGAGTGCTCTCATCCTGGCCCTGTCTACGCATGAAGTCCATGGCCCATTCCACTCGATGCTGATACCTGCCAACAGAAACACCAGCAATAACACACCTGTCTCAACTCTAAGACAACAAAATGACCAAGAAGCCTACAAGATGGCCTGTGAAGATGTTGAGTATTCCTGAACGGTGGATTACAGGTAGAGCTTGCCTCCTTCACATTCTCCCACATCTAACTGTCCAGCAACAAGCATGTATCACTGGCCCTTTGATATCATTTGCTTACTTTAACAGAATTAACCCCCATTTAACAAAGTGTGAAAATTTATGTAATTTAAAACCAAGAGACGCTGGTAAATAAGGCAGAGAAAATATCACCTTTTACTGGGATCCATCTTGACTTATTTTTAATCTTGGTTATCACATTGTTCCTTAAGGCACCCCTTTCATAGTATAGGCCCTTCGTTTATAGCACTGGAACGTGAATTTGAATCACTGTTTTTCACAGCATCTAAGAACATCACTGGATATGGAAAGAAATGATTTGCCTTATATACGGCTCGACTTTGCTTTCTGTTGAAATGAAACACTTTGACCAAAGGCAACTCGGGGAGAATGGGGTTTATTTCACCTTAGAGCTTACAGGCTCCATGAGGAAGCTGGGGCAGGAGCTCCAGGCAGGACCTGGAGGCAGGAATGGAAGGAAAGGCTGTGCAGCAACTTTGTTTACCAGCAGCTCACTCTCTAGCTCGGGGTCAGCTAGCTTTCCTATACAGCTCAGGCCCACCTGCATAGGGATGGCACCACCCACTGTGCTCTAGACCCTCCTCTATCAGTTGAGAAAATGCCCTGTAGACTATTCTGACAGAAGCCACCAACTGAGGTTTCCTCTTCCCATGTGTCAAGCTGACATTCAAGATTAGCCACCACTAATTATAAATTCCCCATAAGAATCTTGAGAGTATAGTAACATATTAAATTTATACACTCCGAGGGCTGAGCACTCACCAAGGTACAAAGACTATGGTGAAGACAACAGTGCTGTATCAGGACATTGCTGGTTTGCGTTCCTGTGACATCAGAACCTGCTGCAAACCAAAGACCAGCAGAAGGCTGACCACAGCAGCCAACATCCATGGCTCTGCCCTCGACCAAGAAGACACATGTAATTTCATTCCTCCCCTTATTACACCTGTGTTCAGATGCCTGGATATATCAAGGTGCAGGAACTGTCATGCCTCATACAATCCAGCAGGCAAATTGTCTTTTGCACCCAGAAAGACCTGTGTATGCTTCCCCTTGGCTCATCAGAACCCCAAGCTGTTCACATTGGTCTTCCTACACATGGATGACCATACACCCCTGCCGGTGGCCATGTCAGAGGAGCAGCAGGTGGCAATGGAAGTTTATGGTGTTGGTGTAGGGTAAAAGGGACAACTGGAGCAGGAAACCAACCAATCACTGAGCACCCTGACTCTGAGCCCAGAGCCAGTGAAAGAAACATCTTTATCCCTGAACTCAGAACTAAAGACATGTGCCCTGGCTCTGAAACTAGTGTCAAAGAAACACACTTTGTCCCTAGAATTAGAGCCAGTGAAAGAAATATGTCCTGGTCCTAAGATTAAAGTCAAAAAGCTAAAAAGGACCAGTGCAAGAAGCACAGTTTGGCTATGAAGTCAGAGCCATCTCTGCCCCTGACCAGCTAAACTGACCAATCCCTGAGTAGGGAAAAAGTAACCAACCCCGTCTCCCTGGAAAAACTCTGCCCCTAAGAAGCCCTACATAAGCCTCTCCACCCCTTCAGTTAAGAGCTGCCCTTGCGGAAAGCCACTCTCCTGAACGCCTCCTTCCCAAACAAATCTCTTTTTCAAGAGTCTTGGGTGATGACCTTCATTCGCCAGTACAAAGCAGAAGAACCTGGCTGGGACTTCTCTAGGGGACTGAGCTGAAAAACCCTGCTGAGACCTCCCTAGGGGGCATCAGCAAGGTGGAGCACAACAGAACCTTGCCAGCAGAAGAAAAGTAACAACTTTTTGAGGGAGCCAGAAGAGATTGCTACATTTCTGCAGGGGGCTTCCCTTTAGCAGTGTTAGCAGAAGAAACGTCTTGGGCTAGAGAAGAAGCAGATAGCTCTGCTAGGATGCTCCTGTAAGGGAGCAAAGCAGACCTCAGCTGTAGCGGCTCTCTAGGAGAAGAGCAGGATCATCATATCCTGCGGGGACACCATCCCCCACCTCACCCCAGCTTCAGAGGTCCTGGCTTCCTGATAGTCAGGACATCTTTCCTCCAGGGCTGAGCTGTCCTATTGCAGCTCTGGAGGCCAGAGCTGTCCTTTTGCGGTTCTACCCCACTAGAGCTGATCTTTTGTGGTTCTACCCCTCCAGAGCTGTCCTATTGGGGCTAAGTATATCCTGGCTTCCCAGTAAGTCAGGATATCCCAATACCACTACTGTAACACATTCCCCTACAGTCGGCCCACCAAGAGGTAACTCTGATGCGTTTATCTCTTTTAGGCAAGGCCACGAGACTACAGACCCCAGAATGTCCTTTGTTTCTGCTGTGCCTTTACATGATTGTTACTGCAATATTCCTCTGGTATCTAGTGTGAGTGGATGTAGGGAGATCTCCACTGCCTGTAATATAGTGAGTTTATTTCTTGGAAACATCCCATTCTACTGAGCATTTTAATCTGTGGGTTGTCAAGATGACCCCTTCCTAAGCTGTACTGTTTAAACTGATAATAATAATGATAGCCCATACAGACTTTTGATGAATAAAAGTAAATACAAGGATATGTTTCACATCCAGGGCCTGTGAGTTTCACCTAAGGAGCTGCACAGACTAGCAATTGAGTCCCAGTAGCCCAGCTAGTTTAAATTCTTTTAACCTTAATGTTGGGCAATGTGTTCGGTTTCGCAGTGAATCACTGCTGAAAGAAAGCTTTGAAGATAACTAAGTTAGATTAATACGTTCTTGTCAGAAAGCTTTGCGGTGAAAAAACCCAAGAGGACAACCAAAAGCTTTAGAAAGGCCCGCAGTTAAATGTGGAACTGTTAAGGTCAGGGAATGAGAACTAAGCAGCCCAATTATCATTAGCTGACTAATTCCTTATACCCATTTCTGCCCTCAGTCTCCTGATAAAAAACTACTAATGGGTGGGTATGTACCCTAAAGATTTAAAGAGGAGCTGGTTGATTCTTTTTCATATATGAAAGTTTAGGTTTGTGAATCCTTTAAGATTATCTTTCAAGTTAAGTAATAAAGTAATTGGCCCTTTCTTTGTAACCACAAAATGCAAACTGCCAGTAAAAGACCTAACTGAGAAGAACACCTTGCTTGCCCACACAGTTAACTTATAACAAATTGCTTGGATATGAATGCATGCCGGTTCTTGGGACGTTTTTCACCTGTAATACATAATGTTTAATCATGTAGGAGATATGAAAACCATGTTTTAACCAGTATTATTTATTATAATAATTTATTTGAAAAATAGGATGTAACCACGTTGTCAGTCCTATATTGCCTGAAAAACTTTGTTGGGGTATATAAGCTACATACAACTGAGAAAGAACACGGAAAGAACAAGAACAAGAGAACAGAGAATAAAGAAGGAAGCCATCAAGAGAGCGTGTGTCTTTTCCCCCAAGCCCCTCAGATAGAAAAGTCTTAGCTTAGGCCGCTGACTCTGTGGGTTCCTTTCACAGCACTGTGCTGCTGGAGGCTGGCACCCGACACAGCAGAACATCCCTGTACATTGGGACGGAATCTTTGACTCATTTGTTTATTGTTATTCTGGGGATTGGACCTAGGGCCACAAGCAAGAGCAACTATCTACCACTGGGCATTATTTCCCTCCTTTTTTGAGACAGGATCTTTCTTTTTTTTTTTTTTTAATTTTTAGTAATTTATTTGATTCTGTATTTCAAAAAGTTTTCTTCTTTTTTTTTTCTTTTTTATTTTTTTTTTAAATTTATTCATTTATTAAAGATCTCTGTCTCTTCCCCGCCACCGCCTCCCATTTCCCTCCCCCTCCCCCAATTAAGTCTCCCCCTAAGCCCGAAAAGCAATCAGGGTTCCCTGTCCTGTGGGAAGTCCAAGGAACCCCCACCTCCATCCAGGTCTAGTAAGTTGAGCATCCAAACTGCCTAGGCTCCCACAAAGCCAGTGCGTGCAGTAGGATCAGAAATCCATTGCCATTGTTCTTGAGTTCTCAGTAGTCCTCATTGTCCGCTATGTTCAGAGAGTCCGGTTTTATCCCAGGCTTTTCCAGACCCAGGCCAGCTGGCCTTGGTGAGCTCCCAATAGAACATCCCCATGAGACAGGATCTTTCTGAGTTGCCCAGGCTGGACTTGAACTTGCCAATTCTTCTGCCTCGGTTTCTTGAGTAGCTGGGATTACAGGCCTGCACCACCAGGCTGGGCTGAATCTTATATTTAAAGACTGGAACATGGCAAGGCTACTCTAAAACCTGTAGGATTACAGTATAAAACATGGAGGATCTCACGTTTGGGATTTAGTCTGAACTCCATCATTTACTACTGTAGATTACTTAGCTTTTGTTTCCATTTCCTCCCCCACAAAACTGGGGATACTAGCCTACTGCCTCACAGAGATCTTGTTACATACAACCTTTTGTCATTAGGGGACATGGTGGTCCAGTGACCAATACACACACACAGCAGAAAAGCCGGAAAGATCTAGAAAGAAGTTTTCTTATGCTAGCAAGTGTAGATTCCTTGACTTAAAAATGAGACTTAGTCACAGTGGTGCAAGTGTGTTATACCAGCAAATAGAAGGCTGAGGCAGGGAGACTGCATGCTTTAGGCTAGCCTAGGCTACAAGGTAAGACCTCAGGTATGAAAAAACAAAATCAAAAGCATAGAAAAAAAAAGTAAAACCCTAAAACCAAAACACATAGAAAGAGCCACTTAACTGAGGTCCAGCCATCCCCTCCTTTGCACAGAGCCAGAGTAAGCAAACACACAGGGCTCTGCTCCACTCTGTGCAGCCGCCTGGGCAGGGCAGATGTGGCAGCAGACCCTTGCTCCACACAGACTCACGCATGCTGTGTGACCCTCCCTTTTCAGGCTCAGGAACTCACCTACAAACTCAGGGTGCCACCTCAGGGGGTTGTGACAGGGTGAACTGAGAGGAGGCTTGTGAAGTGTGCAACACTTCTTGGGTAGGAGTTACACATCTGCTTTCTTGCTGCAAGGGCTTCAGGGGTAGCATAAAACACAGCTCAGTTTGTCTCGGTGCACACTGTATTAAAACCTACATGTGGCCCTGGACCTGACTCTTCTGAGTCCGAGTTAGCCCATGGCACCTCTGCTTCTCCCCTCTTCTGCCACATGCCACAACCACCACACTCCCACCTTGTCACATCTCAGATGTCCTAATACTACAACATGAGTGGCCACAGGACTGTGCGGGAGAAATCCCAAGTAAGGCCAGAGATGAAAGAGACAGACAGCAGATAGCCTAGGTGTGTAGCATGTGGTCCCAGAGTGCTGTCCTCCTATTGGCTGAACTCTTTAAAAAGTCTCCTGGAGGAGGGTAAGAACAGAGAAGAGTTAGGTGTCAGGGAGCAGACAGGAAAAGGGCAGAGGGAGGGGGGACAGCTAGAACTTGAAGCAAACTCACTCAAGGTGGCAAGAACCCCACACCTCTCAGGCTCCAGGCCCTGATCATGCCTCTCCACTGGCCAGACACCCTCCTCTACCTGGTCGTCTATTATCTGGGCCACTCCAGAGCTGGCTCTGGAAGGCTCAATTCTGACCTCAAATCCCAGCACTCAGGAGGCAGAAGCAGGCAGATTTTTAGGAGTTTGAGGTCAGCCTGGTCTACAGAGCGAGCTCCAGGACAGACTCCAAAGTTATACAGAGAAACCCAGGAAAACCAAAAACAACAAAAACAGATGCCAAGATGTTACTTCAATTGATGGCCACTTCCCTGAGTGACAGTTTTCCAACCTCTGTGACCAAGTGAGGAACTTAACTTCCTATGGTTTAGTTCCTCACCTGCAGAACATGGATACCAAGAGGATTGAGGGGTTGGATCTTCATGGGCTGGGTGATGACTTAGGAGACCAGAGAGACGTCTATCACGTGCACAGCACCTTTTATAAATATGCGCCAGCATCACTGCCGTGAATAGCTGCTTTATTGTTCTCGTGTGTCAATGCCTCTCACTCTGGAGCTGAGCCCATTTAGTCACGAGAAAGCTAGTCCATTAGTCTATCTTTTCAATCTAGGATGAGGTCATCTGGACCGGTGTACTTAACAGAAGGAAGGACACACACACACACACACACACACACACACACACACACACACACACACACACACAGTTGGAAGCAGGGACTGGTCAAGAAGACTGAGGACTGCAGGATCATTGCAAGCTGAGATTAGCAGGAAAAGCCCTCCCATGCCCTCCAGAGGGAGGTAGCCCTGCCAAAACCTGCACTTTGGTCGTTTGGCTTCTAGAACTGAAGATCCAGTTCTGTTGTTTTGCATCACCGAGTCTGCAATCCTTTGGGCTGGCAGCTGAAGGTAACACACATGAGAAGAGGAAACATTGCTGGGCCCTCATGCTGCAGACACTGTAGTGCTGCTGAGTGGTGGTCTTTGGGAAGGGGGACTCACTTCCTCAGACAGGCTGACCTCATGTCATCTACACAGCAAGACTGATGAGGAGGGATCTTCAGTGGCTGTCTTGTTTGTGAATCCTAGCTTTGAGTGCAGTGACCTGTGTACTGTGGCCCTCTTGGGATGGGAGGTCTGCCAAATTCTAAGTCCCACTCCCAGCCTAACCCGGGAATATATACCTCCCTGACAGTCTGTTGCCAGCAGGGCACAGGGTTGTGAGAGTCTGCCATTGCGAGGCTCTACAGAAGGGCTGGGGTTTGAACTAGAGCATAAAAATAAGAGCTGGGAGGAATAGACCCCTATTTTGTTTTATGAGAAAGGGATGTGCTGGCTAGTTTTAATGTCAATTTGACACAGGCTAGAATCATCTGAGAGAGGAGAACCTCAATTAAGAAAATGCCTCCATAAGACAGGCTGTAGGCAAGTCTGTAGAACATTTTCTTAATTAGTGATTGATGGGAGAGGGCCCAGTCTATTGTGAGCGGTGCCATCCTTAGGCTGGTGGTCCTGGGTTCTATAAGAAAGCAGCCTGAGAAAGCCATGTGGAGCAAGTCAGTGAGCAGCACTCCTCCATGGCCTCTGCATCAGCTCCTGCCTCCAGGTTCCTGTCCTGTTTGAGTTCCTGTCCTGTTTGACTTCCTTCCATGATGAACAGTAATGTGGAAGTGTAAGCCAAATAAACCCTTTCCTTCCCAAGCTGCTTGGTCATGGTGTTTCATCACAGCAGTAGTAACCCTGACCAAAGCAAGGGGTTTACCCTGTAGTCCAGGCTGGACTAGAACTCATTATGTAGACCAAGCTGGCTTTGTACTCAGAGCAATCCTGTCTCAGTGCTGAGATTACAGGTATGAGCCACCATTTAGGCCCAGTCTTATCAAGGGACCAGTAAGTCCAGGGTACAGAGATACCAGGTATGGCCTTGATATCCTGGAACTGACTCCAAACCCAAGTAAGTGAGAGATGGGACAGAGAGAAGGGCTGTAGACCCAACATCTGGGCAGAGGGGACCATAGCGGGGAGAAATTAACAGGAGAGGTAACAAATGCATGGGCAGGGCAAGGATACGCTGGGATTAGATGGGTATCATACGGGTGCCTGAGGAGCCAGGGGAAGTGCTTCCAGAATGTCTAAGAGGGGCTGATGGGGAGTTCTGTGAAACCCTCTGGCCCTACAGTGTGTAGAGCAAGCAAGAAGGCAGGACCGTCTGCACACATGGGTGGGAGGCCTACTCAGAACCCAAGTCCCGGTGTCTCTGGACTTCATAACACATTCTCGACATGGCAGCAGTTGGTGTTCTGGGAGGCTGACCTGAACAAGCAACACATTTCAGATGGGATTTGAGCCACATTAAGCTCAGTCTCAGTATTCAAGTATTATCCTCTGTCAGGAGAAAACAAAGACACCAGGTTGTGTCACACAGACTAACCCAGCCCCACCAGAGCCAAGGTCGCCCTCACTTACTTCTCTGAGGTGATTATAGGCATGTCTGTCTGCACACCTGGAACAGAAAGACGTTCTATTAGTTCCAGACAGACTTCCTTAAAGGGAACAAAACCCACTTTAAAAAGACAGGTAATTTCGAGATCCCGTCATACCTTTGGATGGTGATGTGTATCGGCCACAGCCGGCTTGTTCTGACGGCCGCCCTCTCCTGCACCCACATCCTCCTGCTGGCTCAGATGGGCCCTCAGAACTTTAGCCCCAGCTCAGAAGTACAGATATGTGAGGGACCGTTCATCCGTCAGAACACTTGGGCCCTGTGTATGAGCTTAGCAGGAAGGGCTGCAGAGACCCTTGATGGTGGTGAAGTTTGGGGTATGGGGCTGGGGGCTCCAGCTCTGCTGCTGGGTGCCAAGTAGGACCAGCCCTTTCTTCTAAAGTGTGTTTCAAGCCATTCAGCAGCCTTGCTTTTACTCCTGGGTCCCCCTCATTCTGCCTTGAAAAAAGTTGTCTCCTTTCTCAAATTCAGCACTGTGGTGGTCTGAATGAGAAACCCATAGGCTCACAGATTTGTACTACCTGGTCACCAGGAAGTGGCGCTATTTGGAAGGATTAGGAGGTGTGACACAGAAAGTGTGTCACTGGCTTTGAGGTTTCAAAAAGCCCATTCCAAGCCCAGATTCTCTCTCTTCCTGCTGCCTGTGGATGTAGAACTCTTAGCTACCTCTCCATCACCATGTCTGCCTGCATGCTCCCTGCCATGATGACAACGGACCAAACCTCGGAACTGTAAGACAGCCGCATTTAAATGCTTTCCTTTATAGGAGTTGCTATGGTCATGGCATCTCTTCACAGCAATAGAACACCAAGTCTCATCTGCAGGTTAAGAAGGCTTGGCAGGAGGCTGTTCAGTTTAGGAAGGAGTCTGTTGAGGAGGAGGGATGGATTCTGGGGCAGTTTATGAAGCAGAGGCACTCTGACAGGAGAAAATGACCAAAGTCTCTTCCACAAGGCTTGGACAACAGGTGACTATTCCCTAAGAGAGGTACCATCAGGGTGGTTATATAACCAACTAGATATACCTAGCCGATTGTTTAAAAAACAATTGTTGGGTGGTGGTGGCACACAGCTTTAATCCTGGTACTTGAAAGGCAGAAGTAGGAGGATCTCTGTGAGTTCAAGGCCAGCCTGATCTACAAATTGAGTTTCAGGACACCCAGAGTTGTTACATAGGCAAACCCTGTTTCGAAAAGACAAACAAACAACCTTAACGCCCACTCCCTAAAAAAAACCCAAAACAAAAAAGGAAGTATTTATTTATTTATTTATTTATTTATTTATTTATTTATTTATCTTGAGGCAGAGTCACATTATGTAGCTTTGGTTGTCCTGGAACTTTCTATGTAGACCAGGCTGGCCTTGAATTCACAGAGTTCATCCTGTCTCTGCCTCCAGAGTACTGGGATTAAAGGTATACACTACTGTGACTGGCTTTAAGACTTTAAAATTTTTATTTATGTGCACTGTGTGTGTGTGTGTGTGTGTAGGCTTGGGGTGGGGGTGAGGGGGCAAGCACCTAGAAGAGGGAGTCTAATCTCATGGAGCTGGAGCTCAGACAGTTGGGACTGGGAACCAAACTTAGGTCCTGGGAAACAAAAGTGCTCTTAATGGCCAAGCCATCTTCCCAGCTCCTAATATTTCTACAAGGAAGAATTACTCTGAAATACTTAAGTTTCACACATATACAATGTATCGATGAGCTTTCCAAGGCAGAGCTGGGAGGCCTGGCCTCACTCCTGGGCTCCACCACACTGCTTTTGCTGTGTGACGTACAGAATACAGGACGTCCACACACTAGGCAAATCCTGTACCTCTGAGTGACAGGGTCTTGCTATGTAACACGGGAGCCTCAAAATCACAGCGATCCTCCCGTCTCAGTGCCTCCAGCGCTGAGATTTCTGTGTGTCTCACCATGCCTGGCTTATGTGTTCATTCCAGTATTTATTTATTTAGACAGGGTCCATTAGCAGGTAGCCTAGGCTGCCTTCAACTCACAATCCTCCTCGCAGTCTCCCAAATACTAGGATTACAGAACTGCACAGCCATGCTCGGTCCTGTCCTTCCTTTTCATCTGGCATACAAAACATAGAAGTTGTACTAACAATGCGTAACCATTGTACTGAAGTTAGCACTAAAGAAATCCTATTTATTTATTTATTTATTTATTTATTTTTCAAGACAGGGTCTCACTATGTATCCCTGGCTGTCCTGGAACTCACTATGGAGATCAGGTTGGCCTTGAACTCACAGAGATCCACTTGCCTCTGCCTCCCAAGTGCTGGGATTAAAGGTAAATACTACTATGCCTGGCAGTTCTTTTATGTCTTAACCTACTGGTATTATTTATGAGGATGCCTTGGAAAATGTATTAGAAGAAAAGAATTATAAGTTAAGGAGTTATGCACATTAATTAGTTTTGAGTTTTAAACTCCATTTATTCGTGTGTGGAGGTCTGTGCATGCCGTTTCATGTGTGGACAACCTGTAGTAATGACTCCTTCCACCATATGGGTTTGTGAGGTCTACTTTTGGAATTAACTAAAACTCAAGCAGCTGGGCACATGTTTGAGGAAATTTTCACTATTGGATTATTTGTGGTGGGAAGACCCACCCTAAATGTGGGCCACACCTTCTGGTGGCAGCCTACATTAAGAGGACATGAAAGAAGGAAGCTTGTGCTTTTCACCTGCTAGCCTCCATTGTCACCGGCAAGTTCCTCTCACCTGCTGCTGAGGCGTCCCTTCGATGGCATTGGAGCCCACTTCCTTAGGATTCCCACGTATACTAAAGCCTGGCTGAGACATAAGCATCATGGTCTGAACTATTGAATTCTTGGACTTTCTGTCAGGAGACAGACAGCCACTGTTGAATTAGTGGACTATAGCCTGTAAGCCACACTAATAAATCACACACACACACACACACACACACACACACACACACACACACACACACACTCATTCTATCAATTCTGTTGCTCTAGAGAACCCTGACTAACTCAGGTCATAAGGGTTGGTGGCAGGCATTTTTATCCACCAAGCTGCCTCACCACCAGCCTCATGTTCAACAATGCCAAGGCTATTGCAAATTCTACCTCTGCAAATAAAACCCCAGCCTCATTCTGACAGTAGCACAGGCAGGCAGAACTTCATACACACAGCATCCTGCCAGGCAAGGCATAACAAAAAAGCCAGAATAACACTTTCCCCTGTCTTCTGAGGTGCAAAGGAAATCAGGGCAGTGTGTGTGAGCAGGACTTGTGACTATTCCAAGGAATGTGAAACACATTTCCAAGAACCAGAAGGATCTTTCTGCCTGGTC
Source organism: Microtus pennsylvanicus (assembly GCF_037038515.1). Lineage (NCBI taxonomy): Eukaryota > Metazoa > Chordata > Mammalia > Rodentia > Cricetidae > Microtus > Microtus pennsylvanicus. The sequence goes on from NC_134586.1 coordinate 31,733,987, forward strand.
TACTGGTACATGGGAGAGCCTGAGTTCAGGGCCAGCCTGGGCTAAGTACTGAGCCATTCTTAGTCAAACTGAAACAAAACCAAGAACTGTTTTGATGTAATTCTTGTAGGTGATCTTCCAGGCAGGAGCACTGTCAGTGTGCCTCTCTTCCAGAACTTACCATCTCACCAGGACATGTAAGCATCAAACAAAAGCTGCAGGCCTTACCTTTCCATCTGGCAGCCAGCTTAGGATTGGAGATCGTGAAGTTTGGACGGCTTCTTGAAAGAATGCCTTTTCCAAAGTAACCCTTCCAAGAAGAAAATATGGTCAATGCTCAGTTGTTAGGACTATTCAACAACCCCACGTTTCCTTGATTCTCTAATGCTCATACAGTCCCACCTCTGAGGTGTGTGGTGTATGTAGGTGTTCATGTATATGTGTGCACACATGGGAGAGCAGGTGCATGCATGCACACGTCTGCATGCCAGCAATATTGAGTGTTTCCCGTGGGTACCGGGGTCTGAACTTAGGACCTCATGTACTTTACTCACAGATCATCTCCAAGCCCCACAGATTTCAGTACCAGCTCGCCCATCTGATGAGGAACCATTTTGGCTTGTGTCTGGCATCCGAAGGCACCAGAGCCAGCTTCTTCTCACATGTGGCCAGGAGTGCACTGGGTGAGGGGGCAGGAGGTATTTCTTGGATTACATCCTACTCTGGACTGAAAGTATCCTTCCCTTTCCTGCTGATTCCCCCAAAATACACACTTCTCCTGCTTTTGACTATGAACAAGCAGAAAAAAAAATTATAATAGATGATTAAAAAGTACCCGGCCTATGATAAGCCTCATTCCACCTTGCACACTGTGAACAAAGGTCTCAGCAGTGAGCTGAAGGCAGACAGGGACCAGCGAGGCCTTAATGCACCAGAGCCCAGTGACCTTACTGCAAACTCTAGAGAAGGTAGAAGAGAGGCAGGGTGCCCACCAGTTGTCCTGACTTGGGGTGGGAGCAGGGCTCGGCGTCACAGGCATGAGTGACTGCAGTGGGGCTGGCAGGTACAGCTCAGGGGAGGAATACAAGACCCTCAGGCCAATCCCAGCACCAAAGCAAACACACAAATACTAAGACTGGACTGTGGCGATAGGGAGCCACTCCATAGGTTCATGATATCACTGAATGAAAGGTATGCTCATGAGGGTGAACTCTTGGCTATCAGCTACGCCTCATCTGGGCAGCTTAAAAAGTTACTTTTGCTACTTACTTTAATCCCTGCACTAGGGAGACAGAGGCAGGCAGATCTCTATGAGTTTAGGGCCAGCCTGGCCTATAGAGCAAGTTCCTATGGCCAGAACTACACAGAGAAACCATGTTTCAAAAAATAAAAACAAAGACAAAACAAAACACAAAAACAAACAAAAAATCCATTCCTTTAAATGTCATGTGTATGGGTGTTTTGCCCGGATGTATGTATATACTATGTGCGCCTGGTGTCTTCAGAGGCCAGGAGAGGGCACTGGATCATCTGGATGGAATTACAAATGGTTGCTGGAGGCTAGACTGGTGCTGTGGATTGGATCTAGGGCCTCTGGAAGAAGAATCTTCACTGCTGAGCCATCTTTCCATAAGGCTGCATTTTAAAATGCCCCAGTGATAAAAAAGATATGGGGAGTGTACTGGGAGAAGGTCAGGGGAAGCCAGCTACCATTTTAAGTCCATAACTGCCAGTAATGTGGGAGTCCCCTCTGTGTGCTATGATTACCATTAATTGGTGTAGGAGGTCCTTCTGTATTTGTATTCTTTCATTGGTTGAATAAAGAAACTGCCTTGGCCTTTTGATAGGGCAGACTTAGATAGGCGGAGTAGACAGAACAGAATTCTGGGAGGAAGAAGGCAGTGTGGCAGATGCCACGATTCTCCTGCCTGAGAGGGATGCTGGTTAGACTCATGCCAGTAAGCCACAGTCAAGTGGTGATACACATTAATAGAAATGGGTTAATCAAGATGTGAGAGTTAGCCAATAAGAGGCTAGAGCTAATGGGCCAGGCAGTGTTTAGATGAATACAGTTTTTGCGTGATTATTTCGGGAGTATGCTAGCCGGGTGGGATGAACAAAGGGCCCTGTGCTCCATACTACAATTAACGAATAAAGAAACTGCCTTAGCCTGTTGATAGGGCAGAACTTAGGTAGATGGGGAGGACTGGACTGAATGCTGGGAGAAAGAAGGGCGGAGTCAGGGGATGCCTTGGATTTGCCGCCAGAGATAGACTTGCTGAAACTTTGCTGGTAGGCCACAACCTCGTGGTGAAGCACAGATTAATGGAGATGGGTTAAACTAAGATGTAAGAGTTAGCCAATAAGAAGTTAGAGTAATGGGCCAAGCAGTGATTTAATTAATTACAGTTTCTGTGTGATTATTTCGGGTGTAAGCTGTCTGGGTGGCCGGGAAGAACAAGTGGCCCTCCCTCCAACCAGAACTAGAGGCTGTCCTCATCCAACAAGTACCCAGGACGGAAAGAGAGCAGACACTTTTGGGAACTTCCCACAGGCCTTAATCCACTGGGAGGATCTCCAGTTTTACCCATTACATTTCTGTAAATTACTTGTTTGTCTTTAATATACATGGCTTCATCCTACCGTGGTGTTGGGATGAGGGTTTGTGGCGAGGCGTCTAGTTCTCAGCCCCACAGCTGAGGTCCCCAGGGTCCCCAGGCTCACCTTCCCGTACAGCTGCTGCATGTCCTCCACGCCCCTCACCACCACCATGTTGCTGATCATTTCAGCTCGGAATATTCGGAATTCCTTCCTGGAACCTTGGTCCTCACCAAAGGGGATGGGCAGTGGTGACTCGTAACTCTCATATACTCTTCTTTTCCTCTTTGGGGCACGGAAGACTGCCTCTGCCATTCTTCAAGGGTAACAGGCCTCTAGAGGAGAGAGAACCAGTCAGTAATCACGGACCAACAGGGCTAGCACACCCAGAACCCGGTTCATGTGGTCTCTGGGGGAAGGCAGAGTAAAACAATGAACTAGAAGACTCCATGTGACTAGGTCATGACAGCATAGATCGGTCACCAGGGGTATCTCAGAGCCTGAGACCTCCAAGAAGCTAGTTCCAACACCTTAACCGAAGCTGGCAGCACCAAGGCCTACCTCACACCCCAAGGATTCCTGTCTTTAAGGACAACATATTTTCCTTTCCTTGATCAAGAGGCATTCAGAGACCCCCAGGGACTGCTAATCAGATGTATGGGTGTGAGTGTGTGTATGAAGATAAAGCCAAGCAAGAATGTATCCTCAGTGGAGTGAGTCTGGTTAGCTCTCCATCTTCCAAAGACCAACCTTAAGGTACATCGTAAGACCTGGGGTGGTCAGTTCTCAGTGTTTTCTGTTTTTTTTTTTTTTTTTGTTTGTTTGATTGTTTGCTTAATTGAGACAAGATCTTGTGTAATACAGGCTGATGAACCCACTATGTAGGTGAGGATGACCATGAACTCCTGGACCCCCTGCTTCTACTTCCCAAGTGCTGAGATTTGAGATCTGAGTGATTTAAGGGCCAATTATGTTCCACCAAATGCCAGTGGGTGTGTGCAGCAACTCTGAAGCCAGGCTGGCTGTGCTGTGATCTACTTAGTGCTAGCTTCTGCACTGCACACACCAAAATCAGGAAGCTGCTGCCCCTTAGACGTGAAACCTTGGGCAAAAGTTCCCCCAGCCTCTCGGGGCTTTAGCTCTTCTGTAAAGGGAGAGAAAACCGGCATCAGAGTCAGGGCTCACAGAGTGTGCTGTGGTATATTTGTTTAACCATGTAAAGATGTGTTACTATTTTACCTTGCCTGTCTAAGGCACCTGATTGTTCTAATAAAAATATGAATGGCCAATAGCAAATAAGGAGATATAGGTGGAACTTCTGGGCAGCGAGAGTAAGTAGGAGGAGGAATTTAGGCTTAAGGAGAAAGAATAGGAGATGATAGGGATATAGATGCCAGGGGCCAGCCAGCCAGATACAGAGGAAGCAGGGAAGTAGGATAAAAAGCCCTGATATAAAATGTAGAGGGATAGAAACAAGTTAAATTAAGTTAAAAGAGCTAGAGGGACGAGTCTAAGCTAAGGCTGAGCTTTCATAATTAGTAAGTCCCTCCGGGTGTTGGTGGTGCACGCCTTTAATCCCAGCACTCGGGAGGCAGAGGCAGGCAGATCTCTATGAGTTCGAGGCCAGCCTGGTCTACAAGAGCTAGTTCCAGGACAGCCTCCAAAGCTAAAAAGAAACTCTGTCTTGAAAAACAAACAAACAAACAACAACAATAATAATTAATAAGTCTCTGTGTCTTTATTTGGGATCTGGTTGGCAGCCCAAAGAAAATGCCAACTACAAGAGTGCTTGGCACAGTGTCACTACCCATACACTGGGTATAATGGTTATGAAGTGAGTGCCAGCAATGTCACGTCATGGCCAATGGAACACTTGCGTCAGTGAGGCCTCTAAAGGGTGTGTTGGCTAAGCACGGGGCTGTGGGGGCCAGAGCCCAGGTCCTCTCTGTGGGTCCTGCTCAGACATACGATGTATCTGTTTACTATGGACTAGGTCTGCGTGAGATGCCACACAGCCACCAACCAGGCCCAGAGCCAGGAAGCTGAAGGCAACACCTCTCTATTCTGGGTCTCACACTGACCCAAGGAGACGAAACAAGTGTGGAACACACACGAAAGCAAGTTGGGTGTAACACAGGGCTGCTGCCAGGTAATAGCTAACTGCAGGAAGCATTATTGAACGACAGTCCACGCAAATGTGTATAGTCCAGTTGACAGAGATGCTGTCACCAGGCGGGCGGGGGATTCGAACCTGCAGCTGTTTAGGGTCAGGTCTGCACAATGAGTTAAACCAGGAAGTTATGTGGAGCTTAAAGGTCACATACAAAACCCCTCACAAAGGACAAAATACGATGATGTGGGTGCTCCTGACCTCAAACTAGCATCCATTAGCAAGGGAGAGTTGAGCCTGAGGAGGGGTGGCTTCAACATTTCATGACCATTATAAAGAAACGATGAGGCAGGAGCACTGGCTGCTCTTAGAGGACTCCATTCTCAGCACCCACATGGCAGCTCACGGCCATCTTTAACTCCAGTCCCAAGGACCTAACGCCCTCTTCTGGTCTCTGTGGGCACTGCACGCCTGTGGTGCAGAGATAAGACATAAAGGCAGAAAGACACTGCAAAATAACAATAATAATAAGAGAAATGACAAGCCTCGGCCAAGATGGGATGAGAGCTGCAGGGAACGTCTCATGAAGCCAGAAACCTCAATAAGAAGAGGGAAACAGACCTAGGAAGTTAGACCAACTAACAAGTGAGCAACAAAGATACCCATGGGTCCAGGTATCTTACACCCACCTGCAACTCCAGTTCCAGGGAATCAGACCCACCCTTCCGGCCTCCTCAGGAAGACAAACACTCAAGTGTTGCATGTCATAGAGCACATGCATACATGCCAGCATATACGGGTGTGTGTATATATGTCTATGAAAGCAATCACCAGGATGTATCTTCTTAGAACTGACACAGCAAAATAAGTTCTTAGGCTTCTCAATGAACATACCCGAGCATTTCTGTGCACGACATGTATAATGCTGACAGCATGTATGACCAGGGCTGCTGCATGGGAAGGGGGCTGAAGGGCTCACCCGAGAGCACCGTAACTAGATGACTGTCAGTCTGACAGACTCTACTGAAGAGGCAGGCCTCTGAGCAAGTCCAGGTTAGACGAGCTGAGATGGGAAGGCCAACCCTGGATGTGGGAGGCACCACCCCACGGACTGGGGTTTCAGAGCACAGAAAAAGGTGAAAGCAAACCCAGAAGCCACACTCTGCTTCTTGACAGAGGTTATGTTGCAAGCGGCTGGTCTGTTCTTGCATGTGGTGCACAGCACACACACGTGAGCAAAATACACAGATAAAATAAAAATAGCTTAAAAAGAGAGAAACTCTTCCTGTTGCCACGCCGGCAGAACACCCTGACGTGAAGGCACAAGGGAAGCCATCGTCAGCAGGTCCAGGGTTCCAGACACTGACTGGGCCACACACACACAAATGGCACTGGAGAACTGTCCTTATTCTGTAAAGGAGCCGAGCTCAGCCATTTGCTCAGTGCTGTTACTAGGGAACGCAGAGGTAAGACCTGATGTGGTGGTCCATGCCTGTAATGCTAGTGTTCAGACTAAGACAGGAGGACTGTTCTGAGTCCAGGCCAGCCTGGGCTATAGAGTGACACCTTGTCTCAAAAGAACAGCAGTAAGTAGGTGCCTAAGCAGAGAGGAAGGCGGGGTGTGGAAGTTCATTGCTTATGTGTCCGGGGCACATTTAATGTCTTGGGAGGACCACCAGGTCAGTCTTGTGGAGGACTGAAAGGGTGTAATTTGCTTTTTTCTAGTGCTGGAGTGTGAACCCAGGGCCTGGCTCGTTCAAAGAAAACTCTCTATGGAAGGAGCCACAGTCCCAGCCTTGGCATTATTCTTATTCCCCCTGTACAGGTGAGCAAAGCGACTCAGGGCTGAGTGTACCTGTTACTTCTTCACTTCCCAAACCTGGGCATGGCTGGTGCCAAAGCACCACAGAGCATATTTCTGTCCACCAAAAGCTAGGCCTGTCCTTTATCCTTCCCCTCCCTGATCTGCTAGCCTAACTTACATTTAAAAGTTTCGGTGTTGCCATGTAGTTTTGGCTAGCTTTAAACTCATTATGATCTCTCTGCCTCAGCCTTCCATGTGCAGGGGCCAAAACCATTAACCATCACACCCACTGGTCAGCCTGACCCCTTTTAGATGCTCCAAAATGTCAATCCAAGCACAAGCAATAAAGACGCATTTAGTTTTCCAACATTCTTGGAGCAGGTGCCAAACAAGCCTCCCTATGACAAACTCACCCGTGATCTCTTATCAGTTATTTCTTTTCATTTTTGAGACGAGGCCACACGTAGCCCTGACTGACTTCACACTTGACACGTGGCTGAGGATGGCCTTAAAAACAGCTGATCCTCTTGCCTCCACCTCTCAAACGTTGGGATTACAGGTGGGCCAGCACGCTCGATCTGATCCGGTGCTGGGCACAGAAACACGCTGCCAACTCAGCCCCATCCTCGGCCCTCGTGGGCGCCTCATCATTTGAAAACCCATTTGCGTCTGTGCTCCTCACTGCATACACAGCTCCTGCGCTGAGGGCCAAGGCAAGACCAGCTTGGGTCTGGGGCAGCCGGCACCTGTCAGCCAAGCAGAGTGCTCAGCTGCCCGCAGGACGCTGTGCCCATGGGCGCCTGAGTGGCAGTCAGCCCCCACCCCACTCGCGCCCGAGGACGTTTACACTCTCGGCACAGGGACACATGGGACGGCCCGGCCTCCAGTCAGCCTTACCTTCCGCGACCACGCGCGCCCACCGTTACCCGGGCAACCTGGGGGGCGGTGCTACAGCCGTCAAGCAGTGAGGCCGCAAAAGAAAGAAAAAAAAAAGCCGTTTGCGCAGCCGCAGAGCCGACCCGCCGCGTCCTAGAGCAGCGCGCCTGCGCACAGTATAGGAGCTGGTTCGTTCCGTCCCACCCCCCACCTCGCTGAACCTAACGGAGGAGGGTTATGGGGGTCGTTTATCCCGCTTTGATCTTCACAGTAATCCCCCCCCAAGACCGCTCTTTTTTTCTCACTTGAGGCTACATAAATCTCACGGTATAGCTTTGGTTTGCCTGCAACTCACAGTGTAGCCCAGGCTGTTCTTGAACTCACGGAGTTGCATCAGTGTTTCCCCAGTGCTGGAATTAAAGATGCTCGCCGCCTTACTGGTCTAACACAAGATCAGTTTTTACAGATGAGATGTGAAGTGACCTGCCCCCCAAATACTGCCCTTGACCTCCTCAAGATGATGTGAGATTGCGCGTAACAATAATGACCTACCAGGAAGATGTGCCCACTGGTGCAATAAGGGCATGAGGGTTTTGGCGGCAACTGACAGGAAAGAATTCATGCCTAGTACTGGAAACCTGATCAAAAGCCTGTGTCCCAGGAGGTCACAGGGCCTAAGGGGAAACCTACGATGGCTGTCTTGTTATGGGGATGTCAAACTACGACATATTTTGGTTATAGCCACAGATTAGTGCTGCCCTCACCCATGGTCAGAGAAGCGCTGTTCTCCAGTGGGCAGTGGCTAGTGGTCAAAATGCTGAGAACAAGTGGCTATCGAGTGCTCAGCCTTAAGTGGGATATGTATATTAACTCCTGCCTGCCGAAGGCTGAAGGAACATTGGGAAAAGGGGGGTGGGGTGGGAAGAAGGTGAGAGCAGACGATGGGAAGAGGGCTGTGAAATGCTGTCTTCTGGACCTGACAGAGCCCATGGCATTCGTGATTACTAACACACGACTTGGACATGATCAGGCCCACAGGATCAGTTAGCATTCTAGCAGGTGGTACTAATTGGATCAGATGATTACCAAAAAAGATAACGAGCAGGGGGTACGCAGGGATGTGTGGGAGTGGGGGGAGTTGGGGGTGACTTTACTCAAGGTATACTGTATACACGTATGAAATTGTCAAAGAATACACAAAAGATATTTTAAAAAGCAAGAACAAAGAGTAAAAGCAGTAAAAAGATAATCTCTGCCAGGTGTGTGGTGCATGCTTATTATTATTATTGATTTTTATTGAGCTCTACATTTTTCTCTGCTCTCCTCCTTGCCTCTCCCCTCCCCTTCAACCCTCTCCCAGGGTCCCTGTGCTTCCAATTTATTCAGGAGATCTTGTCTTTTTCTACTACCCATGTAGATTAAATCTATGTACAACTCTCTTAGTGTCCTCATTGTTGTCTGGGTTCTCTGGGATTGTGATTTATGGGCTGATTTTCTTTACTTTATGTTTAAAAACCACTTATGAGTGAGTACATATGATTATTGTCTTTCTGGGTCTGGGTTATGTCACTCAATATGATGTTTTCTAGCTCCATCCATATTGCCTGTAAAATTCAAGAGGTCGTTATTTTTTCTGTTGTGTAGTACTCCACTGTGTAAATGTACCACATTTTCCTTATCCATTCTTCGGTCGAGGGGCATTTAGGTTGTTTCCAGGTTCTGGCTATGACAAACAAAGCTGCTATGAACATAGCTGAGTGCATGTCCGTGTGACACGATTGAGTATCCTTTGGATGTATGCCCAAAAGTGGTATTACTGGATCTTGAGAAAGCTTATTTCCTAATTTTCTGAGAAATCGCCACACTGACATCCAAAGGGGTTGTACCAGCTTACATTCCCACCATCAATGCAGAAGTGTTCCCTTTCCCCCACAACCTCTCCAGCATAAGTTGTCATCAATGTTTTTGACCTTGGTGCACGCCTTTACTCCTTGGTAAGGAGTAGTAGCCAAATCTCTATAAATTCAAGGCCAGCCTGGTCTACTTAGCAAGTTCAAGGTCAGCCAAGACTATAGTGAGGTCACATCTTTAATTTTCTTCTCCTCGGGCTGGGTTGTGACTTAGGGTAGAGCATTTGTCCAGCATTCAGAGGCCTTGGGGTCCATTAAAAATAGACCAAAACAAAGTAAAACTTATTTCTCAAACTTCCAACCTTTTATAGCTTGTTTCATCCATACTCTTCACATCCCAGCTTTGATTTCCTTGGTGAAGTATTTGAAAATAACCCCTAGCCAGGCATGGTGGAGTATTCTTATGGCCACAGTTACTGGGAAAGCAGAGAGGCTAGCATCCCTTGAGGCTGTGAGTTCAAGGCCAGGCAAAGAGCAAGGCGAAGCAGGTAGTTGTGGCGCTAGCCTTTGATCACAACATTCCTTTGGGAGGCAGAGGCAGGCAGATTTCTGAGTTTAAGGTTAGCCTGGTTTAGAGAGTGAGTTTCAGGACAGCCAGGGCTACACTGAGAAACCCTGTCTTGAAAAGCCAAACCAACCAACCAAACAACCAAAAACCCAACAAAGAGGGGCTGAAGAGGTGGTTGACGTTTAAGAGCATCGGCTGCTCTTTCAGAGAATGTGGGTTCAATTTGCAGAACTTACATGGTGGCTCACAGCCATCTGTAACTTCAGTTTCAGGGGGTCTGATGCCCTTTTCTGGCCCAGTCACGCACATTGTACACAGACATACATGTAGGCAAAACACTCATATGCATAAAAGAAGTAAATCTAAAATAAAAAAAAGAAATCAAGAACCCCAAACATCACGTAAAGCCTCACCCATGATATTCCAGTATGTGTCTGTTAATGTATTATACACATGTAACACAGCACACACACACTCATATCGACTGTGTAGTAGTTGATTCTATTTTTGGTAGTCATGTGTATTCTATAAAGTTGGCAAATATTGACCTGTTCTTCCCAGGAGAACACAGGGCTGGCTTCTGGCAGCCTGTAATCACAGCTTTTTCATCCTGTGGTCAATATCACCCTGTTTCGTACTGGTGGTTCTATTTAAAGCCACCCTCTGTATTATCTGCTGTTGATTCAATAACACCGAACTTGTGGCCAACAGTGAAGTAACTGATGCACGCCAGGGGCTTATCTGAGCCGTGTTTCCTTCAGTAAATCGCATTTCCTGGCTGAGCAACACTGCGGCCCTTCAGCACTCCGCTGGAGGCCTTTGAAACCCTCGAATCACAAGTGAAAAACACAGGAGTGTACGAAGAAATCGTGTGCACATGACTGACTCTGAGTCTGGGTGTGTGTGAATCTGTGAGGGACTGCAAAGGTGAGGCCTTCATTTTGAGGACACACACACACACACACACACACACACACACACAGATAGATTTCAAAATCGAGCAGTGCGGAAACAAACAGAAAATCGTCTAGGTGTCGCATAAGGGGACACACGAATGAAGCGAAAGCAGCTTGCCAGGGTGTTTCTTTTTGGCACAAACGGTGTGCCAAGACCCACACCAGGCTAGCAAGCATGTGGGGGCAGGAGCTTCGCAGCAGGTGATGGCTCTGCCTTTTCCCCATTGGCTGGAGTCTGAGCTCACAGACTTTTGCTATTGGTTAGTTTTGAAAGACACCATGGCAAAGACAAGGAAGGAAAGTATCGTGGGTGGGGTGGGGGAGTGCTTTGCATAAACAAAGGTTTTGCCAGGTAGGGAAGATCTGTGGAATCTTAGTCCTTGGTAGGCAAACTATTCTCTTTTAAGTTGTATTTATTTATTTATGATGTATGCAGTGTTCTGCCTCATTGCCTGCATGCCAGAAGAGGGCACCAGATCCTATTACAGATGATTTTCGAGCCACCAGGTGGTTGCTGGGAATTGGAAGACCAGTCAATGCTCTTAACCTCTGAGCCCTCATCTTACTCACAATTAACCCTAAACTAATTATAGGACTTACATTATGTTAATATAGTTAAAAAAAAATACCAGACTGTGAATCTGAAGATAGAATATAAATCTCCTTATTTACCAAGAAAGCATGTAAGAGCTGCTAACTCTCCAGTCCCTGGCAAACTATTTTTTATAGACTAAAACAAACACTTCTAACAGTAGAAAAGCCAGTGTTTACTATATTATAAACATAAACACAGATGGAAATGGACACCAAGTCTTTTTTTTTATTGATAAAAGGAGAATAAAAAAAAAATTTCCACCTCCTCCGAGCCTCCCATTTCCCTCCCCCTCCTCCCACTCTTCTCCCCCTCCTCCGACCCTTCTCCCCCTCCCCCCACTCCTCTCCCCCTCCCTCTCCAGTCCAAAGAGCAGTCAGGGTTCCCTGCCCTGTGGTAAGTCCTAGGTCCTCCCCCCTCCGTCCATATATAGGAAGGTGAACATCCAAACTGGCTAGGCTCCCACCAAGCCAGCACATTAAGTAGGATCAAAACCCCGTGCCATTGTCCTTGGCGTCTCATCAGCCCTCATTGTTCGCCATGTTCAGAGAGTCCAGTTTTATCCCATGCTCTTTCGGTAACAGTCCAGCTGGCCTTGACACCAAGTCTTTTAAAAAATATTTATATTTATTTATTCTGACAAGGTTTCTCTGTGTAGCCTTTGCTGTCCTGGAACTTGATCTTTAGACCAGGCCGGCCTCGAACTCAGAGATCCACCTGCTTCTGCCTCTAAGTCTTAATGTGAGCCATGAATGGAATCATCGTGTAATTTTTGAAATATACTGAAAAAAAGAAAGAAAAAAGAAAGTTGTTACCCCCTCCTTTTGTCAGGGGAAGGGGTCTGATGTTGCTGGCTTCAAACTCTGCACATAGAGGATAACCTTGAACTTCTGATGTTGCCTCCACCTCTTAAATACTGGGATTACACGCACCCAATATGGCGCCTAGATTCAGCCATTTTCTAACCTCAAGTTCAAGATCAACTGGGTGTCCCGTTATCTAGCCATCCTTGTCACCTCTCCTGGGACCATTATGTGGTTGTCATAGCAGGCCTGCAAACTGGGTGCCAGCACCTCTGTCTCTGTTGCAGGTGGCTGGGAGCAGAGCAAGTTAGGTGGGCGCCCAACCTCAATGGTCACGTGGATCACTAGGGCTTGGCTCTGGCATCCAACACACAGCATTCAGTGTTGAAAGAGACGGTGTAAGAGTTGGTGGAAGGGAAGTAGGGGACCTTGATGCGGTGATAGATCAGGGAGGCTTCCTGGAAGAGGTGGCCTAGAAGCTGGACTGATGGCAGTTTGGGCACCGGGCTGGCCCTAGTGAGACGCTGGACCCAGCTTGGAGGTTCAGGGAGGAGCTGGACCTGGCCAGGGCAGGAGGTCGGAGCCGAGATAAAGCCGGATAGTTAAGGCGGGGCCGATTGTGGAGGCGCTTGAATTCCAGGCTTGGCTTTCGGACTTTACCCTGCAGACAATGGGGAGCCGGCTGCATTTCTGAGCAGGGCTGGGCAACCCCTGTCGCCCCATTGCTTTTCTGGGAGGCAGGGCCCTGCAGTGTTGTGTTGCGACCACCAGATGGCAGCATTTCAGCAAATTTCAACCATTCCAGGTAGAGGCCTCCCTTGTGGCTGAGCACCATCCACAACCCAATCAGCCAGTGCTGCGAGCAAACACCAAATCTACCCAACCCGGGACTTGGCCCAGCCGCACCCTGCTGGCGAACCTTCTCCCCTTCACAGCTTTGAGGGAGAATCTGTTGAGCCGCAGGAAAGGAGAGACCCATGTAGGCCTGGGCAGCATGAAACGTGTTGACCACACGCCCATGTCACGAGCTGGGAAGTAGAGGTTCGCCTTGCGTGTTACGAAGTGGAGCCCTGTGGCGAGCAGTGAGGCCGGAGCTCTCAAGGTTCTGGTTTGTTGGGAAGGGTATCCAGCCTAGCCTCCAGTCTATCGTGGTTGTCAGAAAAGCAAAAACCAAACCAAAATAACCCCAAACCACCGTAGTACTATTGAGGGAAATAAGCCACCTGGTCCATTCCTGGTGTTTTTTAGAGGGACACTGATCCTCCGAGTTAGAGATCGCAACACCCGTTTTACTGGAAGGACTTGTCCAAGGTCACACAGAGGGGACACATTACAGGGGATGCTGGATCCCAGAATTGTTGCGCCTACCTATCTCATGGCTTCATTTAACAATCAAATATCTCTTACTGTGGGGTCAGTTTCTTAGAGAAACTTGTGTGTCCATACCCAAAATGATGCAAAGGTTTTCTTTTTCTTTCCTTTTTATTTTATTTTATTTTTTATTCATTTATTTTGGTTTTTCAAGACAGGGTTTCTCTGTAGCTTTAGAGCCTGTCCTGGAACTAGCTCTTGTAGACCAGACTGGCCTCGAACTCACAGAGATCCTCCTACCTCTGCCTCCCAGATGCTGGGATTAAAGGCGTGTGCCACCACCGCCTGGCTGCAAAGGTTTTCTTTTTTAAAACTGTGTCGACATATGTGTCTGTGTATGACTTTTAGGCAATTGTGAGCTGCTTGAAGTGGGTGCTGGGAATTGTACTCCAGTCCTCCGCAGGACAGAACAGTGAGTGCCATCTCTGTGTGCATTCGCCAAACTGCTTGGGAAGCCAGAACAGGCTATCGGACCCACTGTCTGGAGTGACAGGCAGTTGAACCACTGGGTGTGGGTGCTGGGAATGAAATTCAGGTCCTTTGGAAAAACAGCAAGAACTCTTCCAGCCCCCTTACTCCTTTAAATCACAATGGGTGACATGTAGGGTTTTTTGTTTGTTTGTTTTTCGAGACAGGGTTTCTCTGTGGCTTTGGAGCCTGTCCTGGAACTAGCTCTGTAGACCAGGCTGGTCTCGAACTCACAGAGATCCGCCTGCCTCTGCCTTCCGAGTGCTGGGATTAAAGGTGTGCGCCGCCATCGCCCGGCTAATACTTTATTTCTTAAAATAAGAAACAGAACAAGGGTAAACCATGGTAATAAACCAGGTGGTAGGTATACGAGTGATTGCCGTATTATTTCTCCTATTGTTTATGTAAATACAAAGGATACTTTAGGGAAGTAAAATTCAGATAGGATGCGACCAAGCCTGGCTTTCTTGTCTGGGCTCTAAAGGCAGCAACAGCGTTCTGAGGCCTGAGGACAGCTGGGAATACAAGCCCCAGTTCTGGTCCTACAAACACATTTTGAGATTTGTAGCTGGTGAGGTCCCATTCACAAGCATTTCCAGGGCCCAGGTTACCCCCCCCCCCCCTTGCTTCTGTCACTCCTTCTGGGGAGATGGATGTGGCTGGTGAGACCATCAGGACCCTGGTGTGGGGGGGACGGGACGACACACAGAGGACAGAGGAAGCCAGGACCATATAGTTCTTGTAAGCTGCTGGCTGGCAGCGGCCACACCCTGAGCCCCCTTGCCCTCTGTCCTTTGCTTTGGCCATTTTCTCTGAAGCCCTGGTCACGCGGACCATTTCTCAACAAGCGCCCTTGCAGGGCGGCACCTGCTTTCTTGTGCCAGGTGCTCCAGCCAGAAAGTAAACTCACTTTTCACTTTTGCTTTTTGTTTTCCAGGACTGTGCTGACCAACATGCCAAATCACAGTGTCAGTGTTCTGCTGCTCAGGACAGAGAAAGAGGCAGTCACGTGACCCTAGGTGCCGCATAATGATGCTTTGGTCAATGGCAGATGGAGGCAGCAGGCTGTATTTTGGTGTGTAGCAATGCGCCCCCATCATGTAGCAAGGTGTACCGTACAGCCTTGGTGTGCATCAGGCTAGACTGGACAGCCGGGGTATACTGGTTGGAGAGCTGAGGCGTGCGTAGCAGCGACGTCATTCATTGCTCAGAGCGCATTCCATTCTTAGGTGCATGGCTGTGTGATCTTTTTCTCTTACATCTCCCCCACCCCCTTTCACTTGTCATAGTGCGCTGAGTGTGATGCCTTCAGAAGCCTATTTTTCTGTTCTTTTATTCCTTACGCTTAGGCTTCGCCCGAGTAGTGTTCCCTGCTAGCTCGTGTACTTGCGCATGCGGCCTCTGCCTAGAGGCTGTTTTGGGAGGCTGTGGCACTTTAGGGAGTGGCATAGCTAGCAGAAGTGGCTCATGGGGCTCCTGCCTTCTGATCTACCGTGGTGTGAGAAGCTGCAGGCACCCAGCACAGACCTGACTACAATCCCTGAAACTGTGAGCAAAGACAAACCCTTCCTCCGTGAAGCTGCTTCCACCAGGAGTTCCGCCATAGCAACCAGGACGGCATCGTGTGCTCGCCTCACGGCTCTTAGTAGACGGCGTTCGCTCACTCACCTCATTCATTTTCATTCTTTCGGGGTTTGTTTGGTTTATTTTATGTGTATGGGTGTTTGCCCGCATGTGTGTATGTGCACCACACGCATGCAGTGTCTGTGGAGCGAGGAGAGAATGTTGGAGCCTCCTGGCACTGGAGTTACAGACGGTTGGGAGCTGCCATGTGGGCGCTGGGAACTGAACCAGGGTCCTCTGCAAGAGCAGTCAGCGCTCTCACCCTCTAAGCTGCGTTGCCAGGAATGCTTCTTCATCTTAAAGAGGAGAAAAGCAAGAGTGAGAATAGCTATGCATTTTACCTGAGGTAACACAGAGAAGCAAAGCAGAGGCAGAGTTCAAAGCCTTGTTCTGCAGTAGCGGCAGCAGCAGCAACAGCAGCAGCAGCAGCAGCAGCAGCAGCGGGTCCTCTTCCCTGTGTCAAGACCGTACTGGTGTCAGTTTAGGACGTCACCCCTCAGTCTTAAAAGGTGGGATACAGAACATTTGTCTTGCTTCTCAGCTGTTCTCTGTTTCAGACTGCTGTGACCATGTAGCCCCTGAAGGATCATAATTTCCTGGGTGACTAAAGAATTCTTCTCTGTGCTCACAGGACAGAAGTCCAAACCCCAGTTTTCCTGCTTATTGGAGCACACACACCTCAAATGTCACAGGCCCAAATTCCAGGAAAACCAGTGATAACGCCCCAGTCATCAGATTTGAAACCAAATTTCAGCAAAGACACATTTGCCAGAAAGCAAATTAGCCTTTTCTTTTCTCTGTCATTTTTTCCCACCCAAACATAACATCCTCTTATGAAATATGTCCGATCTGCAGTATTTACTTTCCCTTACTTAATGACAGGAAAGGCTTTGCTGCACTTTTGTTGGTTTTTGCATTTCTTATTAAAATTCTTAAGGGGGTTTTGGGGGAACTTAATCAGCAAAAAAAAAAGGAGGAGAGAAAAAAATTCCTCATGTGCGGTCCCTAGGACTTGCAAGCAGAGGAAGCATGCTGTTTGTTTAAGAGCTGCTGATGGGAGAAGCAGCCGGTCACGTGTTCCGGAACCTTCCTCAGACTCTTTTCCTTCTCTGAGCGCCAGCCTTAGCTGTCTACAGAGCGGGCCAAATGCCATGCTTTCTGCCAAGACCATGGAGCTGGTGTCTATGCCCCTTGTCAGGCTGGGACAGATACAAACACTCATGGAACACCCAGCATGCTTGTTGCAGGAGGCCTCAGTTTCCCCTTTTTGCATTGTTAGATTAAAAAAAACTGATGCTCAGAGGGCCAGCACCCATCTCTTGTCCAATCCCTCTTCCCACAGAGCTCGTGATCCTTGTGACTAAGAGGACCGAGCTTGCTCTAGTCACACCCTCCCAGGCCTGCCGTGTTCCACGGTAACTCTCAGGGATAGCAGGTGATCCCTAACTGCTGTAGGTCACACAGCTGTAGGTCACACAGCTCAGACCTGAGCTGTACCCTGCCTGGTCATCATGCGCGTTTACCTCACTGCCCCATACGGCTTTGCGTGACAGAGTATACCATGTCCTTGGGCTTTAAAATTCTGACCCAGAGGGGTCATGGCTACCACCCTTGTTTCCTGACTGGGGCTTCAAGTAGCTTCAAGTTTTTAGTTTTTATATTTATATTTGAATAGAAATAATTATATTAAAATCTTAAAGTTTCATTTTTTTTTAATGTGTCTGCGAGTGTGTGTGGGAGTGCTCACACGGGAGGCCAGAGGACATCTTGCAGGAATTGGTTCTCTCCTTCTACAGTCGGTCCAGGGTATTGAACCCAGATGGTCGGGCTTAGCTACAAGTGCCTTTACCCGCTGAGGCCCTCCCTCCAGCCCGGGAGTAATCATATTTTTACACACACCATTGACGCCATTGTACTGTTATACTGCTTGCGTGGTTCATCATCAGAAAACCCCTTTACAGAGTCAACAGCCCTGCAAGACAGAGGACCCCAAGCGTCTCTTCCCCAAATGAGGAGCCAGGCCCAGACAGGCCAAAAGGAACTGAGAACCAAAGCTGTGGCTGACCAGAACTGGAATCGAAGTCTCTGAGCCTGGAAGGAAAAGAGTTGGGGCCACTCTGTGAAGGGCTTCACCTGGTGTCCTTAGGAATTTGGATCTTTACACAAAAGCACACCTGGAAGGCTGGAGGGGGGAGTGACTCAGACTGGTTTGGGCTGTGGCGGCCTGGGGTGGAGAACAAGCCAGAGGGCCCAGGGCCCTGCGGAAGAGACTGTCAGGAGCTGCAGGCAAGAGGGCCCCAGGCTTGCCCACCCCACATCCTGTTTCCTCCCACCTCCATGAACAGTCCTTTACAGTCCTCCCCCTCCCAGAGTCCCTCTCTGGTCCCTCCCCTCTCTGTGGTGCTGGGATTTGAACCCAGAACTTCATGCTGGTCAGGCTCTTCTCATTCGTCCCCCCTCCCTTTGCACGCTCAAGGCCTCAGTCACTCACTGTGAGTCTTACTTAACAGTGCAGAGGTCAGAGAGCGGTCTGGAGACCAAGAAAAGGCGATCTACAGGCGCTGAGTACTCAAGTGTTCTGTGCGAGGAACACGGCATCAACACGGAGTCAGGTTTCACAGACCCCGCCACTACTTCTGACTGGGACCAGCTAGGAAGGCTGACACCCCGAAGGTATCAGCTGTGCTCTAAAAAGGATCTGGGAATGGCTGTGCAGCTGAGGAGGCAAAGGACTAAGTTTATCCTCTGAGAGGTCAAGCTCATGGCTTGGAAGAGATGCGAGATGGGCATGAATTCCAGGCCAGCTGGGGCTACAGAGTGAGACCCTGTCTTTAAGTAATAAAACCAGAAGGAAAGAAAGGGGGATGGGTGGGGGTGTGCTAGACCAGAGAGAGCCCCAAGTGACTGCATTGCCATCATCTTCCGTCTCTCCCTCCTTCCTCTGCCCCTCTCTGGCTCTGTTGTTCAGGCTGTTCTCAAACTCTTGGGCTCAAGCCATCCTCCTGCCTCAGTCTCTTGAGCAGCTAGGACGACTGGGGCCTGCTCTGAATGCGGTTTATTCATTTATCCTTATTCTGAGATGAGTTCTGTGTAGCTCAGGCTGGCTCCAAACTCTTTACTTAGCTGGGGCTGGGCTGGCCTTGGACACCTACCTGTTCTCCTGCTGGGAGAGGAGGAGTAAGTGCTGGGCTTACAGGAATGCACCTACAGTCATATTTCCAATACTCAGATGTCCATCTGAAGAGAGGCTGGACACGCAAGAAAGCAGTGGATAGAGGCAGGGAGGTCTTGAGTGCCATTAGCCACTGGAGTCTCCTCACCAGCCCCCCACCCCCACCCCAGCCTCTTGCCTACCGAGCATCACTCTGATTTGATTTGGCTTCCTGTGGACTGTGCTGTCCCTACAGGGAGCTCAAGTGCTGGCAGCAGGACACATGTATCCGGTCCCTTTGGCAGTGACATTTTTCGCTGTAAATTAGTAAATTGGGAACAGATAATCCCCAGAAGAAGCCATGGAAGTGACTAATGTGTAACATAAAAGTTCTTCCTCTCTGGGATCCGAGGAAACGTAAATGCAAACTCCAGCTCGGATAGTCTCCAACCCCCTCAATCGGAAAAGACTGATTTGCTTGGTTTTGAGACAGGGTCTCACCAGGTTGCCTTGACTACCCTGGGACTTGCTATGTAGACCAGGCTGGCCTCAAGCCCACAGAGATTCGCCTGTCTCTGTTCCCTGAGTGCTGGGATTAAAAGCGTGCACCACCACATCTGGAAACTTCTATTTTAAAACAATTTTTTAAAAAAATTAAAAAACAAATAATAAAGAAAATAAAGTAGATACGTCTGGCGTGTGAGTGCAGCATGGTGGGGGGAGGGGCAGAGGAGGATAGCTGCACCTGGAGCTGGAGTTCCAGGCATGTGTGAGTCACCTGATATGGATGCTAGGAACAAAATGCAGGTCTTCTGGAAAAGCAGTGTGTGCTCTTAGCCCCTGAGCCATCTCTCCAGCCTTAAGCCTCTTAATTCCTCCCACCCCCACCCCCAGACAGGCTTCTCTGTGTAGCCCTGGCTGTTCTGGAGCTTGCTTTGTAGACCATGCTGGCCTCAAACCCAGAGATCTGCTTGCTTCTGCCTCAGAGCTGGGATTAAAGACTTGGGCCACCACAGTTGTTCTCAAGACAGTTTTCTGGAGTCAAAACATAATGCAAAGAAAGGCAGGTATAAGGGGCACACTCTTGCTGCCTGCAAGGCCCTGAAACATTGGGTCTCTTCATGTATGTTATTTTGGTTTCTTTCCTTAGGTATGTTTGCAGTGCTGGGGAGGGTACCCAGGGCCCCTGGCATGCCAGGCAGGTGGCCCAGCCTCTTAGAGTGCAGTTCTTCAGGACTTTACAGGATCATCCGAGACACTGACATCTGCAGAAGGGGCTGGGGAGAAGGCCCACTGGGCAGGCACACAAGACTGAAGAGCTGAGTTCAGGTCTCCAGCATGCACGTAAAAGTGTTAGTCTGAATGGTGGCAATCCCAGCATCCACTGCTAGGAGATGGGAAGCAGAGACAGGGGAATGAACGGAAGGCCAGCTAGCCTGGCTTGTGCAAGAACAAAGAGACCGTCTATGTTGCAAACAAAGCAGAAAAGTGGGACCAACACCTGAAGTTCATCCTTTGGTCTCTGTAAGTGGACTGTGGTACACATGTGCCAACACATACAAGAACACACACACAGATGCGCACAGCACATGTGCACTGTGATATACATGTGCCAACACTCACATCCAAGAACAAACACACACAGATACGCACAGCACATGTGCACTGTGATATACATGTGCCAACACTCACATCCAAGAACAAACACACACAGATACGCACAGTACATGTGCACTGTGGCACACAAGTGACAACACTCCTACACAAGAACACACACACTACACGTACACTGTGGCACACGTGTGCCAACACCTCCACACAAGAACACACATGTGCGCACACACGCACACATACTTGTGTGCATACACAGCACAGCCAGAGGAACCACTTCCTGAATTTGTTCCTAAATGTTTACTGAGCACCTACTGTGTGCAAAACTTACAAGACACAAGTGGGAGATGGGCATTTTGGTTCCCCCTGAAATGGTCACTCAGGATAGAAAGGTCATTCAGTCTCACTCACCAATGTTTATATCCCCCCCCCCTTCTGAGATAGTCCCATGTAGCCAAACTGGCTCAAACTCCCTGAGTAGGTACAGATGACCTTAAACTTCTGATTTTTCTGCTTTCGCTTCCTGTGTTCTGGGATTACAGGCTTGCATCCCATGCCTACTTTATGAAGTGCTAGGGATAGAATCCAGGGCTTCGAACATGCCAGGCATGTGTTCTACCAGCGGAGCTGCATCCCCAGCTCCAGAGTGAAGCCCCCCCCCCCCGGGTTCCTGCAGGAACTGAGGGAATTCCTGTGCTGCTGACAGCGTGGGTGGGTGGGGAGATCCTGTCCTGAGAACTGCAGTCAGTGCAGCAAGGGCTTCTCCTGGAGATCACGTGAGCCGAGCTGATTCCTCAGTGTTGGGTCTCCCAGAAAGACCACATTCAAGAGTGTTCCTCAGATCTGATTCTACAGGAGCCCACTCTTCATTAGCTTAGTGACTTCGATCAGTGGCTTGGTCAGACAGAGCCTCATTTTCGCTTGTTCCTGCTCCACTTGGTTTGGGGGAACAAGTGGGGTAGTGCTAGTGAAAGCCCAGAGCGGAGAACCTGGTCAGTTAAGTCCTGTGTGACTGGTGGTACAGGCCTCTCCCCAGCCAGGAGTATCCCTTCCCACCATAGCCTTATTCCCTTTCGCACTGCACATGGCTGGTGTGGTGTAACTATTAGTATGTCTTACCGAGGCCCACGTCCAGTCTGCAGCTGTTCGGAGGACATACTGAGACCCAAAAGGACCCCTCTCCCCTAGAGATAAGAAAAGCAAAGGTTCCAGAGGGTGGGGGTAGCAGTGAGGTTGTTCACCCACGGGGCCACCAGAGCCCTGGTCCCCTCCTTCTAGTGGGTCCCATCTCTCTAGGTCCTGAAGGCCCCCTCTGCCAGATTCCTTGACAGCGCCCTCTCCGGAGTAAACCTTGAAGGAAGAGAGTCCATGAACATCTTGGGGACTCCTGCTCTTTGAAGTGCTGAGGTGGGTGCCAAAGTACCAGGTGAGTGGGGGCAGGGTGGGGCTGGGCTAGTGAGATGATTACTGGCTGGCTAGGTGACTCATTTGTACCAACAGGCTGGTGAGACATAGAGAAACCCCGGTGCAGGAAGATGAAGCAGGATAGCAAGGCTGGGGGTTCTTTGAAAACTGCTGGCTCACTTCAGAGTTGGGCCCCTGGCTGCTATTAGCAGAACTCACAGCCTGCTCTGACCCCAGGTACAGTGACCCCAGCACAGGGTGACTTGCTGAAGCTTCATGTAGCTCTTCTGACAGAGGAGGATCGGCCCTCCCCTCCCCCACATCCTTGGGATGGGGTTGAGACTCCAACACTCTCTGCGTAGTACTAAGGTGTATTTGCATGGAGCCTGTGGACTTCTTCCTGAGATCCTTAAATCTGCTTGGTTATATGAAATGCTAAATGGGGTGCACATGTTGAAGGGATGGACAATCTACTGTGTTTAGGGACAACCACATGGGTAAACATCTGTGTATGCTCAGTACAGATGCCTTCCTTTGCCCTGAATGTTTTCCAGTCATGCCTCATGGAGAAACTGCAGAGAAAGAAGGCCACCTGAGGAGCGCTACCCCATTGGCTCGCTCTGAGGATAAAGGGACAGATGTAAGTGGCCTACACAGGGCCTGGGTCCTGACAGGGGAGAGGCAGGCCTTCTGTTAGGCCTACTCTGGCTCATAGCATTCTCAAAATGGCTCCCCAGCACCCCCCAACTGGGGGCTCTGCTGGGTGAAAAGGTTCTCTTCAAAGTGCCTGCCTTGTGACCATGCAGCCTGGGATCCTGCAGGCAGTTTAGGCCCTATTTGCTTTTGTGCCCACTGGACCCTTTCCTTTTAGAGAGACATGGAGGACCCCAGCAGAGTTCAGGAAGCCAGAAACAGTCTGGAGCTGCCCTGGTCTTCCTATCAGAAGAGTGCGCCGCCTCCATGCTGGCCCCTGCACAGCACAGAAGACAAAGGAATTAGCAAATCTGTTTTCACAAATTCAACCAGACACTCTGTGCCTTTATGACTTAATTTAGGTTCTTTTCTTTTCTTTTTTTTTTTCCACAGCTTTCTGTTTGTTTTGCTTTTTTGCTTCCAGGCTGTGATACAGATGAAATGAATGACAATCTGCTTTAACCACAGGCTGACCAACCCCCCTGGAATGTTTGCTGAAAAGCAAGGCAGAGGAGGTTGGCCCATGGAGGAGCCCTATCGCCAGCCATCAGCAAAGGCCAGACCTGATGGAGACCAGGAGGCGTGCCTGGCAGCCCAGAGACCTTGAGAGCTTTCTAGATGCCTCCAGCCTGCTCATGGTGAGGCAGGGGAGCGTGTGTATGTGTATGTGTGCGTGTGTGTGTTTGAGACGTGCACAGTCCCTGGTGGGTAGCACCCCTACTACATCCATGACCGTGGCACTAAAGTGAAACTCCTTTGTGGACAAACTGCATGAACTTTAATAAGGAGTTTACATCATCACATGGCCTACACAGGGCTGTAAGAGAGGGCACAGATTCATGGCTGTAAGCGGGGGCCCGGATGAATCTCTCTATAGTGGACTAAGGCTTGTGTGTAAGCGGGAGGCAGATTAGGTTCTGGAACTGCTGCCCTGGCCCTCTCCGTTTCCCCACTCTTGCCACTCCTCCTCTGTTTGCTTTGTAGTGCTGAGATGGACGCCATGGCCTTTTACATGTTAGGCAAGTGCCCCACCACTAGGCTACATCCCAGCCTCTGATGGAATGTTCTTAAGTCATGAAGTACAGAAAATACTTCAGATAGGCAACAGAACCTAATGTTTGTCCATATTGATAATCCCCCAACCTATCCACCCACCCACCAACCAACCAACTAACCAACCAGATGAACCACACACCCACCCACCCACTAACCAAACAACTAGCTGAGTCACAAACCAGATAACCAGTCAAACAACCAACTAACCTACTGAACAACAGACAAACCACTCAACCAACTGTACAATCAACTAATTAAACTACTAGACAACCAACTGAACAAACAATTAAAGGAACACCCAACCCACCAACTAACCAATGAACTGAATAACCAATCCATCAACTAATTAACCAACTGATCAACCAACCAACCAATGGAACACCTAACCAACTGAACAATCAATAACCATCCAACCAACCAAACCACCAGCCAATTAACCAACCAACTAACCAATTAACCAACCAACCAATCTACTAACCAACTGAATCATTAGTCTATCAACAAGCCAACTGACCAAACAAGCATGCAAGCCACTAGGCAGCCAAATCAACAACCAAGGAGTGAAACTACTACTCTGAATATACTGAGTGGGAAAGAAATCCCCTGTGGTCGTCAACTCCCGTCCCCCAGTTGAGGAGTAGTGTTAACCAGCTGCTCCTTAGATGCCCCCTCTGCTGGGCCATCCCACTGCTGCTTGCTTCCACTCCTCCAGTTATTGCTCTGCAGGGCACCTCTGTTCCTTGTGCTGCTGCCCACGGGCTCCTCGTCTGCAGCCTGTGGCACAAACAGCATGTTTGGAGAGTCACAAGCTGAAGGGCCCAGTCCAGCTATCTGAATCTTGGAAAACCCTGCTTTGTTTCTGGTCACCCACTTTCTCAGGTGGAGATCACCCACCTGGGTCCAGCCAAACAGTAAATTCCCTGGGTTCTTTGCCCCGAGCTCCATCCCCACCACCATATTATCCTGGCACGGGAGTGCATACTTGCAATCCCAGGATTTGGAGGGTATAGGCAGGAAAATTAGGGGTCCAGGGCCATCCTTGAATGCATTTTGAGTTTGAGGCCAGTCTAGACTCCATGTGATCCTGTCCCAGAAAAAAAAAAAAAACAAAAAAAGCAACGAAACAAATGCCACACCTGCAGGCAAGTGTGTATTAGTGGTGGAAAGTCAGGTGAAGCAAAGTCAAGTGTGCTTGGGTTGGGAGGGGAGGTCTCTTGGGGAGGCTGACTGTGCGGTCCTAGCTGGCTGCCTTTGTTTTTTGTAACAGCTGGAATCTCTCAGCCACTTGTTTTTGATTTCCTTTAATATGTCTTCACACTTGCCTCTACAGGTCATGGTCCACAGAAGTGTCCCAGACACTGCCTGGTCGGACCTACTGTAGTTCCTAGAAACCACTGCTCAGGCCTCAGGAGCCTTCTTCTTCACTTTCCACCTGACCTGGGCTGCAAAGGAGCTTCGCTGGCTGCGTCCTGACCTTGCCTTCCCCCACGGTCTCGATACTAAATAAGTATATTATTTACAAAATATCACTATCGCCTAGAAAATATCTCCCCTGGAAGAGTTAAACAGTGACACATTAAAACCTTTTAAAATGCAGGCATGCAACGGCTGGCATGGGCGCTGGCCACACAATCCCAGTGGACAAACAAGTTAATGGGGCTTCCAGGCGACGCTGTCTCGGTAGACAGGGGCTGTATGTTTGAGCTTCTGCAAGAGTCCTGATGCTGGGACAGCTTGCTCAGTCGCTGTTGGAGGGAGGAACGCTGCCTGAGGCAGTGCGGTGTTTGGGATAGCCAGTGGGGCTGGGAAGGTGGTTCAATCAGTAGTGTTGGCCTTGCACAGAAGAGGACCCGATTGCAACCCTCAGAACCCACAGTTAAAAGACAAAACAGCAGGTCACGGTGGGGGAGATTTGTAACTCCAGGGTCTCCGAAGGCAGAGACAGGCAGATCCCTGGGGCTCTCTGGCTTTGCCTACACGGTGGCCGGCTTCAGGTCAGTGAGAGATGAAGTCTAAAATAAGAAGAAGAGAAAAAACAAATGGCCAGGGGTGGTGGTGCATGACTTGAATTCCAGCACATTTGAAGCGGATCTGAAGCAGAGGGAGACAGCTCTCTGTGAGCTTTAGGTCAGCCATCCTGGTCTATACTGCAAGTTCCAGTTCAGATAGCACTGGTGACACAGAGGAAGGGGAGGAAGAGAAGGAGAAGGAAGAAGGGTTGGGGCGGGGAGCTGGCACTTGAAGAACAAAACTCAAGATTGACCCTCTGGCCTCCACAGACACACAGACACACATGAACAGAAAAAGTCCAGAGCAGAAGGCTTGAAACATGTTGAAAATGACCCCTGGAGTCTGTACAACCTTTGACCTCTACAGTCTCACCTAACCCTGGAAAGTCAGTTACTGCCACACTCTTACAGACTGCCAGGCAGGGGTGTAGGAGCAGCACAGCCTCCTGAGAGCTGGACAGGATAGGGTACGACCCAGCCCGAGCCCTGACACCCCTCGCCTCTCCCCAACTGTGTCCAGCTCTTTCCCCAGCCCCATACACCTTGCTTGGGTTTTGAGGAACATTCCAGCCTCAGGATAGCATTCTGTGCTGAAGAAGGTTTTGAAGAAGAAACCGAAGAGCATCAGTGTTTGCCACTTCCTGTAGGAGGAGTTCAGAAGGAGGTCAGCGCCAGGCCTGCAAACACCTTCTCCAGGCCTGTCTCCCTCCAGTCAATACCTCTGCTCGCTAGGCTAACCTGCAGCCTGGGAGGCTGGTGACAAAGCAGACCAAGGCCTTATCCTATTGCGCTCCTGGTGCAAATCTAAGGCAGCAGAGGAGGTGGGACCATGCCCAGGGCATGTGAGGAAGCAGAGGAGAAAGGAACATTTGTGGACAATGGTTTAGGGCTGTCTTTATAGAAAGGGAAACATTTGAGCTGGCTTTGAGGGGTAAATATAAGTTCAATGAAATATTCTAGAAAGATGGAAAAGAGCATGAGGCACCGGGTGGAAACCATGCTAGGGTTAGGGACCTGCATGTGTGTGGATGAGTCTGTAGCATGGTGGCAGAAAGCTGGTGAGTTCAGTAGAGGCCAGGATTCAAGGAAACTTGCGGGCTAAATCAAGGAGTCTGGGCTATTACTTGAGAGTGCCGGAGCAGGGGAGTGGCCTGTTCAGAGCATGGTCTTGAGAGGGCACTTTGGCCTCCACGTGTGGCAATCGACGGTGAGAGCAGGGTTAGCGTGTTATCACACAAAGGCCTAACCAGTGCTAGGCATGGCCAGGGGCATGCGATATTCCAAAGCCGTGCCAGGACTGGGGCCTGGAAGGCGCCTGGTTGCACTCTCAAAGGACAGGAAGTTACCTGCTGTACTTCCACCCAGAGCTACCAGCTCAAGTCTCAGCCACCAAGAGGGGACACAGACTCGCCCAAACTCTCAGTCGCTCCAATTCCAGGACAGAAAAATGACCATTGCACAGCTGAGGAGTGCCATGGCAGTAGGCAGGTATATCACCTTGGTCCTCAGATCTTCCCAGGTCAGTGTCCGGAGCCTGAGGGACAGACATTTCCTACAGTCGTGTCACAGCCTGGGAGGCTGGCAGGCCACTGCTGCAGAGGTCACGGCAGAGAGGGGCCTGCCCAAGCTCCCTGGATAAAGGCAGGGTGATCTCTAGACCCAGGCTGTGCTTCCAGGCTGTTGCTCAGGAAAGGTCAGGAAAGGGTGCGTGGTGCCGAGCGATCAGCACCTGGGCTCTTGCTTCATTCCCACTCTGCAGATGAGGAATCCAAGGTCCTAGGTAACTGCGTGCATTGCGCACTTCAGTCCTGCACTGTGCAGCCTCCCGCGTCCGAGAATAGACTTGGATCCAGGCCACAGCAGGGCCCGCTTTGCCAAGGAGGACAGATGAAGACACAGGTCCCCGGAGAGGGCCGTGTTTCTCTCCTGAACAGGGCAAATGGCTTGCAAAACTCCTTGGTCTGAAGAGGGGCTTTTGCAATAGGCCTCTGAGACGAGGCATGGAGACCACAATGATCTGAGACTCGTTCTTTTAAAAAACATATTTTTTTCCCCTTTTTTCACGAATAATACAGAACCCCGACCAGAAAGCCAGGGGAAGCTGTCCTGCCCCCAGCAGCACCTACTTCCTCCTGGCTCAGGAGAGAGGCCCGTGTGTGCGTCCCGAGCTGGCCCAGGTACCCCAGTTGTTTTATAGATGGGCCTAACGTGAGTCAATATGATGACGTTTCCTGTCAGAACTTTATTTCCCTGCATTGTTTGTGGAGTCTGTGTGATTGAGCACGTACTCCAGATTGACTCCGAGTGTGTCGGCCTGGTGGACGGACACTCCTGAGGGTGGAGAGCAGGGGCTGGGGGGGCCAGGCAGGGGTTATCGCTGTCCTTTAGGTGGCAGACAGAGGATGGTGACTCACAGGCTCCGCCTCATCTCCAGCCCGTGGAGAGTTGGTTCTCCAGCTGAAGAGATTCGTTAGCCAGTCGTCTTCAGATGTGAAGACCACGTCACACACACACACACACACACACACACACACACACACACCCCACCTGGTCACGATGGCTGCCCCACCTAGCGTGTTCCTTCTCAATCTACCCAGAGGGCTGATCCTCTCAGTTTTTTGTTGTTTGTAGCTGAGGAAGTCTGGAGAGGTGGTGTTGTCTGACAATAGTTACAGAGACTAAAGCAGGGTCTTTGGAGCTAGTCAGTCTTGGGTTCAAATTCTAATCCTGCCTCTCATCAGTGGGTCAGTCACTTCAGCCTCAGTTGTTTCCACCACCAAATGGGTCCACAGTTTTCTCCCGTGGACCCTTGACTGACCAGGTATGTAGCATGTGCAATGGAGGCGTTGGTCGACCTCATCCATTCCTGTTTACTCTTCTTTTTTCCCCTCTCAAGACAGGGTTTCTTTGTGTTGCCCTGGCTCTCCTGGAACTCACTCCTTAGACCAGGATGGCCTTGAACTCACAGAGACCCGCCTGTCTCTGTCTCCCAAGTGCTGGGATTAAAGGTGTGCACCACCACCACCCAGTTCTTATTCACTCTTGATCTAAGTTGGAACAGGGGTGTATGGGTAAGTACTGTCCGTGTGCCTGTCTCAGATGGTCCCCTCGGACACCTATTCATCAGAGCCACAGGGCTCCTAAAGGTTTTAGGACAGAGGAAATGGCCCTGGTGTAGATGAGACTGTCGGTATGAAGTCAGTAACTTAGTCAAGAGGTATAAAGGGAGAAAGAAGGAGTGTGTTCATTCGGTTCTCCTTGGCTTCCATTTCTAGCCTGTCTACAGTTCCGTCTGCTCCTGCACTGACTGTGGCCCCAGGCGTGTCCCATGCTCGGGGGCCCCAGCTTACCTGGCGTTGTGAACCCCCTGCTTGCTCTTGATTTAGACACTCTCGTCTTCTGTCGCGGTGGAACTTTCCACTGGGTTAAGGAGACAAGTTATTTTGATCTGCCCAGCATTTTTCTCCTCTTCTTGCAAAATCAGAGCCCATGTTTGGCTCGGAGGCCCACTCCTCAGCCCGTCATTAGTTGCTGTCCTCACAGGACTGTTAGGACAGGCACCCAATGAGTTTTGGCCAAGGGAGGGTCTCTGGCTCACGCGACACCCATCAGGGGCCCTTTCGGAATCCGTACCTCAAGGGAATAATGCAAGACTGGAGCCTTGTAAGCCTGTGCGGCTGCCCAAAGGGAGGGCCGGGGATATAGTTCAGTGGCAGGGTGCTTGCCTAGTACCTAGGCCCTGAGTTTGATCCCCTGTACAGCTAAAAAGAAAGGAAAAGAAAAAAGAGGCAAGTCGCTACTAGACCTGGATGCTGTGCTTGATCCCTCTGCCACCCCAAGGCCTGGCTTTGGTTGCTCATCTTGTCACCATCCCAGTGAATTATGCCCTCTGCTCAGCTGGCTGCTCCTTGCAAGTCCGGTGTTTGGAGCAACATCCAATGTGCCCGTACTTGCAGATACATTCCCTCTACGGTCTCAGGAGAGGTACTGAGCCAAGCATCCACTCATCCACTCATTCATTCATTCACTCACTCATTCATTCATTCCCTCACTGCTTTATATAGTCAACAGCCCACTCTCACACACCTGCTGGGGGTCACTAGGTCAGTGCTGGAAGGAGCGGAGGATTAGTCGTGGACACACCTACCCACTTCCAGACTGTCTCAGGTAAAAAATTCACAGGGAGGGTTGGAGAGGTGGTCCAGGGGTTAAGAGCACTGGCTGCTCTTGTGGGAGACCTGGGTTCAGTTCCCAGAATCCACTTCTGGCTTCTTATAACTACCTGTAACTCCAGCTCCAGGGGGTCTGATACCCTCTTCTGACCTCTCTCTCTCTCTCTCTCTCTCTCTCTCTCTCTCTCTCTCTCTCTCTCTCTTTCTCTCTCTCTCACACACACACACACACACACACTAAAACAAAACAAAAAACTAAAAATTATTTTTGAGGACGGTGCACAGAGCTCTTCCTTTGGTCGTTCTCTCTTCCAGCAAGGACTCGAGAGCCTCCAGCTGTGAGGGAGCTGGGTAGGCCGCGCAAGGTGGGATGGGAGCCTTAGTGGAACCTTCTGGTCTATGTTCTCAGCACCCTGGAAGGGCTAGCAGTGAGGCCATCCACCTTGGTGCAGCCACTGGGTTTTCAAGGATCCGTGGAGCCCGGGGGCTGAATGCTGGTGTTCCAAAGAGCATTCCTTTTGTTCTTTATAGCCTTATTGAAGTATAATTTACAGACCATAAAATTCCCTCATTGTGAGTATACAGTCTACTAGAAAACACACAGAATTGCACAGCTGTTGCCATAGTCCTGTGTTCGAAGGTCTCCGCATCCCACAGAGCTTCCTCCTGCTTGTTCGCAGCCAACTTTAGTGTGAAGCATTCTGGTGCTTAGGAAGTGAAGACAGAGCCCAGTGTGGTGGCGAATACCTTTAACCCCAGCACTCAGGAGGCAGAGGCAGGCAGGGCTCTTAAGTCTGAGGCAGTCTACACAGTGAGTTCCAGATCATTCAGGGCTATACAGAGACTCCCTGTCTCACAGGGAGAGAGAGAGACAGAGAGAAACAGAGAGATAGAGAGGGTAAGGGTCTGTTCCTCAGTGAGAAAGCATGGTTCAGTGTGAACAAGGCCCTAGGTCACACCTCTAGCAAATGAAAGCACAAGGGAAAATCAAAACTTGATAACCAGTGGTCTATTCAAGCTTCCCACTTTACAGATGGGAAAACTGAGTCTTGGAGAGAGAAGAGAAAGGGCATCTCTGATAATAAGGGGTCCACAGCACTGCTCCAACACTACCACAGTCTGACCCCACAGGCCAGATCACTGTCTTTCAAGAAGGGCAGCGCTAAGGAATAGTTAACAGTCTCAGAGCAAAGCAGAGTCCACTCCCAGGCTCCACCATGCATACGCTGTACGGCTAGGGGCAAACTGCTTAATCTCCCTGGGTTTGCCTCAGTTTCTCTGAGGGCCAGTGTCATCCCCTCCGCGGAGGAGAGTGCGTGGATTCCCCAAAGATCACCCACAGGAGTCGCAGCTGTACACAGCTCTGATTAACCGCTCGGGAAGGTTGGCTAATAACTGTCAATTTCACCACAGCTGTGTCCAGATTTGTCCTCAGAAACTTGGAAGTGAAAAAGCAGCAATTAAAGAAACCCCATCCAGGCCCCAGATGGAAATGTGGGTACAGAGACAGCTTTCTAAGAATGTGATGCAACGCCCCACCCTGGGGCCTCATCGCCCTGTTCTGTGGATGGAGCAACTGCCTGGAGCTTGCTTAAGGCGCCTGCGATGGCCGGCTGCTCCCTCCTCCCTGGCCCCAGCGTTTCCCAAGAGCCCACAACACACGCGTCTCCTCAGCAACCTGGGGGCTGCTTCCCCTCCTGTCCAGACAGGAGGAGTCTTGTGAGGTGGAGGCTCCCCTCCCAGTCCGCATCAACTGGCTTCATGAGGCCACACACCCAGAAAGGAAGGAAGGAAGGAAGGGACTTATCACGATGCCACCTGCCCGTGTGCTGTCTTTGCCCTTCTGTCCAAAGCTTGTTCACGTGGCTGCCATGACTCCAGACGACTAGAAAATAAAATTTAGTAAAGATGCTGTGAGTGCTTCATTTGGAAGGGGTGCCCCCAAACACCCCCAGGTGGACTAAGGCTCCTCCTTGCGTCGGGAGGTCAGAGGTTATTGTGTCTGAGGAATACTCATGCCACGCACGTTCCAGAGCTCTGCTGCCTTCGCTGCTCGGCAGACTTGAATTCATGAACCATTTGGAGACAGTTGCTAGGTCTTCATTGTAAGCAGAGAAGCTGCCTCCTTGGTGCTTTGGGAACTCGGGCCATTGAGAATATAGAAATAGAGCCAACACACCTCCAAGAGGTTCCAGTTTAGGGTCAGAACAAAGTCCTGTGGTAGCTGAGGTTTTGCTTTTCCCGAGGATGAGAGTCAAAGAGAGATGGAGAAACTGAGGGGGACTCTGGCATTGGAGGATGAGTGTCCTGGGGTACGGACAGCTGAGCCAGGCTTTGTTTGGCTGGAATTTGGGGGGCAGGAGATGAGGCAGGAGGCAGCTGAAGTTAGATGGGGAGGGTTTTGAAGAGTGGGACATTCTGACATTATCATGGAGGACATAGGAGCCCCCGAAGGTGCCTCAGTGTGGTTGTGATGTAGAAAAGGAACATATAGCCTCACCTGGCTTACCCATTATCCTACTGGAGCCAAAGACGCTGAGTTCTCCCTTGCTGCCCTGGCTCAGTTGGTACATCCTAGCAGGGACTTCCACACTCTGCTGGTGGAGGTGGGATGTCGGGTTAGACGGTCACTACTTGACTGTGTGGCTTTTAGGGGAGAACTGCTTCTGCTCAGTCAGGACCGAGACAGGCACAGACCTGAACCTGTAGCATGTTAATGCTCTCTGCTGTAATTTTGTTTCAGTTGCTATAATGGAATACCCGAAGCTTGATTGCTTATGAAGAACAGAAGGTTCTGGAGGCTGGAAGATGCAAGATCTAGGGGGTGAACCGGATGAGGGCTTGTGCTATGTCATAACATGATGGAGAATATCACTTGGAAAGGGGAGAGGTGGAGGGATGGGTAGAGGGAAAGGGAAAGGGGGCATAGGGGCAAGTTCATCTTTCTATTAGTAATAAACTCAATACCCTTGCTGGGGTAGAGCCCTCATGACCTAAATCACTTCTAAAGGATCCTGTGTGTGAACTGTCTCTGCTGACACATGAGCAAACATCTACTCACCCCAGATAGGGCATCAGCGACAGACCAAAGCAATGGCTCCATTCAAGCCCAGCTTGGCAACCCCATGAGCTCACTGGGTTTACTTAAAGGTGCATAGGTGAGCCCCCGAAAAACCGAATCACTGTGAAGTCTCCCCACAGCACAACTGACCATGTCTTTGTAGCTGCGTAGATGGAACCTTCAGTGAACCGTCCCCTTCGATGTACCCTAACACCTCCTGAGACTACGGTCTCATCACCCATTCCTTCCATGAGGGATTGGCAACAGGCCTGATTCTGAGAGTGGCGAGTGGTCACGTTGCTCTGATGAAGATGGTAGTGGCTGTTAGGCTCAGAGCACAGCGTTTACATCAGCCTCGCCTCTCCATGCCACAGTCCTGGGATGGAGTTCGCAGTGCAGGGTCCTTTGGGGACACTTTCACACCACACGTCTCAACCCAGTGTGGATAGTCGTGGCTCAAGTTCTCCTCTGGGGACTCCAAGATCCTTCATCCTGTAGTGTAAGGTCTCAAAAGAGTTGGGCAAGGGTGGCAGGAAGGGGGTAACCATGACTGGTAACTGAGGAGGATGGAGAAGGGAGGGGAGCATCACGAAGCTCTGTGGACATCTCTGGTTCAGTGCGGGCTGATGTTCTTGCCAGGAGAGTGCGTGCATTCTGATCTCTCTCTCTCTCTCTCTCTCTCTCTCTCTCTCTCTCTCTCTCTCTCTCTCTCTCATAAAATTGTACTAGGGATTGATCTTAGAGCCTCCTGCATGCTAGGCAGGCTTTCTGTCACTCCTCTGTATCCCTCCTGTGTGTGTGTGTATTTACATGTCTATGGTGTTCATCTATGTATGTGCACATGCGTGTAGAGGCCTGAGCTTGACGCCTGGTGTTTTAATCCATCACTCCTCACCTCCTATGGTGAGGCAGGCTCTCTCACTGAACTTAGAGCTCATGATGTCTGCTAGTCTGCAGGCAGCTTGTTCTGGGGGTTCTGTGAATGGGGACTACAGGAGGCTACATGGCCTGCTCATTTTTTCCATGGTTTCTGGGGATCTAAATGTGTTCCTCCCACTTGGACAGCAAGCGTTTTACACTGAGCTGTCTCTCAGCTCCCACCCAGACCTTTAAACACTTTTTAAATGGTTCGGGACAGCGAAACAGGAACTCATTAATTTGGCGTTAGGAATTGGAGTGCTCCTGTCTTCAGCTTCTGAGTCTAGCCTATAACACCAAACCTGCCAATTTCTGACTTGTTCTTATGAATGTAAAAGGCCCAAGAAAGTGGGAGAATTCTCTCCAGCATCCCCTTTGCTTCCATGGCGACAGAGGTGGGCTGCTCTAGGAGGCAGCTCAGAAATGGATGGCACAGAAAGCCTGGGGAGGAAGGATGGGATGGGCCTGGAAGTCACTAAGCTGCTGCTGGTGACACAGACCTGGGATAGACATTGGAGTCTGGGGACCCTGGAAAAGACCTGTTCTCCACTTGGGTGTGACCTTCAGGAACAAAACTCTGACGTCACTGAGTTGCCAGTGGCAGCCATAATCAAGTGCCAGGGGGAAGGGTCTTGAGACCCTCTTTCAGTTTCCTGATGCCCCACCCCAAATATATACCCATCTGAGCTAGAAGAAACACACACACACAGAGTCCCACAGACATAGACACACAAACACAGACACACAGACACACACACACAGACCCACAAACAGACGCACACACACAGACACACATACAGACACACAAACACGTGCGCGCACACACACATGACACATATATTTTTAAAGACAAACTCTTTTTTTTATTGATTTTTATTGAGCTCTACATTTTTCTCTGCTCCCCTCCCTACCTCCCCCCTTCCCCCTTCAATCCTCCCCCAAGGTCCCCATGCTCCCAATTTACTCAGGAGATCTTGTCTTTTTCTACTTTCTACTTCTCATGTAGATTAGATCTATGTAAGTCTCTCTTAGTGTCCTCATTGTTGTCTAGGTTCTCTGGGATTGTGGTTTGTAGGCTGGTTTTCTTTGCTTTATGTTTAGAAACTACCTATAATCACTCAATCAGGAATTTTCCTTCCAGTTTCCTCTACAGCACAGGCATGGGGAAGTGCTAAAATAAATCATCCAGATAAAAATTTGAAATACATTAAGTTTTAAAAGAGTAATACAAGATATTGCACTTTCTAAAATATATTGCCACCTCTATATTTATATTGCTGATTTTAAGATTTCTCTTTTGTAATTCAAAGTACATAACAATTGGTTTTCCTCCAGCAAATAAATATCAGGCAGATAAGTGAAAAATGAGGTGTGTATTCCGAAAGGAAGAATGTTCTTAATTATGAGTGTGCGTTTTGAAATAAATGTTTCATTAGACAAAAAATAAAAACCATCTATGAGTGAGTACATGTGATAATTGTCTTTCTGTGTCTGGGTTACCTCACTCAAAATAATGTTTTCTAGATCCATCCATTTTTCTGCAAAATTCAAGATGTCATTATTTTTTTCCTCTGTGTAGTACTCTATTGTGTAAATGTACCACATTTTCCTTATCCATTCTTCGGTAAAGGGGCATTTAGGTTGTTTCCAGGTTCTGGCTATGACAAACAAAGCTGCTATGAACATAGTTGAGCCGGGCGATGGTGGCGCACGCCTTTAATCCCAGCACTCGGGAGGCAGAGGCAGGCGGATCTCTGTGAGTTTGAGACCAGCCTGGCCTACAGAGCTAGTTCCAGGACAGGCTCCAAAGCCACAGAGAAACCCTGTCTCGAAAAACCAAAAACAAAACAAAACAGAACATAGTTGAGCACATGTCCTTGTGGCACGATTGAGCATCCTTTGGATATATACCCAAAAGTGATATTACTGGGTCTTCAGGAAAGTTGTTTCATAATTTTCTGAGAAATTGCCACACTGACATCCAAAGGGGTTGTGCCAGCTTGCATTCCCACCAGCAATGCAGAAGTGTTCCCTTTTCCCCACAACCTCTCCAGTATAAGTTGTCATCAGTGTTTTTGATCTTGGCCATTCTTACAGGTGTAAGATGGAATCTCAGAGTTGTTTTGATTTGCATTTCTCTGATGCCTAAGGATGTTGAACATTTCCTTAAGTGTCTTTCAGCCATTTTAGATTCCTCTGTTGAGACTTCTCTGTTTAGGTCTGTACTCCATTTTTTTTATTGGATTATGCGTTCTTTTGGTGTCCAATTTCTTGAGTTCTTTGTATATTTTAGAGATCAGACCTCTGTCTGATGTGGGGTTAGTGAAGATCTTTTCCCATTAAAGACAAACTCTTAATATGCTCATTTTTATGCTTGGGTATTCTCTGATTGCACAGACACAGGCCTGACTTTGGAGGACACAATTGAGACCAGCAACAGCTGTGTACACTCATCCTGGCGGCTTCAGTGTGTGCTATGTCTAAAATAAGCAGGAATTTATTATTATTATTATTATTAATCATTATCATTGAGACAGAGACTGCCTATATAGCCCAGAAATCGTCTCATTGCTCATCCCCCAGGTGTGTGCCCTTACACCTGGCTGAAAGCATTCTTAACATAAAACATTTTAAGCCAGGTGTGGTGGTCCGCACGTGTAATTCTAACACACAGGAGACGGAAGCAGGGGAATCAGGAGTTCAAGGTCATCCTTGGCTGCGTAGCAAGTTTGGAGCTAGCCTGCTTTCCATGAGACCCTGTCGCAAAAAGAAAACAAAATAGGAAAAGCTGAGTGTAAGAACTAAAGCATTTTCAGAGGGTTGAGCAGGATTTCAAACAGAATCTTGGTTAAAATTATGTGTGTGTATCCACTTAGACAGAAAGGGTTGTGTTGGGGTGTCTTTTATGAAGGGCGCCATCTCTGGGTGCTCAGGCTACAGGCTGCTCATTTCTAGTTCCCCTTTCCTCAGTTTGAAATGAAGAGTTGCAATGGATTCATTTATTCTCTCTTGACTTTCCCCTCTCCCTGTAATAAGATGAATTGCAAAAGGAAGAGACACAACCATTTTCTACAGGAGACGTGAGGAGTCCCTGCCTCCCTTCCCAGTCCAAACAAGAAGGAGGTCTCAGAACTAAGCAAAGGCCTGAGGATGACAGAATCACCCTGCAGCCAGTTCCAGTGTGGGCATCTGCATCAAACCTTGGATAAAAGGGCTTCTGTTTATGCACAAGGGTGCAGTTGGAAGGTTTTGGTTCCTGGATGGAGTATCTCAGAGACCGCCATCCTACAGGACAGGGGTGTCTTAGCGACCGTCATTCTAGAGCCATCCATTGCATCTCTGCCGTGCTAGGCTGTGCAATTCAGAGATGAGTGTGATAGCACTGGTGGACAGTATATAAATGAGCTTCTTCGGACAGACCGGAGTTGGAATCCTAGTTCCGCCTCTTCCTTGCTGTGCAGCTTTCAGCTAGTTACATCACTTCTCTGAGCTTTAGCTCAGTCCTCAGTAAGGATGGTAGGGATGTGAGCACCTCGGCAGGAGCTGTCACCAGCCTCAGATGGGGTCATGCACAGACAAGCCCTGCCCCCATGCAGTGATGGCAGGCATAGATACCTTATAGAGGCCAGGCCCTATGTCCTCCTTTGGGCCTCTTACAGTAGCCCTACCTGGAGAGACAGACTCCTCGGAAGAGCATTCACAAGTCTGTTATCCTCCCAGACTTGAGAACGTGGTAATGGAGATAATAAACCAAGGGCGGCTTCTGTGAGGTGGGGACATTTACAATGGGCTTTGGCACATCCTAGGGCATAGGCGGGGCTCCATGTTAAGCAGATGAATGGGTTCCGAAGACAGTGACTGATGCAGTTTAGATCTGGTATGTTTCCAGAGGTCCTTGTGTTGAAGCTGGTCTCCAGTTCAGAGCTATTGGGAGATGATGGAACCTTTTTTTTCCCTTGTGAGTTTCATTATGATATTTTATTTTGATTGAAAATTCAAAAATACATTCTGATTACAGTTTCCCCTCCCTCAGGTCATCCCAGATCCCTTCCCATTTTCCCACCCATCCAACTCCGCACCTTCTTTTTCTCCCTTTAGAAAACAAATGGGCAAAACAAAACAAAAACCCAACAACAATAACAAAAAAAAAACAGAATCAAAAAATAAAAATAGCACAAGAAACACACAAAACAAAACCCATAAAAACACAAAATTGGAAACCATAATATACAAGCAAAAAATCTGTATAAAAAATGTCCGAATGAAGCAATATGAAACAAAAAAAGTCTACAAAAATGCCGCTGGGTTGTTTTGTGTTGGCCATCCATTCTGGGCATGGGGCCTGCCCTCAAATATGGTTTAAATTCCTAGTGAAACTCTGATTCTTTTTCCTTTGCAAGCAGTTGTCAATTGGAGATAACTTCCTGATTAGGGATGGGAGATTGTATCCACTTCCCCCTCTCAGTGCTAGAACCCTTCTGGCTGGAAGCTGTGCAGACCCTGCACAGGCTGTCACAGTCTCTGTGAGTTTAGATGTGCGTCAGTCCTCCTGAGTCTGGAAGACAGTTTCCTTGACGTCATCCATCCCCTCTGGCTCTTACAACCTTTCCATTCCTCTTCCGCATAGTTCCCTGAGCCCTGAGGCGAGGGGTTTGACGAAGACATCCCTTGAGTGCTCCAAAGTCTCTCTCTCTGCACCTTGTCCAGCTGTGGGTCTCTGAATTTGTTCCCATCTCCTGCAAGGGGAAGTTTCTCAGATGATAGCTCAGTGAGACGCTGATATACACATACATATACATATACATATACATATACATAGCAGTGTGCCGTTAGGAGTTATTTTATTGTTATGTTCCTTTAGCAGAACAATAGTATTTGGTTTTCCCTTAAGTCTACGGCCTATCTAGTCTCAGGTTTTGTTGTTGTTGTTGTTTTGTTTTCCAAGACAGAGTTTCTCTGGATAAGAGCCCTTGCTATCCAGGAACTCGCTTTGCTGGCCAGGTTGGCCTCAAACTCACAGAGATCTGCCTGCCTCTGCCTCCCGAATGCTGGGATTAAAGGCGTGCGCCACCACTGCCCTGCCTAGTCTCAGGGTTTTGTCCACTTTTACAATGTCAGGCATTGGTTTCATTTTGTGGAGTAGGCCTTAAATCCAAGCACATAGTAGTTGGTTGCTTGCACAATGTTTGTGCCATTATTGCAGTAGTGTAACATGCAGGCAGGACACCATCGTAGATGACAGGGTCTCTAGCTGGGCTGGTGCCTGCCTTTCTCTTCTGGTAGCATGCAGAGTACCTTCCAGTACCATGAACACTACTAGTCAGAAGGGGTGACGGCTATAGTTAGGCACCAGCTTGACTTCTCCATGTTCAACGAGGTATGTAGTGTTGTGTCAGTAAAAAGGCTTTACCACTAATTTGTGGGGAGCAACTAATAGCCTAGGCAATGTCCTGAGTTGTTTAGGGGTTCCCATGGGCCCCTTTGGTCAACAACTCAGATTGTTCAGGCCCTGGATGTTTCATTTGGTGGCAGAAGATGTTTAGTTGGGACATTATCTCCCTTGCTATTTGACAGTGCATTTGGATTTATTTAATATGTGTATATATTATACACATAATATATAATTATATACATATACACACATATATAAAATATATATATTTTAATTTTCGAGACAGGGTTTCTCCATAGCCTTTTTGGTTCCGGTCCTGGAACTAGCTCTTGTATACCAGGCTGGCCTCGAACTCACAGAGATCCTCCTGCCTCTGCCTCCCGAGTGCTGGGATTAAAGGCGTGCACCACCACTGCCCGGCTTTAATATGTGTATATATTTTAGGACACTTCCACAGTAGTAGGTTTCTATCTAGCCCCTCATATGACCCTTAGTGTTACGTTATCTCTCCTGCTATTCTTTCCTTTATCCCCTTCTTCCTTCCTCTCTCCACTTGATGCTCCTGTCCTATCTTCCCAGTGCTTTTCTATAACTATATATTCTAGGGAAACGATGGAACTTTTATGGGGTTTTTTTAGTGGGAGAAAGTTTGGCCATTGGAGTTACGCCCATGGAAACCGAGATAGTTGATAATTGCCAACTGGACAGGATCTAGAATCACCATAGAGACACATCTGGGCACATCTGTGAGAAATTACCTAGATTAGGTTAACCACTCTAAATGTGGGTGGCACCATCTCCTAGGCTGGGGTCCCAGAGTGAATGAAAGAAGAAGCTCACGAGTTGAGCCTCAGCGTTTG
Organism: Microtus pennsylvanicus; assembly: GCF_037038515.1. NCBI lineage: Eukaryota > Metazoa > Chordata > Mammalia > Rodentia > Cricetidae > Microtus > Microtus pennsylvanicus. The sequence goes on from NC_134586.1 coordinate 31,773,912, forward strand.
TCACTGCTCACTGATGGAAGACGCAGAGGAAGTGGCTGCCTCACGCTCTGCTGCCCTGCCTGCCCTGCCATGACGGACGCTAACCTCGAACTGGGAGTCAAGAGAAAACTGTCTTCTCTTAAGATGCTTCTGTCAGGTATCCTGCCATAGCAATGAGTAAAATAGCAAATCCTTAGGACGGAGGGATCGTAACCGTCCTCCGGCTCTCTTGGCTGCTGTGAGGCAAGTGTCACCTGATCCCCGCCCTTATGTTCTGCCCCGCCCCGCCACAGCTGAAAAGCAATGGGGGCAACCAAACAGAGGCTGCAACACCTGAAGCTGTGAGCCCAGATTAACCTTTCCTCCCTGTACAGTGATACTCAGCTTTGCCATGGCAACGGAATACTGTACCGTGTTCTGTACCCATGAAGGCTGGAGACTCATTTGCAACGGTAGGTCTTATATGGAGCCCCTGAATCCTGGTCTCTCAGGACAGCAGAAGTCTGAGTTGATTAAAATCACTAATAAGGGCCAGGGAGATAGTTCAGCTAGTCCAGACTTGCTCACAAGCACGAGGATCCGAGTTCAAGCCCCAGAACCCATGTAAAGGCTGCTGAGCATGTAGGACCCTTGGGGCTGGCTGGCCAACCAGTCTATAGGAAGTGGTGCTCTCCAGGCCAGTGAGATACCATGTGTCGAAGGAGGTGAGTGGCATTCCTGAAGATGGCATCCGAGGTTGTCTTCTGGTCTCTGAACATACCCACACATATATGCACCTACACACATGTACATTGTCTTACATAGTAAAAAACCCAACCATCAGTATGCCAGTGAACTGAGTGCATTTATGTGTGAGGTGTATGTGTATTCCCAAAAATGTATCTGGGATATACATATGTATATAAAAAATATACTATATATACACACGCACACGCACACGCACAAAGTTTTTCGTGGTTTTAAAAAAATATTTAAAAGTATCCCTGGGAAGACAACCATTTCTGGCGCCTCCAACAGGCTGTCCAGGGGCAGCAATGGGCTGACTGAATTCTCCTGGCAGCCTGCAGCCCTGTGGCTCCTGTACCTCCTCCAGGTATGAGGAAGTGATTCACTCAGGTCAAGGGCAGGTCAAAGGACTTGACTGAAGTCATTAGGCTGCCAATTGGGTAGGATAGGGCATGAGACTGTAGGCTTGACTGTCCTCCATTTGTCCCCTGGGCCTGGCTGAGAACCTGGAGGGGCTATGATAAGGACCGTGGGGCTAGTGCAATCTGATGATCCCACTCCATCCCATTCCATCGTCTCAGGAACCACTATGGAGAAAGTCTTGAACTCTTATCTTTGCTCTTAGTAACCTGAGGTCTTGGCTTGCCAGGCCCTGTGCCTGGCCTCGATTGGTCAGCTGTAGGAGGAAGTGATGATATCTCATGCATCCTGGGAATGCTGGGAATATGGGAAAGCCTGTGTGCCCATCGAATCCTGTAGGTCCACTGCCATGTGCTGTGGCTGCTACTCCATGGACCAGGCTTGCTTTGTCTGTATCCAGGGAGCCCAGCACTGTTTACTGCAGCCTCTGACTGGCAAACCCTTGACCCAAACTGTTGCTCAATGCCGATCCTGGTCATATGAGCCTTTGCGCCAGAACTTGGGTCCCCTGAGTCCCTGTGGCCTGATCCTAAGACGCTGGGTTCTGTGCATGTGGCAATCATTGCTTCACATGGTGGCTGCTCTTCTTGCAATGGGTATGGAGCTGGCCAGGAGCTGGTGTCCATGTGCCCTGTGTCCCAGGCGGGTTGCTCTGCTAACGAATTGCTAAACACTGCCTGTGACCCTAGCACTATTCAGGGAGCTCAGGCCAAGACTAGGAATACATACCCTTCTCAGGGTCTGACATGGGTAAGGGGCCATTCTCTACTATGAAGGCCCGAGCTCCTGTCTAGGGTCCCCAAGTACAAGCCTGAGCCATGGGCAGCACACTTCTCCCTTGCCCATAGAAACAGGACGGATGGAAGAGTCCACCCTAGACCCTGTCCAAAGTAGGAGCTGAGCATGCTACAATTTCCCTGGTGACCTTGGATCAATTTTTTTTCTTGCTCTGGAGTTCAGTTTCTCTATGCATGATGTCTGATGCCCTCTGGGGGCTTCTCCAGCTCTCAGAGTCTCAGAGCTGGTCCCAAACTGGATAATCTTGGCGTCAACTACTGGGAGAAACACAACAAAACAGATGCAGAACAAGCAAAATGTCACTCACTTGAGGGCAAGTGACAAAGAGGCCTGTGACTTCTCATACCCAACTTCTAAGCATTAAGGAGGTTACTCCCTCTGTGGGGCCCTAATTGGGGCACGGTTGGGTCCCAATCTGTGATTTATGTCAAGGTTCAGTCCCTGGAAGCTTTCTCGTTCAATCTCTTGATTAACTTTCAAATGTAATTCAAGCTCTTGAGGCGTAGGCATTGCCCTGTGCTGGCTTGCAGTTAGTAGTGACCCAAGCCATCTGGGAACCCATACCTACCATCTATTCCACCTCTGAGAGGGGGTGGCCAACGTGCTGGGTGGCTTCTGCTATACGTGGTCCCGCACTGACCCCTCAGCGAGCAGCCTGGCCCCTGGAACCCAGAAGACCTGGAGGGAGTGGTAGACCCCTACTTCCTCCAAGCCTATGCCATAAACGCTTCGTTTATGGTTTGTTTGTTTTATGGCACTGGGGGCCAAGCCCAGAACTTCCTGCATGCTGGGAAAGCACTATACTACTGGGCTGCACCCTAGCTTGTGTTTGAGCTGTGTGAGGAGGCCAGCTGCCAGACCAGGACACTCACGCAGCGGGTGTGGGGAAACTGCGATCCCCTGCTATTAGCCTTGGGTCCCAGTCTGTGAAGGCCACCATAAAACACCACAGTCTGGGTGGCTTAAACAACACAGACCACTTTTTTCTTTTTCTTGGTTCAAGAGGCCTGAAGACCAAGACCAAGGTGCCAGCAGGGCTGGTTGCTGCAAGGGCTGTGGCTTGAAGATGGCTGGTTGGCTTCTCGCTGTGCTCTCTTTTGACCTTTCTCTGTGCGCATGCATCTGTCCTCTCCTCTGGTAAGGACACATTCTTTCTGGATTGAGACCATCTTCCTGACCCCAGTTAACCTTGATCGCCTGCTTGAAGGTCCTACCTCCTGGTGCAATCACCCTGAGAGATGGGATTTCAACACGGGAATGTTAGGGGAGCACAAGTCAGTTCAGAGCATCACGGGAGTGAGTGGTCTTGGAAGCAGACACCTTCAGATGCTGCCATCCCAACTCCTCAGCTAACCTGCCCTCAACTCTCTGATCCTCAGACACTGTGAGGTTAAGGCTCTGTGGAGACTTCCCAGTGGATCTTTACCCAGGATGCCTGGGGATGAGCCTTGGCTAGTGGATGGGTACTGATGCGGGCAGGCAGCACCTTCCACGGACAGAAACAACCTCTCCCAGTTCCACTGCTTCACTTCCTCCAGCCCCCTGCTCCACCCACCCAGACCCTGTCTTAGGCTCTGCCTTCTGGGGACCTCATTGTAAGACCTACTGGAGGCTGGCAAGCTGCCTCAGTGGGTAGAGGCACTTGCTACCAAGCCTGATGACCCTAGTTTGATCCTAGGGACGTGTGTGGTGAAAGGAAAGAATTGACTGTTACAAGTTATTCTCCAATGTCCGCACATATGCCATGGCGCGTGTGGAACCATCCCAGCCACCTAAAAACTCAAATCAATATATTTACAGTTTTTTGAAAATTTTTACTTATAATTTTTCATACAATGTATTTTAATCCTATTTCCCTTCCTTCAATTTCTCCCCACCTCCCCACCCATCCAATGTCATATTCTCTCTCTCCCTTTCTCTCAACCCCCCCAAATCAAATCAAAACAAACAAACAAAGACAAAATTATCAAACAAAACAAAATGAAGCAAAAAGATAACCCCTCAAAGAAAACCCCCCAAAAAACATGGGGACCATTTGTGTTGGTCAACTGCTTATGGCCATGTGGCCTGTCCTGGAGAGTGGTTGATAAATCAAGTGATACTTCTTTGGAGAAAATTGATTTTCCTTTTGCCTACAGGTATCAGAGCCTTGTGGGGAGGAGTTTGATGACTACAACCTGTTTAGGACTGAGTGCTCCAGAGTCCCTCATTCTCTTTCTATTGTCCAGCTGTAGGTCTCTGTGTTAAGAGAAGCTTCTCTGGTGTGGCCTGGGCGAGGCACTGATCTGTGGTAATAGCACTATGTCAGTAGGGGTCATTTAGTGTTATTATCCTTTAGTAGAACAACAGTAAGTTTTCCTATATGCCCATGTCCTCTCTCGTATCAGAGTCTTTTTTTTTTAAAGTTTTTCAAAACAGGGTTTCTCTGTGGAGTCCTATCTGTCCTGGAACTCACTTTGTAGACCAGGCTGACCTTGAACTCTGTGATTAAAGATGTGTGCCACCACTGCCTGGGTAGTCTCAGGTTCTTGACCACTTCAGCAGCACCAGGGATGGGTTCCATGTCATAGACTGGGTCTTTTTTTTCTTTTTCTTTTTTTTTTGGTTTTTCGAGACAGGGTTTCTCTGTGGTTTTGGAGCCTGTCCTGGAACTAGCTCTTGTAGAACAGGCTGGTCTCGAACTCACAGAGATCCGCCTGCCTCTGCCTCCCGAGTGCTGGGATTAAAGGAGTGGGCCACCACCACCCGGCAGACTGGGTCTTTAATATAAACAAACAAAGTGGCCAATTGCACCCATCACGTTTGCACCACTATTGCACCAGTGCATCTTGCAGACAGGTCACTGCAGTAGATCGCAGGGTTCATAGCTGCATGACATTGCTGGTTCCCTTTCTCCTCTGTGGCGTGTAAGGTCAGTACCTCAAACATCACTTAGCAGGGACGAAGCTTCTAGGTAGGTACCAATTCAACTCTTCCATGTTTGGTGATGTGAGTGCTGTCCTCAGCAAAAGGTCCTCACCATCAGGGTGTGGAGAACAACCAATAACCTTTGATGTTTGAGGAGTTCCATGGAATTCCTTTGGCCAATGACTCCACAATGTGTGGCCCATTCATGGCCCTGAAGGTTTTACTTGGTGGCATAAGCTGTCTAGTTGGGGCACTGTCTCCTCTGCTATTTGAGTTCTTTGTTGTGTGGATGTATTTGAGAAAGCAGTGGCAAGTTTTCATGTGGGTTTTCAGATGGCCTTTGATGTTAGTTCTCCATCCTGTGCTCCCTGTTTTACCGTCCTCCCCAATTCCTCTCCCTAGCTAATCCTCCTCTTCTAGTTTCCCCGTTTCTTTCCAGGACATTGTATTTACTTGCCTTTCCTTGGGAGAGCTTCTCTTTTGCCCTCGTCCCTTACTAGGTAACTAACTTCTGTGGTTATTCAGATTGCAGTATGGAAAACTTAAAACTAACACCCACCTATAAGAGAAAACAGGCAATATTTGTCTTTTTTTGGGGGGGGGGGTCTGGGTTACTTCATTCAGGATGACTGTTTCTAGCTTCATCTCTTTACCTACAAATTTTATAATTTCACTTTTCCTAACTGCTGAACAATATTCCATTGTGCAAATGTACTACATTCATACAGTTTATAGACATCCAGGCTGTTTCCAGTTTCTGGCTGTTGTGAGCAGAGCAGCAGTGAACATGGCTGAGTGAGATTCTCTGCAGCAGACGTAGAGCCCTTTGGCTGTTTGCCCAAGCGTGGTAGATCTGGGTCTTGAAGTAGATCTATTCCTCGCCTCCTGAGGATCTGCCACTCTGCTTCCTGCAGAGGCCATAAAAGCTTGCACCCCCACCGGCAATAGATAAGCGTTCCTCTTTCCCTGGATCCTCGGCGGCACGTGCTGCCATTTGTTTTATTGATCTTGGCCACTGTGATTGGGATAAGAGGAAATCTCAGAGAAGTTTCCATTTGCATTTCCCTAAGGATGGTGGCCATTCCTTTGCTTCTTTGCCATGCGGTCCACCTTTTGGGAACTCTGTCTAGTTCTGTAGCCCATTTTAAAAACTGGGTGGTTTGTTTTCTTGATGCTCAGCTTTTTGAGTTCTTTATATATTCTAGATACTAACCCTCCCTCAGATGTATAATTGGTAAAGATCTTTTCCCATTGTGTAGGCTGCCACTTTGCCCAAAGGATGGCATCATTTGCTGTATAGAAGCTTTTCAGCTTCACGAGGACCTCTTTGCTGATTGTTGGTCTTAATGCCTGTAGCCTCAGTGTTCTGTTCAGAAGAGTCCTTTCCTGTGCCCACAAGTTCAAGCCTGTTCCCCAACTTTCTCTTCTAAAGGACCTACAGAGGGTGGGGAAAGACTTAGGGCTTGAAGCTCTGGCTCAGGCTTTTGAACACTTTCTGGGTGGGCCTTAGAAAACCCTTCCATGGAGAATGCTGCTTCCAGAGTTTCTCAGTTCATGAGCCAAGGCCCTGTTTCCAAAAGTTGCTGAGATAGAAGACAAATGGAATGCCTTTCAAGGCTCTTCCCAGCCCACACTCAAGTATCTCCACCCTACTGTGCCCTAGGGAAGGCCTTACTCTGGACTGTGCAGTTTTCATCAGCGCTGTCCTAACCCATTGGCTCTGGATGGCTTTAGTCCACAGGGCCCACAGGATCCCCAGAAAGTCAAAGGAATGGACCTGGGGCTTATTCTCCAGACTCCTTCTCTGGAGGTTCTGATGGTCTGGCTACCTTTCTGGACCAAAGTCGGGCTCTTGGCAAGCTGTCTTTTTCCTAGACGTTCTCTTCCATGTTCTGGGTCTCGGTCACTCACTCAAGCCCTGGTTCTACCAGTAAATGGTCCTCCAGCGACCTGGCTCCAGTGAGCTGCTGTTTGTTCTTTGGCAGGTCCCTTGCTGGGGTGGAGAGAGTGACACACTGCTCAAGTGACTGCAGTGGTTATTAGCCCTGTGTTCTTTCCCAGGTCACTTCCAAGTGGCCCCACCCACCACAGCGTGATAGGAGGCTCTAGCTAGCTGTGCTGATGGACACGTGACATCAAAAGAAGCTCCTTGGTACTCTGCCACCCTCAGACACAGCGACTGTGTATTGCATTAAGCGACCTTGGCTTGGCCAACCGTGTTGACGTTTGACAGGGGCTACCTGGGAATCCCTGCAGTGTCTGGCCTGAGCCTTCCATGCTGGTCTTGAGCTTTGGGTGACATTAAAACTTCCTCTTGAGCTGAGGTGCAACGTGGGCCAATGTCTCCATCTTTTCCTCAGCCAGTTTAAAAGAATCTATGCCTTTGGACAAAACTCGATAATTCTGTGGCTCAGTTACTTCTTAAAGCGGGGCATGGTGGCTCTGGGGTGTGGCTAAATGGCATCTTTCCTAGCTCAGGGGAGGCCCCTGTTTCCATGCATGCACCAAGCAGGCATGGTGGCAGGCACAGGGGTTAGCAGGTATCCTGAGTGGATTCTTTGGAAATCAGTTCATGGAAAGAACCTGAAACAGAGGCTTAAAATCAACCTTTGTCTGTCCGGGGGCCGTGTCTGTTCTGGGGCCCAGGTGTCAATCAGTGGAGCTGGTCCATGGGGAGGTGGGAGAGCCTCCTAAGTCTGATTGCACCTCTCTGTACCCAGGCTTTGTTTTCCCACTGGCTCCTGGAACTGTGTGACCCTAACTCCTGAGCAGGTGCTTGCTGTCCTGGCTCAGGGACTCTGCTCTACTGGTTCACAAGAGGGACCTGCAGGTGCCAGCCTCCCAGAAGTGTAGCTCAAACTTTCCCAGAGTGGGCCAGGGAAGTATCACGCTGGGAGGATTGGAGGGGCCGGTGGTGCTCATCTTCCCAGTCTAATCTTTCCTCCAAAGCCTTGGCAATCACCATGGGAGACAGCCCCAGCAGCCTTTGCGAACAGCAGCCAAGCACTCGCAGCCAAGCCTGGAAGCTTCAGGAAACAGAGGCAGCAGCGAAGAGGCTTCTGCAGCACCAGAGTCCCTGGGAGTCTGAGGTCCTCACTCCCCAGTGGGTTTCCTTGAGCTTGGACTTCCTCTGCTCCTCCGCTCGCACTTCCCTTTAGAAACTGCAGACATGCCGGTGGCCGAGAGGACATTCAGCATCTACACTCGGCTTCATTTCCCACTGTGACGTTGTGAGAGTCCCGTGGGTCACCCCCAGCAGACAACGGAAACAGCACTTCCAGGTCCAGGCATGATTGCTTATGCTTCTGTGACTGTGTATTCCTGCTTCTTCTACCTACAAAACCCTTCAGCACTGTCTCCTCCAGAGCAACTTCGGATGGCCTTCCAGCTGAGCTTCAGACTGGGTTGGGGATCCGTTTGGTTCCCACAGAATCTCAATAGTTCTATCTTCACCTTGTTGCCCTAGCTGGGCCAGGCCTGTAACACATTACCTGAGTGCCCCAGCACCCAGGATCTGGTATACAGTAGGTGCTCTACACATGCTCGCCATGTTCTTGGGTGTGTGTACTGCCCTCATGTTGACTACCATGAATGTTAACCTGATATCATGGTTGGGGTTCGCACTCAGAGATGTGGGTGTAACTGATGAAGCTGGGGGGTGGACATTGAGAAGGAAGGGACTGAGGTATCTATTCCACCTACTTCTGAGCAGGGTGAGGGCTGCTGGGGGAATGTGGGGACCCTGGCAAGCCCAGTCTGTCATATGGGGTGTCAAAGCAGAATCCTGGCTTGAGAAGGGGCTCAGGCAGAGGCAGTGGGGTTGGCAGGCTGGGAGCTAGGTGGAAGGCAAGGGATGTCACTGTGACAGCCTCTATATGACCTCCCTCCCCTGGAGCGCCCATTGCAGCCTCAACTCTGTGCTGTGTAGGATCTGGATCACTGGTCTTTATATTTCCACCATTCAGCAAGAGGGCCTGACCCAGAGACGCTCAGTAAGTCTGAGGAAAAGGAAGGAATGAAGTAGTGGATAAGACATTAAATGGAGTGCTGGTCATGTTAGTAAACTTTTTCTCTCTGGGAGAATAAATCAGGACTCCATAGACCCCTGGGAAGGAGTTCAAATGAGAAGGGAAAGAAAGGAGAGAGGGAAAGGGGAGAGGGGAAGGAAAGGGGAAGAAAAGATTGAGAAATATATATATATATACACACACATATGTGTGTGCATATTATATATATGTATATATGAGATGTGTATATGATATATGCATATATATATGCGAGGGGGGGCAGAAGGAGTAGAGGTGGGCAGGACTGGGGAAGAGGGAAGTTAGCCATGACTGAGGCTGCCTGGGCAGGTGGCCCTAAAGAAAGCTCATTTTATATGCTGTGTGGGGTGGGGAGGCTCCCCAGGCCCCAAGGCCCTGCGACTGGCTGTGGGAACCGTTTCCTCCCTGGGCCTGTGGGATTGCGTGACTCCCGGAATGCTGGGCCCAGGGCGTGGAGGCGAGCAAACGCCATTAGGCCTATCAGTGATCTTGAGGCGCAGATATGGAAGTTTGAGGAGGCCCAGCCGGCTCTGCCCAACTGTAAAGAGATGTGATTGAGGCGGGTCATGGGGAGGTGGCAGTGATTAAGTGGGGGGGGGGGCGCAGTTGAGGCCTGCTGACTTCCTGCATGGCAGGCAGGGTAACACAGGAAGCCAGTGATGGGGATTAGTCATGGCACCAGCCCTCTCAGGGGTGCCCATAAACTCAGGACCTCGGTATCTCCAAGGGAGAACACCTGGCCCCAGCCCAGGAGCCAAGTGTTAGTTCCACCCTGGAGAAGCTGCCCTGAGGCTTGACTCTGGCAAGGTTGAGGTTGGTGCAGACAGCAGCCCTAAGCCAAGTTACAGCAACTCTAAGGCTCTCCGAGACCTTTCTCTTCCCAGCATCCCATGGGAATCCGAGATGGCCTTGTAGGACCTGGGACAAGGCCCTCACCTCCACCCCATGGAGGAGAACACAGGCTGCAGAGTTTCAGGACAGAAAACGGTGGGAGGAAGCTGTAGAGACTGACGGGGCTGCTCAGTGTCTGCTGTGCAAACCTGAGTTTGGACCCTGGCTTGGGTCCAGGGTCACAGGTGGAGGTGCCCGGGGGAGTTTCCTGAGCTGGGAACTAGACTTGGACCAACAGGGAAGAGCGACTTAGGAGTGAAAGGACTATGCCCCGGGGCCTTGGCACCTGTCTGGGGCCCAGCTCTGTGGTTGTAAAGCTCTCTCCAGAAGGTAAGATACTCTGGGAAGCCAGTGACCAGAGAGAATAAAGTTTTATGAAGGAGGCGGCCAAGGCACACCCTCTGTGTGCTGTGTGTCTGTGTGTGGAGACCTGGAGGGAGGACTGGGGGCTGGGATGAGGACCAGGGTCCATGGAGGCCTTTAACCCTCCATTCCTGGGGGCCCTTGGCTCTACGTGTTTGAAGGGTTGTCCCTGTCACTGATCTTAGAAGACTTAACTTCAAATCTCAGCTCCATCCCTTACAGCGCTTACTAGCTGTTGAAGGAAACTTTGGAATGCAAACAGTATGACCTGGCTGTGGAAAGACAGCACGCATCTTCTAGGGAAGACTTAAGAACTGGCAGCTGGTGGGGTGGGGTAGAGGGTGGGGGTGGGGTGGGGTGTAGGTGGGTAGGGGGTGGGGTGTAGGTGGGGTGGGGGTGAGAGGTGGGGGTGGGGGGTGGCTTCTCCATAGCAGCAGCACAATAACTATTTGGAGAATCTCTTCAAGGATAAAAAGAAAATAAGAAAAAAATATTGTGTCAGGCCGCCTGATCACTTCAGTGGGGAAATGGGGCTGGAGAGTCAAGAAGGATCCTCCACTGCCCTTCACTGTGGCCGCTAATCCTTCCTTCCATGACTCTTCAATATCTTCTAGCTTATTGCACCCCAAAGAGCCAGACCCCATGCGTCCCACAGTCATCTAGAAACCTACCCTGGGCCTTGCAGGTACTTCTCCCTCAGGAAGTAAATACCTCTCCGGGGTCCCTGTCTCCTAGCCTGTGTCACCAGGTCAAAACCCAATCTTTTGCTCAATTGTGCCACAAGGACATGTGCTCAACTATGTTCATAGCAGCATTGTTTGTCATAGCCAGAACCTGGAAATAACCTAAATGCCCCTCGAACAAAGAATGAATAAGGAAAATGTGGTACATTTACACAATAGAGTACTACACAGCAGAAAAAAATGACAACTTGAGATTTGCAGGCAAATGGACGAATCTAGAAAACTTGAGTGAAGTAACCCAGACCCAGAAAGACAAATATGTACTTGCTCATAAGTGGCTTTTAGACATAAAACAAAGAAAAACCAGCCTACAAATCATAATTCTAGAGAACCTAGACAACAAAGAAGACTCTAAGAGACATACATGGTTCTAATCTACATAGGAAGTACAAAAAGACAAGATCTCCTGAGTAAATTTGGAGCATGGAGATCATGGGAGAGGGTAGAAGGGGAGGGGAGAGGAATGGAGGGGAGTGGAGAAAAATATATAGCCCAATAAAAACAATAAAACAAAAGCAAAACCGGATCTTTGTCTTCTATGCTCTTCCTTGGCTGTTTCTGTCTGCTCGCTCTAACCCTATGGCCAGTGCCTTCCTCTCCCACACTGGGCCTGCCACTGGGTACGTGCCAGTCACAGCCTTGTGGTGGTCTTCCCCACACACGTGTCTTCCCAGTGGCTGCCAAGGCATGGCTAGAGTGAGTATCTGCCCTGGAAGTTTGGATCTTGGATGTTCCCCCAAGGCCCATGTGTGTTAAAGGCCTGGTCTCCAGGGTGATTCTGTGAGGAGGAAATGGGACCTTGGAGAAGCAGGGCCTCGGAGGTCTTAGGCCATCAGGGGTGTTCCTGGAGGGGACTATGGGGCTTTCTGGTTTGTGATGTAACCACCACTGTGTGCAGCCTCTTCACAGCCCAAAGCAACATGACCAACCACTCATGGATCTGAATCCCCTGGCTCCCCCATGACCGTGAGCCAGAGCTAACCTTTCCCTTTTCCCCCTTTTAAATGCGACTTCTCTGGAGAGCTAACACACCTGCTAAAACTCTCCCGTGGCTTCCCTCTTTCCCTAGGACAAAGTCCGACCGTTAGTCTAGTTTGCCTCTCTCTTAGCCTGACCGATGCTATTCTGCTGTTTTGGCTTCTCCTCCAAGTACCCTAGACTTCATTCAGACGGAAAGACTTCTCTTTCCCATAGGCAATGCACCTTTGCACACGAGCCCCTCACCTAGCATTTCTTTCTTTCTTCTTTACCTAGGCCATTCCTAAGTCCCCCCGACTCCGTCTCAGACGCGAAGACACATCTCTGTCTCTGTGACGCCTCCTTCTCTTCCCGCACCCAAGTTGACCCTCTTCCCCACTTCCACAGCAACGGAAAGCCTGCTTCTCAGACTGCCTGGGACATTTCGAGTAATGTCTTATGATATCAGATGGCAGGTGATACCAGTCGGATGATGCTTCAATTGTTCCTCACACTAACACTTCAGGGGGTGGAGTAGGGTGGGCAGTGCTGGGCTGCTCTGCCTCTTCTCTCCTCGCTGTGACCTCCAGGGGTATCCATGCACTCCCTAACCTATAGAAGAGGGATCACAAGAAGGTTCTAGAAAGTCTTGCCCAAGGTTATTCAGCTGCACCCGCCCTGCCTCCAGCCCTCGGGCTTCTCCTGCTTGCCAGCGCGTCCTGTTGCTGCCAGTTTCTGTGTTTATCTCCATGAAAGTGAGTTCTTTGGTGGCCTGAGTCACACCAGCCTTATCTGTGTGTCCTTAGAGACCGAGGAGAGCAGGGGACAGGCAAGGCCATTTACTGACACTGGGCCCTATCTTTTCCTCTTCTTCCCTCTGCTGACCTCAGGTTACCTCCACCCTCCTTTGCCTCTCCCCAAGCTCAGACTCTTCAATGGCGACTCTTTGTGGCTAGAGGAGACTATCGTGTCTGTGTGTGTGTGTGTGTGTGTGTGTGTGGTGTGTGTGTGTGGTGTCACCTGGGTGACATCAGGCAAGTCAAGTCTTTCTCTATAGGTCAATAGGGCTTGTTTCTCTTAAAGTGGGGTACACAGCCCTGTCTTATAGCCGTATAAAGCCATAAGAGAAAGGGAGCACCCCATCTTGGAGAGAGTTTTTCTTTTTGAACTCCTTGGGGGTAGATAGAGTCAAGTGAGACAATTTGACTTTCCAGTGATGTTTTAAGCATGATTTTATTTATTTATTTATTTTTTTAGATTTATTTATTTATTATGTGTACAGTATTGTCAGTATTCTGTCTGCATGTATCCTTGCATGCCAGAAGAGGGCACCATATCTCACTACAGATGGTTGTGAGGCACCATGTGGTTGCTGGGAATTGAACTCAGGACCTTTGGAAGAGCAGGCAGTGCTCTTAACCGCTGAGCCATCTCTCCAGCCCCTTAAGCATGATTTTAAAACTTACAAAAAGATAGTCAGCTCCTGGTATCCATGGCTTCCGCCTAAGTGCGCTCAAACATCTGTGCAATACTATTAGGGAAAAAACTGTGTGTGTCCCGAGGATGTGCAGGCTTGGGTCGTTGGTTCCTAAACTGCTTTGCCACCTGTTCATCCGGCACTTCTCTAGGCCGAGTATCCTAATGCAGGCATGGTTTCACATCTACAGCTAGGTGTTTGAGGGGCCAGGGCAAATACTGTGCTGTCTTACACACCCGTCCACACCATCTGTGGATTTCAGGGCTGGAACCCAGGCATGTGCTTTGGTTCTCAGAATGGTGTGACCGGCAAATACGTTCCCACTTGTCTCCCTTGGGCTGGGGCCTCAGCAAACTGTTTCCTATGGGCTATTTCCTTCCTGGTCTTTTCTGGGTCCTCCCTCAGGCTGCAGCCTCTGCCTAGGAGCAAGGCTGTGGTTTTCTGGAGGTCTGAGGGCCTTGCCAACCCCTTGTCCTTTAGAGTCTGGGCTGATATTGTTTCTCTCACCTCCCAGCATGCCTTGATCAGCCTCTTCCACCGGTTTCTCTGATCACTGCCTGCACTTCCCACGTGGCCTCTGCAGTGGGGGTTCCTCTGCCATCGGTGCCCTTGTCGTATGAGTCCTGACCCATACATTGCCTTACTCAGCTTGAGTCAGGACTCAGGAGGTGGAAGGCAGTGTATAAGCAAAGCATGTGCGTGGTGTTTGAGAGAACAGTCACCCCCTCATCAGGGGACCGAGCAAGGAGACAACCTTGGCTAGCATCTTGCCAGTAGGAGGCAGCTCCTAAAAAAACCGCCCCCCTTCATCAGCAACTGTCCCGCCCCAGGAGCCCTGGGAGGCCTGGCCGCTGCGCAGCTTTTCCAAGGCATGTTGCCCACCACTGTGGCAGCAGCGGCAGCCTCGTCGATAACATGGGCTCCTCCGAGGCCTTCCTGGCGCTGGTCCATCTGGCAAGCGGGGTGGCCAGGGACCCCAGGCCGAGTTGCCAACAACTGACTCAGCACAACGCCCTTCTCTCAGCAGCTTGGCTTCGGGTGGGAACCAACCAGCCATCCGGTGTCCCCTCCCCTGCCCTTGGAGGCAGCCAGCTCAGGCTGGAGCAGCCCCAGACCCTTAATGAGCGCTGGTTGTGGCCTGGCCCAAGCCTGGGTCGTCGCTCTGAGCTGAGAAACACACGCTCAGGCAGCAAAGAACTAGGCCTCTGATGGGCAGCCAGAGTTCTGTCCTCTGGCCTGCCTCCGCAGGAGGCCTGAGGTCTCGGGACGTTAGGGCTAGAAGACAGAACAGCTTTCTGACTGTGTAGATGGAGAAACCTAGGCCCAGAGAGGAATCACCATGCTTGTAGTCGCAGCAGGTACATGGCTGTGCCAGCATTCAAATCTAATTGGTTCCTGCCTCCCCAGGCTCACGCTCTTTCACTTTCCCAAGTAGCTCAACTAAGAAAGATAACCTGGCCGGTGTGGGCCTCCTAGCTCCTTGGGCTCACTGGGTGTCTAACTTTCTTATCTGCAATCAGCACTGATAAGGTTTTGGTCCTGGTTCCTTTATTTGATCTTCCAGGAGAGGTGTGAGCTAATTACCACTAGCAGAGATAGGGGGGCACGGGGCCCATCCTCAACTCAAGAGGAATGGCTGTTGAGAGACTTCCCAGGCCAGGTACCAGCTCTCCAGGGAAGACGTCCCCACAGTCTCATACTTCAATAGCGGCAGGTCTGTCAGTCTGACCACGCAGGCGACTTCTCACTCCTACTCCATGGTCTGAGGTGGTGTGGAAAATGGGCCTGGGGATCTGCTGTCCAGCTCTTGCGGGGAGTCACTTGCGCTGTCCTCAAGACTAGCCTTTGGCTCTAAACAGATCCCAGAAATGGCATTCTCCTGGGAACATTTGCCCTGGAACATATTTACAAAACTCTGGAGGGATGGAAATATCCCAACCCACTCCCTACAGACTCAAATTAGCAATTTTCTTATTCATTATAACCGCTCTGGAAATTCAAACTATGTAATATATATCTAAAATTAGGAGCAGAAGTCGCCGGAGAAAGGCCCTGCTGCTTTTGGAGGAAATGTTCCCTTAGCCTCATCCTTCGTGTTTGTTCTAAATCAGAGCACAGGACAGTTGCCTCTCAAATATTTCCCTCCAAATACTTGTGGATTGGGGACAAACTCTTCTGAATATATTTTCACTCTACTCTTAAAAATGCAGACTGGCATCCAGGGAGTAGAGGCGCACGTCTGTAGTCCCAGCACTTGGGAGGCAGAGGCAGGTGGATCTCTGAGTTTGAGGCCAGTTTGATCAACAGGGTGAGTTCCAGGACAGCCAGGGTTGCACAGAGAAACCCTGTCTTGAAAAACTAAAACAAACAAACAAAAACCAACAAAACAAAACAAAATTCTTGTTTTTATCTTGTGGCATATTCTGGTCTCAAGGACGCTAAGACAGAAGAACCTCCTCCGTGGGCCAAGGTATTATCTTATACAGCTATTTTTTAAATACTCCTTATTCATTCTCTCTCTCTCTCTCTCTCTCTCTCTCTCTCTCTCTCTCTCTCTCTCTCTCTTTCTGTTTGTGTGTGTGTGTGGTTGTAGTATGTGCATGTGAGTGCAGTGCCTGCAGAGACCAGAAGAGGGCATCAGTTCATTGGAAGCTAGAGTTCCAGGTGGTTGTGAGCCGCCAGATGTGAGAACTGGCAACCAAATTCAGGTCCTCTGCAAGAGCAGTATGTGCTCTCAACTGCTGAGCCATCTCTCTAGCTCTTGGGTGTTTTATTTTTAAATTAAATTAAGTTAATTACAGTCTGTGGTGCTGGGGATAAATCCAAGACCTCCTGCACACTAGGCAAGGCTCCGTCTCTGAGGGGCACACCCCAGCCCATGAAGGGCACGTTAGTAATGGCAGTAATATTGCTGCCTGCAAGCAAGACTGACTGAGATGTGCCAAGAAACCCCGAGAATTGCTTTACAGTCATCATTACCTCTAATCCTCACAATAACCCTGGAGATGGTGTTATTACCCCATTTTACATTTGAGGGCAATTTACCTAAAGAGATTAAGATGCTGGCCATATCCTCACGGACATTAGACTGGTACTCGGTAGAGTTGAAATTTTAACCCCAGTCGGTATAACTCCGAAGTCTGCACCAGGATGCAGTTATTTGGACGCATGTCAGGCTCTCACCAGCCTTAGGTAGCAATCTCTGAGCTTACAGCCATGCTCCGCCAGGAAGTTTGCTCCGTCTCCATCTTTCCCTTCCTTTCTGCTGTCGCTCACGCTAGCAGACCCTCTGAGGGTGATGCTGGTGTGTGGAAAGAGCATGTGTGTCACAACATTTTGAAGATGTGAATCTCGGCTGGCTGATGCCTAGGGTTTCAGGACTTACCTAACTACTTTGCTGTGGTATTGAAGACTGAACCCAGGGCCTCATACATGCTAGGCAAGTGTTTGACCACGAAGTGTGACCGCAGCCCTAATTCTCAGCCAAAGGATCCTTCTGAAAAACAGATGTTGAAGTAGGTTTGAGGCACAGGGGTAGAACTGACCTTGAGATGTTGGTGAACTGGGTGAAGCTGTGGAGGTAAAGTGGGGAGCATCAGGAGAACTTTGAAGATTGGGGGTGTGTGAGGCCCTGGCTCCCGGGAACAGGAGGGATGGTGAGTTAGGGAGAGAATGCCATTGTGTGGGTCAGAAGATTGTCACTGCAGTCGAGGGTTAAGTGATTCAGAATCTAAGGGTACATGATGCATGATATGTGGGAACCAAGGAGCAGAACCAGACCTAAGGGCTGGAGGTCTCCCAAGGGCTCCATCCCTCCAGGTAGCCATCCAGGGCCGGGCCATCCTGGGGAGCTTTGGAGAGGGAATTTATCCTTTGGGCAGTGCTGACTTTTGGGAAGCGTGCTTTCCAAGCTTCAAATTTGATCACATCCCTCTGCTGCTTGGCAGCTTCCTCTGGATCCCCGTGGTCTCCAGACAGTCCAAGGGATCTCCTTACCATGGGGTAGATTCGTGTCCTAGCCTGACACAGGCTTGGCCTCTCTGACTTTCCACCCTGACCCTCTTGGAGAGTGGGGACATTCCTGTACCCACCTTAACCCTCGTGCATCTGCATCTCTGGGTAGCTGTCACTTCCGGGTTATACCTACTCGTCCACAGACTATGACCCCTTGAGGGACAGCCTCGCCTTCATTCCTAGGTAGACTTTGTCAAGTATGAATTGGATGGGACTGGTCATCTTCTAACTCTAAGATCCTGTCATTTTGTTTGAATATATATAATGTTATTTTTCCTTTTGAGACAGGGTCTCAAGTAGCCTAGATTGTCCTTGAACTCCCTAGCTGGGACTAGCTTTGATTTCCTAATTATCTTGCCTATTATCCTATTCACAAGTGCTGGGATTACAGATGTGTACTACGCCTGGCTTTATTGATGTGTGTTGAAGCATGTGTGTGCATGAGTGAAGGCCACAGGTTGATGTTGGGTGCTTTCCTCTACCTTATTTATTTAGTTATTTATTTGAAGGCATGGCCCCTCACTCAACATGGAGCTTGCTGTTTGGCTAGGCTGGCTGGCCACTGTGTCCTTGAGATCTGTGGTCCTCCTGTCTTGTTCTCTCCAGCATACAGCTTCTACATGGACATTGGGGATCTGAACTCAGGTCTTCAAGTTTGTACAGCGAGTAGTTTGCTTGCTAAACCACCTCCCCAGTCAATCTTTATTCATTTTTGATTCAAGATTTGGCTTTGTTGTCCAGGCTGTCCTCAAATTTCTAGGTTCAAACAATTTTCTTGTGCCAGCCTCCTAACTAGCTGGAACTACCATGCACCTGCTTCTTAATAAAGTTTTAAAAACCTATTTATTTACTCTCTCTTTCTCTCTCTTTCTTTCTCTCTCTGTATGTGTGTGTGTGTCCAAGTGTGCTGATGGGTGAGGGATGGGAATTTGCAGATAATAGGATAATGACACACACAGAGATACCCAGGGGCCAGGCTAAGAACCAATATGTGGTGAGGAAAGAGGAAAGGAGGGGAAGTATCTATCTAGTGAAGGTCAAATTCTTCAGCTCTGACCTCATAGCACTGTGGTGTCATGATGGAAATGAACTATGATTCTTGCACTCAGGATTCCCTATCCTGACCTCCTCCTGCCCCTGCAATAGGTACCCAGCCTCTGTCAATCCCGCCACTTTCCTTCAGTTGTAGTACCCCACTCATGTCGAGGACTTGCTCCTTGATGGCTGAGAAAAAGTCCCTGGAATGCCATGGCAGCTGCCTCCTTTTGCCAGCATCCCTCTGCTTTCTGACTTCAGATGCACAACTGGGAATCTCAGTGTGACACCAGCTAACAACGCTGTACAGGGGCACACTGGATAGAACTGGGGACCTCACACAGGCTAAGCAGATGCTCTACCTTTGAGACATTGCTGCGCGCACGCACGCACACACACCACACTTCTCGCTGAACCTTCTTGCTCCTTACTTAGATGAAACACATAAGCCAAAGAGACAAAACAAAAGGCAGAACAACAAAAGCCCAGAAATGCAGGTCAGCTCAGGTTTCCCGTGGCTGGAGAAAAGGTTGTGGCGCTCTGGTTTCTTGAGGAGCCTGCTATCCTGGTATCCCACTCATTGCAGACCGAAGTCAAAGGGTGCTGGGCCATGGACAGTGGAGGTGTGGGACAAGGTCTTAACTCTTGACCATAGTTATCTTTCTTCCTATTTTTATTAACAGGCATCCCTAAATATGTTTGTGCTATGAATAACCAATGATGCATGTGTTGATTAACTTGTGAATCATGCCTGCGGGGGGAGCAGGAGCTTTAGAGATGAATATAATGTGTTGTAAAATATTTAGCAAATGCTCATCCAAGCCACAGGGAAAAATCCGAGAGATGGGAATTTGAAAGCTGCCAGGATTTAAAAGCTATTTAATGCTAAGCGTTGGTGCCAAAGAGCTGAGAGCATCCCTTCTCCCCACTCCACTGGCAACACAGCTTGAAAATGTGGAAAGGGCTTGGCTGGGCTGCGGAGCACTGGTGGGAACAGAGATCAGTCAGAGAGCTGAAAGGCTTTTTGTTTGAGAACCTTGTAAACAAGGGATCTCCTCCCAGGTCCCTCTGAGAGCCCCACCTTGCCTGTGGCTTGCACATTTTCTCCTGCCATCGCCCCGATAAACTCCCAGTGTGGCGCCAACACTGTGAAGACACCCGACAGTCATCTGGATGTTTCAAAATCCCCGATGTTCTGCATCCAGGCAGAGAGAAACCACCATATGGCCTAGTGAATTTGTCACCTTCCTTCCAAATGTTTGGATGTCACTCAGACCCTGCCTGGGGTTTTAAAGGTTTGGACTCCGAGGTAGTCTTTCTGAGGGACTTAGGGATTGTATAGTTTAGGGCTGGAGTCAAGACTCACTTTCATAATCTCACTCTTTGGAGATGAGGTGCACTTCTTTCCAAGAAGAGGACGGAAAGCTTGATGTTTTGGCTTGACAGTCCCAACTCTAAAGTCATAGCCTCCTGGGTAGAAACACCACGTGTTAAGGTAAATGAAGGAGTGAGTCAGGGCATGGGAGCAGTCATCCTGGAGAGCAGAGCCTCATGGTCGTTCAGTCACGGGACACGCTTCAAAGATTCAATGTGAATCTGGTAGCTGTAACCAACCCAGAGGCCTCTGCTGCTGGGAAACAGTTCATAATTTGCTTGCTGGCATTTTTTGCAAACATGATGTGTCATGAGCCTTCAGGTTCAGTAAAGTGAGGACCTCTGGGCAAACGACCCTCAGGAGGCTCCCTGCTGTCTACAACTAGGGCCAGCAGGACCCTCCCCTCTTCTGCTCTGATATTCCTGGTCTTTTGCTTTCCTATAAAGTCGTTTGTTGTCTTTCTTGCAGATTCTTAATTCAGCACCATCCTTGAGGCCTGCCTCCAAGTCCACAGGTTCCACTCTGATTTTCCAATCTTCAGGTATCTCACTTCCTGCAAACTATTCCCTAGCACACGGCTGAGCACCTGACCATTCATCTGGCACATAATTAATTACGCTCACGATAAAGAGTCGTATTTTTCTTCTCAGTTCAATGGTAGGCTCATTTTGGCAGACCTCAACTCTTTAAAGCCTTGAGAGTATTTCTTTTTCTACTTTTTATTTGTGTGTGGAGGTCAGAAAACAACTTTTGTGAGCTTGTTTTTGACTTGCCCCCTTTTGAAGTGGGGATTTTCTTGTTTCTACTGCTATGAATGTCCAGCTAAGTGGGCTGAGAGCTTCTAGGACATTCTCTTATCTCTGCCCCCACCTCACCACACGAGTGTTGGGATCACAGACGTGTGCTAGCAGTGGCTTTTTATATGTGTTCCATGGCTGGAAATCAGTTGATCAGGCTTCCATGACTAGCATTTGCTGAGACATCTGCCCCTTCATTTTTTTAAACTTAAAAACGGTTTTATTTATGGGTATGTATATGCCATGTATGTGTGGATGCCCAAAGAAGCTTCCGATAGCCTGGAATCAGGAGTTGCAGGTGGTTGAAAACCACCTGCTATGGCTGCTGGGAAGTGAACAGGGCAGCCAGCACTCTCAACCATGGAGTAATCTCTCCAGCCATTCCCTCCCTCTGTTTTTAAGACAGGGCCTCATGTATCTTAGGCTGACTTTGAACTCGATACATAGGCCATGTTGAAAGAAAATCTTGAGCTCCTGATCCTACTATCTCCCTCCATTTCCTGAATGCTAGAATCACAGGATTGCTTTTTGTTCTTGCAAACCCAGAGCTAACTGCTCTGATTGACAGAGGTCCATCCCCAGCCCCGTGGTGCTATCTATTAAAACATTTGTGCTCTCAGAAGCGTATCACAGTGTTGACATGACAAATTGGGGTTTCATTAGTAGGGAGTACAATCAGACTTTCAAATCTGTGGGTTTTACATTTTTGGGTCAAATATTTGTGGGGCATTTTGGTGAATTATTGACTTTCAGGACTCTTCCCATTCCTGTCCTTTTCCCCCAAACCCCCCTACATCGCAGCACGCAAGATTTCCACTGTTTCAGGTATTGTAAGTACCCAGAGATGGCTTCGATGACAGGGGAGAGTGTGCATAGTTTAGACACAAACATCTATCTTATAAAAACGTGGACACCCACGGGGTTTGGTACCTGGAACCAGACCCCATGCTTACGGGGTTGGGGTGGGGTGGCAATATGTTAAACAGTTGTCGGTGATGAGGATCTGGGTTTGACATCCCTCTGCCCCAGAATCCACTTAAAAACGCTAGAGGGGTAGTGCTGGGAGGTGGAACAGGAGACCACTTGGGTCTCAGTGACCAGCTAGTCTAGCCGTATTTGTTGGATTCAGGCCACTGAAAGACCCTCTCTCAAACTAGGTAGGTGATGTTCCTGAGCATGGTCCCTAAAGCCACCTCTAGGCCTCCATGAACAGGCACAGCCCCTGCACACACACACACACGAGTACACACACGTGTCAAAGAACAGGAAAGAAATAAGACGGAGAAATCCGCCCCAGATCTGCAATGGCGGAATGTGAAGCACACGGTCGATCGTTAGACACTATAAACAGTTTCATAATGTGATAATTTTTAATATTAAAAGTAAATTGTAAATGTATCTTTATAAACAATATGCATAAAATAGATCATGTTCTAAAACCTTTTGTTTTTAAAATGCTTTTTCACAGTAAATTTCCTAGGTGTCAGATTTTTTTCCCTCAAAATAATAGTGCAATCGAAAGAAGGAACACGCCAGCGGGCAGGACTTTCCTGCTAATATAAATCCTTGTAGATCTCCTGGAGCAGGGGGTGAAGGCTCATGTCCGTCTCCGTCTTCTTGATGACATGCAATAGCTGCACATGCTCTGTGACGATCTGCCTGAGGTCTGTCATCTTCTGGAGCACCTTGGCGAACAGCTGTGAGGACTCCGGGTGGTTCAGCTTGAGCTGGAGCTCCAGGGCCTGCAGCAGGTTGTCTTGGATGTCCTCAATGGGCTTCACATTCAGCAAGCCTGGGCGATCTGGGAGAAATGAAAAGACAAAAGGCTCTGTCAAAGGTTCTCCGGGCTGGCTCTGAGGCCTCGGCAGCTTCAGGCTACTCTCTCCCCAAGCCAGAGATGAGACCCAGTCCTCAAGCTGCCAGGCTCATGCTCCTGCCCCCACCTCCCTGTGTCTCTGCCTTATTTCTTAAGCTGGAGCGGAGGAAGGCTCTGCAGCTTATGGGTGAGACTGAAGGATGGAATTGAAAGGAAAAGCAGTTCCTGTTCAGGACTAACTGCGCCATGTGACACCATCAGGAGCATTCTGTCCCCAACCCAAGGCCTCTTTTGACAACATGCTTCTCTTCTCAGAAATTGCATTTCCAACCTTTGCTCCTCCTGGTTGATCTTTTCATAGCTTCTACCTGTGTTCTCATAACAGTTTCAAACAAAGCTTTCAAGTGTGAGCCTTGTTGTTTTTGTGTGGCACAGAACATCACATTTCCAACAGGATAACTGAAAGATAAAGCACTGCTTCCCTTTGGAGGGCTATTCCCCTCCCTACAGTGGGGCTGAGTTTTCTCCTAGGGATGAGGTTGCAGATGTGCTTCATCAAGTCTTAACAGTTTCTTTTCTTTGCTTCCTTTCTACCTTTCCATTTTGTTATCAAGGAAGGTCTCACTGTATTGCCTAGGCAGACCCCAAACTCCTGGGCTCTCTCAGCTCCCCCCCCCCCCCAGGGCTCAGCCTCCTGGGCTGCAGCTACTGGAGGAGTGCAGTCCCATCCTTGGTAGGACACCCTCGTGTCAGCCTTCCAAAGCACAAAGGCAAATCCTGCTAATGCATTGCCACCAGTGTGACATTTGCTGTAGATTATGGTGGATTTGTTTTACTTTTGGTTTTCCAAGAATTTTGAAGTTTTAAATTTGTTTTTTGTCAGGAACATTGGTTAAATTTTATTAAAGGCTTTTAAATTTTTCTATCTGAAGAGATATGATATCTGAAAAGATATGGTGGTATCGTAACCTAGTGTAATGGATTACATGAATAGACTTCCTTATGTCGTAGCGCTCATTTGTTAGGATCGTATTGGGCTTTTTAGTAACTGTGGACACCACGGCCAGGAGCTATCATCTGAGCCATCCACTTTTCGGTGGTAACTGTGAACAAGCCTGCTGAGTGGAGCTCTGTTTTCCTTCAGTTTTGACCTGCTCCTTTGTGGTTTCTTGGAATTCAGTTGAAGAACACTCTGACCCTGGTGACAAGTCCTTCACTACCTAGGCTTTCTACAATGTGTAAAGTAAAACAGTAAATTCTTTCAGAATGGAGTTATACATAATATTCTTTTATAATCTGGAATCTATTTTTATTATATATTGCTAAATGTTTCTTTTAGCTAAATTAATTGTACACACAGTGAGTGGGTTCTACCATGACATTTCCATATATGTCTATAAAGTACTCCCACCCCGACCCTTCAGGGTACCATTCCCATGCCCGCTGAACCCTTCCCGATGAGCCCCTCTCCTATTTTCTTTTTCTTTTTATGAACTAGTGGAATCTACTATTTTATGAACTAGTGGAATCTACTATTTTATGAACTAGTGGAATCTACTATTTTATGAACTAGTGGAATCTACTATTTTATGCTCCTTAGCTTAATGCTCTGTTTGTTTTCTCATTTTAAAATCATACTTGTAAAAGAATTACCTATTTTTTAAAAATTTTTAAGAGTATGTGTGTGTTTTGTCTGTATACATGCGTGCACACCATCTCCATGATTACTGTCTTTGGAGGTCAGAAGAAGACATCAGATTCCAATGATTATGAACCATGGTAGAGCTGGGAACTCAATCTTGGTCCTCTGCAGCAGCAGCCTGATCTCTAAACTATGAAACCATTTGTCCAGTCCTCCTTATTTAAAAATATAACCCTTAGTTTCATCAATCAAGTTTAAATCATATTTTTGTTTCAATGTTTAATTCCTTTTTTAAAAATAAATTTATCCATTTTTCTTTTTCCCCCTTTCCTAATTTCTTGATTTGAATGCTTTACTTTTAGTTTGGGGACTTCTTGATCTCTAATGAACTCATTAAGACTCTAAATTTTCCTCCCAGTGTCACTTTGGTTTCATCCCACAGGCTTTCAGGAACAGGCTCTCACTGTGCTTTTAAAACAGCCTATCTTAGAGCATTGGCTTAATCCAAGAACTATTCAGAAGTGTGTTTTCAATTTCTCTCTGTCTCTCTCTCCCTCCCTCTCTCTCTCTCTCTCTCTCTCTCTCTCTCTCTCTCTCTCTCTCTCTCAGCTCTTTATGTGATTCTGGCTAGCCTGTAAACCATGCTGGTCTGTAACACACAAGAGATTCACCTGCCTCTGCTTCTGGAGTGCTGGGATCGAAAGCACACTCTGCCACACCTGCTACTTTAATGTTCCTAACTAAAAGTTTTGGCTTTGGTTCCCGTATTCTAAGTTGGTTAGGTTGTAAGAGTTTTCTACTGAAAGTAGGATTCATTTGCATCATTTAGGACACACCCCAACGTCTTAGGTCTTGTATTGGTTTCAAAGTTTAGTCCTGCAGGCTGCTCACTCTGTTAAGGGCCGCACTCCTCTCCCTTCACTGTAAGTTTACTCCCATCTTCATCTTTCTCTTGGCTGCTGCCTCTGTACTTTAGCCTCAGTTTTTTTAGCCATCCTTCTGCTCAGGCACACTAAGGTATTTCTATTCCAAATTCCTCAAACATGCAGCTCTATCAGAGTAGCTATAGAGACTCAGTACTTCCTGCCTGAAGCCTCTTTCCTCCACAGTGCCTCCAACCGCTTCTTGGCTTCTTCAAATGGAGCACCAGTGGGATGGAGCACCTCCTCCCCATCCCTTCTCTCTGGGCCTCATCGTTTGCTCTGGGCCCCACAGCACCTTATGACCAACCCGATCTCTACATTTGAGGTGCGTTTACTGAATGGTTGATTTTTCCAGGTCTGTGCACCTCTGTTCCAAACACAACACCCTGAAGTCCTCCCCTTGTGCGGTCAGCCTTGTATTCTCTTTCCTGTTGTGCCCAGTAGCAGTGATCTGATGTCTCCGAGCCACCAGTGGATGGATGCCCATCAGCCCTCAGCTGGCTGAGTTAATGAGCAAGGGGTTGTTCTGGCCCAAAGTCCCGGATGGAAGAGTATCGTCCTACTTGGTGAACAAGCCTGAAGGCAGAATCACCACACAGTGAAGACGTCTGTCATGAATGGTGTTTTGTTTTGCCATATCTAATAAACTCTCATAACCTTTAATCCACAGCTGCGAGGCTTGGGAGAACAATGTGGTCTCAGGGTGGGACTTTGAGAACATTCTCTCAATTTTACTTCTTTTTTGTTACAGAAGGAAACATGTCTTGGGCTTGACTTTTTTTCTTCTCTAACATATCCCATCAATTGGATTAAAAATGGTTTCCTTTGAAATTCCAGCCCTAAATGTGGGACCAAGGGAATAACAACAGTGAAACGTCTCAGACTCTGAGAAGAGAACAAATAACAGTCCTGGCCTGGAGAATCCTCCTCTGGAAGGGCTGTGTCTTTCTCAGTTGTGATGCCACAATGAAAGTACTTAGGCCAGGTAAAGCTCTTGTTGCTGTGCAAGCCCAGCACTTGGCATTTGATCCCGAGAACCACGTGAAGAAGGAGGATGGCTTTCACAGAGCTGTCCTCTGACCTACACATGTGTATCATGGCTTGCATGCATATGCATGTATGTTCACATATACTAAAAAGAAATAAGCAAAATTTTTAAAGTTAAGAAACCACTGAGGCTTCAAGAAAAGCTGAACTCTGAACTGGGGCTCTAGTGTAATGCCTGCTGACCCTCCTCCGCCAACAACATCTGAGGCTGTGCGGATGTGCACAGCTGAGTGGCTGCATCCTGAGTCACACAGCCTGTTCTGGAGCCTCTGCTCCTGGGCTCTCTTTCCTTTCTCCTTCTTTTTGAGCAGCACCAGTGGGGACAAAGCCACAGAAGGGATCATATGAATGAACACAGGGTCTCTATCAAACAACAAGACCCTAGTGTGCAAAGGATGGGCTGGAACCTGGCTCGGGGAGTGAAATGTGACCAGCTGCTCCAGGAGTGGGGAAGGATCTGGTTTGGATTTTCCAACTCTTCTTTGGCAAGTTACTCTTTATGATGTGATGGATGACGCTTGGCTGAAGGGCTGAGATGCTGTAGCTGCAGATTAAATATATTTTCTCCAGTGACAAGTTAGATCATCTAATGATCAGCCTGGCTGTCCCCTACACAAGCCCCGATCAAGGGAACACACAGTTTGGGGAAGGAGGCCACAGAGTAGTAAGGGCCACATTCTCCGGTTTTGTCTTTCACCAGCTCTATGACCTTGGGTCCCACTGATTAAATTTGCTGGGCTCAGGTCCCTCCTCTGTATAATCTATCAATGATCTCTAAATCCCTAATTCAAAAGTTCTAAGATGCATTCTTATCTATAATTCCCTCTAGTACACAATTCACATAATTCAACCAGGGAAATAAAAATTGAATTAGAAAAGTATATTCATAAGCTTACATATTAAACTTAGAACTGGCTTATTTAAAAACAAAACCAAAACAAAAGGCAGCTTCTTTTGGTCTTAGGTCAAGGGCAAAAGGAATTTATCAATTGCTCCTCTGCTTCTGCTCTTCATGGCTTAGGGACCTCCGCTGCTCTCTTCCCTGGTTTCCCTTCCCACCTCCCTCCCCACATTCCATTGGACCTTCACTGAGTTGAGATTATACCATAGACTAGCCCCCAGACTCATCCCATCTTTTCCCTTCCATCTACTCCCTGGGGCCCAGGGCTTCTAGGACATCTGAAGGGCTAGCTGAGGTCCTCGCACCTTCTTGAGGTGAGAGGCGGGTCTGGAGCAGGCTCAGGGTCAAGGGCTCTCTGTTGGCTAAGGCTGCCCAGATGGCCCTTTGGGGAAGCCCTGTTGACTCACGCACTCCAGGAGGCTGGAGTCAATTATTATATCCTTACTCCTGGGGCTGTGAAGAATTGGGAAAGAACCTTTCCGGTCTTCATTCATTCAGTCCTGGAACTGATTAGAGAGCAACTGATTTAGGCAAATATACAAAACTTCCATTTCATCCAGATCTGATTCTGCCTTGAATACAGGGCTTATCTGAAGCGGACTCTATGCTTTGTCCCTATTAGGACCCACCTACCTGGGTTACATTCCCCTTGCCCAAGTTTTCTCAGGAGGCTCAGTTAGGCCCCATAGCAGCAGGCCACAGATCAGGTTTCCTGAAGGACGGGCAGGAAAGCAAAGGCCAGTCTTCTGTCTCTTCTCTGAGAGATTCTGTCTGAGCCTTTCCCACCTTGCTGGTTGACTTTGTGATGGGTTGGTTTGAAATGGACTCTACTTAGGTCCTTTAAGGGGAGATGTTGGTTTGTGGGGCAGCTATACATTGACCCCTAATCATAAAGAACTTCAGTTCAAGTGTGAGGTGATGCTGAGGAGGAGAAAAGTCTATCTGAGATTCAGCAACTTAACTTCTTTTCCAACTCACTCCATCGTTCCCTTTATTGGATTATACCTTAAGCTACAAGATAGGTTCTAAGAGGACCTGGATGTGGAACCTGAAAACCTGAGCATTGTCTCCCTTCCACTTAAGTTTCTGGTGCTTTTGGACAGCTTAGCCGATCTTTCTGGAGATGGTTTATGTTTGAAGACAACAATGCCACATCTCTCATAAGGCCATAGAGAGTTACAGGGGTAAGAATGCTAGAAATTCTTATTCTTTGTGTTTGTTCAAACCTTTGCTACAGGGTGGGGTCATGTCAGTACCAACAGCTGGGAAATGGAAGGGTTTGAGGTGTTCTTGGTAAGAATGGAAATTTGGGAGCACAAGAAAAGTAATTTTCAATACAGACATGTTTGGGGCTTGGGCAAATTCTCACTCCCATAGTTGAAAACACGCATGCAGGACAGTTCCAGAATAGGCACAGAGCAAAACAGCCACAGTGGTCCAGATATGGATTCCTTGTAGACATGACACTGAGGATTCTGGGGCGCTTTTCTAATCTACCTTCAGAATCACAGTGAACATGAGACAGACTGCGGATAGAGAAAGCAAGCCACTGCACGGTCTATGGCCATCCCTCCCACTGTCCTCTCTCTAGAGAAACAGATCAAGCAGGAGAGCTTGATCGAGTACAGGGATCCTCAATTCGGGCTACACATTAAAATGAACTTGGTCCGGGCGGTGGTGGCGCACGCCTTTAATCCCAGCACTTGGGAGGCAGAGGCAGGCGGATCTCTGTGAGTTCGAGACCAGCCAGGTCTACAAGAGCTAGTTCCAGGACAGGCTCCAAAACCACAGAGAAACCCTGTCTCGAAAAAACCAATAAATAAATAAATAAATAAAAAATAAAAAAAGAAAGAAAAAAAATAAAATGAACTTGGGAGATTAAACACAACACATATGTGTCTCAACTACCTGACCTGGGATGGATCTTCTAGGTTTCAGAGCTGTTGGTGTTTGAATGTGAGGACCTCAGAGAGCAGTATCACTTTACTGAGAAGCTTTGACTGTCTAACTTTGCAGTTCCTCCCATGGTGACCTTGGTCAGATATGTAAGCCTCTCCATACTTCAGTTTTCTTGTTTTTAAAAAGGAAGCTGGCTCAGTGGAACACACCTGTAGCCCAAGATACTCAGAGACCGGGAAAGCTGAATTGCTTGAGCCCAGAAATTTGAGGCCAGTCTGGGCAACACCCAAAGAACCTGTATAAGAAATAAAATAAGGGGCTGTGGATGTATTGGAGTGCTTGTCTAGCACACTTGAATTTCGTCCATAGCATTGCAGAAATGGCTTTGTTCGTTCACACGTGTGTGTGAATGTGTGAATGGAGGTCAGAGAAAATCTCAGGCATCAGTCTACAGGTGGTTTCCACTTTTTTCTTTGTCTTTGAAATAAGACCTCTTCCTAGGTTTGCCATGTAGTGCTCCAGGGACCATCTGTCCCTGTTTTCCCAGTGTTGGGATTACAAGCATAGGTTGCCATATCTAGCTTTTAAATATATTTATATTATTTATATGTACGTGTGCATGGTAAGTATATGCCATGTATGTGTGGGTGTCTAAGGAGGCCAGAAGAGGGTGCTGAGTCCCCTGGGGCTGGAGTTACAGGTAGTTGTGACTGTGAGCCACCTGATCTGGGTGCTGGGAAACTAACTCCTCTGAAAGAACAACAGCAAGTGCTCTTAACCTCTGAATCCTCTCTGCAGCCTCATAGACAGCTAAGGAATCAACCAACCAAACAAAGCCACCTGGGCTCTTGGAATTGCATGCCTGTCTTCATGCATAGGAGACAGGTAGTTTACCAAAAGAGCTATCTCAGCTCATTAGGAAAGTAGTGCTTTCAAGCAGGGCTGGAATGGTAAACTAAGTCACAGCATTCTGAGTAGCGATTGTGTCAGGGCACACAGCAAGCTTTGGACTTTTAACTCTGCTGCCACTCCCTTGCTTGTCTCCCTTCTTCCAGGCCCCTGGTTTTCCTGGATCCTCTCTTTCCTGCTCTTCTTCCCTTAACTATTCCCTTCTTTCCAGCTGTCCCTCACCTTCCCTGGTCCAGATGCTTTCTTCTTCCTAGTCCTGGACTGGACCTTGCTGAGGATTTATTAGGGATGTTAGCAGAGTCAAACTAAATTAACGAGAGGTCTGACCAATGACTTGAGGCATGGAGTGGTTTACTGCTTCTATCAGAAAAGCCAGGATGCAGTAAAACGGAAGCCTTGCGAATGTTTCAGAGAGATGTCGTCTGCCTGCTGCAGCACGTGTTGCTGCGGCACTCTCCCTCGGACGCACTGAAACAGTCTCACAGTTCCCTGTTCAAGTAATGATTTTACACTAATCAGTGCTCTCTCTATGGTAGATAACAAGATGATTTAGCAGGATGATGGAAGGGGAAACTGCAATGAAGTCAAGCCTAGCCAGTGTTTGCTAGTATGTGCCCATCAAGTAGCAACTCCACATCATCACTCCTCAGACCCCGTCACCACAAGGCCAGCTCCTGAACATGAATACACAAGGGGCAGGCAGGTGATATTTACTTTATGGTTGGTTAAAGCTAGATTGCCCCTCTATACGGAGTCTCCCAGGTAACAGAGCCTGGGTTGATTCTATTTCAAGGTCTTTGAGGACCGCAAATGGGTCTCTGAATTCTCTCCTGGCCTTGGGAAGTCCTGGTGATTCTTCTAGCTCGCTGTACTGTCATTCAAGATTCAGCTGTGTGCTCTGCCCCTCTCCTTTTTCATCAGGACCAAGGGGCAGTCTACTGTGGTTCACTGAAGCTGAAGGAGGCCGCTGCAACTCTGCTAGTTCTGTTTTGGATAATTCTTTCAGGATTGATGGCTGGCTGAGGTCGGAGCACAGGGTAGAGGAAGAGGGTTTAGTGGAAGGAGATATGAAATGCCCTCTTCTGGGTGTCCCTCCGGTCAGACACACTGCTGCCCTCAATGTACCTGGTGACTCAGTCTTGCTCTGGGAGGAGAGGAGATGAAAAGGAGGAAGGGCTAAGAAAAGGGAGACTAGGAGCACCTTTTTGACTTTAGACCCTTGATAGGAATCCAGA
The DNA here is from genome assembly GCF_037038515.1 of Microtus pennsylvanicus. Taxonomy (NCBI): domain Eukaryota; kingdom Metazoa; phylum Chordata; class Mammalia; order Rodentia; family Cricetidae; genus Microtus; species Microtus pennsylvanicus. The sequence goes on from NC_134586.1 coordinate 31,804,812, forward strand.
GACGGTAGCCTTGTCCACTTTAGACACCCTACTCCTGCACCCTCCCCATCTTCTTTGTTCTTTTTCTCTTTCCTTTCTTCCTTTCTTTTTCCTTCTTTCTTTTCTTCCTTCCTCCCCTCTCCCTCCCCCATTCTTTCTTTTTCAGAAGAACTTGTAATCACAAAAGGAAGATAAGGAAGATATGACTTTCTAAACACCTAAGGTTCCTACAAAGTCAAGGGAATTCTGGAAGGGGGAATCCACAGTCCTAAGTCTCCCCCCCCCCCCTTGGGGGCCCAGGGCTAGGGGATTTTGAGCCTCCTACTTTGGCTCCTCCTCCTTCTCTGTATCTCTTCCCTTTGGGTTTTGTTCTCAATCTGCAACTAATCCCCTTAAAGTGATAGCTGATAAAAGGATTAGCTGAGAGCTCCCTAGGGGTATTTATATTATAGGAAGGGATTTTAAGGACGGTTGGTGGAATTTCAAGCCATTCGACTGGCAGGATGGAGTGGAGCTACTTCAAATGATATCACACAGGAGAAGGGGGAAATTAGCATTCACTGTGTGCATAGCAGTGTCCCAGGCACAGTGCCAGAAGCTTCATATAATGCTATTTCACTTGCCTGGGGAGCTGATAAGGAAGTTAAGACCCAGGGAGGTAAATAATTGCTGCAACCACACATCTAGGAAGTGGGGAGTGGGGCTTTCAGACTCTCCTGTGTGGTTCTGGAGCTTTCTCCTTGGCCTGTCCATAGCTACTGCACCAGATGAGAAGTTTCTTTTGGGTCGCATGGCACCTTGCGCCCCTGTGTCTTAACCTCCCTGTTAGGTGACCTGAGGATCCCAGGTTCATTCGTCCCCACTCATAGCTGAATGGTGCCTATCTGGAAGGCTGCCTGGGGTCACCCAGAGTTTAAATACACATTTTGAGAGTCCAAAATGATAAAGTGCTCTAAAAAGCCACCCGTGACTGGCTAAGGAGCCTCTTCCAAGACTGCCAGTGTGGACAGGAATGACTCAGCAGTTCAACTTTCAGTCCCATGTCTGTCTCAAATGCCACTGTTTGCTCAGTGCTCAAGATGATGGCGGCCTGCTCAGCCTGGGTGGAGGAGGAAGCTTTACTTCTGGAGCAGTTACAGATAAGAAGTTTCCTCTGCTCTGCGAACCAGAGCCTGCATACATCTTCTCCCATGTATGTCTAGCTCTGGGCTGACTTGGAGATGTTTCATTTCCTCACTGCTCCATTCCTGCCCCCAGTTCTCTGGTTTTTAGTATTTGGGTGCCAGCTGCAAACTCATAAGTATACCTCACCCCTATCATACCAATTGCATGAGTTATAAAAACAGAGAACGAATGGAACATTTCTTGATAACTCAAATTGAGTCACTGTTCAAAGCCATTGGGCTGCCTCATACACAGATAAAACCCATTAGATACGTTAGTACTTAATAAACCAGCTATTACTCTGTGACATGGCCATCGCCTCATGGGCAACAGGAGACGTGATGACACTGGCTGTCCAGCTCAAGAGAAATTAGATGTCCTTGTTTATTTTCAATATCTGAAGAACAGTTGGACAAACAACTTTCTCAATGGGGAAGGAAGTTAAGTATTTAGCTGGCACAGAAGAAGTAGGAAGCTGGTATAATGCTGAGGCTGTAGCTCAATGGGAAAGCCTGTGCTCAGCATGCACGAGGCCACAAGTTCAATCCCTAGTACGACAAAACACCAAAGTGGGACTATTGCTATTCATACTTATTTTAATGTCTAAATTTCAAAGTAGTTTGGATTTTTTTCTCCTTTTCACGTAACCACTATGGGAAATGTTCACAGACTGAAGAGGATATGAAGGCCCTTGTGCTGAGTGGAGTCAAGGGTGTGACTGGTGTAGGACTCCTATTAGACACAAACACTTCTTTGCCAGAGAAATGGGCTATACCGAGTCCACTGTAACTTATAGAAAGCAGTCTGTAGTAAGCATGACACAGATACCCAAGGTCTAAAGGGTAACTGAGGTACGGGCATAGAGGAACACTCCCAAACCTGGTGCCCCAAGTGATCTGCAGTGGGTAATGGGGTCTGAGCTGCGGAATGAGGCGCCTTGCAATTCCCCTGAGTGAGTGTCTGTCTGCTTGAACCACACAGGGCAAGTGCCTATCTACACAGCTGCTTCTCTAGAGCAAGAGAAGACACTGGATAGTATTCCAGCAGCTTTAAATCCCTCTCACGGGTGCATGAATGTTTGTGCTCTCCCCTGCCCATGCTGGTGTGCAGGTGGAGGTCAGAGGTTGACACTAGTGTCTTCCTCACTCTCCATCTTACTTTTTGAGAAAGGAAGGGTTTCTCATTGGCTGTGGAGCCTGCGGATTCAGCTAGTAGGGCTGGCCAGCAAGCCACAGGGATCTTCCTGGCTCCGCATCTCCAGTGCTGGTTTCATATTCGAATGTCACAGCAGAAGGCTTTTTACATGGGTGCTGGAGATCCGAACTCATGTCCTAATGCTTGCATAGCAAGCACTTCACTGACTAAACAATCGCCCCAGCCTGCTCTTACAACTTTTCTTTGGAACCGTTTATCTCTCATATGACCTGGCATATGGTGGTATCTCATTAAGTGGAAACATATTTACTTAGCCATTTGAAGTTTACTGTCTACTTTTGTGGGAAGCTTTGCAAATCATTGTGTCCAGGTGCCTATTATACGACAGGTGTAAGAACTATAACATCACCAGCCCTAGGCCTTGCCCCAGCCAAGCAAGGGGTCTGGGAAGGTGGCTCAGTGGGTAAAGTGCTTGCTAGTTACTTAAAATTGTATCTTAAGAAGGACATCGAATATTAGTGACAATATATGAACATTCTTAATTATAAATATTCATAGGCCACATGGAAATAGTTATTTTTGATAGCTTCTAAAGAACCCTAAAATCAAGGCAATTAAGATCCTTCTTCATCTCAGAGACTCAGCAGGTAACAGAATTTCACAGGGAAGGGCATGATGATGATGAGGAGGATGATTGCAGTTCTGGGGGCGGGGGGATGAACCCAATTCTGCACATGCTCAATGTGAGCTCTGTCACTGAGCTACGCCCCTGGCACTAGCCTGGGTATACTAATGGGTCTGAACTTGGCCTTATCAATTAGTAGCTCTGTGACTAGGCTCTCTGAAGTTGCATTTTCTCCATCTGTAAACTGGGGTAGAGGTCACATACAGCTCCAGCAAAGACATATCAGAAACTAGGAATAGAGCACATGTTCAGGACCTCTGGGATACTCAACAAATGCAAGTTATTGTTGCCGTTTTATTTATTATAATCATCTGTCAACTCATCCTAGGTGATGTGCTTTGACTGTTTTATATTCAATAAATTAAGAAGTCTTAATTAAGTATCCCCCAGCCATAGTCCATGATGAAACCATGGGGCCTCAAGCTGTTGACTTGACAGAACAAGGTCAGATTGACAAATAATATCAAGTCGAATGCCTAACTATGGGAACACAACCTCCTTCTACCCACTCAACAGTCAGTCACTCCAAGAACAGCCGTCTAGAGCTGTTTGAAGAAGGAACATTGCTAGGTCTGCAGGAAAGAGCAGGGGTCACTCCTTAAGTGGTTGGCACAAGCCAGAGTCTAGAGAATGAGGAGGTTGAGGACTCGCTGTCTATTGCGCTGTAGGGATAGTTGTAGTTTCTCTATCACTCAGATGGCAGTGGCAATTTGCCTTGAAAAATACATTGTAAAATCCAGTGAGTTTCCTCCCTCAAATCTTAAAAAGTTTAGAATGAATCGAAATGGATTCCAACCTGCTCTGAATTAACAAGCCCTTTTTCCTGTTGGAGAGTTCCAGCTGGACCTTCCTTGGCTTTTCTTTATCACACGACACACACTCAAGGGGGCAAAGTGTCCAGTGGAGTGTCCTGGAGTTTGCCAGATTTCCTGGGCTTCACACTTGGCATTGGCCATGGGGCAGGGCTTGAAAGCTCGCTAGAGAGGCTGGCATAGGTCTATGGCGCCAGTTGCAAACATCTCCTTGCTGGACTCAGTTTTATTATTCTCAACACCACCTACCCCAGCAGTGAGACTAGAGGGTGCAATGGAAGCTGTTATTTACTGGGATTACAAGGAAATGCTCCGCTGGCTTCCAGGTTCAGGCCTTAAGGAAGGAACGTGTGGGTGGGAGTGCGGGGTGCAGCTACCAGCTGCAGAGAGTGAACTGTGGTCTTCTAGCAAGGAAGTAGAGGGGATAGGGCTATCCCAGCGACAGGACATTTGGCTTTTAACCCAGTCCTACTACTATTCAATAGGCATCAGATCTTGTAAAAATCCGGGTTCATTTATTTCTCTGCCTGTGAAGTGAGAATAAAACCCCTGTGCCCCGTTGGGATCCAGGGAAGACTATGCGCTGCTCTTAAGAAGTGCTACACATCGGCTCCCAAGCTCTACTGTTCTTTTTATTCCATTTCTTGATCCAGCTCAGAGGAGACAGATGAGAAGACTGAGAACTAGGTCATCTCTCTCAGTAAGCTGGCTGCAACAGCTGAGTACACAAGGAGTTGCTAAACCCAGTTCAAATCTAAGAACCAGATCAACGGGTCCGCAGTGTTCAGTGGGTAGTAACACTTATTTCCCCAGCAAGTCCTGAGTTGGGTCAAATTGACACTTCTATCTACAGTCTTCCTCTTTGGTCCCTCTAACCACCGCCCCAGCTCTGATCCTCTCCTTACACAGCCTCATCTTCCTCATCCTTTCCCCAGTTTGAGCACCTACGTGCCTTCACCAGAGCTAAAGTTCCAGCTCAGAAGGGCTCAGATGAGCCTTGCCTAAAGCACTGCTTTCCAAAATCACTAAAGCAAACTTCTGAAGTGCTGAAGAGATAACCGCTCTTGCTGAGACTGGATAGGGGCAAAACCCCGTTTTCTGGATATAATCACTCTTGCTAAGACTGGTTAAGGACAGAACTCTGTTTTCTGGATATAATTGCTCTTATTTATGTTTTCTCTTCCTGGAATTTTAGAATAAGGAAAAACAATCAACAAGCAATGGTTAATTTGGAAACTGTCTCTAATAAAGCTGGGCTTGGGATATTGATCTCACATCTATGGACGATGAGAACTTACTGGAAGCCAGTCCTTGGACTGGGAATGCCAACTGGGCAGCTTTTGTTTGGCCTGCACACAACCAATCTCCTGAGTAAAGAGGAGAATCACATTTCTGTGAGCTCTACAAACATGGGCCAGTTTTCCTCTTGTCTGTTGCCTGTATTTAGCCTTTATCTATAATTTCAACTTTGGTCGGGGAAGGATTTTTCCTTTCTGTGTTGTAGGAACATATCAGTGGTTAGTCAGCTGCTTTTAGGAAGTCTAGAAATATTCGCAAGGGTTAAAAGATCTTAATAATCTGGCAGACTGCTACCTTGGGGTATCTTTCATTGTTATGTGGATGAGATTTGGATCCTGGCTTTTGTGAAGACAACCCGTGAAAGGCCAAAATGAACTTCTTTATATAGAGTACTTGTCACTGGTGTTATTCTAACTTTTATGAACTAGCATGAGCTAATAATTACAGCATTAAATCCATGCACATTGTTTATTGTATGGTTTTTTGACCAACTAACTAATGGTGTATGCATGTATGTGTGTATGCATGTGTGTATATGTGCACATGTGTATGTATATATGTATGAGTGTATATTTTTATTTCTGTGGTGCTTGGAACCTTTGCATGTATCAGACAATCACTCTTCCACTGAGCTCCTGCTCCAGCCCATCATGATTGTTTCTTGTTCAGACTTTTCCTATTTACAAAGTAAGACGTTTGAATGGATTTTCCCAAATGCTTCCCTTAGTGTCTGTGGATATAAATGACTGCAAGCTTTATGATAATGATGAAATAAAAGACTTTAAAATGCTCATAGCTTTGAATTCAATTTCTGGAAATTTACAATGACAAAATCATCTGAGATTAGATAGAAATTTATATAGAAGAATATTTAGTAATCAAAATATAGAACACTTTCCAAAGAAAAGCAGAGCCTATATCCCAGCACTGAGGATCAGGGGTTCAAGGCCAGCCTCAGCAGCATAATGAGTTCAGGGTAACTTGAGACCTTGTTTCAAAAACTTAAATAATGAAATAAACAAAAAATAAAATAAAGGAACACATCTTAAAGCACTCTTCTATGTTTTCGCTGTCATTCAAAATGAAATAATAATATATAGGGAGATGATTTGGTCCATAAGAAACCCTTTATAGAGTATTTTATAGTCATTATAGTCATTAATGGTGCTTCTGGGGCCAGGAATATAATTCAGTGGTAGACATGCCTAAGGCCATGAATTTAAACCCTAGTACCAAAACTCCCAAAACTCAGTCACTTAATTCCAAAACATGTTGATTCAGTGTCTGAGGGTGTGCTGAGCTTGGGCAGTAGATGTTTTCTTGTCAGTGGTCACTGCATGCCTGGCTCTTGGTTCCATCCCAACCGACAAAGACAACACGAAATTGTCTTAAAGTGAGTGACCACTTGATACTGCCTAACCCTTGCCATACTGCTTATCTCTCTGCTCCCCAGTCATATAAGGCAGCTTTGCTTTCACAGAATAGAAGCTTGAAGCATGGGCTCTAGAAGCAGACAAGCCATCCCAGTGCATCCTTCGACAGGTTTCACTTACTATGTTGCCTGGTTGGGCTGGAACTCAAAGAGATCCAGGCTAGCCTTGAATTCATAGCGATCTGCCTGCCTTTGGAGTGCTGGTATTAAAGACATGTGACATCATGTCTGACTCCCCAGCTACATCTGACACTGGTTATGTCACTGTGGGCAGGGGCACAGGCCTTCCAGTGCTTCGGTTTCCTCACTTTAAAAAATGGCACTCACCTCACTGAGCTGTGGTGAGGATTTGTGTGGGAAGCGCTCAGAACACTGTCTGGCATTAGAGGCACCTCCTCGGTGTTGTCTCTTACTGCCCTTAGTAATTACCATGCACCTTACTTGAAAGCATCCGCTCTCCAATGCACAAGACTAACCATGAGATCATGCTCTTTATACGAAGCAACACTTCACCTTTTCACCTATAGATTCCCCTTCCCTACAGGCGAGTTCTCACAAATAGGTTGTTGCACAGTTCACACAGAACGTGCATCTAAAGTCAATTCCAATGTAAGAATTCACCATTTAAAAAGCAAAGTTTTGTTTGTTTGTTCTTTTAAAACATTATGTAGCCTAAACTGGCCATCAACCCTAGATTCTCTTGTCTCAGCCTCCTCAGTGCTGGGATTCTAAGTGTGCACTATTACATCTGGCTCAAAGCAATTTTTACAGATAGAAATGAAAGCAGAAAGTTCTACTTACCTGGAAACAAGAGAGAGAGAGAGAGAGAGAGAGAGAGAGAGACCCTTGAAAACAACATTTGATATAAAATGAGGCTTTTGGAGTTGGTTAGTTAGATCATGTATTTGCAAGGCCAAAATTTTGATAAACTGCCAAATAGCTCAATTTCTTTCTCTGTGGTGTGCTCTTGGTTCAAGTGTATTGGTAATCACAGCCAAGTGTCTTACAGAGGCACAAAAGGGAAGCCATAAGAAGCCAGATGAGAGAGAAGGTGGAGTTTAGTATGTCTCCATTCCCTGATTCCTGGTGCAGGGAAGGTGGGTGGAAGCATTAATTGGGCCAAGATCACACACAGTTGCCTGCTCTATACCACAGGAGCATTGTCAAAGTCAAGTTACATGCGTCATTACTAAAATGAGCTGAAGACCGAATTGGCCTTTTGGGAAGGAAGAGGGAAAGACAAGGAAAAATAACGTGAGAAAAGAAAAGAAGGCATTTGTTTTTCAGGATTGGATTTGGCCAGAAAAAAGCAGTGTGATGAATAGAAACAAGGAGCTTGGAACCCCACAGCCTTCACTCCAAATGTCTATGGTATTCAGCTCGGCAGTGACATGTTCATGGCACTGTGCCACCGGCATGCTCCGCAGAAGCAGAGTCAGTAAGAAGGAACACAGAACACTGAGAAAATGCAATTCCACCACCATCCCACCTTCTTCTAAATCTAAATCAAAAGATGACTCTTACCTCCACTGAGAATGATGACAGCTATAAATATGGCCAAGTCACTGTCATCTAGTTCCAGTGCATTGAACTTCACAGCAAACTCAAACTTGGGCTCCATAAAGTCACCAAAGGGCTTCCGCAGGCTTTTGAGGAACTCCCTGGTCATGAATCCTTGACCCTCTGATATGAGGACTCCATCTTTATTCATCAGGGAGGCCAGCATTGTATAGATGATTTCATGGACACCGTACTTGAGCAGAGTCACTTGGTCATTCAAGTCAAGGTTAATGAAACCAGGGATGTTTTTGGCATATTCTGTGATCTCTTGAACGGCTTCCACGGATCGAAACTGGCACCCTTGGAAAATGCGGATGGCCACCTCTTTGCTCTGCTCCTGCAAAGGGGTGATGTGTTTGAACTTGATTTTATCTTCTCCCATCATTAAGGAATTCATGTCGTAGATGACAAACGGCTGCAAATGAAAAAGGAGAAAGTGGCTGAGTTGGTGATTCCTTGTTCTGGGAGAACACCACCCTAGTCCAGAGACCATAGATGTATTGCTTTGCTGCGTAAAATTGGGAAGGCTAAAGGGACTTAATCAGGAGAAAGGGCTCTTCCTGTTCATCACTGTGATCTGCTGGGGTCAAACATTCCTTGACGCTTTTCCTTCAACTTGTACCATCACTGTGTTATTCTGAAACTGGCTAATAACTTCGATTTGTTAGATTTTTAAAATGACAAAAAGTCTAATGTTTTCTTGAATTTCAAGAAAATACATATTTAATCTTTTTTTAAACAAAAAGTAGTTAAAGCAAGTTATGATTGAAAAAAACCACTTGAACATAAGCTAATCTTGCAGTTTTAGATCAAATTTACTCAGACCACAAGGAAACACAGTGTACATATAAAATATATTTCACTATATAAAATCACTCAAAGCAGATTAAAAATATTGAGCCAAGAAAATGTCTATTTCTTTCTTTCTTTTTTTAAAAAATGCTCTGGAAGCCATCTGTTTCAGAAAAAGCAGCTGTAGGAGGCCTGTGGGTAAAACACTGCAAAAAGTTGTAAAGTAAAAAATGGTTTTTAGCTTTTTAATTTTTATAGTTTTGAAAATTTAATCATAGAGCCCCATGCATGCTAAACAAATGCTCTATCACTGAGCTGCAGTCCCAGTCCTGAACTTAAATTTTAATATGTCCATTCTTAAGGATCAACTAATAAAATGAATGAATCAATTAATCAGGTTTGCCACAGGTTGCTTTCAAAAGTTTGCCATGACACTCTGCTCTCTGTTCCTTTGTACAGAACAGCCAAAGGCTTATGGTCATTGTGAAAGTCTCAAGGCTGAGCAATTAGGAAGAAGGAACACTTTGCACTTATTACATGCACTGGACCCTAGAAAGAGCTAACCTCAATCTTATTAAATATTATATTTTTGAGCACTGGAATAAAAACTGAGGCTATTATTAGGCTTTGGTTCTATGATTAACCCCCCCCCAGAGATTTATTTTTATTTTATTTGTATGGGTGTTGACCTGTCTGCATATAAATGTACCATATGCGTGTCTAGTGCTTGTATATGTCAGAACACTGTGTCAGATCCCCTGGAACTAAGGTTACCGAGGGTTGTAAGCTTTGTCAGGTGTTGTGTGACGGCTGGTTAACTATGTAATTTAGGGAAAGCTATTTATCCTTCCAAAGTCTCAAGGTGTTTTGTTTTGTTTTTGTTTTTGAAACAGGGTTTCTCTGTGTATCCTTGGCTGTCTAGGCTATGACCTCAAATGGTACTGGGATTAAAAGCGTGCAACATCACTGCTAGGGAGTTGACAGAATTGAGGTTTCTGTTTCTTTTCTAGAGGAGACTCTAGCTGTATTTCTAGTGTGTATGTGTGTGCGCATGCGTGTGAGGTATGTGGCACATGATCACACATGATCACAAATTCTCTGATGTACTAAAAGTAATTTCTTTTGAGTAGAGGTTCTGAGAGCTAAATGTCAGGATTGGGGGGTGAGGTGCATAGGTGATAACAGTAGCCAGCTTCAAGATGTTCTAGCCAGAGATTTCATTATGAACTCTTGCAGATAAGAGTCCCTGATTTTCAACAAGCTCATTCTGTTCCACTCTGAGGACTCCTAGACTCTGAGGAGATTTCCAAATCCACACATTGTACAAACTCATCAGAGTTGAGTTGTTCTAGAAACACCGCTGCCCTCAATTCACGTCAACCACAATGCTCAACACACCTGGGTGGGGGTGGGAGGGCTCAGGACTCAGGCAGTATGCTTGCTGCCTTTGATTTGATTTTTCAAGACAATGAGGAGCAAATCATGCTCACTGTTTTTTTCAGACATCCTGCTTCTGTTTACTCCACAATTGACATCATCAGTAAAAAGAGGATAAGGAAAGGCACAGTCAATTATATCAGTTAAAATGTACTCTTTATTCCTGAATTCTGATCAGATTTTAACCATGAGAAAAAATTTGAATGGATGAAGATTTTACAGAAGCTCCCTGCCTCCTCCTCCTCTATTGGAGCTCTAGGAGCCTTATAGTGTATTATAATTTAATATTAACAAAATGTAAATGGCTTAAACATTTTTAAATAAGGTCTCACATACCTAGGCTGGCCTTAAACTTGATATGTACCAGAGGATTATCCTGAACTTCTGGTCCTCCTGCCTCCACCTCCCAAGTGGTGGGATTAAACAGGCACTACCACACCTGGCTCACGCTTTGCTGGGGATTAAGTACAGGGTTCCAAGCTTGTGACACCCCTAGCCCCTTGACTTTCTTTACTCTCATGAGAATATGAACGTGGACAACAAAGAAAGAAGTTCAGCCGAACATGTTAAACTACTGACAACATGAACAGAAAAGCATCACCTCAGCTGGGCATATGGTTCCCTATACAGCACTTGCCGAGAATGCTCAAGGCTCTGAGTAAACTATCTCTTCACATCTCGGGAGACTGTACCCAGAGCTACCCTTTCAACTTTTGGGTGAGCTTCTGCTCAGTCATGTGGGTTCTTGGCAGAGCATAAGCATCAGATTCTTTCACCTCCAAGTAAGCGATTTCTCTGGAACTCTGCCCTGGTCCATCACCCTTGTGATTCTCCTTGACTTCCCCTGCCCCTCATATAAAGCCCCAGGTTCCTGTTTTTGAAACTCCGGGATAGCTGACCATAGGGCACCAAATCCTGCTAATTTTCTCTCCCAATTTAACAACAATGTGACTTTAACCCCTTGGCAATCAGTGTTGGTCAGGATATCCTGGCAGTAAATATTCAAGGACAGAGAAAAGAGGCAGCACCCCCACCATCATGCCAAACCAGTTTTGCTTTTTTTTTTTTTTAAATCCCTTCAGCATTTTTGACATTTCTGAAAAAGTGGGGAGCTGGCAGAGAGTTCTGAGCACTGACAAGCAAATGAACACCAGTGGAGGTTTTGTTGTTGCTTTTCCTAGTTGTATTTTATTATGCTTTTTTTTTTTTGACTCTGCATAAGTTCTTTCTGCTTCTATGTGGATGTTTCAAACTGTGAGAGTGATTCCCAGGCCACCAGCTTACCAGTTCTCACACCGCAAACCATCCACGAAGGCACCACTTTCACATGTCACTAAGACTTCCCCATCCTCAAACCCACTGAGAAAGCAGCGGCTTGCCTGCTTATTGAAAACTGAGTTATTAATGTACTACAACATAAACAGCTTCCTTTTGGTGCAGTAGTCTACATAAAATGAACTGTATGTCTTGAATCACATTTTTGTATTTTGCACAAAGTCAACTGGTGCTTTGGGTTAACTTATATAGTGTCTTTTGATGACACACCATTTGCAGGAGGAGTCACATTGTCTTCAAAATTTGACTCAGTGATTTTCTAGTTCGAGTTCACAGTGTGTTTACCTTCAGACATGGCATCAAATGGCTAGGTAGGCACCCTTACTTACCAGTAAAGGAAACAACAACTAGACATGCTCAGGCGCCCGTCTAGGTTTTTAGAGTTCAAAACGCATGCACGGTCTAAGAAAAATATGCACACGATGAGCACAAAGTTTCTCCCAAAACAGTAGCTCTGGGAATGGGGTTCTCTGACGCCCAAGCTTTGTTGACCACAGAAGGATCCTTCTTTCCTTCTCTTTCCTTAGTGCTAAGGATTGGACTTGGGGCTCATAAATGCCAAGCACAGGCTGTAACACTGTGTGGATGTGCCTCTTAGAAAGCCATCAGCATGTTAATATCTGAGTTATAGAAGGGCTTCTACACAAAGTGCTAGGTCACTTCCTCTTGACTAATAAAACAACCCATTCAAGGAGGTAAGAAAGATCGACTAATACGGCTCAGGTTATTCTGAGTAATTTCTCTAATTTGCCACACACACATCTGCATATTAGCTGACCTGCTCACAGAAAATCCCGTGATAATAACAGTGCAGAATTACAGCTGAATTGGAGACCAGGCATGGTGCTGGTTTGCTTGTAATCCTAGCATTTGGGAGGTAATGACAGGAGAATCTGAAGCTTAAAGTCATCTTAGCTACAGAGTGAATTCTAGGTCAGCCTGGGCTACATGAGACCCTGTTTCTAAACCAAACCAAACCAAACCAAACCAACAACAAACACCAGGTTTGGGGAAACGTGGGCCTCATTTCAAGGGCCTTTCCAGATATTCAGATTTTTCAAAGAAGAACACTACCTTCTTAGAGCCTATCTTTTGAATATGTTCCTGTCTTCTTGTGTTTCTTGGCTTTCATAATGTTGGGCATACACCTTGTCCTCTACAGTTAAAGAACGCTAACCCCAAGTACATTGGTTTCCTCAACTTCCTTTCTGTCTTGCTCCTGTGTTTCAGTTTTGCTTTGTGAAACCATGGGATCTACAGGATGCAAAGGCTCTTCTGAAAGCACACGTCGCTACTCTCTAAGTGTGAAGAAACTCAAAGTTCAAGAGTTCTTTATATCGAACCCTGGCCGAAAACTGGCATATCCTCGAACCCTCGCCGAGAACTGGCGTATCCTCTTGACTCTCTTCTTTAACACTCTCTCCCGGCTTCTCCATGTGTTTTAACTTTTTTCCAGTACACTCGCTTTTCTGGAAAGAACGAGGGCTTTTAAACCCAAGCTCTTCTGTGCTGAGGTCCTTGGGCAGTGCCTTTTGAATGATATTTCCTATAAGCAAGTGCTGTTCGTGATGGAAGTTAGGAAGTCTATCAGATGTAATTCTGTGTCCCCATGTAGTTTAGTGATTTAAGACAAACAAATGAAAGCCTAAAAAGAATTATTCACACTCAAATGAACCAGCACATAACCACAGCTCTTAAATAAATTGTACAATATCAGCCAAACAGTTACTCAGTAGATAAACAAGAGTAATAGCCAACTTAATCCAACAACGAAAATAAATAAATAAAAATAAGTAAAGAGGCCCAAATTCTTTCCTTCTCAACTATACTGAATATTATTGCTATTGTTTGGTGTTGGGAATGACACCCTGAGCCCTGTATATGTAGGCAAGAGTTCTACCACTGAGTTACACACCCAAACCTAGAATAATATTCTTTTCATTTCTTCTCGAAAAAGCATTATTAGTTCAGATCTGTCATATTGTTAGCTATTACTAATGACTCTGATCATGAAAGAATTTATTTATTACTATTGATAGATGGATCAACAATGCCAGGAACCTAACTTGAGCAGCCTTGGAAATTATTCAGTACTGCTTCCTGCTTTATTCTTACGGGGCCCCTAAGTCTTCTTCAAGGGCTCCCTCAATACTTCTCTCCTCAGGGGAGAATATTCTAGTTCATTCAGGATCTTCAAAGATGAAGGGGATAGGCTATGCTTTGTCTATCTGTTAAGGACATGGCTTAAGAAGATACATCTTTCCTATCATTTGAGTCAGTATGATGGGACGGCCTCTGTATATGTAGAAAGCATAAATGTAAATGGGCAGAGAAATATTTCCACAGCAGTTTACAATTCTGCTTGGGCTTTATGATTCGGTGGTTTTGGATTTCATATACTATTCAGAATGATCATTTTTCTAATGGCACCAGTTTGCCCCTGTTGTTAAAAGAACAGTGACTTTACATGTGCCTATCATAAACAAGACGATGCCTTGGAACCCAAAGTCCAATACAGTATAAATAAAATGTTTTATTTCTTATTTATAGTTTGAATACAGTCAGGGCTTCACCAGGCACCACTCTTAGGTATATAGTGAAGAGTTGGCAGGCATACCCAGGGTTTTTCTATTCATTGTTTTATGGCAAGCCATGGCACTGAGAATGGTTTTTGAAAACCACTCTGTTTATTTTCATCAACAAATACGGGATCACGTGATCACTGCACCAGCGTGGTAGTCAAACATCCCAAACTTCCAAAGTCCATTCAGTTATCAAACTGCCTTCAAGAAATGAGGGCTCTAGTTCCAGCACATGTGTGGGCTTCAGAGATCTATAGTATCTTCAGCGAGGGAGGGGCTGTGGCTGAAGAAAACCACTGGAAGAAAAGCAGGTGGTGGGGGAATGGGTTCCACCGTATTTGAGGGCAGAGAAAAGGCATACTGCTCCTAAGAGTTCTTTAGTGATTCTGTAGCCCACATCCCCTTGAGCCTAGAACACTCAGGCCATACTCTTGGAGGCAAGATGATGAAAATTATTGGTATCTTATCCCATAGATATGATGTTAAAGTTGATAGGGGGAGAGCAGGAACACTTAATTTATCTGTTTTGAAAGGTGTGAGTGACCCCAGGGGATAAGATATAGAAGGAGGAAGTGTAGCTGAGGAGGGGGAGTGGCCCTTGCTGGCCTGGAGGCAAGGGCTGTGAGGGCAGCAGCTGGTGGGTTCCTAACAGCTCTGGTTAAATTGAGCAGTGAGATAAACGTATAAAGAATGGCCTCTTCAGTCCATCATTTCCTTCAGAAGGGTTCTGGGTAATTGGTCATCCACTACACTGAACAGCCTCCCCCAGGCTTGGCCTAACTGATGCCGCTGACATCAGCTGCAAGCTGTGCGCATAATGAGACCTAAGCTGCTCTCCTCACAGCCTCAGCCACTTTCTCACATCCCCCACCATCTCGAGAGGCCACACTTCAGCAAAACTTTCCCTATCAATGCAAATCTTAGCTTTCACAGTCCTGGCCAAGAGATAACATAACACCCCTGAGATAGATGCTATCAAATGAATAATAGGACCATGCTGATAAAGAGCAAATCGCACTGCAAATCACATTTTGGGTTTCTCTTCCATATTCTCTACTGAAATATTTCTTTCTATTGGTGCTCAGTTTGATTTCACCAGATAAGGAGAAAACAATGCCAAACAATTTGATTTTAGTTCTGTATAATCAGTGAATGGGTTTTTTATATTTGGCTGGGCCTCTTTTTCTTTTTCTAGACCTCAACTGGAGGCAATCCTGTCACTATCCAATCACTAATGACGTCTAGTTAGATGAACAAATATTGGGCTAGTGAAAAGCCCTCTGTTGAAAGTTCATAATTTCAAAGGGCATAAACAACAGTCTTTAATTCAATTAAACAAATAGTCTGAGTAACTACTATGGGCAAGGCACGAGCCTACTTACTACAGGGAAAAATGACAACCCTTGGCCTCTGAATTGAGAAGTCTATAATCAAGCTTTTGTAGCCCCTTCCTTAAATAGCTTAATAGCTATTTGTTTCACAAAGGGCCTCCAATTATCTTATTTTTAACTCAAAGATTCAGAGCCAAAAAGTCAGTTGGGATGAGGTTTCCAAGTGATTTCCAGTGGTTTGGTCTCTGCATCCTTCAGAGCAGAGATAGGAATACATCGGCAACCCATTATATAAATTTAAATTATTGCCTATTAGGGTAGTCTCTCTCTCTCTCTTCCACTTAGCTTTTAAGTAGTTTAAGTTTTTAATTGCTAAGATTTCCAGCATGGATTTCAGGTGTGCACTGGAGGTGAGGCAATAAAAACCCAGAGCCTGTGAAATGAATGGCTCTAGGTAAAACTGAACTGGCCACTATGGGACTCAGTGCCTTTCAGCAACCCCCTCCCCAGAGCCTAGCTCTGAGATCCCAGACTCCAGCCCTCTATCCTGCACCTGCTCTTGGCAAGCTGTTGCAATATGCCTTCAAGTGTTCACTCTTGTTAGTCATGTGGCTGCAGCCGTCCTTTACTTTCTTCCTGGGAATGAAGTCAGAGTAGCCATGTACAGGTCTTCATGGCTGTTTTTGGTACTCAGTAGACAGACTGCACTGTACTATGATTCGTGTTCTGTGGTCCTGGGAATAGCACACTGACAGTGTTCCCAACTAGCAGTCAGAAAGCTTACATCATAGCCTTCAGTTTCCTATGTGCTTATGCCTCTCCACTTCAGTTCCTTCCCCTTAAACAAAGATACACAACAGCTGCCTTCAGATGGTCCTGTGGCAGAATGTAAAGAAAGTATAAAATACGTGTGTATCACCGTATAGGTATCAATCCCTCCTGTAATGAGAAACTCAACTGTTCTTACTGACATGTGACTCTTTCTCACAGCTATTAGCTGACTACACTCTAAGTCATTTGATTAAAAAGAAAGACCTGAGATAATCATTAAAATATGATTTTTTTTCTAAAAAATAGTTACATAGTTACATGTATCTACCTATCAGTTGCCTTGCTCTCCTGGACTTGTTCACTTGAAAATAAATGACCACACCCAAGGCTTTCAAGGGCTGGATTCAGGCCTTTTGCATGGGATCTGCAGCTTTTACTGCCTTAGGGACATTCTGTAGACCATATCATCAAAGCCAGGCCCTGCCTGTAAAAACTGAGGGACAGAGATGTGACCCAGGTCACACTCCCAGCTGACAGTGGAGTGGGAAGCAGCAGGTAGGTTTCATTTTAATGTAATTTGGTGCTGATTCTCAGCTTCATGTCAGAAGCTTTCTGCTTTCTAGAAAACTGAACTCAACAATAGTTTTCAACTATTATGAATTTTCTAAACAATGACACTCAACAAACCTCCAGGTACATAAGGATCCTTTTGAGGTTTAGGCATGCAGCTCACCTCTATAATACATGTACCTAGCATGCTTGAAGCCTTGAATTCAACCCAATATTTAGCATTAATAATAATAAATAAATAATAATATTTAATAATATTAAATAAAATAATAATAAAATAAAACATTCCATTGGAGCAGCATAGGTAGTTTAGATCCTTGTAGAAACTAGAATTCATACATATAATAAAAGGATAGAGCTCCAGTTTTCCAGTAATAAAACTCGGTACTGTAAGGAAATAGGTCTCATCCTGGATGTTTTTGTGCCCACTCTGAACTTGGGATAAAAGACTCTGGGAACCTAGAAAGGTAAAAGTGGGACCTCACACCTTCCACACCTGCGTGGCCTCCTCCATGGCTGCTGAGGCATGGTGTTCTGACCAGTTATTTTGATGCTGAGCAAAGAGATGAGTCTAGAAAGAGGGTGGGGTCCTGAGAGGGCTTCACATTCATTTATGAATGTTAGATGGCCTATGAGTTCTTGTACTACTCTCAAAGGTGTTTTGTGTGTGTGTGTTTCTTTTTTTTTGTTTTGTTTTTAAATTACAGCTTGGAGGAGTTACTCCTTTTTCAGAACAGTGTTTACTTATCCTATTTAAGACATTTCCTGTGTTTTGGACCCGGCCTGCCACAAGATTTTAACAGCCCGCAGCTGAGCTATATTCTGCATATGCATGCGTACTGAGGCAAATCATTTAGTCAAAAGAAAGAACCCCCAGCCCCAACCACCCCCAAGAAGAGAGCAGAAGAGAACTAACTGATTTGTCTGTTGTCTTTCCTGTCAAGATCGCCCTCGCCTTGGCTTTGGTCAGCGGGAAGGACTTTATGTATGAGTCATACAAATGCTTCGCCAGGGCCCGGAGATCAGCAGACTCTGGGTTCAGCTGGTCGATATCACTGGAGATCTCCGCCAACAGCTTCTCCTTCTCGGCCTGTGGCATCCGCCCAAACCTGATGGCTACAGAGGAAGAGGAATGACAGGATGAATCATTGGATCATTACTATGGCTTTGCCTTGTGCTCTCCCCAGCCCTGGTTCCCACAGTGTACGAGCCCCTCCTCTCTCCACCCGCCACTGGTTCTGCTTTCTATCTACCACTTTGCTCGTGTTTTTATTTCACAACAGTAGCACAGAAAAATAAAACCGGAATAATTTACTTCTTCAACTTAAAAAGACAACATATGATCCTATTAGGAAATTGGAAGAATCTGTTTAGCAAATAGGAATACATACTCATTTAGATATGAATTAAAAAACAATTCCTATACATCCCTGAAGAACTAATGCAAAGAATGTAAAATGAAATTAAAAACAATAACAACACCAACAAGAACAAGGAACCAATGTAAAGTCACCTTCTTTGTAAGGCTTTCAAGTACAGCTAACTATTTATTCCCAGTACACCACTCACCCTGAACACTTCAATGTTCACACGGCACTATAATTATGACTTTATATGCCTCATGTTCCTCTGTAGAACAATGCCCCGAAGACAGGGACACTGTCTTATTTATCTTGGTAACTTCGACACTTCACAAAGGTCAGGTAGGAGAATCTACCTACAGATTTCATGAATTAAGGAGCTATGCAGGAGTCTAAGCTGTACAAACCCAGGCTCTCTGTTCTCGTGCAGGTTGTGTGATCTGCTTGTCCCTGTTGTGAAGAAAGGATAGTGCTCTATCCCTCTAGTAGACCAGGGAACTTGGACATGGAATGGATGGAGTTGGACTTACCTCTAACTCTGCAGAACTACCCCTTACTGAAGTGCATCAGAAAGACACCTTTACCCTTGGCTTCTCAAAGGGTGAGGAAGTGTGAATGTAAAAGAAAGATTGAAGAGAGACCATAGAGCATAAGGTGGGAATTAATCTGTGTGAGTTGTTGTCTGGGGTCAGAACACTTGCTTGGCATGTGAAAATCTTGCATTTCATTCCCTGAAAATCAAATTAATAACAATCTGTTTATAGGGTTTCAACTTGAGTAACTTTTCTTTCTTTCTGATATTTGTAAAAATGTCACTTTGAGTAACATTTTTCTTTGGGGTCATTCTTTGCTGCTGTTTAAAAAATTATAAAACGTAATAAAATAAATTTAAAATGGGGGTGCTAGAGAGTTGGCTTAGTGGTGAAGAGTACTTGCTACTCTTGTAGAGGACCTGGTTTGATTTCCAGTACCCATTTGGTGACTCACAACCATCTACAACTCTAGTTCTAGGGGATATGACATTCCTTTTGTACCTTTTTGGGCCTCGTGCCTGCTAAACACATGTTCTACTACTGAGCTTCAACTCAGTTCTTACTATTTTTTTATTGTATTTTATATTATATTCTTGAGATGTGGCCAAGAACTTGAAACTCCCTGCACTAGCATCCTTGCTGTTGGTATTACAGGTCACCACCATGCTCAGCTGAATTTTGTTTTAGAGAAAAGATTGCTTTGTATCCTTGAGTTTCATATGTGTAAATTCATCTCAGTTGGCCCTATGCTTTATCACTAATAAAACTAATGCACTACAGAGGCCTCAGTAGAGACCTTGCTTGGAGTTTGAGGGAAAGAGATGTTTGCCTCTCAGTTTACATTAAATCAGGATATGTTTAGATACTTTTGATAAATATAACTTTTGTACATGACCCTTCAGAAATCTTTAAACAATTGCCTTTTTTTCTTTTTTTGTCAAATTGCAGCCTCTCATTATTCTCTTCCATTTTAGCTACACTGGGATAGGGAATGTCAGCTTAGTGAGAAGCCTTCCCACCTGGGCCCCAGGTCCACTGGGTTCCCTCAGTCTATGATCTTGACACTTCCCTCTTCCGTTTTATAACTCTGGCTACAGTAGTTGACAATAACGCTTTTCTTTTCTCCTCTAGCTTGCAGTCCTCCATGAAGACAGGCGTCTTGCTTGTTATACTCAGCACTTAGTACATTGTTGGGCACATGTATTAAGTACTTATAGAGCATTTTGAAATTAAATGAATAAAACATATATTCACCAAGCTCAACAAGGTCCCACCCCTCCCTAAGGATCAGTAGTTAATGGTTGCTGGTAGAGGCAGAGGTCTTTTCTTCAGTAGTGTAGCCACTGGTAAGCTGCCAAGCTCCTGAAAATAGCTCCCACACACGCTTCTGTAAGTTATCCTGAGTAAACTCACTAATCACAAAATAAAGGAAGGAGGCAGAGGGAGAGAAAGGAAGAAGAGGAAGAAGGAGGAGGAGAAGAGGAAGAAGGACGATGATGACAATAACATGGAAGTAGAAGGGAACTAGCTAGTTTCAAAGAGAAAAGGGACAAGGAAAAGCAATAGGGTGAGTATGATATGTATACATGCAAATGCCATAATTATACTAATTAATTAATATATGCAAAACAACAACTTAATGACTGTGTAAAAGATCCTTTTATAGTCCCCTGCAAAGCCATTCTGAACCACTCCTTTCACACAGAACTAATCATTTGCTTTGCTGTCCTTTGAGTAATGTGGAAGAAAAGGGGGCAGAGCATGTGAGAACCACTTAGGAACATTCTAAAATTAGGTGTCTCTCATGAAACATTTTAATAAGCCACCGCTATATCCAAATAGGATATATATATACATATATATGTATATATTTAACTTTATATATATATATAAATATATAAACTTGAGGTTTGAAAAAGCTTTCTAAATGCTAGGCTTTCTTTTATACGAATATTAGTGTGAGGCTTTTTACAAAGTTTCTAATGGGTTTACAATAGTAATTCTGCTAGAACAGAAGCTATATGAATACTAGGTTTTATTTGTTCCTGAGTATAACAAAATACATATATAATAAAAATGTGAAGAATTAAACTTCAAAACACTGAGTTTAAAAATAGACAGATGAGTCAATATGTACATTGGGAGTTTATATAAGAGAAAGTAAGAATTATGACATATTAAAAAATGAAGAAATTGTGGACTGGATATATGGGTCAGTGGTAAAGTGCTTTTTTAACATGCATGATGAAGCTTTGGGTTTGATTCCCCAGCATGGCAAATAATAAAACAAAATAAAAATAAAAACAAACACCACAGAAATTGTGAAAAAACCTTGGAAAACATCAGAGTTATTATACAGTGAGACAGAAATTACTAGAATCATCTACTGTTTCACAGACCACTCCACACTGTCTCTTCACTTCCTAAATAATTATTAAGTGACTCTCATATATTAGATACTGTCTTAAGCTCAGGTTAAAGGCCAACTTCTTTCCTGCTGAGCTATCTCATTGGTCCTCTGTCTTTTAAAGAAGATTTATTTATTTTTTAGTGTGTATAAGTATTTTGCTTGCACATATATCTTTGCATCCTGTGTGTGAAATGCCTATGAGGCCAGAAGAGGGTATAGAATTCTTTGAAACTAGAGCTACTGACCCTCGTGAGTGCTGGAAACCAAACCTGGGTCCTCTGCAAGAGTAGCAAGTGCTCCTAATTACTGAACCTCCTATGATTAAAATTTTATAGGTAGAAACTATAAATATACATGGACATTAACATGATTAAAATGCATTTACCTTTCCTAGCGGGCAGTCACTATATCTAATTTAAGCAAAGAAAGTCACCTGTTACACTGACAGTTCTGCTTTCCCTCACCTAGCAAAAATAGCCAAAAAACATTTCAAAATCACTTTAAATAGAATATATTAAAGTAGTACCCCACTAGAATCTGAACAAATGCATATTTTCATAAGCCGAAGTTCTAAAAAATTGCTAAATCTCATGAATAAATTATTTATATTGCTAAATAACTCTGTTATAAGTTAGGCACAACCTGATCCACAGGTGGATTAGCATTTTTACACATCAGGAGTGTAGCAAAGGAAGGAGACAGGTCCTGCTTGGTGGAACTACATCTGCATGTAACAGATCTGAAGCAGAGAAACATTTTATTTGCTTCTTTGTACAAGCCAGAGATTCATATAGCTCAGGCTAATCTTGAACTTGCTAGTAGTGAGGATGACCTTGAACACCTGATCCTCCTGCTGCTACCAGAGTTTGTAGGAGTCTGCTCCTGCACCTGGAATTTTGTTTTTTAAAGGGGAGAATGCTGGTTGCATTTGTTTATTTGGAGTCCTGTGTAATTCCAGCTACACCCACATCAGGTGACTATTGAGCAGGGTTTAGCAAGACACCTGCTTCCTAATGTAACTTTTATTGTTGGGGTGGAAGTGTTGTGGGGCTGTGCTTCATCCCCAACAATAAATTCTTACACTTGTGAACACTATATAATGTGGAATCTGATAAATAAAAGTATCTTTAAATTTTTGTTTGCTTAGGACAATTGTAATCCCATCTTTCACATTTTGTATAGTATGACAAATAGTTCCTAAACATTTATCAAGGGTTGTCATCAGTGTCTCTTACATAAATCAGCTTTCTTCTGCAGCAACTGCTAATGCATCTCAAGCATGACTGTTAGCACCTATAGTTCCTATTAGACTATATGAAACTTTGCTAATGTTTAGTCTTGCTAGTGTGAGTATATCTTGAAACAAGAAATCTCCCTTTAACATTAGATCTTGTATTCTGTATTGATAAAAAAGCAAGTTCAAAACTAAAAATAAATAAAATAAATTCTGTGTATTATAGGTCAGATTGGCAGCTGCTGCTCCCCCAGCAGATAAAGAACAAACCCCAAAATTTAGTTTATCTGTTGGTCTCTTAACTTTTTTAAGTTGTTAGGATTGGTGTTTTTAGTTTAGTATTTTTTTTTAAATTTTTATTTTTAAGATGTGACAAGGACGGAACCCAGGGCCTGGTACATGCGAGGCAAGTGTTCTGTCAGGGAACTAAATCACCACTCCAGTTCCCACCCTTTGAGTGGAGAATCAAAGGAGGGAAAGGAAGTTGGGCAGTTGTTTCCTAGAAGGCTGAAGTTAAAGTGTAGACACAAAGACGGCCATTATACATTGGGGCCCAGGTATATATATAGTCTCCTACCAGTAATGATTAATTTCCAAAGACAAAAGGAAAATGTTCTCTGTGTTACTCTGAGTCACTGAGAGAGAAGTCTGGCCTTTAGGAAGGCAGCAGAATTAACACTACCACCACTGTTGTCAGGAAGTCAACTTTTTGATTTCTTCTCTGTGATAAAGCAGCTATATGGTTTACAGAAAATTATGCAATATCTATGGTTCCCAATTGCTTTATCTGCAGTAGAGGAACTAGGAAAAGATGTCTCAAGATTCCTTCTTATCTCTATATTTAGCTCTAAAACACTACAAAGATCTAACCACACTGCACTCACAGCACTTGGGGATACACTTTTTGCTTTCTTTTCTAAAGCAATGCTTGTTCCATCTTTGAGGTTTTACAAAGCCTGTTGTAGCACTTGTCACATACTTCAGTTTAGTATTTGGCATGGCCCAGTGGTAGAGCATGTGCTTAGCAGGTTTGATCGCTGGCATCAAAAAAAGAAAAAAAGAGAATTATCTAGAGAAATGTATCTCAGTTAAAAAAAATATCACATGTCTAGAGAGATGTCCCCAACTAGGTCCTTGGGCAGCTGAGGAGAGAGAGCCTGAAATGGCCCGATCCTATAGCCATACTAATGAATATCTTGCATATCACCATAGAACCTTCATCTGGCGATGGATGAAGATAGAGACAGAGACGCACATTGGAGCACTGGACTGAGCTCCCGAGGTCCAAATGAGGAGCAGAAGGAGGGAGAACATGAGCAAGGAAGTCAAGACCGCGAGGGGGGTACCCACCCACTGAGACAGTGGGGCTGATCTATTGGGAGCTCACCAAGGCCAGCTGGACAAGGACTGAAAAAGCATGGGATAAAACCACACTCTCTGAACATGGTGGACAATGAGGGCTGCTGAGAAGCCAAGGACAATGGCACTGAGTTTTGATTCTACTGCATGTACTGGCTTTGTGGGAGCCTAGCCTGTTTGGATGCTCACCTTCCTAGACCTGGATGGAGGGGGGAGGACCTTGGACTGCCCACAGGGCAGGGAACCCTGACTGCTCTTTGGTCTGGAGAGGGAGGGGGAGGAGAGTGGGACGTGCGGAGTTGGGAGAGGGGGAGGAGGCAGAAATTTTTAAATAAAAAAGAAATTCCACAAAAAAAAATATCACAGCTGGGTGGTGTGGTGTATGCCTTTAATCCCAGCACTCGGGAGGCAGAGGCAGGTGGATCTCTGTGAGTTTGAGGCCAGCCTGGTCTACAAGAGCTAGTTCCTGGACAGGCTCCAAAGCTACAGAGAAACCCTGTCTCTAAAAACAAAATAAAACAAAAAGCAAAAAAAAAAATCAGTATAAGAATTGGTAGGTCCCTTCAGGAAGACTAGGTTTGAGAAAGCTCATTAATGTCTTAAAAGATATATTAGCACATATATGATATAATTACCATATTCTAAAAAATATTAGCACATGACAGATTTATCACCTCATATTTAGTACTGATATTATTGAACAATAAACTTTAGGAATGTGGAATAATTAAGTATCTTGTTTTCTGGATCTGAGTATGCTAAAACATAGTAAACAAACATATTTTCAAAATACCCACCTAATTGTAAATTCATTAAAGTCAGATGCTACTTAATTATAAGTCATATTAAAATGGGTTTTTAAGATAAATCTGGTAAAATTAAAGAATAAAGTTGGATCATATAAAAAAAGGACTTTTTTCTTTCAATTTTTAAGGGATTAGTTTGTAGTCATAGCAGGCCTTTAACAGTTAAGATATGTTTCCCAGTCAGGTTTTCCATTTGTACATGTTTGTTGCATGTAAATCACACAAGACATAGTTGCTAGTGGTATGATCACTGTCAATAAACAATATCATACTCACTCTTCCTCTCATCTGTCTGTCTCTGTGCATGTGTGTCTGTCTTTATGTGTATGTGTCTGTTTCTCTGTGTGTATGTGTGTCTCTGTGTTTGTTTCTATGTGTGTGTGTCTCTCTCTCTCTGTGTCTCTCTCTCTCTCTCTCTGTATGTGTGTGTGTGTCTCCCTTTCTCTGTGTCTGTCTCTATGTGTATATGTCTATTCATCTCTGTGTATGTCTCTCTCTCTCTGTATATGTGTGTGTGTCTGTCTCTCTCTATGTGTGTATGTGTGTGTGTGTGTATCTGCCTAACTCAGCAGAATATGGTATACTGGGAAGAGGCAAACCATTTTGAAGAGCAAGCAGAAGGAATCAGAAAAGTCTTCAGGAACAGACATTTGAACGGGGCCTTGACTGTCAATTGGATTCTGATAGGGAGCATCAGGACAGGATCCAGAGGGAACAGCATTTGTCAGTACAGAGATTGTTTCCAGGAACGGAAAGATACAGTTTGCCTGAAGTCTAACTGGTAAGGGGATAGGAGTGGGCCCCTAGAGAAAGATACCACCACAGACTCATTAACGAAGGGGCTTTGCCACCTTTTCCTTCACGCCACAAAGAAGACAGGTCCATTGCTCTTGTTTTTTCATGTGGTGATAGAGGACATTGTGATAGATGTGTGTGTTAGAAAAGGCCTGTTCACCTCATGGTGGCCAGGAGGCAAAGGGAGGAGAATGGGGCCAGGCCTCACATACATCCCCTTCAACAAGGGGGCACCCCGATAGTCTCACTAGGTCCCACCACCTTCACAGCACCAGGCACTGGCAAGCAAGCCTTCAACATGGGCCTTTGGGTTCGTTTCAGATTTAAAATACAGCAAAGAGATTTTTTTTGTTTTTTTATTTGAGTAATAAAGCTTAAATCTATCATTTAGGCATTCATGCTATTTTCTAGGGCTACTGTTTGCCAGGCACTGGGACAACTACCTCAGACGTGCTGAATGCCACAAAAAATAGTGAAACCACTTTTTTCCTTCAGATTTTTATGAAACCACAAGAAACTATTTTTAAAGTTGTCAGCTTTTTATCTTCAATAAAAGGAAAACCCCCACATCATTTGTATCATAGAACATCTTGATCAGCAAAGCTTTCACTAATTTTTAAACATACAAAAACATTATTATCAAATTTCAATGTTATAGGGAAA
This sequence comes from Microtus pennsylvanicus, assembly GCF_037038515.1. NCBI lineage: Eukaryota > Metazoa > Chordata > Mammalia > Rodentia > Cricetidae > Microtus > Microtus pennsylvanicus. The sequence goes on from NC_134586.1 coordinate 31,830,877, forward strand.
GCCTGACTGAGTGATTCATTAGTAGCACAAGCTAATTCTTTCCTACTTCAAACTATTTTTTAAATGTATTTACCCTAAAACTAGGTATTTAGATTATATGTAAAAAGTAGCTCTAAATATGAAATAGTCACTGTTCAAAGTGCTTTATGACAGGGCGTCACATTGATTGTGCCTAGTGATGCAAAAGACATCTAAGCAATCCGTGGGACTATAAATGGTCCAGCAAATGACAGATTTTAAATGATCAGAATAATTGGCACATGTTTCTCTTGGTTATTTACAGGGAAACCTGCAGTGGTTTTTTTTTTTTCTAGTCCATGCTGAAGATGGGCATTTGAGAAACAGCCTTGTTTCCAGCAAGGAGGATCTAAAAGTGTGTCCTTCGACAGCATCTAGTCTGTGACAGAACAGAGCTGTAAGTGCTACCTGAAGAACTTTGGCCATAGGCTATTATCTGTATCTAGAGTGTCTACCAAAGACCCAAGTGTTCAAGTGTCACTGCCCTCTGGTAGTAATGGAACCTTTCAGAGGTGGGAAGTCTCCAGGTCCTCAAGTGTGCGTCTTTGGAGGGGACTGTGTGACCTCAGTTCTTATCTTTCTCTTTTTCACTCCCTCAAGGACGACCTGTTTCACTACAGGCAACAGGGCCAAATGACCATGGATTAGAACCCAGAAGCTGTGAGATAAAACTTTTTTAGTTTGATTATTTTTGTTTGTTTATTTTGAGATAGGGTCTCACACTGTAGCCTAGGCTGGCTTTGAATGGCAATCCTTCTGCCTCAGCTTCTTGAGTCTAGAGTTATAAGTATGTACCACCACCCTGGCTCAACCTTTAGTGAAATTTGAAATTTGAAGAGAAAGTTGAAATGGACCATGTGTACTTTTTAGGTAGATTGTTTTAGGTTTTTACTCTAGCCTTGCATCATCATACAACCAATATGCTAAGTATATCAAACTGATGAGCAGCTTGATTCAGGCACACAAATTATGATTTTATGGCACCAAAACATATGGGTGAAACATTCAAATTCAGGTAACTGATATGCAGATGCTTACATGTTTTGGAAGACTCTACCATTGTCTAGTAAAATGTATGGACTGGCTGGCTGAAAGGTGAAGAATTCAGTGAATTATGTTTTCCATTATAAATAACGAGCTAATTGTCAACTCTGAAAGGGTTTAGTGATCACTGGCTCTGTGACTTTGGGCATTATTCTCCACAGCCTTTTGGTTCCTTGAGAGTCACTTCAGAATCTCCCTTCAAAGCTACAAGGGCATTGCTATTAAAGAATTTAAACAGATTAAGTGGGCTAAACAGAGGCAAAGAACAGGAAGAAAGGAATGCAGTGTATATGTGGGAGAATGAGACAGGAGGATTGTGAGATCCAGCTCAAACTGAGCTACATAGTAAGACCTTGTTGCTGTGGAACAATCTTTGTACATTGTCAATATGTATTACTTTCATTGATTAATAAAGAGCCGACTGGACTATAGTTGGGCAGGATGAGATTGGGTGGGAAGTCAGACTAGTAGGACACTGGGAAGAAGGAAGGAGTCTGAGGATTCACCAGCCAAAGGCGGGGAAAGCAGGGCATGTACAAAATGAGGTAACAAGCCACGAGTCACATGGCAGCAGTAAATAAACAGAAATGGGTTCATTTAAGTTATAAGAGCTAGCTAAAAGGAAGTCCGTGCTATTGGCTGAGCATTTATAATTAATAATAAGTCAGTGTGGTTATTTGGGAGACAGCTGGAAGTACAGAAAACTCTGCCTACACTTTGTCTCCAAATAAAACAGATAAAATAAAAGTTAGAAATAAAGCAGCACATCCTGGGGCATGTTGGCTCAGGGGCGTGCTTATTCTTGTGCACAGTGACAGCAACTCCATAATGACGTTCAGTAGGATGCACAGGATGTCTCCTCTGTAATTTAGGAAAGGCATCCATTTTATGTGGATGGAAGCTTTACATTGACTCGTATGACTACAACCACTAAGAAAATGTATTCAGAAATGTTTCCTCATCAGGATTTGAAGCCCACTGCAGATTCCCTTCCTGTGTACAGACAATATGGATGTTTCCTCTATTGTTCAGCAAACACACTTCTCTGAAAACCTCCGAGAAGGAGTTTTCTTAGTCACCTTTAATTTCTTTAATGGTTGAACTACTTAGGTCTCTGATACCTTGACATTTAACTCCCATTGGTTCTTGCTTTTGCAAGGACAAACTGAACACACTTTTCATATCGGCCCCCTCTAGGTAGAGTAAGTGAAATAGGTTTGCTTACTTGTTTGCTTTTGAGACAAGATCTCACTATGCTGCCAAGTTGGCCTAGAATTTGCTATATAGACCACGCTGACCTCGAACTCACAGATCTTCCTGCCCCTGATTCCTGAGTGCAAGTTTACTGTTAGATAAAGTCAAATGATGACTTTATTATCAAGTGCATGGTAGTTTTCTTTGATTTTTCTGGATGGAAAAAATATACTATTCATATTACATAAGTCCAATTTTTGGGAAGAAGGGTATTAGGAATGGACTCTGGGGCCTTGTGCATGCTAAGCTCTGCACTAAGCCACACTCCCTGCATATAGTTGAAATACTATTTTTACTTGCAAATGCTAAAGAATTGGAGATACATTTCGTGTGAGGTGTGCTTGTTTGTAATCCACAGGAAATATATTTTACATCAGTGTTGTGGTTCCTATAAGTGCTAAGAACTATATTTCATATGAATGTGAGACATGATAATTTTTTTAAATAGGCAAAACCCAAAATAATCATTAGAAGCAGTACTGGCATGCTTTCCGAGACTATCTTGATGATAATGACCTCAAAGTCAATGATTTCTTCATAAAGATGAAATAAGTTGCCGGGCGATGGTGGCGCACGCCTTTAATCCCAGCACTCGGGAGGCAGAGGCAGGTGGATCTCTGTGAGTTCGAGACCAGCCTGGTCTACAGAGCTAGTTCCAGGACAGGCTCCAAAGCCACAGAGAAACCCTGTCTCGAAAAACCAAAAAAAAAAAAAAAAAAAAAAAAAAAAAAAAAAAAAAAAAAAAAAAAAAAAAAAAGAAATAAGTTTGCTGCAACTTGATTGCATCAACTAAAATTAAGTTCTTGGCTTAAAAACTTGATCTTATGTTTTATGAGGTCTGAAATAAAAAGGAAACTGATGGAATTAAACCAGCAAATTATTTTGCAATCAACGACTGCAGTTATACACTGCTACAAAGCAGATGTGGTCAAATGTTGAGGAAAGTTGGACCAAATTCCCTTCCTGTCCAGTGCTGTTGATAGCTCTATTCATAATGTACTCTTGCTTTTAAAGGAACCGGCCCATAATGACAACTACAGCTTTTACTGCTTTCAAGAGGGCAGAGTATCAACCAATTGTTCACTGACAAGCATCTTGATGGTAACCACTGTGAGGAACAAACAACTTCAAGATGGGACACAAATTAATCCTTACAGATATATCAGAGTCCACACAGATGAACCCTAAGTTCAAAGATTATCTTCTTACCAGATCAGTTTTGCGAGAGATGAAAGCAAAAGAAAGTAAAGATCGGAGCTGGGGTTGTAGCTCAGTGGTAAAGTGCATACTTAGTGTGTACAAGGCCCTGGTTCTGATCTCCTGCATGAGAGAAAGAAAGGAGGAGAAAGGAAGGAAGGAAGGAGGAAAGTAGGGAGGGAGGAAGGGAGGGAAAAATTGGATATCAAATGAAATAAAACTTCAGACTTAATTTGATAGCTTTAGTATATGTTAGTTCTTGAACCCATAAGGATTTTTTTTTTTGTAAAAAGAATTGACTAATAAGACTTGACAAACATAACACTGTGAAGTTACAACTAGAATTAGTTTTGTGGGCCAGTCAATCAATCAGAACCAAATGGGAATGAAGAAGTTGTTTTTAGCAGGCATAGATCGTCTATGATTATTAAGAGTGAGTGCTATAGCTCACGAACACATGGTCTTCTCTACTATTTCTCTGAAGCCAACAAAATCTTTTTTTTTTTTTAATGCTGGGGATGGAACCCAGGATCTCATATGTACTATAAAACACTCCTTCACACTGCTACACGCTATAAGTCTGAATCTAAATAGAGCTTAAAGTGTGAAGTTTTATCCTCTTGTATTTATGTAGCATTGAAATTTTGTGGGAATTAAAGATATTTGTGACTTTTTTCTACAAATCTGTGTGTTCTCTGAAGTAAAAGACAACGCTATGCTCATCTTTGCATGGTAAAGAACAACAAGAAAATACATGAGCCCAAATTCTGATATGCTACTTAATTCTGATACTCTCAGAGACAATATGTTTTAAAAAGTGGGTATTAATGACCAATGCATAATAGTATAATTTAGCTTTTAAACTGTTTTAAAAAAGATTTCAATGCAACATAAAATCATGTTTATCCTTACATTTGTGTTAAAATATTACAGTTTTCCACAGATCTTTTCCCCAAGTTTTAAATCTTCTCTCCAGCCCAGCCAAACAGAGGAGGATTCTCTGTAAAAGCTGAAATAGTTGGCCTACACAAAGAAGCTCTCATCAGGATGAGTTTGAAACCTGTCATTTTTATAGAAGAATTGTACCCATTTCCATTAGCTGTCCTTGTGCCTACTGACCTGGACCTAACATTGGCCATGAGAGTGACAAGGTGCATACATGGTCCTCAGTGTTCACTTACCATTGTGAGACATCCCCACGGCGAGGCACTTCTGAAACCGACAGTACTGACATTTATTTCTACTTTTTTTGTGAATCCGACAGTTAAGATCACATCTATCATAAATAAGCTTCAATCGAATGGTTCTTCGGAAAAAACCCTACAAAGGGATATGGAAAATAAACAATTTTTAAGTCTGTGTGACACATGGAAGCAGCAGCCTGAGGATAAAGACATACTCACTGACCTGGATATCAGAAAAAGTGGATTTGGATCGGGAAAATAGCTCAATCAGGAAAGTGCTTGCCTTGCAAGACTGAGGCCATAGTTCAATCCTTAGGTCCCTTTGTAAAGATGCTGGGCCTCATGTGGTGTATGCTTGTCATTCCAGGACTGGAAGGTAGAGACCAGAGGAATCCTGGGACCCATTGACCAGTCAATTTAGTCTAATTGGTGAGCTCCAAGACAGTGGGAGATCCTGTCTCAAATATGGTTGACAGTATTCATAAGGATGATACCTGAGGCTGTCCTCCATCTTTTATATGCATGCATATACATATGCACCTGTACCCTATACATATGCACATCTGTGTACATAAAACATACATGAACTTATGCATATACTTATACGTATGTGGGTTTGTGACACAGTTATTCCATGGGGGCCTTGTATAAGTGGCTTTCTGTGGCTTACTGTAAACCAAAGAACAGGAGGATCCTCTAGGGTCCTTTTGCACCTCTTAGACACTGAGCACATCCCAGTGATGTCAGGCAATGTACCTTGGCTCTACATTTGGTTTTCAGCATGTTCTAAGAAGTGCTCTGGATTTAATGTAATGCAAATAAAACACCATGTAATCAGTCCAGTCTCTCAGCAAATGATTCCAGCAGCGTGCCCCGGCCTTCATAATTGTGCTAAGCAGCTTGGCAAAGTTATAGTCATTTCCTTCTAAAGTATGATCAGGGCCAATAAAAATCCACATGTGGATAACTTTTTGGAATTCTCCATGTTGCAATTTCCTGCAGAATTTGCTTTATTTATTTATGTAGTTGAAAGAATCCCCCACCATTGTAGCTTGCAAGCAGAAAGAGATAGCAGGAAATAATATGAGAAGCAATTGGGAAATCCTCAGAAAATCTGCTACTTCAAGATGCAAATACGTCCTTCTAGGGCTAAGAGAGTACTCTTCTGAATTTACTACATATTTTGGATAGAACTGCAGAAAATTTAATTGTAGTTGCCTTCTAGCTCTATTGTGTGTGTGTGTGTATGTCCATAGTTTTCTCATTTCTTATTGTGTTAATTTTCATGAAACTCATTTCTCTCAAATTCATCTGGTCCTGTTAGGTATGGAAAACTTGGAATGGGTCAGCAAGATGACTTAGCAGATAAAAGCACCATGTAAATCTAACAATTCAAGTCTGGTCCCTGGAACCCATGTTGGAAGAAACAAATGGGCCCCTCAAGGTTGTCCTCTGACTCTATATGAGCACTGTGCCATATGTTCATACTCACACTTAAATATCATACACAGACAACAATATAAATACAAATAAAATTTAATTACAAACAACACAAGCCCCCACTGAGTTAATATTGGCTCTGCTTTGGCGTGGATTTTAACTTTCTCCAGCTCCACCTCCCTAGAGCTTCTGTACATGTTACCAGCGAGCTACCTCCCTGCCTTCAGCATTATGTCTTGGACAGTAAACAATAGGCATGTTCTATGGCCTGCTTGACATCCTTACTGGAAAGGTCACTAGTCCTTCAACTCACTGTCCGCAAATGAAATCCTGGCCCTCCCTATAAGCTCCTTTACTGTGGCCTTTTCCAATTCAGCTGGGGCAGCTCCATGCCTTGTTTCTCAAGCCAAAATTCATGAAGTCATATTGGCTTTTTTTTCTTGAAGTTACTTGATCCCTTTCTTTCCCTCAAGTGGCTAGCCTTTTCTCTAAATACAGGCTTAGTATTCCATTATCTGAAATTCTTGGGAGCATAAGTTTATGGATTTCAGATTAAAAATAATTCTCTAGAATAGTTGCATATACAAAGTTATCTTGGTCTTGGGGGAACATATGGACCCAATGTCTGTAAGCATTAAACCTGTGTTCCTCTTTACCTTTTTCCTGTGCTAGGATTCCAACCACTCTACCTACCACTGATCCACACCCCCATTTCTGAGAAAGGGTCTTACTGTATAGCCCAGGCTGTCTTCAAACTTATGGTATTTTTGCATTAGTCTCCCAAGTGTTGTGATTGCAAGGCAGGTGCTACTGTGATCAGCTCATATTGTACACAATTTGTGGGTTTTCTTTAGTAGAATTTCTATACTATATGATACACAATTGATATATGTTATAAGATAATACAAGATTATTTTCCAAATTGGCCATGTTTTTTATAGCCCTCTAAACTGTTATAAAAATTTGAGTGCCTCATTACTGCTTGGTGTAGTCAGACCTCCTTATGTTTGCTGCCCTCCTCAGCCTCCCTTGCTCCTGTGACCATAGGTACATGACACCATGCCCAGTTGTCAGATTTCGTTGAGAATCTATTATATGTAAAATGTAAGTATGATCTCAACATATTTCCCTGGCTTTTCATTTCCAAGTTTGTAACAGGTTATCTTGTCTAAAACTGAACATTAGGCATTTTTTTAATATGTTCTAGACGCTTATTTACTATCTGCACATGTGTTGGTAGGTATTTTCTCTCTGGCTTTATGCTGAAATGCATTTTTCAGTGATTTGTAAAAGTTTTTAAAGATTTTATTTAACTTCCATTCTTGAGAGATGATAGGCACACCCCTTAACACTTTGAATCCTGTTGCGTTTGTGTATCCATTGTTGCTGTGGGAAGTATGCTGTTAACTGTTTTGGTGATCTTTCTGCCTTACTTGTTGCTTTTATACATCCTCTTTCTCTGTAGGCTTACTACCGTGTGTGTAGGTATAGGTTTTCATTTTCTTATTTCCTTGGTTGTGTTTTCTGATTCTGGGTTTCCCTTGTTCATCAGTTTTGGGATTCTAATTAGACAAATCTTATTCCTTGTGCTAATTTTGTGTTTCTGAACTTCTCTTTTGTGCTTTCCATATTCTTGTCCCTATTTGTTTACTACTATTGATTTCATATGTAAAAATCAGAACACCAATCAAATAAGGTCACATAAAAACCCAATTATCCTGATAGAAGTAAAAACAAACATTTCTCACCAAGTTTACTAGTGAGAACTTTTCTGAATTTACTCTGATAATGTTTAGTGCAAACATACCTTTTTAACCTTCAACAACACTAGCAACTGGCTCTGAGAACTAAATGAGCCTTCAAAATCTGGCCAGCTCCAGAATGAACACTCTTTCCATATTCTTTGTGATTTGAATACCATCTTTCCCTCTGTGTCCAGTATGATATTTGAGCTTTCCATTGGCTTTTTCATTGTGATATTTGTATGTTTAACTTTTAGAAGTTTCAGTTGATTTGGTTTTTAGGCCTGGGCATTCTTAAGGGGTCTGTTTGTTTGGTTCCTATCCCCCTTTAAATCAAGTCTTACAGATCTGCTCTTTATCCTGTATCAGGCCTTCCCAATACCTGCATTTGGGAGATGAGTAAACGGTGTCAATACTAGTTTTTCTTTCTCTTTCTTCCTTCATTTCTCCCTTCTTTCCTTTCTTTCTTTCTCTGATATGTCATTCAAAATGATTGCTTTTGTATGTGGTTTCTGATGTTTTATTTTGACGTTATCTTTTGACCATAAACTGTAGAAATTCTATAAAGTCTAAATTGGGAATTCTTTCCTTCAAAGAGAATTTGAAGATGCTTCTTCTGGAAGTTCAGGTACCACTGGCTTATGACATCCTAATATTATTGAGAATCCTGGCTCTATCTGAAAGCCCAAAGCTCAGCTCCTCTTACTTGTTGGCTCTGACTGAGCATGGCAAATCAACACCTTCCCAGCTCTGTGAGCATCTCCCCAGGAAAGCCCTGCTGAAGACTCTATTGTCAGCTTGTTTTGTCTTTGCTATGGTTTTGGAATTTCTGCTACTCCTGTGTGCTAATACTGTGATATTAACAGTATCCTAAAGAGTATGTCCCATTACAAACCTGATGCAATAGAAGCCTCTTTCTACTCAAAGGGTCCCAAGACTGTGGTTGTGCCAATGTTGATGATTAACAGCAAGTTAATATGCATCAGATCCATACTGATGAGGAATTTTGATTGCTCAATTTTGAAAATAAGATTTTGATAATTTTGATAATAAAAAATTTAGCTTGATTCATATGATATATATCAAAAGTGAACCATTTGGGGATTATTTGGAGTCCTTCAATGCTAAAAGAATAATCATCCTGGATATCATTTATGTATTCTATACCAGTATAAAAATTCTTTTGAGACAAGGTCTCATGTAGCCCTGGTTGTCCTGAAACTCACTGTGTAGACCAGACTGGCTTTGAACTCATAAAATGTGCCTGCCTCTGCCTCCTTATGCCAGGACTAATGATACACTAATGGTATATGGACTAATGGTTGGCTGCTATGCCCAACCCCATATTTAAATTCTTAATCTGAATATATATAGAATACATACCTACGAACTTACTTTTACTATTATTCCCCTCTAAATTAACGGTAAGCAATTGTATTCATGTCACTTAACTCTTTCAAGAAACATGAGGAAGATATAAGAATCTCACTGAATATTTTCCTGTGGATTTATTTACTGACTTGAAGAATGAAGCTGGCTTTTCCAAAACTTCTTCATAATGCTAATAAGGAAACACTCCAACAGTATGCTCTTCAGCAGTTTAGGGCCTATAAAACAATGTGCATTTTCAGTTGGCATTCTTTTTCTTATCCTTTCACAGCTGTCTCTTTGGAATACCATGTAGTGAATGGGACAAAGTTTTTGGTTACTGATTCAGAAGCTGCTCTTGTGTATACGTTGATTCCAGTGTCTTCCTATTTGCCTGTGAGAAAACGACTCTGGCTCTTGTTTATGTCTTGTTTTTAAATATTTATCAGCTCCACTCTAATTGCTTTATTTAACTATTATTATTGTGTGTGGGGGAGGGTGTCAGATAACTACTCTGTGGATCTGATTTTCTCCCTTTAACTTTAAGTAGGTTCTGGGTACTTAACTCAGGTGATCGGGTTTGTTCAGAAAATACCTTTACCTGAGGAGTCATGTTAACAATCTAATTATTTTATTCATTTTTTGTTTTTATTTTATGTGTATGAGTGTTTCGCTAGCACATTGTCCTTAAGCCCCGCCTATGTAGTCCCCACAAAAGCCAGAAGAGGGTGTAGAATTCCTAGGACTGGTGTTCTAAACTGCAGTGAAGGTGCCAGGAACTGAACCTGAGTCCTCAGGAAGAACAGCCAGTGCTCTTAACTCCAGCTCCACAATTCTTCCATTTTTTACAAAACTTCATGTACAACAAGCTTAGCATGGTAGTGCTTTTACCACGAGATTGAAAGTTCTGTGCTGGGATTGCATGCAGCCTTCTCATGAGATACTCAGCCTGTAGAAGCTGAGTTACTGAGCTACCCTTGGCAGGCAGGAATGCATTCAAGCCATTTACACAAGACAGGGCCCCACACAAAAGTAGGGTTCATTGCGCTGTAGTGCAGATTGTATTTACTCAGAGCTTTAGTAAGTCTTGGTTCTAAATGATCTTTCGGAAGAGATTACAAAGTATGATTGCTCTGGTTTGAGTGTGTCTCCCAAGGTTCCAGTGTTAAGTTTTAATCTTTCCGTGAATGGAAAAGGGTGGAACTTAATCTGACTGAAGCTGGAGGTGGGGCCTTTGGTCAGTGATTAAGATTAGATAAAGCCCTTAGGGTGGAGTTTGTGATTGAATATTGGTTACCTTATAAGAAGAAGAGATACTAAAAGATACACAGACAGACAGACAGACAGACAGACAGACACACACACACACACACACACACACACACAAACACATGCACCCCACTTCCTGTCTCTTACCATGTAAAGTCCTACACTACTTTAGAATTCTGCATCAAGAAAACAGTCACCAGTTGTGGACTCTCAACCTGGAGCCAGAACCACGAGTCCAAAGAACTCTTCTCTTTAAGAATGAAGCCTCGGGTATTCTATTTTACTAATAAAGGGGGCCCTAAAACAAGGATTACACTCAAGAAAACAAAACCACAAACGTGGATTTGCAAACAGCAAATGGTAGTTTTTCAAACCCTAAGCCATGTGTAAGCTCTCAGATGGAGGAGGCTTTACTTTGTGTAAGTCTGTAGTAGTAACATAAGAGCCTGTCACTATTCATTTTATCAACTCCAACCGTGTGCTCCTGCTTGAATTTTGACAGGGATCACAGATATGAGCCATACACTGGCGTCCTAATCTTCTCACCGTATGCAATATTCGTTTTGATCCATAAATGAGTCCATAAACTTTATGGTCAACTGAATTTTAATTATGGGAGTACCCCATACCCTATGGAAATGACAAATATTAAATTGCCAAGGTTCATTTTAAGCTATGTCCAGGTGAGACAAAAACATTTGCTGGTTTTTTTTTCCTTCTCCTTAGTTCTCACAGGCACTGGTGACAGGCTGAGTGGACATCTTTGTTTTTAATGGCCATTGACCTATTGGGAATGAGGCGCAGTTTGGAGCTTAAGTTGTGTTTCTTCAGGCTCCACGCCCTATAATAAGTGGGCATCAAACTTTTGAGTCTTAGGACTCCTTTTTTATTAAATTATTGTGATGACTTTAAAGAGCTTTTATTTATGTAGACTTCATTTACATATATTTCTTAGACAAATTAAAACTGAGAACAACTTATTTTTTATACAGGATCTGTGTTTCCTAAACTGGTTTCAAACTTTTGTTCTCAAGTGGTCTTCCTTCCTCATCCTCTTCAGCAACTGGGGCTATGTGTACACGTTATAGTAATGTGGTGGTTTGAGTAAGAATGACCCCCATAGGCTCATATGTTAGATGGTTAGTCACCAGGAAGTGAAAATGTTGCATAGGATTAAAAAGATTAGGAGTAGCCCTGTTAGAGGAAATGTGTTATTGGGGGTGGGCGTTGAGGTTTCAAAAGCCCATACCAGTTCCAGTCTTCCTCTCTCTGCCTACCAATCGGGTTGTAGCTCTCAGCTACTGCTCCAGCATCTGCCCACATGCTGCCGTGTTCCTTGCCATGATAAGGGACCATACCTTTGAAACTGTAAGCCAGCCCTCATTTAAATGCTTTCTTTTCTAAGAGTTGCTGTGGTCATGGTGGCTCTTCCCAGTAACAGAACAGTGACTGGTACAATTACCAGCATCCAATAGAGAAATCACATGTAAGGGCATATGAGCAAATATTCCACTAGCTACCAGTGTTGTCATCACCCCAAATCATGTAGTTTCTATAACTCTTCAGTTATACTTGTAAAGAATGAGAATGAGAAGGTGAATAAACAGTGTTAACACCATGGAATAATTCCAAACCCATGGCTGTCATGAAAGAGTCTCATGGACCTCTGAGGCTCTGTGTTAACTCTGAGCACTGTGACATGAAGAAGCCAATCACATTGTTTCATTCGCATTTTTACTTTTCTGTTATTAATTTAAGCGTGCACACCAATCAATGGGTCCCATTATGTCATCATTATACATATGCATCATTACGTTTTCCCCCCATTAATCTTTTCTCATCTTTAGAATGTACAGGTCTTTGGCTAGGGGTGGTGTCACAGGCCTGCAATCCCAGCAAGATGGGCAGAGGCAGGAAGATTGTGAATTTGAAGCCTGTCTCAAAAAATAAAATAATATGTATACATGTCTATTTTCCCTTCCTAGGGAAGCACAACTCTCTTTTGTTTTTGTCTAGGAATTCCATCTCCTACGTTTTGGGAGGCTTGTAAATTATTACAGGTAAGTACAATATTCCTAGTTCTTTTGTACTGTTTTTGCTTGGTGGGTTTTGTCTATGGCAGGTATGGATTTACCTGCATTTTGTTAATTTTATTGTTTACTCTGCATCTCTGCCTTCCACCCTGTTTTCCTTGTCTGCTTGTTTTGTTTGGCATTGCAGGGGATGGAACTCAGCCTTGTTCATTCTAGGCAGGTGCCCTGTCACTAAGCTACACTTCCAGTCCCCTATTTAGCCTTTCCTGATCACAATGTGAAGACTGCTAGATTTTTCTTCCTCTTTCTTTTTTGCTTGCGTTGCCTTCTGAGTTTTAGTGTCTTTGGGGCATAACTTTTATCTCTATCACCAAATACTGAAAATGTTGGTGACTTTCAATTCTCAACTGTCTTCACCAATGTTAACTCCCATGAATGTGTGACTAGAGCTAGGGTGAAATTGCTTGCTTGCAGGTTCCAATTTTCTAGGCACTTTACCAACATATAGGAAATAAATTACTACAAAGTCTGAGCAATCAGACAGTTCACACTCATTAATGTACATGAGCAGCATTACCCAAACTGAATGGTTTCTTCAGATAAATATGGCTCAGAATTCAGCAACTCAAAAAAAAAAACTGTGTAAACTTTACTCATTAAATACAATAACATATGCTTACTACTTACAGGGATCTCAGATTATTGGGTTTGTAGAATGATTTAACTTCAAAGCTATTTCAATCACAGAGTGATTTCTTTTCATTGTTTTTGTGTTTTGAAACAAAGTGTCTTGCTGTCTGTCCTGCCTCCACCTCCTGTGGGTGGGGCTCACAGGCATGTAGCAACAGACCAAGCATGTGCCATCAGGCCAAGCATGTGCCATCAGGCCAAGCATGTGCCATCAGGCCAAGCATGTGCCATCAGGCCAAGCATGTGCCATCAGGCCAAGCATGTGCCATCAGGCCAAGCATGTGCCATCAGGACAAGGCATGTGCCATCAGGCCAAGCATGTGCCATCAGGACAAGGCATGTGCCATCAGGACAAGGCATGTGCCATCAGGCCAAGCATGTGCCATCAGGCCAAGCATGTGCCATCAGGACAAGGCATGTGCCATCAGGCCAAGCATGTGCCATCAGGACAAGGCATGTGCCATCAGGACAAGGCATGTGCCATCAGGCCAAGCATGTGCCATCAGGCCAAGCATGTGCCATCAGGACAAGGCATGTGCCATCAGGACAAGCATGTGCCATCAGGACAAGGCATGTGCCATCAGGACAAGGCATGTGCCATCAGGACAAGCATGTGCCATCAGGCCAAGCATGTGCCATCAGGACAAGCATGTGCCATCAGGACAAGCATGTGACAACAGGCCAAGCATGTGCCATCAGGACAAGCATGTGCCATCAGGACAAGCATGTGCCATCAGGACAAGCATGTGCCATCAGGACAAGGCATGTGCCATCAGGACAAGGCATGTGCCATCAGGACAAGGCATGTGCCATCAGGACAAGGCATGTGCCATCAGGCCAAGCATGTGCCACCAGGCCAAGCATGTGCCATCAGGACAAACTCATGAGCGGGCTTTAGTTTTTTAAGTGATAGCATCTCTTGCCAGGAGTGCTTTAAGGACTCATTTTGAAATTCAAGCCTTAGAGATGTAAGACCTTGGCTATCAACCTAGCCAAATCATTTTCTACACGAGGTGACTGGTAAAGCGTGTATGTGACTGGTAGGCTATGACTGAGAAAGTGGCAGAGGTGACTGGCTTGAATCTTTTTAACATATTTGATTGCTTTTGGGCTGAAAAAAAACCTTAGAGAAAGCTGAATTTCATTGTTTTACAGATGAGAAAATGATTGTATAATGTGGTTAAGTAATGGCATACCACACACACACATACACACATACACACACCCCACTACCATCACCACACCCCCACACACTTATACAATATCTGCTGGGGGTAAGAATTTAATAAAAACTAGTTTCCCTTTTTGGCCTATCATCCATCCAGAACCCAGAAGTGCTAACTCATGTCTACCTGGTATGCTTCATCTTTATTCCCCAGAAAAAGCTCAAGGAAGCAGTACTTATTCATTTAACTATGTTTTATTTTCTTTGAGATAGGGCTGGCTTGAAACTTGCTATGTAGACCAGGCTGGTCTTGAACTCACAGAAATGCTGATGCCTCTGTTTCTTAGTACTAGTATTAGTGGCGTGCACTACCGCACTTCCCAGTATTTATAAGGTAAGTACTGATGAACAATGTATTATATGGGCACATGATAGATTAAATATTATTTTATCCCTGAGTATGTTAAAGTTGTTTTAAACTGTATAAAAACACAAATGCATTGAAGCATTTTTCTTATAACTGGGGCAGCATATTATTAACTCTCTAAAGTATTCTTTCACAAAGGAAGTGCGTCATTGTCTCTTTTCACCTAATTACACAGGCTTAGGCTGTTGCTGAACTAAGGAAACACAGTACTAGCATAGGGCTTGGTAGGGACAAGCCTCACCAATCCACAATTTTGTTTCTCCTTTTGTAGTCTTCAGATGAAATACAGGGTCTTGCACCTGGTCTACCACTGAAGCCCTCACCCTCGTGACCCCATGCCTTTGATTCACATTTTCTACAGTCATAATGTAGAAATATGTTCAATATTACAGAATTAGTCTATGGATCAAGTGATACACATATATAATTTGTCAAATCTTACTTGTATAAGAGATTACATAACATGATGAAAAACACACTAGGGAAATCAGGAAATTTAGATACTGGTGCTGGCCCATCACTCACTGTCTTGCTGTGACACCTTGGACAAGTCCTTTTAAAAAATTCTGCAAGATACACGTAGATGGATGTCTCAAAGAGTCATTTTGGAGGAGAAGAGGGGCAGAGTAACCCTGCTTTTATCAGCTTTTCTTAGATTTCCAAATATTATATTACATGAAAAATGAGTTCTGCCAAAAATTACAATTTTATCTTAATTCCCCAGAGTGGGTTTACAACAGGAAAAGGGATAGGCAAAATTTCAGAAAATTCTTGGATGATTTTTAAAATCTGTCTTTACCTTGCATCCTTCACAAGCGTGAACCCCATAGTGGAAGCCTGACGCCTTATCCCCGCAGACTCGGCACTCAATGGCCATGAGGGAGTTGGAAGGCTCTTCATGAGGCCTGTTGTAGAGCTGGGTCTTCTCAGAATAATAGGGTGGGGATGCAGGTTCTACTTTGATTGCACCTGTGCATCGGAAAATTTGAGAAGATGGTTATCTCATGACAAACAATCCTAAAAGGGCACCGAGGCTTCCCATGGTGGCCTTCATATGCTCGTCCCATAACTTTACTATCTCGGAGAAGTGCTGGGGAGCATGAAGGCATCTGGTGCTCAGATAGGAAAAAGTAGACTTTATCATCTCAGGCAAGTCCCAACACCCCACACTCACCTGCACAAATAAAGCGGGAAGGGAATTAAGAGTGAGGGATTGAAGTCTGCCCCCTTGCTCCCCACAGACACTGCACATAGTTTGAAGCAGTGCAGTTTCTTTGGCAGGAGGATGGGCTGCACCTGGCACTCACTCTGTTATTATGGGTTTTATTGAAATGCTGCTCTTTAGAAGTAGTTTTAAACCTTCCTTGAAAAAGAAACACAGAAGGAGGAACATGGCTGAGAAAAATGTCACAGTGAGCCCAGCCCGAGGTGCCAGGTTATCAACAGGGTTGAGTCAAGAGGTGGTTTGTGAAGTGATCTCTGATAGAGAGCGGGAGAAACCTGTGTGAAGCAAGTGCCGCCTTTGCCGGTGGCTCAGGCCTAATGAATTTCCATATTAGGCTTTAACCCAGAACCACACAGATAAATATAACCACGTATACTATCTATCTAAAGAAAACAACTAGAAATTACAGGAAGTTCTTACTTATGATCAAGTAATGATTGCCACTGACACAGGGGTGACTCTGGAAAACCAGCACATCAGCCCACAAGATAAAAATCAAGGAAACAGCATCACAAAAATGATACTTTATCTTGAAAAGTTCAGTTCTGGCTTTTTTTAAAATCTGATGTTTGATGGTAATTTCCTTAATGGCATGATGATATGTCAATCAGCTACAGTGTTAAAATGTAAGTTTGTGCCCCAAACTAGGGTTTGGGGTAAATTTCACAAACTACAGATCAGAAAAAAAGATATCAACTGTAATAGTAACTTAGGGATGACCAGTCACAAAAGTTGGTCTACAATCATGACGATAACTCATAAGAAGCTGGGAGCATGCAGTTTACACGATGGACTCTCAGCCTAAGACACAACTGACAATGTAATCAGGTTAGAAATGCTCTTTAGAAGGTATCAAGAAAGGAAAGAAGGAGGGAGGGAGGGAGGGAGGGAGGAGAAGGAAAGGGAAAAGAGGTTGGAACAGACATTCATGTACTGGCTTCTTTTTGGCCTCTCAAATACTCAAACTTCAAGGGCAATGCATAAATGAGAGATGATGCTTTCTCTTTGGAGTTCTAATCTCTGGAGCATCTATCCCAGGGTATTCAGAGATTTGTCTAATTCCAGTATTAGGAGTTTGGAAAGCGAACGTACTTTGGTATTCTTGGAGCTTCAGGTCATATTTGTAATCAGCAACCATTGGGTCAGCTCTTGTGAAGGGAATATCCTCATAGTGTGGAGCAGAAATGCTGGAGAAATCAACTGTGGTGAAGGGCTTGATGTCAAAGGAATGGGAGTGCTCATCCATCATAGAGAGGTCCACAGAGCTGATCCCGAAGTTGGTGGGCCAAAATGGCATCTCTGTGTCAACCATGGTAATTTCTGAAATGGAAAAAGAACAAGGTGTGAGTCAAGTTCTGGAGGAGAGAGCAGTCCTCTAGGGACATACAGAGAGGGAGCTGAGTTTATACCCAGTGAGGGAGGAGTGCATTGCTGCCTTCCTAGCACCCTCCAGGTGGCTTTACAGGGAGAAGGAAGTCAGCTTTCACCCGAGTATACTAGCAGACACCCTACAGTGTGTAGCTACATGGAACAAATCAATCTAAATGTGAGCTCTGCTCACACTGTCTGCTCCAGCAGGTCAGCTGGATCTGATAATGGTTATTTTTCTTACTTCATATTGCTTCCACTTTTATTAAGATATAACTGATAAGATATTTAAATGATCACCATAGTATTCTTTTGATATATGTATACACTGTGAAATAATTACCATCATCAAATTAATTAAAATATTCCTCACTTTATAGAATTTTCTTTGTTTGTGTTGAAAAAACTTAAGGTTTGCTTCCTTAGCCAATTTCAACCATAGGATACAGTATTCCTAACTGTAGTCAGCAGTCAGCTTGTTGTCCATCAGGTCTCCAGAGCCTAATGGAAACTCTGGCCAGCCTTCCCATTTTCCTTATGCCTAGCCCTTGGCAATCAGCAACAGTGTATGGGATTTGTTTTCCTGCGTCTGGTTTATTTTCCTTAGCACGTTTCTTTGGGTCATTTATATTGCTACAAGGGACAGAATTTTCTCCTTTCTAAAGGCCATACAGTACTCCAGTATAGTATGAGTGTGTGTGTGCACATGCATATGTATGTGTGTACATTCTGCATATGTGTGTATCTACATACCACAAAGTTTTTTTGTTTGTTTTTACCTGTTCATGTGTCTTAGACTCTTACGTTGATTTCATCTCTCGGCAATAGCCAATAGTGTCATAATGAAATCTTGACACAGTGATTTTAGTTTCCTGGCCATATGTCTAGCAGAGGTACTGTTAATTACATGGAAATTCTACTTTTGGATTTCTGAGGATCTCCACTTGTGTCCTATAATGGCTTCGCAGTACACCGTATATATCCCTAAAAAGGTTTCTGTTGCTCGATAGTCTTTCTTCTCTTTATGGGTCAGCCATTCTAACAGGCATGGAACAGTATATTTTATTGTAGTTTTGATTTGCATTTTCCCCAGGGATTAGTGATGTTGAACACTTTTTCATACACCTGTTGACAATTTGTATGTTTTCTTTTTAGAAATGGCTACGAATATTCTTTGTGCATTGTCTTGGACTGAGCTCTTTGGTGTTTTGTTACTGACTTGCATTTCTCTTGTGTTTGTGTTCATCTGTGTGTGCATGTGTGTGTGTGTGCACTCACACACACATGTATCCCTGTGCATGTGCATGGGAGGTGTCATCCTCAGGCACATCTTTCACAGCCTTTGAGATGGGGTCTCTTGTGGCCTGAAGTTCACAGTTAGGCTAGAATGACTGGAGTTAAGATCCAGAGATATTTTTTTCCCCACTTCCCAGGAGTACAAGTGTGTACTAGTATGCCTGGTATTTTTATGTGGGTTCTGGGAATTGAACTCAGTTTCTTATGCTTACAAGCACTTTACTGAGTCATTCTTCTCCCAGTTCTGTGTATTTGAGATTCTTTTCTCTCTTTCCTCTCTCCTCTCTCTCTCTCTCTCTCTCTCATTTTTTCTTTTCACTTCTCCCTCCCAGGTACTGAGATTAAAAGTGTGTGCCACCATGCCTGGCTCTTTTTTTAAAATTTATTTTTATGTGTATGAGTGTTTGCCTATATGTATGTATGTGTACCATGTAAATGCCCAGTGCCTGTGGAGGCCAGAAGATTGTGCCAGATCCCCTAGAACTGTAGTTACTGGCAGTTATGAACTGTCATGTAAGTGCCGGGAACCGAACCAGGGCCCTCTGGAAGAGCACCAAGTGTGCATTTTTCTAAGTCTGATTCGCCATAGTAAGTAAAAAAAAAAAAAGCTCTGATCCATTTGGGGCCCAAGTACTGGATATGAACTGTGAGTCAGTGGTTAGTACAGATTATAAATCTTGATGCAATTGTAAGTCTGACTTAGTTCACTTGAAATGAGATCACAATTCAAAGTGGTGCCTAGAAAAATAATTACTCTAAATGCTCCAGAGCTATGTACATTCAAGGTTGTTAACCCTGGTGACAAAGAAATGACCTCATAAAGTTTTATCTTTGCTATAGTCATATTGGCACCATTTGACAAAGGTTTTACTTACAATAGGTGCTCATTAAATATTTACCTTTAAACATTAAATGACTTGATGGTTTGAGGAAAGTGTGAACTTTTAGCAAAGGGGTCAGGGAAGGAGAGAAGCAAACAGACCCACTGAGTACCTACTGTATGCCAGACACATCTACCTTTTTTTCCACGTGTGCTGAAATATTCTCACTTTATAGATTAATAAGACAGGACTTGACCTGTAAGGTTACATGACTTGCCCAAGGTCCATGGACTAGGTAGGTGTGGACAATTCAAACTGAAGGCTGACTCAGAAACTCTATCCTTTCAAATAATGTCTCATTGATAAAAATGTTCTGGAAGATGGACTCTTCTCACAAGGGAATGGTCCTCTTGCTTTTTTTCTAGCATGCATTTTTTTTTCCACAAAGGCTGCATGGATGAAGAGGTTCATCTATAGTCTTCACGAGAAACGAAATGCCTCGTAGACACAAATAAGGAGACTGGCTTTGTGGATGTGCTCTGTGACTGCAAGAGGGCTCATCAGGCAACGTTTGGGTTCCCATGCCAGATATCTGCATAGTAAGTACCCAAACAACCTTCAGTTATCTGTGCTACGGTATAAACACTGCACACCAAAAAAGAGGAATGTGCGTTGGTGATAACTTAGAGGACGCCATGGTCTCTGTGACATCTAGAAAGAAGTCTTTGCTCCTTATTAGCAGGAGCACCATCAAACTATGCTGTTTGCTTCAAAATCCATCTACATGGACCCAGACCAAGTCACTGCATTTACTTTGCTGCTCTCCTTAGAATGTTTAATTTTCATTTCTCTATGTCCTTACCCTTTGCTATCAGTCATTTTCATTTCAAAAGGTATCTCTTCTTGTCCAGAGAGTAATATCCTTAAAGTTGGATGTTTCTCTTGACATCTATCGTGAGTTAAAGGTAGTGGGTATGCCTCTGTATAGACACTGAGAAGTGAAAATAAGGATGGAATACTAGGTTGCAGAAAAATTGGTCATTCATCATTTTATTGGTTAACTTCTTTTTCTGTTTGGGGATGGAATCCAGGACTTTGCACATGCTAGGTAAATGCTCTACCATTTTCTTAGCCTTCCATGTGAGCAGGGGCTTTACAAGTGTGCACTATCAGGTCTGGCTTTACAGGCTTTAAAAATACTTTTCAGGTTTATATAAAATTAAGTAAAAGGAAAGCTATTATATAGAATCTTACCTTCTGAGACAAAGGGTGTCCCCCCCTGCCACTAACCTGTGCTATTGTGGCACATCTGTGACAAGTAACAAGCCAGTATGGATATGCTCATATGAACTAAAGTCATGTCTACTTACACACTGTATGTAGATAAGTCTAAGGACGTTAGCAGGAGTATAATGTGATGTGTCTATCATTACAGTACCATACAGAACTAGTGCTCTGTCCTAACCAACTCCTGCATTCCCACATCCACCCTCCCCTTCCCTTAAAGAATGCGGTTTCACTGAGCTCTGTTATTAAGGATGTGTTGTCAGGGAAGCAGGACAACAGCACCTTGCATCTCAGCTTGGCATTAGAAGCCCTCCATGGCACATCTACAACTTGCTTTTTCAGACCTTTTCCCATACTTGGCATGTACTACCTCTAGATGTGCCACACTGTCTACCTGCCCTGCAGTCTCTACTCTTGCCCTTCTTCATAGATGCAGGTTCCTGAGGTCACTGTATCTTTTTCCTATCTTTCGTTTCTGTGCACCACACTCTTCCTTGTCTTTCAAAGGTAAATACTACTTTCTTCATGAAACCTTCCGTGAATCATCCTCTTCTTCAATGCTGACATAATTTCTGATCTGTTTAAGTATCTATGCTATAGATACAACATATCTATATAATATATAATACTATAGCTATAAATTCGATAGCCTCTATAGCATTTACATTTTCATTTTGTCTGGAATGAAGAGACACATTATCATCCGGTTTTCCGTTAGTCCTTCTGCATGGTTGTTGTGTTCTAAACACTTGCTAATTAAGTAATAATGTTATCTGGAGAAGAATAGA
The DNA here is from genome assembly GCF_037038515.1 of Microtus pennsylvanicus. Lineage (NCBI taxonomy): Eukaryota > Metazoa > Chordata > Mammalia > Rodentia > Cricetidae > Microtus > Microtus pennsylvanicus. Next base: position 31,852,493 of record NC_134586.1, read on the forward strand.
ATGACTTCTCATTTTGCTGAGAAGAAAGAAGAAAATTAAGATACTTTCTCAGTGGCTTAGTTTTGTCAAGATGTAAGCTCTCCTGAAAAGATTAAGCTTTGATGTTATAACTAAGACACAACATGAGCTCAAAACCTGTCTCCAACTCTTTGGGGACTATCAGGAAGATTAGAACTAAGTTATTTTTTTCTTCTTTTGTCATACTGGGCACTGAACCTGGAATTGTCCATATGATAGATAAGTGCTTTACTACTGAGTTATGCCCTAGCCCAGGTTTCCTTATTTTTCTAGGAAGGGAGGCAAAGGAAGAAAGAAAAGCATTTGCCTCTTCATCTTTAAGAAGACATATTGCTAACACACATTATTTCCTCTCCCTCTCCTTTTTCTGTAATTCTGGGACACCTTGACCTGAACAGTATTACTCCATGGACATGATTACTGAGAGGGACGGGATCCAAACATGCTTTATTTTACTTTGACTTAGAGATGGTCCAGGAAAGCTGCTTCTTATTTTGTCTTTAGAAAACATAAGCTTCTGTTGCTGCCAAGCTGTAAGTCAAGTAGGTGTTTTTTGTTACTCCGTGCAATTATCCATGAAAGAGCAAATGGACAAAATATTTGCATGAACAACAGCCCTTCTTAGGAATAATTCATTGTCTTAACTTTCCAGCTGGGTGACATGAGTCCTGTTGCCTCAGGGCTTATCCTTCAATTTCACAACCTTTCAAGAAAGTCTTTAGACACACTTTGTGTGCAATGACACAGCTCTACGCTGTTTCTCTTTGACCGTCAAACTTGGCTTTCAATTCTGTTATGGTTAATGAGCAGCCTTCTCACACTACTCCAAATTATAATGCATTTCAAACAAAAGTGTAATCGATTTCACGCAAGAGTAAAGTGACTTCTCTAATCGAATAGGCTCTAGTTGGGAGTATGGAAGTGGGTCAGAAAGATATCAGATTATGAAATCAAGCACCAGGACTATATGGTTTGCCTTTGGGATATTATGTTGTTCTCTAGGGAAAGAATTCTACTAGAAACCTGGGGAGGGTTGGGGTGTGATTTAGTGAGAGTTTGCCTGGCACAAGTGAAGTCCCAGGTTCAGTCCCCAGTACAGAAAAAAAAAAGGTACATGACATCACATCTATACGATGATTGTTTTAAAACCTAGGGTGTAAGTTCTATAGAGGTTGGGGTTGTAGCTCAGTGGTAGAGCGCTTGCTCAGCACGTACAAGATCCTGGATTCAATTTCCAGCACCGAAAGAGAGGGGGAGAAAGGACACCTGAGCTAATGTTTCAGCCCTCAGTATTTACAGTGCTTGATTAAGAGCCCCGAGTCTTGGATACCGGACTGAAATGATCTCTTTTACTCCTTGCAACAGCTCTGCACAGGATACTCAGAATGCTTTCATTGGTTTGCTTTTTTTTTTCTGTTTTGACAGGGTCTTACTGCGCAGCTCTGGCTGCCTTGGAACTCGCTTTGTAGAATAGACTGTCCTTAAACTCACAGAGTTCCTCCTGCCTCTGCCTCTAGAGAACTGGGATTACAGGGATGTGCCACCAAGTACTCAGAATTCTTAAAGACGAGTAATCAAACACTGATGATATATCTTAGTGACAAAACACATGCCTAACATATATGCGGCTGAGTTCTAAGCCTAGCTCTGAAAGCTTTGAGGGAAATATGGCACAAATACAAAAGTAATTTGTGGACAATTATTAGCAAGAGCTGGGTGTTGAGCACAAAGGTCTGAAACTCTGTGCTCACACATTTAACCTCTTAAACTAAACCATTCTGCCTAGGAAAATATCTCTCTTTCTGATCTTCCAGATTTACACTAACCATCAACACATTTTTTATTAAAAATTAATTAATTTTTTAAAATTTAATTTTATGTTCCAACCATAGTTCTCTCTCCCCCCATACTCCCCTCCCCTTTCCCCATCACACCCCCATCTATTCCTCCCAATGGGTAAGAGCTCCCATGGGGAGTCAACAAAGTCTGGCACATTAAGTTGGGGTAGGACCAAGCCCCTCCCCATTGCATTAAGGCTGAGAATTGTATCCCAATATAGGGAATGGGCTTCAACAAACTAGCTAATGCACCAGGGATAGATCCTGGTCCTACTGCCAGGGGCCCCTCAGTCCAAGCTTCCTTCGATAGCTCAGTTGGTAGAGTGGAGGACTATGGTGAATGGTCATCAACCATTTCAACAGCTCCTGCTGGACCAGGCATGACACAGGATGCTGGTGATAAAGAATAACTTAGAGAAATATATTCAGAGGGTAACGAAGCAGTGTGGCAACATCTCATAGAATCTCTAGAGCTTAGTGACTTGGTTAGCAATGACTTTCAAGAGACATTCAACCATGGATTTTCAATGTCTTCTTGTTTTAGTTATTGTCATGATACTCACAAGTATGGTTCCTACTTGTTTACTCAGCCAACCCTTCCTTAATGATATATGTAAATCACAGCATAGTACAAACGAACTTGGGAATTATATGGTTCCTTTCCCATCAATGAACTAACATCCAGAGATAAAAATCTTCCAAAAACATTACAGGGGAAAAAACTATTTTGTAGTAATTGTTGTTTCCCATTTAACAGTAAAAGAACATGGGCATAATGATCGGCTTATGAATACAGTCAGTAAGAGACTGGGTGGGCAAGAAAACATCTTTTCTGTCTCCTGGCCCAGAACCCTTTGAACTTCATGGTGTTCTTACTATATTGATATAATATGTTGAAAAAGAGACTTTTATCCTAAGCCAATTTTTATAGATCAAGATGTATTTGGTCTTAATTAATATATACGAGTCACCATCAAATTTCAAAAGCCTCATGCAAGAAACCATTTTACCAGATGACAGACTGTCACAGAATAAAATACAGAAGAAATATGCAACATAACTATTCCTGTTCTGGCTTGAATGTGAAATGTACCCTACAGGATCACATGTTGAAGCACTTGGTACCCAGATAGCATGCACAGTTTTGGGACCTTCAAGAGGTAGGGCCTACCTGGAGCAAGTAGGCTGTTGACTGATGAGCCTTGAGACTCACTTCATCCTTTATTTAGTCTTTTTCTGCTTCCTGTTCCCTCGAGGCGTGAGGACTTGAGAAGTCTGAACTGCCTACTGACATTTCTAGCCATAGTGATACCTTCTCAAACCAGGATCCCCAATAAATCCTTCTTTTTCTAGGTCATTTCTTGCCAAGCATTTGGTCACAGTGAAGAGAAAAATATGCACTACTAACAAAAATAATAACCTCCAAATGAGTGGGAAGGTTAAAGGAATGATTCATCTAATAGGTTCAGCATTGTGGTGATCTGAGTTGTCACATAATAAATACAGATAACCTTTTCTGTTACTTTTGTAGGTTGTTGTTCTGAACATTATCAATAAAGAAGGAAGGAGCATTGCTATGTCCAATGCCCAGATTCAAATTCTGCCTTGGAGGTCTTAGTTTCATGATCTCTCTACAGCTAATTTTGCCATCTCACTCTGTTCTGAAGACTAATGAGATAATATACATAAAACACCTAGCATGGGGACGGATACTTATTAAGCTCTAAATAAACAATAGTGGTAATTTTTGTACATATTAGTAGCCAGAGTCCCATCGACGTATAAAAGGTGGGCTAAAAGCCTCCAAAGTGGCCTCTGGGGGACAGGAAGAGGAAGAAACACCAGCAGAGTTCTATTGTTCGAATAGAACTATGCCTAAAACAGATGTCCTGTTTTAAAAACCTGTGGTAAAGGAGAGTGAGTGCCTGGCTCTTCAAAGTTACTCACTCCAAAGCTTAATTGTTCCTTTGTGGCAGGGAAAGTCTTTCTTATTTGGCATCCCCCCAACTGTATTATACATATGCTAATGATGTTCCTTTAAAAATCATTACACAGAAAAATATAAGGTAGTCAAGCAAATTTAGAATGCCTATGTTAGGCAAGGTTGAACATGTTGTCTGCAAGACTTAAACTCATGATTCACACTCAGGGAAAGAAACATGCAGTATTACAGTTTAATGTTTGAAGGACAACTGCTTATGAAACCACAGTCTACTGATATTGGAGCTTTTAACTATTCCTTTCAAAATTATTGCAGTGTAATCATGGCCAACCAACTTAACTCCAAACTACAGGAAACTACACTGTGGAGGTGAGAGGAGAAAAAGGTGTATTTGGAAAAGGCAACACTGTAGTAAAAAGGTTGAAGGCTTATGTTCTATAGTAAGAGATTAACAGTTGGGAACACAGTATAAAAATTAGCAGCCAAGCACATGATTCTCAAGACATGGAGGTGAATGCCAAAAGAGAACTCTGTAGTTAAATATCAGTACTTTTGAAACAGAATTATTTTGGTGGGGATCTCTATTATTTTAATTAAAATCTTTATGCTGACCGATTTCTAAAAAATGATGTCTTCATTTGATTACATTAAAAATTAATTTATTTTTAACTCTACCACTGAACTATATCCCAACCTCTTAAACACTTATAACTGTAGTATTTTCCCATGATTTCACCTAACAAGTAGGAGTAAATCTATTCCTTGCATGTACTTTGTGTTATTAAAAAGGAATGCTTGTGTAATAATATAGAAAAGTAGAAAAGATATATCAAAATAAAAGCATAGATTAAAAGATGACTCTCCTTCTGAGTAACATCCTTATAAAATAAAAGTCTATTTATTTACTTTAAAGAATTGTGGGCATCTATGTGTGTGTGCACCCCTGCTCACCTGTACCCATGTGTTCAGGAGCCCGGTTATGTGTGGGAGCCAGAGGAAAATGTTGGATGTCGCCTTCAGGACATCACTCACCCTAGTTTTAACACAGGTTCTCTCACTAGTCTGGAGCTCACCATTAATTAGGTTAGTGTGACTGACCACTGAGCCCCAGGGATCTATCTGCTCCTGCCCCCTCAGCAGTGGGATTACAAATGTGTGTCAGATTTTTAAAAATGTGGGTTCTGGGGATTAACTCAGGTTGTGCCTTCTAGGTAAGTGCTTTTATCAAGTGAGCCACTTCCTCAACCCCGGCATCAACTTTCTTCTCCTTAGTGTCATAGGCCTTTCTTTACCAAAGGAGGAAAATGACTCTGAATTTCATTCAGAGAAGCATAATTTAATAATGATAGCTAACAATTTTTAATCACTTAAGCAGCAGGCATTATATCTTATGCCCATCTTGCATGTACTTTTGTGTATGACACATAAAGTATAATTTGCATTTAAAACGGTCCAGGAAGTTATATATAGTTATTACCACCTAATAGTGTTAAAAATAGGCTTAGAGTTAAGTAAATTTCATAACATTACATAGTTAATTGATATTACAGCAGGAATTTAAATAGAAAGGTTTAGAGATGAATTCTATGTTGTGCCATGTGTTTATTTTATATAAGAAAACATAAGTAGACATTCTGCTGTCTACTTAGGACTGTAATAAAAGTCAAACCCAGTGTTTCTCTGACTTGATTTCCCACTAGTGGATTTGGCAGAAGATGAAGCATCAAATATGTATATCTATTTGAATATTTCTTTATAATAGCAAATAGTATACAAAACAGTTCCAGGACAGCCAGGACGTACACAGAGAAACCCTGTCTCAAAAAAAAAAAAAACCAACACCCTCCCAACAACCCCCCCAAAAAAGACCTTTATCAGATGTATTTTTTACAATTATTTTTTTGACGGTTTGTACAGAGCTACAGTCAAGAATGTTTCAGAGGAAAAGTACCTGTGGAAGAAAAGGAGCTGAGGGAGAAACACCAGGCAGGACAATGCATAGAACATTGGGGGGGGGGCTAGAAAGAATGTCAGTGATGTTGAAACACAGCCAAGGGGAGATGGACAGGAGAAGAAAGGAACTGTAGAAGTCTCCTGGGGTGGGGAGACAGTTTTCATTACCTCTGAATTGGAGCCTCTAAAGGGTGTTGAGCTAGGGACAAGCCCGACTTTTTTAACACGATGGATAAGAGGTGGGTGGAAAATAATATTTGGAGGAATGACAGACACATTAAACATACAAACAAATAAAATCTGTCAGGAGACCACTTTCTAGTGCAGAGGCAGTATATTGGATCAGGCTTTGGCAGCCTCGGAGGTAGAGGAGAGAGCACATTTTCAGACTGGAGGAGACAAGAACCATAGACGTGGCTTTTCAGAGAAAAATTCATGCTTCCAATTGGAAGAAAGCTTCCAATTCACAGGTTGAATAGGTTGAAGTTCCCTGAACCTGACCTTGAAAAACAGGGAGGGTTTGACAACTGGGAAAGGCTTTTAAGGACATACTAAACTTGGAGGCAAGAGGGAATGTGGGTCTATTTTTGCAAAATGAAATTGTCTGAAGAGGGCTTGACAGGTCCCTTCCTGGGATATGGTGGGAAGGAAGGTAAAATATAAGAAGTGGAGCCATGCTAGCAAAAGGCAGTGAAAGCCAGGCAAAGGTATGGACTTCACAACACTATGATGCCTTGCAAGCAGTGGATACTCAGTAATAGTCAAGACTGCTGGAGACAGCTGTAGGGCTGCTCATCTGCCAGTCTAGTGTGGACATAAGAGCTTCTGCCCGGGAGAGCAGCTGAAAGGCCACACAGGAAGCCTGGCACAGACTGAGAAGGGGTAACTCACGTGTACCTGATAGTTGACTGTTTAAAATCTACTTTATGGTGTTAACCACACATGGTGCTTTCCACATGAGGGCACCTTAATCTTGTGTTGGCAATCTCTTATTCAAATAAAAATTACATGGGTCTAAAGCACTGTGTGTTCAAATAGCCACGTGACCTCCATTCTGGAGTTGTGAGAGTGGGATTGCAGCTGCTGTTAGTTGCACATGCAATTTCTGTGTTTGTAAATCAGCTACAGGCACAAAACTGTGTATTCAAAGGAAGGAGCATCCCAGTAGAAATGTACAGAAACTAGATTCTATTCAAAGGACTCCAACACTTTATCAAATATATTTTCATAAACACTCGGCACCAGTAGATAGACAGGAAGCAGCCACTAACTTTTATATCGCTCTAGTGTGTCCAAAGAAGCTAAAATAATGAAACTGTGAGTCAGTTGTGGTCCCTCAATTCAGTGAAGAAATTTACTCAGCCCAGATATCCTCTGAATGCATACATAACAAGATAGTGTGATTTTAGGATTTCTCCAGCATTACTTCTTCAGGCCAAAGGTATAACTAAGGGAGTGTACTCACGGACACAATGAGCTGACAATATTAGAGCTATGATTGTATTTTTTGTTAAAGAGATCATATTTTATACCACATATTTTCCACTCATATTTTACTACATATTTTGCACTCACATTTTAGCACTTTGAGAGAATAACTGCTTTTAGGTTACTTTCAAGACCAACTATGATGGGATTAACAAAAGTCAGCCAGTTGTGGCGGGCCTGCCTGAGCCTAGCACTAAGGAGGAAGAGGCAGAAAGAGTGTGGATTTAAGGTTTGATAGCAAGACCCTGCTTTAAAAAAATGTACTTTCTTGTACAATTCTTTCACAATTTTCAAATACTTTAATTCCACAAATATTGAGAGAATATATGAGAATTGACCATTTTAGGAAGATACCAAGTCTAGAAATCAACTTAACTCAAGTCTTAGAGTTTAAGAAAGAAGTTCAAAACAGTTAAATTGAAAATACAGACAGAACTAGAGCCAAGTTAAAGAAAAACTTAATACCAACAACTACAGAATTCTCTAAAAATGCCTTGAATTGTTTTTCATTCTTCACTTCTGGGGATGGAACCAGGGTTTTTGTGCATACAAGGTAAGTACCTTCCCCCCAAGCTATATTCCAGTTATCTGAATTGCTATTGCACGGGAGATTATGAAATTCGGAGTTGTATCAATAATCTAAATTTTTTCTGGACTTTCACTTCAACAAATAAAGACTATCAGAACTTTGACAGTTTTTTTTAAAAAAAATGTCACTGAGGAAAAAGATGAACAATTACTGCTTCCATTTAAACTCGGAGAATAATTTCAATTTTGGGCAGTTTGTTTTCTTCAAAGCTGAATGTTAATGCAGTGGGAAGCAATTTCCCCATCTTAAACACAACAAAACAAAGCAATGCAAGGCTGGAGATAAAGCTCAGTGGTAGAGAACCTGCCTGGCAAACACAACTCCTGAGGTCCATCCCTAGTACTGTAAAGGTTTTTGTTATTGCTGTTTTTTTTTAAAGATGAGATATAGAGCTGTTTTCATCAAGCTTGTATTTCCTTTTTAAAGCACTCATGAGGGGAGGTTCATAAAGATGCCCCATTTTTAGCATTGGCAGGATAGTAGTGAGCATAGCTGTAAAAAGAGGCCTTTTTATTAAAAAAAATGCTACTCATTTTAGTGCAAAGTAGATGATTCCAGGTTGTTTTCCATATTCTTTAAACTGCTTTAAAAATCAGATACTCTATTCTCAAAGTTTTCTGTTTCATTCTCCAGTAACAAATATGACAAGACTGAAAACAATAAACTTCACAGAGGGCTTTAGATCTGCTTTTATAAACACTGTGCTATTCAATCTTCACAGTAACCCCATTAAAATAAGGCCCAAAAGGAAAAAGGAAAAGAACCTGCTCCATTCACAAAAATTGTATGTAGGCAAAATAGGACTGGTCCTTACATTTTGGTCCTTTTAACCTTCTGGCCAGGTAAGAACTTCAATTATCTGTTTTTAGCATACCATTGCCTAGAGCCCCTTACACAGTTTAAACGTCCCCCATAGAAGTGTATGTAATCAACACTGCTCCATCTCTGTGGGACTCTGGTTTCGAAGGGCTCTATTGCAGCATTTGTCATGTCTCTGAGGCGCACTTCCATTGCTCAATCAGATCCAGAGGACAAGTGTCATCATCCTTCAAGCTCTGGTGCAACAGCCGAAAATTATAGAATCCACACAGGACTGAATCTGGCACTCAGAGCGGGAGGCGTATTGAGCATGAGCCTGAGGAAGCGTCCCTTCCACTGTGCCAATTTTGATTAGTGGAAATCAGAGCCAGCACGAGGTTACTTAGGGTTGCCTGAAGAACTCTTGATGAACAAGAAAAGGAGTGGGATGAAAGGGACAGAATGCTCATGGAGCCTAGGAAAAAATGTACAGATGTTCTCTTTGGGTATAATGGCTAACTAGGAGACTTTAACTTCATGGATATGACCAATGCAGCTGTATCTCTAGGACCAAAACTAAACATGTAGGCTTTCTTTTCTTTTCTTCAGTAGCAGTACCCAGCTACAGTACCACCACCCAATTTACTTTGCTTCAGATGCGGAAGAATGAACACACCTAAGCCGATGGTCTAGGTCAACGATAGAATCTCTATGACACTTCATCAGTGCTGGCTTTAGACAGCTAATGATGATTGCAAACTTGATCTATTTTCAAGTTTATCTGTCTGTTTTAGCAGGAGTGGAATAAATATTTTATGATCAACCACAAAACACAATAGAAGTAACAAACAGGTTGCTGAACTTTAGTAGCTCAAATTAATATTTTAATAACTTAAAAAAATCAGATACTATCCCCAACTCTTGTTCATGATAGATCCTCCTAGCCCAGTCTCCCAAGTAGCTGAGACTACAAGCCACAGCATCACACCTGGCAAATGATTCTATTTTGTACCACTTTAATGAAGAAAGAAAGTCTTATGTTAGTATACTAGAGAGATTTCAGACTCAGAGAAATTACATTTAGGACAAAGTCATGGCATCAAAATAGAGACTGGTACAGAATAAAAATCTTAAATCATCTAACCATCCCTTGCCATAAGCAGCACTTACCCTGGAGTCAACCTAAAATATTTATTGTGCTACATTTTAGACAAGTTCTTTTCAAAGAGATAAAACCACCAAAGTTGGAATCTACTATTTCATAATGTAGGCAGGATGTTTTGCCCTGAGGCAGGCTAAAACTAATATGGATATCTTTTATAGCTTACAGCAAAATAGAATATTTTATAGAATATAATGAAACTAAACTCCTGTATAAAAAACTCAGGTGACAAAATTATACACTGAGTTAATGGCAGAACTGGGGGTCAGATCAGGGATAGAGAGTCATTCAATCCTGAGTTGGGTTCTTAGCATATACACAAAAACAAAAGCAGAATAAAATTTCAGGAAACATTTTTTGCACTCTCAAAACTGATATTTTTAAAATTGTGACATACATGTTCAAACTTTAGGCTTCCAGAAAAATTAAAGGGCAAAATTATTAATTTTAACCAACAGATTATTTTAATGCTTTCACACTTCCATTGTAAAACACAAGTCACTCTACTCAAACAACCTAGTTTATATTCAATCTATGAGATGAGAAAAATAAACAAACACTAAACTAAATAAGAAATGATACAAAATAGAAGAAGTTGTGCTTAAGAAACTCCAGTAGAAGGAGCTATAGAAATAGAGAACATAACATTTTGCAATGGGCAAGAAGAAAAGGGTGGAAAAGGAGACTTTTGTCCCTGCACAACAAATCTAAATAGAAGTGATGATGAATTATTAGTTTAGCATGTGTCTAGCCTTACAGAGACCTCTGAAGAAATGAGGGCAGATTGTTAGTTTAGCATGGATCTAGCCTTACATTTTCCTTGTGTGTAAAGTGAGAGGCCTAGAACAGATATTCTTCAATTCAGCTCAGAGCATCCTAAAAATTCTAAAAAAAGAATCTAATATGTTCCTATGCTCTTGAAGAAAAATAAAAATTCTACAAGAGGGATAAGAACTGCTATGAAAGATATCTAACACAATAAAAGAGGGAAAACTGATTTTTCAAGTGTCCTAAAATGCTCACACATATTTTTGGGACATGTATGCAAATGCAGGAAACAAAAATGAACAGGTCTGATTTTGTATATCAAAATATCATCAACACTTATAATTCAAGAGATGGAAGTCATGCACAGAAATAGCTATGAATTAGGTTAGGGTTCCATGCTGACAGCTCTGAATATGTTTATAAGTGACCACCATAGAAATGATCAAAGGATTAAAACATTGTAATGAATATGTGGAAAACAGACATGCAATTTCACCCACACACGAGTGCCCGCAGCATCCCCGGCAGCAATGTCAGGAGTGGACTTTACCTTGTGAAGTGCTCACAGGCAGAGCATCAATGAAGGCACCAGGCTCTGGGTCAACAGGCGAGTCTCCCAGAGTTTCACCCATAACAGCATAAAACAGATTTGGTGTAATTCACACTGGTTTTGTCTACGTCTTGCAAAAGATCAGTTTGTTAAAGGAAAAAGGCTTGTGGTCATAGAGCTTATGAATATGCTAATGAGCCAAGACACCAGTTTTCAAATATTTGGGAGAGGTGGGAATAAACACAGAAAGGATCAGGCCTGAATTGGCTGGCACTGTCCTGAGCAAGAGCCAGTTGTGACAAAATGGTGTGTCATAATGTTGTCTGCTGCTTTGGCAAGACTTGGTACATTACAAGGAAAACGTTGCTACACTGTCTCGCCAGTGACCCACACGTTCGGTGTCTTGTGAGGGGTGTGAACTGTACAGTATTTGCAATTATCAGAGCAGAGATTGTTCAATATTTGATTGTTTTTAAAATTGTAGTAAAATACACATAATGGCTTTTTAAATGGAAAACTTTATTCTTTAATTTGTGAAATAGCAGATAAATGTATTTGAGTAAAGTTTTTCTTAAGTATTCATCTTTAGTTGAATCTTCTGATCACATTAAAGAAAACTCTAGAATTAAAATACATATACATTTATATACAAATATAAATTTGCTATCCACATGTTACTGAATGATACATTTCAAGGTGATTTTCAACAAGTTTACAAAAGGTTCAAAATATTACTGCTATCCAAATTCTATAAAACTGAACAGTTGACAGAATAAAGTCCTGGTAAGGCTATAATTTTATACATCAAAGTATTTGTTTTAAATGTGTTTATCTACCAATAGCAACTGCAGCAATGCTCCAATGGCTAATGCTGAATGTTAAAAGTGCTCTGTCACAATGAAAAAATTGGAGTCCTCTCTGAGAATAATGCATTACCAGAAGAAAAAAAATTACCCTGCTAGGTTGGCAAGGAATTGTGGTCAGTTTTGTAATCAGGAAAATGCTGGCTTCTTGCTTAAGGCCTTTGCCCTTTTTGGCAGAAAAAACACTAGCCGTGCCAAACTGCTAACGTGGGAGCAGCTCTTGTCACTTAAGTGGCCTAATAGAATTCAGTGACTTGCAGACTTTAAAAGAGCCCATACACAGGGCAGTATATCAGATAGCAATAATTCCCTGAATTATATTCATCCTGATAGCCCCCAAATGGAATAACCATATATCTAGTTAATCTATGTTGAGTAACTATTCATTCTTCAATGGGACTAGCAAGAGTTTCCCTGTCAATCATGAAGCAATAGCTTAATGGGAAAATACTCATGGAGTCTAACTAGCACATGGTGAAGTGAGAAGTTGGCAATTGGATCATTTAACCCCTCAAAACACTACTAAAATAATTCAAGCTAAAGTAAGTTTCAAGGTAGTCCAAATGATGGGGTTAATAATCACTGTTAGTAGGGTTAGTTTTATCTCTAATTTAAATTCTCAATAAAAGAATTTCTCCTTCCTTCTCAATGCTTACAAATGTCTTTACATTACAAAGTAATCAGACATAAGGATGGAATCACAGACACAGGGACATTATACTTAAGGATGTGATGGATTCCAAAATTCTTGGTAGAACTCACAGGTCAAAATCAATCACTAAAGTAAAGAACAGAAACAAGCAGAAATAAGTTTTATTTTATTTTTTATTTTTTAATTAATTAATTTATTTATTATGTATACAATATCCTTTCTGCGTTGTGCCTGAAGGCCAGAAGAGGGCACCAGACCTCATTACAGATGGTTGTGAGCCACCATGTGGTTGCTGGGAATTGAACTCAGGACCTTTGGAAGAGCAGGCAATGCTCTTAACCACTGAGCCATCTCTCCAGCCCCCAGAAATAAGTTTTAATAGAATGGAACAAACACCGGAGTCTCATTCTATCTATTGATATGCCTATGTGATGTTCCTAGTATCTGTGTCTAGAAAGCAAACTTCAGCCTCATTTCCTATGAAGATCAACATGTCATTTGGTTCCTTTTTTCCTGTTCCCGGGTCCTGATTTAACTTTTTAAACATAGCTGAGGAGGAGAAGTATAGCACGGTAAAGCTTTTTCTTGATATGTGTAGGCCCTGGGTTTGATTCTCAGTGCCCTACCATCAAAAGGGGAACATTCGTTAAGACCTTCTTAAGTTTACACGTGTATTTGAAATGCTAACATTATGGCAGAATGATACCATTTTAGAAGGAGTGCAGATAAGATGAGAAAGGGAGGCCCTTGGGTAATAAGTGTGTCTTCTAAATTAAAAAGAGAGGCAAGGCCAGTACTGGAACTAAATTCCAGTGCTCAGGCACCATAAGGATAGAGGAGGAGAAGGCTTAACAGGGATATTAATGAGTACCTACATTATTCTATTTTCAATACCAATGACTATGGTGAAACTGGGGGCTGGTCTTTCGATACATTCTTTCCCATGTTCTCACATTCCCTCAATGCTGATGTAGCACATTCATTTCGTGTGACTCAGTGTGGATCTTCTCAGTTCGGTTTCTAAGGTCAACGGTATCACTTGGTTCTCAGGTTCTGTTTCAGTCTCTGTTATTTTCTAGGCTGGGCACCACCCAGGGCACCATGAAAATCTAGTCTTTCCAACCATCCTTTAAGGGATAAAATTATGGATTCTTTGCTTAATGCTTCCCTTTCTCTCCCTCCCCCTTCCCTTTCTCCCTTTACCAACATATAACTTGTGTATTTATTGCTTAACTAGGCTTTCTGAGTCTACTTGTTCTTATTGTGTGTTTGTTATTCAACCACACAATTATTTCAGCATTTACTTATTCCATAGTACACAAATCTGCCTACATATACTCCTAGAATTGTGTTTTGTCATTCTGTCTTGCCTACTTTTTTAATTTTAAAGCAAAAGCCTTTTAATTATATCATATACATTTATTTATTCAATTTGTTATATTTCATTCATTTGTTCAACAAGTATTTATTGATAATATAAGAGATGGCAGACCTTAAGCTTTGTGCTAGGGTACTAATGAACAAGATGGGTGTGCTTTTATGGGCTTCAAAAATAGCCAATAAACAAAAGTCACAGTTTAAATAAAAATAGAGCATTGAACAGACAGGTTAAATAAATGTTGCTTACATATTTGATGGCACATTTGAACTATGCAATACACAAAACACCTAAGTTACATAATGTATATAGTTTAAGATAGCTGATGTTTATGTTTATTACTATCTGTTGTACTACCATACTGTAGTGCTAGGTCACTTAAGAAATAATTTGTTCCCATAGACATTCAGAAGTTGAAAATAGCCGGGCGGTGGTGGCGCATGACTTTAATCCCAGCACTTGGGAGGCAGAGGCAGGTGGATCTCTGTGAGTTTGAGGCCAGCCTGGTCTACAAGAGCTAGTTCCAGAACAGCTAGGACTGCTACACAGAGAAAACTTGTCTCGAAAAAAACAAAAAACAAAACAGAAGTTAAAAATAAATGGAGTCAATCTCATTTTTATATAACTGTCCATCTGTTTTGTTCTTAAATATTGGAAAGACTACAAATTTTGTTTTCTATCAGTTTCAACATCCATCCACCCATTAGGTATTACTGTAGACACCCCCGATAAACACATTAATAGGCATAGTTTTTAGCTTCAGTGAGTTCACATTTAACTATATTTACTAAAATTATCCAAACAAACCCAAAAGAGTGATCATTTAGCTTACTTAACTTTTAAAGTCAATTAGTATATATTAACATAGGAAATATATTTGCTTTAGTAAAGTTGTTATCGGGGGCAGTATTAATCACCAGAACATTCATAATGTCATAGGATTATGACATGTAGGTGAATGTCTTTGTCTTTAAAACCTTAATAATCCTAATGTTCTACTCTTGAAATTGACGGTGAGCTTCACAAAGGAGCTGGCAGCAGTAACATCCTAACACTACCAAAGTGTTATCAGAATTTTGCACGTCAGTGGAGAAGATCATCAGCACTGATTCAATGGAAAGATGCCCGGAAGGATAATTTTAGAGAGTCAAGAAAAAGGACACCTGACATGAGAGAGGAGTTGACTTATATGGAGGAATGTAGGACTTTCTGTAATATGGGGTAGATCAGGAATGTGGATTTGGTTGTGGATTGAATATTACATTCTTCGTAAGAAAAAGAATGTAGATAATAAATTATACAACAAAGAAGATGGAAAGCCTATTTTTAATTTATGTGTTGCCAAAGTGAGCACAGAAAGCTGATTTAATTCTCTCTCAGTTTGTAATACCTGAAAACACACTTATAGTTTGCTATTTAAAATGTTTCTTTTTTTCTTTCTCTTTCTTCTTCTTCTTCCTCTTTCTTCTTTCTTTCCTTTCTTCCTTTCTTTTCTTTCTTTCTCTTTCTTTCTTTCTTCTTTCTTTCTTTCTTTCTTTCTTTCTTTCTTTCTTTCTTTCTTTTTAAAGACAGGCTGACCTCAAACTTACTCTGTAGCTGAGGAACTCCTATTCACTCTGCCTCTACCTCCCAAGTACTAGGTTCAGGAGTGTACTACCATGCTAGGTGAGAAGGCTACTCTTTAATACCTAATCTTGAATGTTAATTATAGAATCTCCTATTTGCCAAAAAACCCTAAATTTTTGTCCATTTGAAAGATCATTAGATCCATAAAATTTTGAATAATTTAATATCAAAAGATAAAAAATTCATTAGTAAAATTACAATATTAATATTTTAGCATTATCCAGTATAGAATGACTTATATAAAATCTTTCCATGATATAGAATTAATAATTTAATATTTAATAATTTGAATTTTTATCCTTCAGATTGAATTTGGAGTTTTTAGAATTTCTTTGATTGGTTTCTTTTGTATAAAATAATACGTTTGTGTTGTATAGAATAGTATCTTTTGAATATTCTCATTCAAAAATTGCTCTAATTTTATCAGTACTGTTAATACCTATGTCAGGTCCTAACAGTTTGGGAGAAACTGCTCTCTGCCCTCCAGAACCTAGCACAATGCCTCTGGTTGGCATTCAACCAGAGTCGGATTGTTTTTGTTGATGATGAGGATGATGAGATAACAGTTGCTTGCCACATTTCTGTCTCATGTGTCATTCAAGGAGGCTAGTACCTAATAAATGGGTAACAGCATCCTTTACTTTTCTTGTCCTAACAAGACTTCAGTTTCCTGGTGATGTTTTAAAGTGATAGGCAGATTGACTGCCCAACTCCCTCCTATCCTTATCCAGTACAACCGCCCTTTTCCTCGCTCAAATGAATCTGGTTCAGAACCTTATCTTCAAGTGGTTGGTTGCATCAACTCAGGGTTTCTTCACATCACAAGGAGACAGCTTGGGAGGAATGATGTGCCAATGAAACACAGGCTTTGAGAGAAACAATCCTGATCCTAGATATCATCCCAGCAAGCCTGAGGATGCTCACAGAGGAAGAGAACAAGGAAGGCTATTGTCCAGTACATTTATGCCATTTTGTTCACAGGCACAACCCATTCTTTCATTAAAAACAGTAACGTCATTCCTATTTTTAGAAAGTAAATTTTTAATGCAATTAACACATTAAAACTACATTACATGGTTTTAAAGAAAAATAACTCAGTAAAATGATGTTAATTTGTGGCCAACAGTGCCAGTGGGTGGATGGACAGATGGATATATATAACCAGGATCTCCATGTTGTCCAGACTGGCCTCAAACACCCAGGTCAGTTACCTCCCTGCTTCAGAAAACAATCAAGGTTCTTTTACGTTATGATGCTAACATACATAATAAAATGCCTATAATTATTTTAAAATTTAGCAGGAATTCTCTATATTCTAAGCCAGCATCACTTATACACTTTCTGCACATGGCTGATAACAGCAAAAAAAGGCCTTTCATGTGGAGAAATGAAGTTTCTTAGTAAAATTAAAAGTCTTAAGAGAGGAGAAACTAGGCATCATAGTAAATTAAATGTCTCAAGTGAACAAAACAACTGAAAACCTCCTTTTCCCCCTTTCCTTCAAAAGTTATCTTTTGTAACATTTGAAAAAGAACCTAACCTGTCTAACCACTTTGCAGGGCTCAACTAAATACTTAAGTTACTATGCCTTTGAACCTATCTAAACTGTTAACTTGTCTTTACATGTAATATCTAACATCTGAAATTCTCCTATAATTGGGTTTTCTAGCATGATAAAATACAATGGCCTATATTATCAACATGCATTGATGTGGGACATTCTGGCCTTCTAAAGTCTGTATCTCCATCAATTTTGATTTTTATCAGTTGCTTTTTCAAGATCAGTAGTATGAAGATTTCTTAGGCAACATCCTGTTATGGGGGAACCACACTGACAATCGACCGATGTTACAGCAATTCAGAGTCACAGAACTAGACATAAGTTTAGTTTTGTAAAATGAGCAACTTACTACTACTGTGATTGCACTAAAGGAAATGGATGGACTGTTGGAATCACTGACTGACAAGACTTTGTACTGGGTCAGTTAATACACTCAAACTCTTTAATTTTTCCTTTAAGAACAAATGAACTTCAAAGAAATGAAGTGACTCACCTAGGTCATTACCAGGGTAGTGTTGTAGCAGAGTTTGAGTTACAAATGGTTTCTTGATTCCCAGTTCAAAGTTACAAACTATACTCTACTATCTCATTAAGATAAAACAATAAAACATTCAAATATATGTTGCAATTAATTATCCTTAATTCTACCATTCATGGCCTATCAGTCTGTGTATATCTTGCTGTCTGACTCACTTAATGTGAATGAATTAGGATGGAAATCAGAGTTCACGACAGAGTTCAGAGCCAGGACTCTTGAAGGGAAGCACTTCGTAGGAGCTTGTTAATAAAATGTGATGACATTCAGAGCTATTTGGGAATTGATTTTGCTGACACATGTCTTCTTCCCTCCTTTAGAGATTTTACAGGTTAGTCCTAGACTCTAGGACTCTTCTGTGCTAACAGTCGTCCCTCCCATGACATAGCCCCTTGTTCTTATGAAATAATAATATTACTATGAGAAAATTACTTTGTAGTAATAAAATTCTAACAAAAAGTATCTTAGAGCTGCACAGATTTTTTTTATTTCCAGTTTTAAGCTGAGAGGTTATCTAAAGCAAAATAAGGAAATAATAGTACCTCAACTATTGATCGAGCTTCAGTATGGCGCCCAGGGGGATAGAGGTGTAGATCAGAGGTAGAAAATAATAGTACCTCAACTGATTGATCAAGCTTTGTATGGAGCCCAGGGGGATAGAGGTGTAGATCAGAGGTAGAAAACTTGCCTAGCATGTGTGAGGTACAATCTTCAGCAACACAGAACAGTGGGGGAAGAAGTTTGCCTGTGTCTACTCAGTGCAAGAGACCAGGATTTGCATTCCAGTGCTGGAGCTCACAAACGTCCTTTCTTTGTGTGTATGTATTAAGCCACTGTCCCCTCATCTGAAGGAGACTCACTAGAGTTAGCTGTGGTTTAAATAAATAGTGCCTAGGGTGGAGCAGGCTCTCAAAATTATTATGAATTCTGAAAATCAAAACCTTGACCCCCTATGCTTGATTCCTGGTTAATAAACAACACCATCACCAAGTAACATACCCACTGATCCTATATTTTAGCCACAAACTTATATATCACAGAGAAACTATGTATATGGAACATGGAATCCTCAGGATCAAGTAGGAATTTTATAAATCCACTTAGAAGCAGACATTCTGTTCATGATAGCCAACAGAGATCTGATAGAGAATGAGACAGAATTTTAAAACATGCTCAAAAGAAACTGAATTTTGATGATAATTAGCATAGAATGTATTTTTACATCAGTTTTTCTAATTGGGTTTATTGGCCACGTAATAGTCAGTTACCTAAAGGTTAATCTCCTTATGGTCTTTCCTAGACACAATATAATTCTATTACAGTCTAGGTCTCTAAGTTTGAATTTATGTAATAAAGCCACTCCAGTTTCTGAAAGCTAGTAGGCTGGGAGCAGCAACAAAACCAGCAAGTAGCTTTAAAATTTAGATGTTGTATTTACTGAGTACCTACTCTGCCAGGTATTGTGCAGTCCTAAGACACAAACTCCTGGTAGACTTAAAAAAAAAACAGCTCTGTGAGCTTAAATGACAGCTCTACTTTGGGAGAAGGACAACACACTGAGCTTCAGAGCAGGTTTAGAGAACTCAGTTTCTATCCAGCTGTGTACCTGGGATATGCTGAACTAAGCCATGAGCAACAGCATGCTGCCATTATTTTACAGGTAGGGAAATTGAGTTTCAGCTCACAAAGTCAGTAAAGGACAGAGAAGGTATTTAAATTAATTGAAACTGAGTACTAATGAGGTTCAGAAGATGAACAGCGCCCATCTGAGTGGTATAGAACTAAAGGAACTCTGAAAGGAATTCAAGAATAGGAAGAAAATTTGAGATAGTCCAGAGAGATAGAAACTGTGGGTGGTGGTAAGAGAGAGTGGAATGAACAAGGCAAGATTAAATGGGAGAAAACTGAGAATTAGACAAGTGGCTGATGCAAAACTCCAAGGGAGTAGGAAAGCAGTTCAGATGGGCTAACGTCCAATAACCCAAACACTTTACAACTACTCTTTAAACAATACGATCCTCATGTAGCACAGCTAAAAGAAATCTCTGTGGTAAAAATATTGAGAGTCTCAAGGAAATACAGCACAATAGTTTACAACACAAGTCCTTGATCTTGAATGCATGTTGCTCTGAGAAAGGCTAAGGTGTTTTCTAGTTTTCATATCTTCTTTCCTCACAGCAAACATGATATGTCATTCCAGTACTCAGAGGCTGAGGTAAGAAGAAAGGAGGATTCAAGGCCATCTGGGTCTACACACTGAGTTATTATTATTGTTATCATTACAAAACTAATTCACATTGTTGGAAATTAGAAAATGCAGAGTACTGAGTGAAATTATATTCCTACTATCCAGAGAGCATCCATCTTGAGTTCTTAGTGTTTCTGTGAATCTTTCCCTGCTCATATGTAAAATCATAAACATATACACATAATATAAGCACACATATATAATACAGGTGTCATTCATTGTTCATCAAAATGAGATTTTGTATTTACTGGTAGTAACTTTCTTCTTAAAGTCTCTATGCTTTTATTTCAAACAACACCCAGTACCTATTCACATTTCCCTAGGCCCAAATGTTTAGAGTTGGTTTGCTTTCACCTAAACTTCATCAATAACGATGAAATGATTGTACACTCCTTAAGCCATTCTAAATCTAGCACAATTTCTCTTTTCCTCATGCCCACCAATCCTCCCAGCATTAAGGGCCACTGAGCAATCAGGCCAGTGGGCACCTAGAAAGTCCCACCTTATGGATTAGACCAGTTATTTTTTTTGTGGCATCATTTATATCACTTCTCTATCCCCTGTGTTTGTGACAAATTAGATAGCTTATGCAAAGTTTATGTGCCACAGTAAAGCCATAAATGTTGGAGACATTCACTTTTTCCTACAATTCCACAGAAGACATGCCTGCAATCCCTGCTACTCAGGAGGCTGAGGCAGGAGGATTACTCATTGATGGTTAGGCAGTGCAGATCAGTGAGACCCTTTCTTAAAAAGTAAAATAAGGACTGGAAGGTATTGTTCAATGGTAGAACATTGATGTCTTTGATGACTGAAGCTGTAGGGTCAATCCTCTATTTCAATGTCTCATCATTTTCTCTCTCTTTGTCTTTCTCTCTCACATAATACACATATATACATACAGACAGACACATAAACACACACACACACACACACACACAGAGAGAGAGAGAGAGAGAGAGAGAGAGAGAGAGAGAGAGAGAGAGAGAGAACATTAGTGATAGTAAGATCAATTACTAATTTGGGAACCACACTCTGGTTTTGAGCCTAGCCTTTAATGGCTAAACTGTCTCTTCAGTCCACCGATTACCATTCTGGTCAAACAGTAGTCTGATCTCTAATCTCTCCCTTGTATGGCTACTTCCCCCTCCTTGCAGCTAAAAAGCAATATGTGCAGTTACTGTGACAGTCAAGGTTTTTAAACAATTTTTTATTTATACTTCTGTGTATGCATGTGCATCTCTGTGAATGTGGGCCACATGTGCATGGGGCCCACAGAGTGCAGCAGAGGGTTTCTGGAGCTGGAGACACAGACACATGTGAACCACCCAATGTGGGTGTTAGGAACTGAATTCAGGGCCTCTTCAAGAACAATAGACACTCCTAACCATCTCCCCTGCTCTAGTTTCAGTAATCATTCTGTCGAGGGTTCTAATAAACTTGATCATCTTTTCTCCAAATCAATAGTTTGAGTTTATAGAATGAAGTCTTTTTAATTCTATCATTCATACATAAATCAGCTAACATTCTCTAAGGAGAAAACGTTCCTTCAGTAAAGTTGTGTAATCACTCTGAAATGCAGTTCCTACTGGGAAGAAAGACTAAATGTTTAATTCTTTCTCTTTAATTAAAAGGTGGATAATTTCAATACATAACTTCCTTGGTTAGGTATATCAGTGTCTCTTATTCATTGAACACTCGTGTTGCAAAACATCTTTTTTTCTTTTTCAATCTATTTTTAGAGAATTTTTATTTCCACTTCATCTTTCTCTAATGACTGTTACAAGTAAAACCTATGTGTCTTGGTCCTTCAAATCACTAATCTTTTTATCACACACAAAACCATTTACTAACCCCTAAATAACAGAACCAGTGTTTCAGTTTTACCTAAGTTTCCATTCACAGGGATTTTCAGTTTTTAGCAAGTAGTTTTCCTTAAAGGGAGGGGGAGGTTAGCAACTGAACTCAACTGGTTCCACCAAAGTTACCTAGAGTGTCAGCAAAGTTTTGCAAAGTGAGTCTAAGATTCCTGACAAGTTTGTGGACTAATTAAACCACATCCCAACTACATTCTTTATTCTTCGTTCTCTAGGTTTCTGAAGATATACCGAGATATAGGAGGATATTCTATTTACATGTTCACAAATGTGAGTTTCATTTGAACAAACTTCATTTGAAATATTTAGAGACATTTCATTAAAACACAAAAAGGAGGAGGATACCAAAAAGGAAGACAGAAAGGAAACATTTTTCTAACTCTGAAACAGGTGTCTCCCTCTGCAACTAAAACAAATAAAAAATTGAGCCTTAACTTAATACCTCTAATTATGTTTTTATTTGTTATCTATTGCACACAGTCAGATGAACAGCTCAAAATGCCTACAGTCACTCTGGGCAAGTTGACAAATATCCTACACATTGAAATGAGAAGTGGGAAGGAGGCCAGATTGCTTAATTGTTTGTTACTTGGGAGTCTGAAAAGGTGGACAAGCCAAAATCTTTATGGGGATCCAAAGAGTACAGCTCCTTCCTTAGGCAGCTGAAGAAAACAATGGGCCAGATTCTCACTCTCTGTAATCACATAGGACTACTCCATTGTATAGCCCATTGTTTCTTCCATGTACCGCCTGAAGGGGAAGTGTATTGTTATCTACGGGAGACCTTCCATAAGAGAGTTACTTAGGATGAGAACATAGCCTCTGGGAGACTAATGAAGATGTGGCATTCAGTTCAGGAGGGAACCTTCAGATAAACATTTTGGGAACTGTGCACTTAAAAGACCTACGCATTAAAATCAGGAAGCTGTGGTGACTAAGAATTAGTGCAAAAATCAGTATGTCAGGCTGAATAATGGGGCTCTGAAAAACTTAGGGGGCAGTAATTGAGTAGTTGGAGCTTTTCACATGTCCAAGAAATCCTAAGGACATCTATTCTAACCTCCCCCTTGTTAATAGCTGGGGAAACTGAGGCACAAAGAAGTGCTTTATGTACAGATGATGCAGACAAGGCACAAGGAAGTAGAATGACTTACACATTGCCTCATTTTATGTAGTGCAGTCTTAGTGATAATATCAAAGCTAGAATCCATGATGTTCTATTAGAGCTGATCTCTGATTCCACTAAACAGTAATGTTTTTATCACTGGGCCTTATGTGGGGAGAAAGAGTGCTAACAGAAAAGTATCATCATGAATCACTACAGTTCTTTAGAAAAAGATTTCTTCAAACAACACACTGAGATATATTTTGTTGTTCTATTTTGAGACAAGGTCTCTCTTTGTAGCCCAGACTATCCTTGAACAGTACTCTGGCTTCATCTTCCTTTTCAAGTGCTAGAATTATAGGCATGTACCACCAGGCCTGCCATTTTAGGTTTGATATTGTTTGCTATTCAGTTTGCCAAGTTTTACACCATCATCATAAATTAGCTTTACAATATTTTCGTCTCCCAAATGCATACTGCTTTATATTTAACCTCAGCTCCTACTGCCAATCCTAGGCAACCACTGATCTATAATTCTTCCTCTAGAGACTGACTGCTTTCATCAGACCAATGTATTCAGACGGGCTCATGCCATGAAGAATCCAATTGGCTGGGGATTGTCTGGCTGTTGTATCCTGAGTTTTAGTATGTATCAACCTCTGGTAGGCTGTGCATGGACGTAGAATATTTTGACTATCTATGTAGCTCATTAGCACTTGGGTTGCCTTATTTTTGAGTAAAGATATATTTTTCTATGAAACAAATTCTGTGTTTCTTGGGGTCTTGTTTGTTTCAGTGCTAGAGGTTGCACCCAGGGTCTCGTTGATTCTAAGTAAGCACTGCACCGCAAGTTCAGTTCTATCATTTTAATCTTGCTTCATGTTGATGACAAACAAATTACTCTTTTAGATTATCTTCATGGCTTTATAACTAAATTCTTAGAAGTTTCAGTGCTACAGTTTATAAATTCTCCAGAATTACCACTTTCTTTGTACAAGATTATGAAGAGGGCAAAGGTAGACCTTTAATATGTAAATAATTATTTTGCATCTACTGAAGGCCAAGCGAGAGCCGGTGTTGCTGTAGGAAGGAACACTTCAGAGTTCCAAAGAAGAATCCCAGGGATAATGTAATTGTATATACATAGCACAAAAATACTAGGCAGCATTTCCACACTTGCACTTCTAATGTAAATGTTAAAGGACTTATAACTTGACACTAAATTTGCTTTAGTTCTATAGATACAGATATTCAAGAACTATAATTGTACAACACATATTAATAGTCAATTTTATGTATATTTGCTACATTAAAATAAAATACTATGGATACTAAGAATCACAAAAAATATCCTCTCTTGAAATAAATAATGCAATACAGTGCCATAAAAGCTTTGGAACCAACTTGATATTTATTTATTTAGTGTGTGAGTGCATGCCAAGTGTGTACCTGTGCCCTCGAAGGCCAGAAGAGGACAGTGGACCCTAGGAGTTGGATTTATAGGCAGTTGTGAGTAATCAAATATGGGTACTGGGAAATCTACAGCTCCAAGCCTCTCATTTTATAAAAACAGAAAAGATTTATGTGGTTTATGATGGATAACATAGCAAGTCAGTGACTGAGTTGCATCTAAAACTTAACTCTTGAATACTATGATTATCAGAATTTAAGTTCTATATGTTAACCTCAGTGAACTTTTTGTGGTTTTATAAACAAGATGTCTGTTGAAATTGACATGTAAAACATTCATTTTCTAAATCATATTTTTTCTGTTAATGTTCAAATGATGATCATAACCTAAATCTTTAATCTAGAATCTGGTATTTATAGTACTGGGAGAAAAGAAGGATGTTTTAGTTAATTTCAAGGCTAAAGAGCCGAGTAGCCTATGCCCATGGTCCCAGCACTTGGGATGCTGAGGCAGGAGGATTACCCACAAGTTTGAGGCCAGCCTGGGCTATAAAATGAGATACCCATCTCATAAAGAAACTAAAAGAAGAGGGTAGGACAGAGGAGATGGGGTGGGGGGAGGAGGAGGAAAGAGGCAGAACAGTATAAGCAACACCCTGGATTCCACCACAGACACACAAGTAAGCAAACAGATAAGGAAATAAAATGTGTATGCTGAGAGTTGGAAACAGCTGTGCCACAATGCTAACAGCTGTTACTTCCAGGTGATGGAATTCATAACGAGGAACTCTTTGCTCTGTGTGCTTCTGTAGACTTTGCAAGAGCAGCTAATCACCACTTCCCTTAACATAAAATAAGGATGCTGTGCAGCGTTAGAAAAAGAACAGCTACCAGTCTGGAGAGCTCTCTAAGGGAGGAGACAAGCACGGTAAACCTCACACAGCTGAGCTGATAAAACTAAGTTTCTGTAGATTGCTATGATAAATGGCAGTAATGTTTGGTTAAGCTTTTTCAGTGACTGGATTTATCAAGAACAGTGCAAGTCTTTCCATTTTTCTATGGAACTATTATCTCTTATCTGTTTTTCCTTTCTGAAGTGTTTCTATTAGACAGCCGTAGCACTAGTTCCCAGAAAGTACAAAGAGGTGAAAGACAGAGGAAAACAGACAGAAAGTTTAACATTAGCCTTGCATAAACTATACCACAATCTCCTGACTTTACTGCTGCCACGTCTCTCTGCCTGCTCCCAGCTCCCTAGAATGATCATGCTGTCTCCTGTGATGCTCAGAGTGTATGTAAACCAGCCTTTCAAACTCAGCCTTCATCTTATTACTGAGATTTTTTTTTTAAAAAAGAGATCTTGCTTTGTTGCCCAGGCTGGTCTTGAAGTTGGCTTAAATGATCTTTGTACCTTGAGATCCTGAGTGGCCAGGGCTGACAACAGGAATGACACCGCCTATGGCTTTTATTTTACTGAGAATTTTGATCAGTTTTTGTTTGTAGCACTATCTCAGCTTTAAAACCACTGTCCTTTGAATTCATTCTCATTATTCCACTTCTTAGCCTTGTTTAGTAGTGTCTCTGAGATAAGGGTCACTTAAGACGATCAAGTACTGCAATTAACTCCCAGCAGAACACATATTAGGAATGAAACAGGCACTGATAGCAAGCATATGGCACTTTGGGCATGGACTGAAACTGTCACGGGCAAACCAGGTCATCATCACCTTAAGATTAAGCAAGATGAGGTGATGAGGAGAGGATAGGTGTCTTGATACCTTTGGTTCTTAGCAACTAGCAACTAGGTCAGTGCTGCCTTAGCTGTTGTTTGTTTGTTCCTCATAGCCTTCCCCTTCTGACATTTCACTCATTGATCGAGGACTTGTAGCAACACATTGTTTTTTTAAAGAAACTTGTAGTAGAATGTAGTGCTGTAAAATTTCTTCTCTCTCTTTTTTAAACGTTGAAGGTTCACACGGGCAGTTGTTTTGCAAAGGAAGGTGGGAATTGCACAGTTTTTGCCCTAGGCTCTCTTGCATTAAGGAGTGTTGTATCTGGCCACTTCTCAAGCCACCAGATGTGAAATAATTAATGCCCACTCGGATTACAAATCTCATTTTAATGTCTTTCAACATAAATAACAATAACAATAGTCAATTTGTGCATTCTGAGGCTCCCAAAAGGGGAGACCATACTTAAAAAAAAAAAAACCTGACAAAATGCTTACCTTAGTGAAAACAAGAATGAGTAAAATGGCCAGTTTCAATGGCCATAGCATAACATTGGGTTTGATGACTACAGTTAACTCAACCAACAAAAACCAGGGTAATCCAGTTTAGTAAATTCTTAGCACTTGGTGAGTCTGAATCATATATCTCAACTAGAAAAGTGATTGTTTTGGGGGGTTATTTCCAGCTCTTCTGAGGATCTCTAAATACACATTTTTAAAGTACTGGTCTAATGTATTCTCTGGAGACTATACAGATAAGGCGTTGGTGTTGGGGAAGGATTGGGGGTTCCTGTTGGAACCTGGGAAGTAAAGACAGAAGGATTGCACAAGATCAAGGCCATCTTGTTGTCTAGCCAAAACAAAACACAAAGACACCCCCTCCCAAAAATAACAACAAAACTCTCTCTCTCTCTCTCTCTCTCTCTCTCTCTCTATATATATATATATATATATATATATATATATATATAGTCCAGAGTAAATCTCAATAGCTAGTTCCTAATGATACAATCTGTCAATCTAAAACTTCAAGTAAATAAACTAACTTGAAAGAAAACTTACACTTCTCTTCCTGCTCTTTTGTTGTTGATTGTGATTTTTACAATGATGGACCTGTGCAGCAACATGAGAGCCATCATTTCCACCCAGCTGAGTGCAGTTCACACCATTTTAATCCAAGGTCATAAATAAGATTAAGACTGGGAAAGCCAAGGTGTGGTGCACACTTGGAATCTCAGCACTCTGAAGGTTGGGGCAGGAAGATTGGAAGTTCAAAGCCACCATGGGCTAAATAGCAAGACTGTCTAAAGAAAAAAAAGTTAGATTTGGTAATAAACAAAACGAAGAAGTAGAAATAAAGCAACAGTCACGTTCACTGTAAAGAGTTGACTGGTAAATAACGTAAGTAAATCATGTGAGCAATGAAAGTGAGAGCAGAGATGTGAAGGTTTACTGGAGATTCAGGACAAGAGGAGGGACCATGAAGCTCAAAGTGACTAATCATGACTATATAATCTTTTAGCGATTATAGAACATGCTTTATATAGAGCCCTTATTTAATATTGAGAAGTGCAGATTGCTACCATTTTAGCAAAAGTTGAAGCTCAAGAAAGCTGAGCAACTTGGCCCAGATCATTGAATCAGGAAATGTGTACAAAAAAATTATCAAAATCATAAAAATGTATCAGACCAACTTAAAATACGACACACACAAACAAAACAAAACAACAAAAATCTTGAGCACCAGGGTGAGGCAGGAGGATTGATAGAGCCCAGGAGTTTGAGGCTAGCTTGGGCAACACAAAAATGCCTTGTCTCAAAATAAACCAAATTAAAAAGTGTTTGCTGTTTACAAGACACTGTGGGAAATGCACTAGAGTGTAAGTCTGCCCTTCAAGTATCTGTAATCTTGCAAGAGAAGCAAGTGACAATAAAGTGAAACATTAGGCAACATTAGGTTTATGATTTGGCTAAGAATTGAGCCAACATCAGAGGAGATGTCAAAAGTAGACCTGGCTCACTGCCAAGGTAATGGGAAGATTAAAAAATTTCACAGGGATTCAGAGGAACATGTCAAGTGGGATGGTTCTGGAAAAATCCCAGTGGAAGATATGGGATCTCAATGAGGGCTGATAGGGAGAGCAGGGTATAGACTCTAGGAGGAGCATGGCTTCTGGAGGAAGGTGACTGTGTGTTGATGTTAATTTTTATTCCTATCTTCATCATTTGATACAGCGTACTATTATGAATAAAGACCGACTAATGACAGAAGGAATGAGCACATGCAGAAGAAAGACGGGATGTTTGGAAAGAGAAGAAGTAAAAGTGTGATGAGGGTAGGAGAGACAGTGCAGGTAAACAAATTATTTTGCTTTAAAGTAAGTTGTCTGATAAATGGTTTAGCCAAGGTGTATGTATAAAGCAGTACAGGTCTCTGGACCTTCAGAGAGGCATAAAGACATAGATATGAGGAATTCATCACAGTTCGAGTTCCAACATTACCTCTATAACTAGTGCTGTAATTGTGTGTGTAAACTATTTAAGTCTCAGTTTCCTTGTTGTAGACCAGCAGTTCTCAACCTGTGGGTTGTGACCCCTTAGCGGTCAAATGGCTCTTTTACAGGGGTTGTCTAAGATCATCCTACAATCAGATATTTACATTACGATTCATAACAGTAGCAAAATTACAGTTATGAAGTAGCAATGAAAATAATTTTGCAGTTGGGGGTCACCACAACTTAAGGACCTGTATTTAAAGGGTTGCAGCCTTAGGAAGGCTGAGAACCACTGTTGAAGATGTCATGAGGACTGAGAGAAATAATGTGAGGCTAGGGGTATGATTCAAGTCTTCACAATCTTTGAATGTTTGTGTTCAACTCTCAGCAACAGAGGGACTTGGGGAGAAGAAAGCAAGCAAAGAAAAAGCAAACAAGCAAGAGTCAGGCATGTAATCTAAGCACCCAGGAAGATGAGGCAGGTGGATCTCTGTGAGTTCCAAATCAGCCAAGTCTACATAGTGGAACCCTGTCTCAAACAAAACAAAACAAGAAAAGAAAGGAGCCTGAACTGAAAGTGCTTGTCACATGGTAAGTATAAATGGTAAGTCAGGGCTGGGAGACAGCTCATTCAATAAAGTGCTTGCTATTCATTAAAGCACAAAGACCTGAGTTCAAATCTCGTGCACTCATGTAAAAAGGAAGGTGCACAAAACTCCAGCACTAGGTATTTGGGAAAATAGAGACAGGAAGATCCCTGTAGCTCACGAGCCAGTCATTCTCAACAAACCCATAAACTCCATGTTCAGTGAGAGACACTGTCTCAAAAAAACAATGTGGAAAGCAATCAAGGAAGATACACAATATAGGGGTCTAACCTCCAGGCACATTTGCAATCAAGGAAGATACACAATATAGGGGTCTAACCTCCAGGCACATTTGCATCCATGTATGTTAGCATCCATACTCACACTGCACACTGCACATGCATACACACAAGTTATTACCACCATTTGAAATATTCCTGGCATAGTCTCCTCATGACTTAGTTCACTCAAACCTAATATAACAAAATGACTCTTTACTGTATGAATACACACACACACACACACACACACACACACACCTACTTTTAATGTTAGTGGAACTGTAAAAAAAAAACCTGGCTTATATATTAAGTCATTTATCAAAAATATGTTGTTTTTTAAATAAAATTAATGATACTGGGGAATGCATTGGCATACCTAATCATACTAGCTGAAATTATATTAAAACCCATGTACTAAACAAAAAAATGAAATCTAACGGATTTGCTGAGAGCTGTGAAGTAGTGGGAAGACTTGAATCAACCCTCTGGCCTGGCTCACTTAATTATAGAGTTTAGAGCTCCGGGAGCTAAGCACTACATGCCTATTAGCTTTGCTGTCCACAACATTTCTGACACATCAGCCATGATACAAATTGTCTAAATTCTTTTTTGGGAACTCAGAGGCTGCTTTTGTGTAGTTCAAACTGGTTGAGAATAGGGACACTTAAGTAAGGCTCATGCAAGTAGTGTCCACTGGGTGACCTTGTGATGTAAGAAATCAAAACCCCATTTTGAGGTATGCTAGAACCACCATGTTCTGAACACATATTTAGGAAGAACCATGAAGCTCAATTACACTGCCTTTCCACCGTCCCTTCCCTTCAATTTCCTTTCTCCATGCTGCCCACCAACCTGCTTCACTTTTCCTCAAGTACCCCAAGCTTTCTCCTCCAGGAGACAGGCTTGGAGCTTGGGCTTTCTGTCTCCTCATGTTTGCCTGCCTTATGAATGAACTATTTCCCTTCTACAAAACTTATTATTTCAGTAGCCGGTGACCAACCAGTTAGCAGCACAGCACTGGTTCATCAAGTCGTTTGCACATCTTTAGAAAAAAACGGACAGATGCTAAAGGGGGAACAGAGGCTGAAAAGTGATTTCTTTAAAAGTAGCTTCTAGAGCAGTGGTTCTTAACCTTCCTAACGCTGCTACCCTTTAATACAGTTACTCATGTTGTGGTGACCACAGACCATAAAATTATTTCCGTAGGCCACGCCATGGTGGCACATGCCTATAATACCAGCACTTGGAAGACAGAGGCAGGCAGATCTCTGTGAGTTCAAGGCCAGCCTGGTCTACAAGAGCTAGTTCCAGGACAGGCTCCAAAGCTATAAAGAAACACTGTCTCGAAAAAACAACAACAACAAAAAATTCATTTGCTACTCCATAACTATAATTCTATAATTTTGCTACTGTTATGAATCATAATACAAATAACTGATATGCAAGATGGTGGTAGGCAATCCCTGTGAAAGAGTCATTTGACTCCAAAGGGGTTGAGACGCAAAGGATAAAAGCCACTCTTCTAGAGTGTTTCCTGAAATAACCTTGTATGTTTTTATACCTAGAGTTAAATGTTATTAATCAAAATGAAATGATGATATTAAAAGTTCCAAACTCATAAATTTTGGACTATCTAAATTTAATGTATATTTTAGTTTTCCTCTAATAGTTATCAAAATGGCTTACTATGAAGAAAGATTTTATACAAATGGAAATAAAAAGAGCCTTCTTGTGCATTGAGTTAGCCAGAGACTTAATTTTATCAGGAACAGGGGCCTATGGTGGAATACAGTGCCAGAGTGGGTGAGTACTGGCATGCTTGAGGCCCAGAGTTCAATTCCAGCACTTGTCTAGAAATAAAAAAATAATAGGAGTTTTACCAAGAATAATCTATTCCTTGCATGGGTTGACCACCTTTTCATATGATAAGACTCTAATAAAAGAACTGGAAAACTGTTCAACCTGACAGTCATTGGCATAAAACCACCTTGGCATGTAAGTTTTGAAAATATCAGAGATGCGTGGTACTGAATTATGTTTCTGTATCAGTACTATCTCTGTGACTCAGCCCCATAGACAAATATCTATTTGACATCTCCATCCAAATATCTCATAGGCAACTCAGAGTTAATGGTCATCAACTGAATTTACATCAATTCCCCTAATACCATCCTCTTTCATTTAGTTCTACTTTCTAAATGGTTGGGTGCATCTCCCTGCCGACCATCTGCAAAAGGTCATACATGTCTGTGCTAACAGCTATAGCTTTTTGACTCCACTTGTTAAGTATTTACATATGACTCCTTCTCTGCCTCCTTATCCTTGTAATTCAGGCCAGCCACCTCTTACATACCCCCACCCGTACAAACACACACACACACACACACACACACACACACACACACACACCTTCCTATCAGGTGTCCCATCTACTCTAATCTCCTCCAGCCAATTCACTTGCTGTTGGCCAGAGGGATCCTCTAAGGATGCCAATTAGAAAACGTCACTCCCCTACCCTCAGTTTAACTTCTTGCTGACTTCTGCCTTAAACCCAAACTTCCATTTTCTCTGAAGCCTTAGTTGACTCCTTTCCTCTTAAGTCAGTAAGAGAGAAGCTTTTCCCAGTTCAGAGCCTCCACACCTCACTTTATCTCCTGCTGTTCTCATGACTCCCTAAGGTAATTCTCCACGTCAATTGGTAGTGTATAAAAATCACTTCTTCCAACAAAGACCTGATAGTCCCCTCCTGTTCTAAATAACTTACCATATTTCCTCTCCTCCCTTATGGTACTCATCATTTCATGACAACTTGCTTGCCTTCTGCCTTCCCACCACACTGTAGACTCATTGCTGTGGCACAGTGCCAGCAACAAAAAACAGTGCCCAGTAGAGTTTAGGGTTATGCAAGTTACTTAACCAGCCCTATTTTATTTTTCATTTATGTGTGTGTATATATGGCACATGTGAGCAATGCCCATGGAGGTCAGAAGAGGGTGTCAGATTCCCTGGAGCTGGAGTTACAGGAAGCTATGAGCCATTTCTGTGGGTGCTGGAAACATAACTTGGTGTCCTCTAGAAAAGCAGCAAGCACTTTTAACCACCAAGTCTTCTCCAGCACCAAAGACATGCTTTTATTTGCTTGTTTGTTTTTGTGGTGTTTTCCTTTCCTTTTCTTCTCTTTTCTTTCCTTCCTTCCTTCCCCCACCCCCCACCCCGGGACAGGGTTTCTCTGTGTAATAGTCCTGGACGTCCTGGAATTCACTTTGTAGACCTGACTGGCCTTGGACTCACAGAGATCTGCCTGTCTCTACCTCCTGAGTGCTGGGATTAAAGGCATGCACCACCACCACCCAGCTAAGATATGTTCTTAACTTGTGGAATTTAGTCTTTATAATGATTTGTTATGACACAAAGACAATATTTTTATTTTTACATTCATGTGTGGATCTACAGGAATCTGTGGGTCTGAGACACTCATGGCTTGCCTCTTTAAGATCTAAAGTTTCATCATTTCTTAGAGAAAAATAGATATCTGTCTTCTAGATTTCTTCTCAGTGATACAAACCCACACATGGGCTTGTGAAGTAAGGTCTTAGAAAGAACACATGCAATTCCACTGCACTGAGGAATCCATTTGAAGAGCAACAGACTCTTAGGTAATGCTTTTAGGCAATAGCATGAGAAGCACTCAGTTTTTTCATTGTGTGTGGCTAATGGAGGCTGATGAGAATATCTACTTGTATTCAGATGAGATGAGAACTTTTACTATCTGGAAAAGGATGTGAGAAAATGAATTTAAATGTGAAAAGAAACCAAGAGATATCTAGGGCAAACAAAGAAATTAAAAATTGGGCAAAGGACAGTTTTTTTCCAAAGAAGATGTATAAACAACCAATGATACATGAGAAGATTCTCAAGAGTCATTAGTCATCAACAAAAAGCAAATCAAAACCATAGTGAGATAATATTTCACACCTAACAAGATGGCTGCTATACAGCTGCAAAGTACATAGAAACTTTAAACCCAAATATATTGTTGGTTGGAAAATAGGCTGCTGACTTGGTAGTGGAAATCAGCTTGACAGTTCTTTAAAACATGAAACAAGCCACGCATGCCTTTTAGCTCAATAGTTAAGAGCCTGAGAGGCAGGAGGATGTCAAGTGCAAGGCAAGCCTGTACAAATAAGACCCTGTCTCAAAACAATAACAACAAAATCCCATGGAATTCCACTGTTTAGATATGGCTTGTTCTTCCCTAAAGGTTTAAGTGTTGGAAGTCTGGTTCTCAGTGTGGTGATATTAAGTAGTGGTGGGACTGTTAAGATATGGGAACCTGTGGGGACACTGCCTTCAGAAGTGACTGTGATACCTGGCTGGTTCTCCCTACAGAGTTGTTACTAAATAGCAAGATTTGCCCTGCCCAGTCTTCCCTAAGTCCTGTCCCCGCCACAATTCCTGGTACTATGAAAGCACTCTCTCCAAGGTCCTCACCATAGCCCAATCAAGGCCAGAACTATGCCCTTCAGCCTTTAGGATTCAGAGCTAAAGTAAGTTTCTTTTCAGAGTATCCATCCTTGTTTATTTATATCAGTGGAAAATGGATTAATTCACCATGTGATTCCATGGTTCCACACCTAAGTGATGTGGGAGTGATTTCTTTCTAATCTGTTGCTTTCATTGGTTAATTAATAAAGAAACTGCCTAGGCCCATTTGATAGGCCAACCCTTAGGTGGGTGGAGTAAACAGAACAGAATGCTGGGAGAAAGAAGCTGAGTAAGGAGTCGCCATGATTCTCACTCCCAACACAGCCACAGGTTAAGATCTTTCCTGGTAAGCGCACCTCGTGGTGCTACATAGATTATTAGAAATGGGTTAAGAGGCTGAAACTAATGGGCCAGGCAGTGTTTAAAAGAATACAGTTTCCGTGTAATTATTTCGGGTAAAGCTAGCTGGGTGGCAGGAAGTGGCCCACCGCCCCTATTACAAAAGAGTGGCACCCAACATGACCAATTAAATCCACTTAAAAACCTGAGAGGGCTTAAAAAGGAGAGAGAGAGTTTACCACAGCTTTTTGCTGTTTGCTAGGGCGTGCTGCAAAGAAATTTCCCTGACTCAGCAGCCTTAGCAGGAAAAAAGCTGCGCGGGTTTAAAACGCAGCTTCCTGGGCTGAACAGCCAGTGCAAACTCTGGCTTTAAATCATTTCAATGGCTTATGGAACTAGATGTTTGTGTTCCTGCTCGGGATCTGGAGGAAAGTAGCTGAGACCATGCCCTTGGCTCAGCTCTTCCTGCCTGGGCAGACGGCAGAATCAGGCTTAGGCAGGCGGAAAAACATGGCGGATTCCTGACGCCATACAGAGACGTGTTTTCAGACTGCGCAGTGCTCTGCATGTCAGATTTGGCTGTAACTTGGATGAAAAGAGTTTCTGTGCCGCACGCTCAGTCTCAAATTAAACTGCTGACTGTGGCTCCAATGTGGACTTGCTGTGTGCCTGGAACTGTGCACAGCTCAGGGGCACCAATGGATCTGAGGCAGGAGGGACTGCTCCATGCTGAACTGTGCTGGGCAGCAGGAACTACCGTAATTACTGTAACAACAGCGCAGTTAAGGTTTTGACTGGGCAGGACACAGACGGTACCGTATTACCTGTACGTGGTGCAACTTAAGTTTTTAAGAAGTGCTTAACATTTTAAGAAGTGCTCCTGGACAGTAAAGAATTACAGATTCACAATAGAACAGATTCAGACATAAAAGACCACTAAATGAGTCACAGTGTTGGATCAATGTACGTAGGCTTGAGAGAGAGAAGAAAAAGAATATAGAGAATAAAGTTAATGGTTTAAAAAAAAGGTAAAGTCTTTAAAGAGACAGAGTACAGATAGTTATAGATTAAAAGAAATAAAGAAAAATAAGCCACGTAAAAATGGAAAATTCACAGAGAGTCTGGATTATGTACATTGTATTTTCTTTAAAATTTTTGACTGTAAAGAAACTAAGTACAGAGAGACATTTCATTATATGGGCTGCCAAGTGGAACAAGAATGGATATCATGAGGGTATGACTTCAGAATTTGGGTCTAAGGATATGATGCTTTGGAAAGGGTCTTCTTTTGTTTTCAGAGAGGATGAGACCCTGTGGATTTCTTCTATTCCAATATGGTATGATAGACCTCGCCCTCCTGAAAGGTTGCTGTGAACACCCTCAAAAAATTACTTCACTCAACTGCCAACTGAGATGACCCTGGCACACAGATTATACCACGAAAAACCTAATTAACGATGCCCCCATTCAGCAGGAAGCAGTTTGGAGAGAAAAAACTGCGCCCATGTTCCCAAATATTGTTTATAAATGTTTTTTTACATTTAAAGGGGGATATGATATAGCTATGAATAATTTACATTGGTATGGATTTTAAGGTCAATTTTGTTATATGTATATGTATTTCTGATATTGATTAAGGTTTTGTGATTGTGTAGTTCATTTAAAATGTAATGTATAATAGGAAATATAGGTTGCTAATGGATAATCATCGATAATAATAAAGCTTGTAGTCATGTTAGTTAGATTTTCTAGATATATAGAGATATGTTTCAGTTAGATAGGCATTCTTCATATCTTTCAAAGACTGCAGAATATGGCATTTAATGTTTTAATAACTTGGGGTTTTTCATGACAATGAGACATGTCTGCTCCTGGCAACACCAATCTACTTCGAGAGAAAGATGGGCATCGAAGAGGATCCTTATGGAGTTGGATAGTCATTTGGGCAAGAAACTGCTCTTGCCTGGACTGTTGCATAAACTGGACACAAAGAACCCACAGAGAGAGGACTGCTGAACTTGCCTAAAGGTGAGATGGTCTTTCAGGGTTGCTGCTTCATAAAAGAGGACACAGCAGATAGTGACTGAACTGTCTTTGAATTTTCCTGCTTCATGGAAATGTCTGCTGGATACTATGGGCCTGAAGGCTGAATATGGATGCCCCAACGATACAGAGGAGCTTCGGGTGACTGTACAGGCAGCGAGATGTCTCTGTCATTTCTAGAGCTTTGGATTTCTTGTTTGCTTAGGTAATATTATATCCTTCTGGAGTCTTTGATGGAGTTGAAGAATGGTTAGTTATAGTTTTCCTTGGTTATGATAAAAGATAAAATATATATAAATATTGTAACTGTAATTCTTGCTTGATAACTGTTTTGCTAAATGTAATTTTACTATGTTGAAATGAAAGCCTTCTTTTTTGTTTAAACAGAAAAAGGGGAAATGATGTGGGAGTGATTTCTTTCTAATCTGTTGCTTTCATTGGTTAATTAATAAAGAAACTGCCTAGGCCCATTTGATAGGCCAACCCTTAGGTGGGTGGAGTAAACAGAACAGAATGCTGGGAGAAAGAAGCTGAGTCAGGAGTCGCCATGATTCTCACTCCCAACACAGCCGCAGGTTAAGATCTTTCCTGGTAAGCGCACCTCGTGGTGCTACATAGATTATTAGAAATGGGTTAAGAGGCTGAAACTAATGGGCCAGGCAGTGTTTAAAAGAATACAGTTTCCGTGTAATTATTTCGGGTAAAGCTAGCCGTGCGGGTGACTGGGTGCCGGGAAAGTAGCCCGCTGCTCCTAATACAACACCTAAGTATATTATATCTTAAAGAACTGAGAGCAGAAACTTCAACACACTGGTGAATATCAATAGTCATTGCAGTGCAATTTGCAAAGGAAAAGATTTAAAAAAGTTAAGTGCAACAGATGAATAAAATGTGATACACACATAAAATGGAGTATTGTTCAGTAACAAAAGAGAATGTTATGATACATGAGTGAACCTTAAAGACATTGTGCTAAGTGAAACAAACCATGAGTAAAACCACACATATGGTATGATTTCCATTGATATGAAACAATTGGGATAGGCAAATTCAAAGAGGCAGAAAGCAGAAGAGAGGTAGTCCCAAAGGTAGGGATGAGCAATGGGGTGGGGGTTACTGTTCAGAAGGTACAGAACTTGAGTTTCCATGACAGAAAAGTTTTAGAAATAGATATAAGGGACAGCTGTACAACAGTGTGAATATCATTAATGCCCCTGAGTTTAGTTAACATGGTAATTTTTTCTTTAGTATTTTTTACAATAAAAAGGAGAGATGAACAGCTTGCTGTTTACTGATTGACCATTTTCAACTCTAAGTTAATTCTAATCTCAGAACATAAATTATTCAGGAATCAGCAGCTTGTTGCTATGGAGGAAGGATGCCCCTCTCAGCAGGGCTGCAAAGTCATTCCCTCAGCCACCATCCTAACACTCTGCGGTCTTAGTTGCTGCCCCCTGCCCCCTCATTCTACCTCTGAGGCTACATGGGACTAAACCCAGTGGAAAGGGGTAAAGGTGACTACTCACAGCAAATGCTCTGTTTTTCAGGCTTCTTTTTGCTGGAGTTCTTACCATGCGCCCAGGGACCATGTGCTAAAATTATCTAAATATAAACAAAATGCTGCTTTCCTGAGTAAGGTCTCATCTGCCAAGATTCCACTTAGACTGCTGATTTATAGGTGTGCAGACTCCCACACATGGGGTCACCACGGCTCTGTCTTTGGGAGGCAAATGAACCACTGACTTTTAGGCCAGGGAGGACAAGGCAGCCTTGGTTAAAACAATGAATTTCTGTCTTTTCTACCAGTATGTTCATTTCACCTCATCCCTCAAACTGCAAGATCATTTCTTCCAAGGTTATTTCTATGTATATCACAGCAAATTGGTCACTCTTATAAAGATAATGTGATAGTCCATATTGAGAAATAAGCTAGTATTTATAACTGAACAGCCCTTTAACCAATTACCAAGTATTTTAGCAGGCTGGCCACTTCTACCAGCCTTCTCAGCAGTTCCCAATGAACCTTCAGTTTGTAGTTGCCTGGCTGTCCTGCTTAGAGTTTTAGTTTCTACCCAAGAACCAAAGAGCCATTTATGAAAATCTGTATTTCACTTTATATAAACAAATACTCTAAATTTCTACCTGAGGGAAAGGGAGTTTGAGAGATAAACTGCCAAGCTTGAAACTCCATAATGAAAAGAGACAAAGATGTCTTCAAATCACCAGTTGGCTGGAACTGGCCTGCCAAGTGTGAAGTGTATGACTCTGCTCATTCCTAATCAGAAAAATGGAAAGAATCATTGACCTCCAAGATAATATGATAAGTGATAATGTTCTGGGACAGCAAAAGTATACAAAATGGGTTTGGACAAATATTCTTGCAGACAGTTTTCTCACTTCCAACATTAACCAGAGGGCTCTGCTGACATGGGTGCAGCTGTAATTTTTCCCCTGTACAGAGTATTGAGGCTTCATGCTGGCTTGGTGCTGGAGTGGTCTGGAAAAGGTTATTCGGTATTCACTGGACTCTTGTAAGTTCAGATGCATTTCTCTAGCCCACAGTTAATCCTGGCAAAACACTTCCAATACAAGTGCAATAGGCTATATTGTCCGACTTTGGGGTTTTTAACAACTCAGCCCACCACATTTTGGGGTTTGGAGGGGTTGTAAAAACCAACAGGAAGTAAAAAGTATTGTAGTGATATCTGGAGGACAACTGAAATCATGGGTTTAATGGGAAAATTACTGAATTTGGGATGACGTGTGTGCGTGTGTTTCTGTGTATGTGTGTGTTTTCTTTAACCAACATCACTAGATTTGTTCAGATATAAATTTATGGTTTTTTTTAGTTAATATTCTCATGAAAATATAACCATAGCTCCTTTGTATAATAAAAACATTCTTGGCACATTTTAAATTAACCAAAGGAGAAAAAAAACACCAAGAAGCAAATTGACTTTTAAGTTACTACAGTGGGCATTTTTAAAAATCTTATTTCCATTAAATTAGATCAATTCCTGAGTTTGGCTTCCTTTTAACAAAAAGTTAATATAACGGTTGTCTTAGAGTTTTGATTGCTGTGAAGAGACACCATGACCACAGCAACTCTTATAAAGGAAAAACATTTCATTGGGGTATCTTACATTTTCAGAGGTTTAGTCCATTATCATCACGGTGTGACATGGTGGCATGCAGGCAGACATGGTGCTGGAGAGGGAGTTGAGTGTCCTACATCTTGACTTGTAGGTAACAGAAAACGGTCTGTGACACTGGGTGTGACTTGAGCATATATGAGATTTCAAAGCTCACCTCCACAGTGACACACTTTCTCTAATAAGACTATACCTACTCCAACAAAGTCACACCTCCCAATAGTGCCACTCCCTTTGGGGGCCATTTTCTTTCAAACTACCATAGCAGCCAAATGAAAAACTCAATTAAAAGCACGCAAAACCAGTTAGTCATGAAAAGCAACATTTAAACATGATTGACAAGCCCCTAAATTTTCATGAAAGAGACTGAGAGAGCAAGAGGAAAGAAACAACATAAAGCCTCTTTGTTGGCGCCACTTGTGATTTAACTTTCATTCATTTAATAAATATTTACTGATTAGCTATTAAGAGTCATATACTATACTGTATATTAATTATAATGAAGATGATGTTGATTTTGCTTCCAAAAATCATTTTACAGTTAGGAAAATACATAGACATTTACCAACTAACTGTTTGCTCCTTTGTTTTTGTTTTTCTTTGAAATAAGGTTTCATTGTGTAACTCAGGCTAGTCTGGAATTCCCTCCATAGCTCAGGTTTTGAACTCCTAAGTGCTGAGATTATAGGTATGTGTGTCACACCTAGCTTCTGAATTGATTCATAGGGGCTCATCTTTCAATGAGTTCTTCAATAGGTACTGCAGACATGCAAACTGACACGTCTACTTTAGACATCTGAGATGAGGCTCAGTCATGTATCTTCGTTTCACTCTTGGCCTTTCTATCAGCTATTCCACCTTCAC
The DNA here is from genome assembly GCF_037038515.1 of Microtus pennsylvanicus. Classification (NCBI taxonomy): domain Eukaryota; kingdom Metazoa; phylum Chordata; class Mammalia; order Rodentia; family Cricetidae; genus Microtus; species Microtus pennsylvanicus. The sequence goes on from NC_134586.1 coordinate 31,892,829, forward strand.
TTCAATTTCAACAAGTCCAGAATTAGCTCATCTTCCTAAACACAGCTTCATTCCTGTTTCTTTTCATACCTCTATTTCTGTACATCTGTCAAAAGTTATGGGGTATGATGTCATTTCTCCATCCTCAATATATACCTTTTATCCAATAGGGGTGTTTTGAATTTCATATTTTTGAATATTTGCATTTATATGCTGAGATATCTTGGATGACAGACTCCAGACTATGCACAAAGTTCATTTATACCCCATGAACACCTCAGGTCTACAGTTTGAAAGTAGTTTTATACAGTATCTTTTGTGCACCTATCTATTAACAGCAACCTGTCACACAAGGTTAGGTGTGAATTTTCTGTTTGTATTATCATGTTAGCTTTCAGATGTTCAGATTAGAGCTGATCAGTTATAGAATTTAAAAACATAATACAGTCCTATAGCATACTTTGGATTGCAGGTTGATAAATTTAAAAATAAATTTTTAAATAGGGCTGGGAAGACAGTTCAGTGAGATGGCTCTCTTGGTAAAGGCACTCGCCCCACAAGCTTGGTGACATGTCTATGCTTCAGAACCATGTAAAGGTAGGAGAGAACCTACTGCACAAAACTGTCCTCTGACTTTATGCACCTCCTCATCATGGGTACACTCACAATCCCAGTGAAGGAAAACCAGCAAGAATCAAGGTGAATGGCTCCTCAACAAGGACACTGGAGGCTGACCTCTGACTTTCACATTCACTCTCTAGCACACATAATTCTTAGTGAAGACCGCTAATAATACTATGCTTATTTATTAGAAACAAAGATGTTTGAATAATTTAATATCAGTTGAATTATAATTTTATAACTGAATGTTAGCTAGGAATTGTGTTAAGCACTAGATAGTCAGCGTTCTTAAGAAGTGTACTACAGTAAGACCAGGCACATACCATCACATCAAAGCCAGATGAGGCAACTCAGTGGGAGGAAAAGTGTTCCAAAAGTAGGCTGGAGAGGGAGGGGGAGAGTAATGGGGGAAGGGGAGAGGAGTGGGAGGAGGGGGAGGGAAATGGGAGGCTGGGAGGAGGCGGAAATTTTTTTTTCTTTTCAATAAAAAAAAATCCTGCACTAATTAGCAGGAATTCAAAAAAAAAAAAGACAATTCTGGATGTTTTAGGTCAACTAAACCATGCAAGGGCAAAAATAAAGGCAGAGAGATCATTAAAAAAAAAAAGAGTCAGAGACTGCCCCCGCCACTCCCTTATTGTAGCATATTATGCAGTGTTTGGTTGATGTCCCTGGGAGGCCTGTTCTTTTTTGAGGGGAGACAGAGGTACATTGATCTGGGGAAGAGGATAGGTGAGGGGGACCAGGGAAAGATAAGGGAAGAGAGACAGCAATTGGGATGTAATATATGAGAGAAGAATAAAGGGTACTACAGAAAAATTTACTCATACCAACAATAATAGGATATAATTGGTCCCGTCCAGTTAAGAGCTCAAAGCTATTGAGAGTCTGGTGTCAGACCATTGGAGGTAACCACACTACAGTACAGACTCCCTTCAGAGGGGGCAGAACACCACCTTGGAGTTTTAGAGAGGCACAGAAGGTGGCTCTGCAGTGAAAATAAAATTAGATGATGGAATATTCATCTGGGCATACATCTACAATCAAAATTAAAAGCAAGGAAGGTTTTTCCACCCAGTAGCATTTAGTACCTGAGAGCAGAGTAAATGAAAATATGTATTCTGAGATGCTTGTTCACTGTTATTATTGCTTTTGTTATGGAGTCTAGTAGATAAAAGAGTGACTTTACAAAATAAGAATATGCCTTGGCAAGATGATTAGAAACTCATCACATATCATGTTAGTTTAGCATATGCTAGCTGCCACTGTCCCAGGCCAGTTTCTCTTCAGTAAGATGTGAATCTGCAGGGGCTGAGTGCTCTGTCAGGCTCAGGGATTCACACTTTTAAGAGAGTGGCTGCGTACTGTTAGCACAATGCAGCTTACTCTGGTAATGTACAGTAGGGTGCCAAGGCCTCCTACATCTTCATGCTTTTCGTGTTGGTTTGTAGCAATAATTAACATGAACAATGAACTTAAAACTTTTCCTGAGTGAAGATTATTTGTGAGACATTGAAGAGTTCCAGGAATTCTCTGAACTCATATCACATAGATAAACAGTTAAGCAAATAAGTTGTTGTTTTGGGGGTTAATTTTATTTTGTTTTTGATGCTTAGGGATTGGACCTCATATATGCTAAGTATGGACTCTACTATTGAAAATCAAAGATATCCCAAGTCCCTAAGTAAACCGTGTGTGTTTCTTATTGTACAAAATTATTATACTATGAGGTCTGGAACTGAAAAACAAATGCAGGTATATGTAAGTAATCTTAACAAACAGCTAGCTCTTGCCACAGACTGAATCCCAGGAAGCAAGGCACCCAGATATCTTTAATTACTGGAAGTACACTCTCATCATAAAACAGATAGATAACAGTACATCAAACGACAAAGCCCACAAAACTGGGAAGAGACAAAATTCACACACTGTGCTTTGCTTTGTTTTGTAATACTTAAGGAGAGACTCAGGAATAATAATGCACATTGCTCCAAATCAATAAAGACATCTCTAAGATGTTTTTCTAACATCTTCAGAAAAAAATTAGTATGGTCTAGAAAACAGCTCTTGTTGTAAATCTCTTGTACTTGGTATAATGTGTTGGCTTCCATGAGAAGTCCACCCTTTTCAGGAATGACTTGGACTTGGCAGTAAGAAGGGTCAGACAGAGGTGTGTAAGAGATTATGGATGAGGTCTCTATAATCAGTGACTCACTTCTGCTTTTATTTCTTTTGGGGAAAAGAGGAAAAGTCATGATAATGCTAATACTCTAAGAACAGTCCTGTAACAGTTTCTGAGTTCTTTATTAATCTGTTCTTACTTGATTCTAGAAATAAACACACTCTCCTACTTAACAGATAAAGAAACTGAGGTCTAAAGTCTTTGAGAACTAACCAGTTCACTGAAGAGATCACATTTGTTGACTTCCCAGGCAGTGCGTTTTTCTGGAATTATAGAGGAGGTTCTAGAAGCCAGTTAGTGAAAAGCTGAGGATGAGGCACGTCTACAGCAGCAGGAAAGGCCGTTCTCACTGCATGATTATACTACTTCCCAATAACAATCCTCATAGTCTAGTGAAATTAACAAAAACAGGCCTTGTGGTTTATTAGTCATGCTAAATTACTGAGGGTATTTACTGTAGAAAACTAACAAAACTAGGCCTTGTCAACTGCATGTAAACTCCAGTGGTTACTTCTGGACGCAGAGGCGCTTCGGCCTTACAGCACTCTCTAGAAGAAATCGAATAACACGTTGTGAACACTCAACTTCTACAGGACGATTTCAAAGCTCCATGGGAATTTAGATTTGCACAAGTTATTAGGATGTGACCTTTCCCTTAGATTTCTTATTTTAGGATCAAGTTAACATGGTATTTCCCCAGTGGGAGCTGCTGTACTTCCTTCACAGATAAGCAAAAGCAATCACAAATTACAGTGAGTAAATTCAGGGAAATATATATTTCTGCGATGCAGATGAAAATGAAATCTTAAAAGGAGACCACACTACGTGTTCTTGGATTTGAAAGGAAAAGCCACGTGGTTTGCTAACAAAAGAAAACAAAACTCGTGCCATTATGGTATTTCCCTGAAATTTATTCCTGATTGTTTCTTGTCCTGGCTAAGTCTTGTGACTTTTAAAGATTATTAAAGACGTTTACGTCACTTGATTTCCTATGTCCTGCCTACAGGGAGTATAAAAGGTTAAAAACATCAAATAATTTAAATGATTTCAGATCATAGGATCTAGAGAACAAGGAGTTTACAAGCTTAAAGAAAAAAACTAAAATAAAATGAAAGAGATCATAGCTTTGCCCCACTGAATAATAGTAGTTTTCATAAGTGTGTGTGATTTATATGCATTATTTGCAACATACAAATGATTGGCAGGAACTAAAAGGCAGGTGCTCACAGGCGTGTGCATACATACACACAGACTTAACCTCTGAAAGAGCTAACAATAAAAATGAATTTCAACCATAAACTAGTATTTTTCCTATTTATTTTAACTGCAAATGTTTCTATCTTCAATTTTCCTCTTATGCTTTCTTTACCCTAAAAATATCCTTCCAAATATTTAAAGTATAAATTTAAAAGAGTTGATTAAGGTACTAAGACCATTATCACCTTAAAATGGTTAATAATATATTTTAAATATTTATTTATTTTTATTTTATGTGTATGAGTGTATCTATGTCTGTATACTGTGTATATGTCTGGTGCCCAAGGAGGCCAGAAAGGGGACTGGATCTCCTGGAACTAGAGTTACAGACTATGTGAGGTTCCATGTGGGTGCTAGGAATTGAACTCTTAATCACTGAACCATGTCTCCAGCCCCCTATAATCATTTTTTTAATTGATGAAAAAGTATTTTTGAGAAATGATCTCCCCATATAGCTCAAGTTGTCCTTGAATTTGAGATCTCCTTGTCTCAGTCTCCTGAATGCTGGGATTACAGGCCTGTGCTATCATGCTTCGTTAAATATATATAATTTCAAAGTTGGGTTGTATTCTATTTTATCAGATCTACATTCTCAGAAGTTGTTATTCCTTCCTCTTAGTCAGCAGTACATAGATTTAGTCTTCAGCACATGTTGTGTTACATTTTATTTAAATCTACATAGCCTCAGGAAATATTCTGTAGGAAATAATCCTTGTTATAAAGTCAATTGTTGGTTTTATTGGTTGATAGGGTTGGTTTGTTTGTTTGACTTGGAGGGATGGGGCTCAAGAGCTTGTGCAAAGGAGAAACCCCTCTACCACTTCAGCTATATCCCAACCCTACTGGGTTTTTGTTTTGTTTTTTAGAAAAACAACAACAAAATCACTTGTGTTACTTTATTCCTAAATAACTGGTAAACTCTGTAAGAGCTAATTCATTTAAACAAGCTGGTTATGATGAGACACAGTTCTGTAATCCTAACTTTTGGGAGGTGGAGAACAAAAAAGAAGTTATTTGAACTTGTTCATTTGTCACTAGTGTACCCTAATGAAGCAAAAACAATATAATTATCCAAGCAATTCCATTAATGATTCCTCTTAACTGAAGAAGACAAACTTGAAAATTAAACGGAGTATGTGCCAGGAACTAATTGTAATACATAATAGCATAAACAGTTATTTCATCCAAAAACCAAATCAAAACAAGCAAACAAACAAAAACCAAACAGCACAAAAAACTTGGCTTAGTAAATTAGGTAATGTCACTACAGTCACTACAATGGAAAGTCTTGTTGCCATAACAACATATCTGTAATCAGGCAGAAACTAGAGAAAATGTAAATGTTCTAGCAGCAGAGTAAGATGAGCCAAGTGGGACATACAAGAGGAAAACGTGTTCCAAAATTATGGGAGAAAGTTTTTGTGTGATTGTGATATTTTTTATTTTAAATACATTTTCATAGATTTCTAAGAATAAAAGTGTTTAGAATGAAATGATAAGAGGGACAAAGGGGGCAAATGAATATGTTAGAGGTATAGTGTATATTTGTATGAAAATCTTGTGATGAGACTCATTCTTAAGAGAGAGAGGCAGAGAGTGAGATAAATGACAGATGGATAGATAGATAGATAGATAGATAGATAGATAGATAGATAGATAGATAGACAGATGATAAATGGGGACAGTGTGGCCTAAAATCCCAGCACTTTGGAGGTGAGACAAGAAAATTGTCACAAGTGTAAAGACAGTTTGAGCTATATAGTGAATTCCAGACCAGTCTAGGGTACACGAAGTCCTGTCTCATAAAACAACAAAAGGGCTAGAGATATGGTTCAATGATTATGAGCATTTGCTGCACTTCCAGAACACCAGAGTTCATTTCCCAGCATCTACATCAAGCAACTCACAACTGTCTATAACTCCAGCTCCAGGGTATCCAACACCTTTGGCTTCCACAAGCACATGCATACCTATGAGTAATTAAATTACTAAAAATGAGTCTAAAAATACAAACAAAAAGGAAAAGAAACTACTGTAAACCTTGACTGCAGCTCTGTAGTAAAATGTGTACCTAAGAGTTTGGGAAGCACTGGGTCTAATCCCCAACACAATCAAATTAAGAAAAAGAAGAAAAAAAGTATAGCAAAACAAACCCATTAGCTAAAATTCTAACATAACTAGTAATTTATGTTAGCTTCACATATTGCTGCAAACATAGCACTTGCCTACCCTTAAGGTTTCAATGCCATGTATGATCGGTGTTTCAACCCGAAGCTCTGAATTCAGGCATAGAGGGCAGCTAGGCAGAGCTGTGTACAGAAAGCACGTCCCAATGCTGCCTCTGTCACATAGAGAAACTGATAAAGATCGCTGTGTCTTATTAGCGATTTATAGAGTTGTGATTCGCTCTACCCAGTACAGCTATAGTTGAATTCCTCTGTCATAAAATCACTGGTACCAAACAAGTTCAAATATCTTTGATCTACACACTGTCTCCCTCACCATCCGTTAACGTACTTCTTTTGGGGGCTTTTCTTCTTTGTATAGATTCATCCGCCTTAGTTGTAAATTAACCCACGGGCAACTCATTGGGTTTTTCTTTGAACTTCACAATTTATGGCACAGGGGCCATTTAAACTGCCGGGGGGCAAATTATGTTCAGAAAATCATCCCTAGGTTAAAAAACAAATGATCCCAAGGGTAAAGGCACCATAGCAAAGAAATGAAATATAACTATTGAAGACTTCTGTAATTTCTTTTTTTCCAATATAGTAACATTATATAAATTTAGCATTTTAGCTATTTTTACGTGTTTTAAGTCCCTCCAAAATGTCAGTTCAGTCGTGGTAAAGTACATTTGTCATGGCGAGTGGGCGTCATCAGAAACCTTTCAGTGTAAGATGGAAATTGTTCCCATTCCACGCTCATGCCTCACTCCTGCCCCAGCCTCAGCAGCCCTCGCTCTGTTGTCTAGGACTCTAAGCTGCATTAGGAACATCTTCTGCTAGGCTTCCTTTCACCTAAAATCTGATAACTGATGCAGTTTACTAAGTTGGGTAAACATGCAAGTGAGTTTAAAAAAAAAATTCAGGGTCAAACTCCAAATACTTAGCATTTAATTTTCATGCCAAATAACTGAATTTAGATCATTCCTTCAGATGCCAAAGTGCGTATTTGTCTCATTTTGAAGGGCTTGGTCTCTCTGCTTTCAATCACTTTATACTTTTCTAAGGTTAAATCAATTTTCAAAACAAACTCAAGGCGGTTATTGATTTCCTTTAGATATCTAAGCTCTCTTCATGTTACTTGTTCTCAGCCGCACTCCCCAACAATCTTACTAACACTCAGTCTTCACCCATCTCATTGCTCAAATATAAGATTCTAGGCAATAGAGCGGGGATCTAGAGTTTATGGATGAGATTTAGGAAACAAAAACAAACCTTGAGAGGTTCTTCTTTTAACATTTGCATCCTATCCTGTCCCCAGCTGGATTAAACCATTTGCTAAAAGTGAGTTCCCAGCGAGGCGCATATTTGTGAAGCTGGAATCTTCATATTCAGTGGTTAGGGTAGGATGTAACAGTGGACGTTCAAGCCCCTGAATTTGATCCCCAAAACGGCAATAAATTAAATAAATAATAAAATCATGACTAAAACATTTTATAACTGGGAAATGATTTAGCTTAAGGCTTACAGAAAAGATAAAAAGATGACAGATCTCAACCTTGTGGAACTTTCCCCACAGTTCACATGTTCAAACCCTAGCACAATTATCAAAAATAAGCTGACATAGTCATATTCACCCCTTTATTTGGACTTCTCCAGTTTTCTCACTACTATTAGTCCCTCTCCAGCTCCAGGATCCACCACACTCTCTTGCTATGTCTCCTTGCCTTCTTTTAAGTGTGTGTTGGTTCCCATCTTGGCCTGTCTTTTATGCCTCTGATGCTGTTGAAGCATGTTGCTCAGGTATTCTTAAGTTGTCTCTGTTCAGGGTATGTCTAATGCTGTCTAATTCAGCTGAGGTTACAGAATTTTGGGAAGAACACCAAACAGGTTCTGTGTCCCTCTCAGGACACCTCACAGGCCAGACAGCTCACTACAGATTACTATTGTTGATACTGACCTCGGCTGTTTGGTATGGTTGGTGTCTGCCAGGACTCTGCACTGTAAGTCTCTTCATTCCCGTTTGTAATTAACACGCATGGGGGAAATACTTGGAAGCTGTGCAAATATCCTGTTTCTCCTTAAGTTCTTACCCACCCACTAAAGTCAGTACTCATTGGTGGATCCAACCTGCAGCAAAGGTTGCTATGGTTCTCTGACAACAACTTTCTATTGCCCTCACTTCTAAGTTCTGTAAAGAAGAGTCATCATTCTCTCCGTCTCCATTTATCCATTTACCCAGTCAGAACTCTTGCATATATTTCACTTGGGGAGCTATAATGCAGTTCCACAGTTAGTGGTTTTATTGCTCAAATTGTCTCAGCTTGACTACTGGGCTGTCTCCAGCTACGCTGACTCTTCTGGAGCACACCCTGGCTTCTGGCACCACACGGGCCTCCAGGCTTGTTCTGGGCTGTTTTTTCCTCAGTTTTCAAACCAACCTCTTCTACAAAGAACTCCACTTTCTTTTGGGAGAAAATGGCATTTGGACATCATAGTCTGGTCTGCTACTAAGGAGGCTCTTTTTTGTTTTGTTTTATTGGTTTTTCGAGACAGGGTTTCTCTGTGTAGCTTTGGAGCCTGTCCTGGAACTAGACTCTTGTAGACCAGGCTGGCCTTGAACTCACAGAGATCAGCCTGCCTATGCCTCTCGACTGATGGGATTAAAGGCATGTGCCAACATTGCTGGGCTCTGAGGAGGCTCTTATCTTGGTCCTTTCAGGGAACAGAGCTAAGGAAAATGCACACATGCACTGACACATTTGCACACAAAATCTGCATTAATTTGTAAATTATTTATCTGACAGTTCTTTTTTCAATACATCTGCAGGTTTCAGAAAAATGGGCCATCCTGTGACTTTCCTTGTTGACTATAATCAATAGTCCTAAAACCACATAAAATTTCAGAGTAACTTACATCTCCAGGCAAAAAGGCACACTAGAGTAGGTCTCGAAGGGATGATGGATTTCCCAGAACTCTGTCCATAGGCCCTGAAGCCATATCTTATGCTAGCCAGTACCAAGGAAGAAGTACCTTCATGTAGGTACAAGCTAAAGTCAACAATTCTGTTCAAAAACACATGTTTCATATATATGAGCCTACTTCTGTCTGACCAGAGGTTAGGACTGCGTGGCCTATGAGGACCAGACAAGATATAGCTACCTAATTTTAACCATAAGTATAAGAATCTAAAATAAAGAACTTGGAGTCATTACATGGGTATAAGAATAAGAGGTTAGAGAGTTATTTTTAAAGATTTGTGTTGTACCCAACTTCTAGGACATTTTCATATCTTTGTTTTGTCTTAGACAAGTATGCTATTATAAACTACAACTAACAGGCAAATTATGTAGAAGAAAATAAGAGGCAGTGAAAAAATAGAAGTGTTTAAAATACAAATATAATATAATAAATTCTGACATACTTACCTGTAAAGGGTAGTCCTTGTTTAAAAAATGTCTTTCTTGGATATCAGTGGTTCGCAGTTAGCCTCTTTCAAATCTGAATAATTAAAAAATAAATAATATTTTCAAATTTTATTGGTACTCAAAATCCTTAGGCCACCCAGGCTGCCAAAATGCAAATATACACATTAATTTTCATTCCAGTATTTCTTTCTCTTGCACATATAAAGCTTTATATTCTCTAGAAATAACCAGCATACTGTCAAATGACTCGTTGTGCATCAAGCAAGATGAAAAAAAAAATCTCAGAACAGTTGCATAAAAGAGACAGAAGGAACTTTGATACGCTTCTCTTGCTTTACCAGTCAGATCGTCAACATGATGCAAAACTTTTTTTATTGCACCCATTTAACACATCAAATTAATAATAACAATATCACCACCCAGACTTAGGAAAAAAACTAGACCTTTAAAGGGATTAGCAACCTCAAAAGACAGGGGGCTGGAACTCTGGATATGGCTTATTGATAAAAGCCACACCATAAGCTGCTGTTCATATCCATTTCTGGGGTGGGAGGTGATGCAAGTTTGATAAAAGTTATACATTGCAAAGCTGATGTTTACTGAAATTTGATTTCATCTGGAAGCTACATAGTTGAGAAGTCTAAGGTCACAGTAGAGTGGCCAGCCTGCTTGAGTATGGGAGATGCAGCACACACCACGCTAAGCAGGCTTTTCAGAGGAAGGTCCAGGGAGCAGATTGTCTAAATAATGATTCACATCCTTGTCTCTTAAAATGCTCAGGGAGCCCAGAATAGGACATTCAGTAAAGACAAAACAGCATCCGGTGCCAAGAGCCTTATCTGGAGGGCCGGGGAGGCCCAGCTTGCAGACCCAACCTTCTGCACGCTCGACACACACAAAACTCCAATGCCTGTTTTTCCGATTTCTTGGAACTGACAGAAACTGTTCTGTTACGTGATGCATGGTGTAAAAATGTTACATCATGGAGATGAACGTTTTCTCATTCTGTTATGAACTACGGCCAGTGAGCTTTGATTGCTGGTGTTCCCCAGCATTGTGTAGTACTGCTGCTTGGAAGCGAGAGTTTTAACGGCATCTCAGTGTCGATAGTAAACTGCAGTTCTGCTCTCAGAGCCGGACAGTCTTCTACAGGAAGAGCTCATTTGTCAGCACTCTCTGCCTGTACTCTGTCTTTTGGCTGTGACTGCTGACCTCCACCATAATGATTTGCATAAACACTCTAATTTGCTAGTCAGCAAGGAAGACAGCATCCACACAGAAACTGCTTATTACGAATAGCATGTTCAACACAAGGAAAACTGTTTTATCTATAAGAAATCACTACTCTGACTTTAAAAAAAGCATATAAGATAAAAATTTCAGAAATACGAAAACAAAAGAAAAATAACAATAAACTAATGAACAAAATCACTACCTCAAAAAAATAAATGTAAAGATTCTAGGTTAAGATTAACCAATATTAGTTTCCTTGACACTTGTGCCTGGTCCTCCTTAAATACATATGCTCTCATTAAGATTAGACAAAAAGAAAGTAATATTTATTTATTATTTAAAAATGTTCACATGTATATTTTGATCATACTCCTTCCCATCCTATAATTCCTCCATAATCCTTCCCCATCCAACTTCATGTCCTTTCTCTCTCTTAAAAAATACACAAAAATGTAGAAACTGCTATCTATTCAAGCCTTGAGACCCTAAGAATTAGATCAAACAGAAAACAAGACCAGCTCCTACTACCTCTGGAGGCAGGCAGTATTCCATACCCCATTCCACTCCTTGGGTCCACTCAGACTGTTCTGTGCCACCAAGGCATAGCCTTACTGACATAAGACAAAGGCAGTCTGAGGACAGTGTATTGAGCTCCTTCACATTCAGATGATGGCCAATCTATTTAAATCTGTAAAACCGAGGCACTAAGGCTGTGAAGAAAGATATCGCAGCCTTGCACTTCCACAAAGCTCTCAATAGGCCAGACTGTTTCTGCATACCCATTCAACTGCTTCATATACAAAATCCTGAAATAGGACTTTCTGCTAGAATCATAGTAGATAAAAATGCAGGCCAAGAGCAATTTATTCAGATTAATTGACCTGAAATGAAATGAACAATGAAAATGAACCCAAGAGTTAGGGAAAAGAAAACCCGAATCACTGAGAACTTATCCAGGAATTACATCCCCAAAGGGTTGCAGGTATAACTCAATGGTGGACCAGTTGCCTAACACCCCAAAGCCTCTGGGTTTAATGTCTATCACTGCTGAAGAAACAAAACAAAACAAAACCTCTCCCAAAATGTAATTTTACAGATGTTCTTTTAAAATGCTGTAGAAAAAGATGTCATATTTAAACTTTGAGTAAAACCTTTTACATTGACCATATTAATTTTTAATTACCATAATATTGATATAAAAGTTTGACACTTCCCCCTCCCTGCAAAAGAAAACATCAAAAAAGGGCTATTGAAATGGCTGAGTGGATAGAGAAGTTTCTGGTCAATTCCTAGAATCTCCGTAGTGGAAGGAGAGAACCAATTTCCACAAGTTGTCCTCTAACCTTCACCATGTGTACAATGCCACAGATATATATATGGCACACATCTATGTGTGTATGTATATATACACACACATATATAAACATATAAACTAATGTAACAAAGGCCCACTAAAATATCAGTTCTAGCTATTGTTATTAATTTAAAATTAGAAGTAAAGCTAATTAATTTAATAATATGCTAAAAAATAAACTACTTGATCAAATTGCACTTATCTCAGAAAAGCAAAGGCAATTTAATATCAAAAATTGATAAATTCATGTTATGGCATTAACCCAGTTTTAAAACAAGCCATATGATTATCTCAAAACATACAAAAACAGTACTATATACAATTCTACCTTTGGGCTGGGCGTGTATCTCAGTGGTACAATTCTTAACCTAATATGTTCAAGGACCTGGGTCTTACACCCCAGCACCAAACAGTACTAATTCAACATTTGTTCTTAATAATATTTCTTTGAAAAACTAAGACAGTTGAATAGTAAGAATCTATCTCAAACATACAACTAATATGCTCTTATTGTGAAATATGACAGTGGCATTTCCTGGGGTGTAGTCTATAAATAACCAGTTCCTTTTCTAACAGTGAAGGTTTCACTAGAAAATAAATATGTGTGTAGTGTGTTTTGGAGAGTTATAAAAGACATTAAAATATAAGTACTCCGTAAGCTTCACAATTAAATAACAACATCATCAATAGCAACTCACTCAGCTTCATTATTCCCAACTTTATCTGAACATTGGGTTCACACTTGCCATTTTTCTGTTCCTCTGTACATTGCACTTGGGTGACGTCACACAGCTTTCTACCGAAACTAGCTACAAACTGCTTTGTTGTTAACCCATTAGACTTCTTGATTTCTATTTTCCAATGGTGTGCTAGAAAATGCTTAATTAGCCCTCCTGACATGCAGAGAATGGTCTTGTTGGAGGATTTGTGAATTTCTATGGTGTAAGACATGGGTTTCAAGCTTCTAACACAACGTTTCTGAAGCAGGATGTCCACCACACAGACATAAGTTGACATATCTCAGCAATGTAGGAGCTAGGAAATAAACTTTCTGTGTGTGTATCTACTACCTTTTTTTTTTTACCATAACCTGTCTGATTATAAGTTTATATAATTTAATACTTAAAAGAAGTCTCTAACAATTAGTTTAGTAAGAACCTTAAATTTTACAATTAATTTCTACAAGCTGATCTGAGTGGGCTCCTGAATACTGCTGCTTCATCCTGCCTTTCAGTTACTTCTTACTCTCTTGTTCCTGTTCTGAGATTTTCCTACTATTACATTCTAAAAGTTCCTTGGATTTCTTCTTACTACTCTTAAGCATGGCACAGTTTCTTATGCATTGTCTTTAAACTCCTCTCAAGAACTTTGTTTGAGCTGGACATGGTGGTCAGGTTTATAATCCTTGCATTTACAAGACTGAATCAGCATGACAATGAGTTCTAAGCTACATAGCAAGATTTTGATTCAAAAACAAAAACCAACCCAACCCAAACTAAATAAGAAAGAGTTCTAAATCTTTTTGTCACTATGGCTAAAACATCTCAAAAAACTAAGCAAACCTATCTTCTCCCTCTGAAATATCAATGAAGCACAATTAAAGAATATGAGCTGGAGGGTGGACCTCAGCCTAAACAGCATGGGTAAACTGAGGCAGGAGGTGTGGGGGAGACAGCTAAAAGATAACACAACTGGTCACTTAATGGAAATATTGTTCATTCTTCAAAACATTCAAGACATTTCCAAGTTTTGTACCTGGGTCTTTGAAAAGTCCAGTGCATAGGATTCATTCAGTTCATACCCACAAGTAGTCCTCTCTGTCTTCCCCTTCAATTCTTTTCACATTCTCTGTAGTCTCCATCAAGGCCCTGCTACCTAACCATTTCCTCCATTGCCAGCTTAGCAAACTCAAGACCTCTCCTTTTCTTCTTTTTTGAGCCTTGATTTAGCACATCAACTTACAGTTTTGCCAGCTCCTCATGGCCAGTGCCTTTTTACTAATACCTTATCACAAAAGTCTAGGAACTGACATGGGAAGATAGAGTGTGTGTGTGCACACGTGCATGTATGCACACACCTGTGTGATATTAGAGATTGAATTTAGGAGTTCATACATGATAGGCAAACTGAGCTGTATCTTTTCTTAAAGGTAGGGGGAGTGATCTTGTTCTGTCATACAGTGTAACTCACAGTGTGTTGGGGGAAGGTAGGAAGCATGCAAACATATTCAAATTAGTAATTTTAATTCCAAGATAAATGTAGTCATTCCTCCATGTCTGAGGATTTTGTATCCTAAGATTTATTGAACTACATGTTGAGGATATTTTTAAAAAATACATTGCTAGCAAGTTGGGTCAGCAGGGAAAGCACTTGATGACTTGAATTCAACCCTCGGAGCCTATGGAAAGGTAGAAGGAGAGAGCCAACTCCACAAGCCATTCTCTGGCCTCCACACTCGTGTTGTGGCCTGTGTATATCCAAACTCGCATATCATACATACCTATGATAATTATAAATATTCTAAAAATACTGTGCCTATACTGAATATGTAACAACCTTTGTATTGTTATTGTTCCCTAAACAACACAGTAGAACAATTTCTCTTGCATTTACACTGTGTTACATATAATAGGACTTCTAAAGGGAATTTAGAGCAATAGGAATATATGGATACATTATATGTAAATACTAAATTTCATATAAATTTTGGAGCCTGTTCACATGTATATAAACTCCACTGAACTTTTTACTGCCCTATCCCCTCTTACTATGAACGTATAACTCAACCAAGGCCAGTTAACCTCCCTTAGATTTTTAAGGAACCTTAGAAGATTTACTATTCAGTTGACGGTTATATCCTCAGATAAAAAGATAAAATGACTTTATTTGTATTAAAAAGCAGAGGGAAATGGTGTGGGGGAAAGAGAGAATGAAATTTTTTCCCCCTTTTTCAAGGCAGGGTTTCTCTGTGTAGCCCTGGCTGTTCTGGAACTTTCTCTGCAGACCAGGCTGGCCTTGAATGCAGAGATTTGCTTCCTCTGCTTGGAATTAAAGGCTGTACCACCACCACCACCTAGCACAGAGAGAGAGAGAGAGAGAGAGAGAGAGAGAGAGAGAGAGAGAGAGAGAGAGAGAGAGAGAATTTTAACAGTGGTTGTCCCCACTGAGTTTAAGTAATAGTGGAGGTTCTGAATATGCAAGGAAGATCTGGTGATCTTATTTGCCTTGTCATGAACAACACAAAGGCACGCTGTATTTTCAAGTCACTATCACATGCTAAACTGATTTTCAGTGAACTAGAACTAGCCTGTGTTACATCTAACTGTTATACAAGGCATGGTAGTAGGGGGGCATGTGCCTATAGATATTTCATTCTCTTGGAACTCTGTAAAATTAGGCTCTCTTTGCAGGACTTGGTGGCTTGGTTTAGACTGCTTGGGTTCAAATCCTAGCTTTCTCATTTGGCTGGTTAGTTGGTTTCTTTTTATTTTTTCACTGGCCTAACTAATGTATGAAATAAACAGCATGCACCCACCTTCTTTTGAGACAGGGTCTTCTGTAGGTCAGACTAAACTTAAACTCACTATGTAACCAAGGATGATCTTAAATTTCTGATTTTCCCAAAGGCTGAGATACAGACATGTGCCACCATCCCTAGTTTACACAGTTCTGGGGATGGAGCCCAGTCTTATGCATGCTAGACTTGTAGATGTAGATTGAGCTATATCCTATCCCACTATATAGCCTTAGTATTATATATAATATATGACTGTTGGTAGAATAAAATAAGATAGTGTACCAATGTGCTTTAAATAGAGCTTGAAACAGGTTTGCTGATCAATAAATATTAATGATAACTCTCAAAAACTAGCTTATCTTTTTGTTGCTTGAGTTAATTAAGAAACAGGCCCTCAGCAAGATGATTAAGTGATATTTTGGCTTAATATTTAAACTATGTGATAGGCTAAGCAGGAAACTGAATGGTTAAAAAATGCTCTAAGCAGGGAATCACACACTTCCATTTATAAGTAATTTACAGGCTAAGCTGCCCTAATGAGTGATTTTACACAAGAGACTTAGAGTGCGATTGAGGACTGGGAAAGAGAGTCAGACTGTGGGTAGGAGATATTAAAGCAGCAGTTATCTGCTGAGCATCTGCTATTTATTAGGGGTGCTCTAGACAAGGAGCTGCAGGACGAACATGGCAGACTCTTGTGTAACTGCACATGTGAGGAATGACACAGCCCAAAATCAGTGGTTCAAGGATCTACTGCTCTCTGTGCTGTTTGGAAAAAGAAGGTAGAAATGAAAGTTGTTAGAGACAGTGGGGAGTTGCTTCAACAAGCTACTGTGCTTTCCAAGCATTTACCAGTTGTACTGGCTGGGTTTATGTCAGCTTGACACAAACTAGAGCCATCAGAGAAAAATCATCCTCCCTAAAATCCAGCTGTAAGGCATTTTCTTAACTACTTCTTGACGGGGGAGGGCTCAGTCCACTGCACTCTATAAGAAAGCAGGCTGAGCAAGCCAGTGAGCAGCACCCCTCTCCATGGTCTCTGCATCAGCTCCTGCTTCCAGAGTCCTGCCTGTTTGAGTTCCTGTCCTGATTTCCTTTAATGATCATCAGTGCTCTGAAAGTGTAAACCGAATAAACCCTTTCCTGCCCATCCTACTTCTTGGTCATGGTGCTTCATCACAGCAATAGTAACCCTGACTTAGACACCAGTGACTCAGGGCCTATTGACCCCTATGGACAGTTTGAGAATTAGTGATTTGATACTTTAAAACCCATTTGGGAAACAATCCATGGAAACCACATTCTGTCAGAAAGACCAACAACAATTTCAGAATAGAGGCGTCCCCATTTTTGATCTTTTGATTATTAAAAGTACCATTAGTTTCACATTGTAGTCAAAGTCTTGACCAAAGGAAGAGATAGTAATAGGCTTTGAGAAACAGACTCAAAGGAAGACTCTTCAAAAGAAGTAGTTGTCAAATAGATCTTTCACTTCCTTGGTCAGAGCTACCAAAAGCAATCTATAGATTCAATGCAATCCCCATCAAAATCCCATCAAAATTCTTCACAGACCTTGAGAAGACAATAATCAACTTTATATGGAAAAACAAAAAACCCAGGATAGCCAAAACAATCTTATACAATAAAGGAACTTCTGGAGGCATTACCATCCCTTACTTCAAACTCTATTAGAGAGCTACAGTATTGAAAACAAGTTGGTATTGGCATAAAAACAGAGAAGTCGACCAATGGAATCGAATAGAAGACCCGGACATTAACCCACAAACCTATGAACACCTGATTTTCGATAAAGGAGCTAAAAGTATACAATGGAGAAAAAGAGAGCATCTTCAACAAATTGTGCTGGCAAAACCGGATGTCAATCTGTAGAAGAATGAAAATAGATCCATACCTATCATCATGCACAAAACTCAAGTCCAAATGGATTAAAGACCTCAATATCAGTCCGAACACACTGAACCTGATAGAAGAGAAAGTGGGAAGTACTCTACAGCACATGGGCACAGGAGACCACTTCCTACGTATAACCCCAGCAGCACAGACACTAAGGGCATCATTGAATAAATGGGACCTCCTGAGACTGAGAAGCTTCTGTAAAGCAAAAGACACTGTCACTAAGACAAAAAGGCAACCCACTGACTGGGAGAAGATCTTCACCAACCCCACAACTGACAAAGGTCTGATTTCCAAAATATATAAAGAACTGAAGAAACTAGACCGTAAAAGGCTAATCAACCCAATTATAAAATGGGGCACTGAGCTGAACAGAGAATTCTCAACAGAAGAAGTTCAAATGGCCAAAAGACACTTAAGATCATGCTCAACTTCCTTAGCGATCAGGGAAATGCAAATCAAGACAACTTTAAGATACCTGTCAGAATGGCTAAAATAAAAAACACCAATGATAGCCTTTGCTGGAGAGGTTGTGGAGAAAGGGGTACACTCATCCATTGCTGGTGGGAATGCAAACTTGTGCAACCACTTTGGAAAGCAGTGTGGCCGTTTCTCAGGAAATTCGGGATCAACCTACCCCTGGACACAGCAATACCACTCTTGGGAATATACCCAAGAGATGCCCTATCATACAACAAAAGTATATGCTCAACTATGTTCATAGCAGCATTGTTTGTAATAGCCAGAACCTGGAAACAACCTAGATGCCCTTCAGTGGAGGAATGGATGAAGAAAGTATGGAATATATACATATTAGAGTACTACTCAGCAGTAAAAAACAATGACTTCTTGAATTTTGCATACAAATGGACGGAAATAGAAAACACTATCCTGAGTGAGGTAAGCCAGACCCAAAAAGAGGAACATGGGTTGTTCTCACTCATATTTGGTTTCTAGCCATAAATAAAGGACATTGAGCCTATAATTCGTGATCCTAGAGAAGCTAAATAAGAAGGTAAACCCAAAGAAAAACATATAGGCATCCTCCTGAATATTAACCTTCATCAGGCGATGAAAGGAGACAGAGACAGAGACCCACATTGGAGCACCGGACTGTAATCTCAAGGTCCAAATCAGGAGCAGATGGAGAGAGAGCACGAGCAAGGAACTCAGGACAGTGAGGGGTGCACCCACACACTGAGACAATGGGATGTTCTATCGGGAACTCACCAAGGCCAGCTGGCCTGGGTCTGAAAAAGCATGGGATAAATCCGGACTGGCTGAACATAGTGGACAATGAGGACTACTGAGAACTCAAGAACAATGGCACTGGGTTTTTGATCCTACTGCACATACTGGCTTTGGGGGAGCCTAGGCAGTTTGGATGCTCACCTTACTAGACCTGGATGGAGGTGGGTGGTCCTTGGACTTCCCACAGGGCAGGGAACCCTGATTGCCCTTTGAGCTGAGGAGGGAGGGGGACTTGATCGGGGGAGGGGGAGGGAAATGGGAGGCGGTGGCGGGGAGGAGGCAGATATCTTTAATAAATAATTAAAAAAAATAAAAACAAAAACAAAAGAAGTAGTTGTAAAACCCCAGGAAAGGAAATATAAGAAGCTTCAGGAAGGGAAGAGGGATGAATAACCAGAGCTACTGTAAGAAGTGAGGGGAAAGAGAGGTGGGGGATGAGGGAGGGAGATACAAAAAGGAGGAAAGGGAGAAAGGGAAGTAAGGAAAAAGGGCAGGAGGGAAGATGACAGAAAGAGAAGAGAGGCTCAGAGGTTCTGGCCATTTAGAAGTAATACCGTGTGTGCTCAGATTCAGCTATTCACTTCAGATTAACCATCAGAATTAGTTATCATTGGCATTTTAAATATTGCATAGGCATTAAGATACACCAAAACTATTTAATCTAATCTTTCACATTGGTAATGAAATCTAAATGCCACCTTAACAAAAGTGTCTTAGTTTTCCTCAAAACTTAAACTCTCCCTGCTTACTACTAAGCCTGCTTAGACACTATTTTTTCACTTGAGATGTTTGATCTATTGTCACTTCACAGAACTGAATAATGTTCAATAAATATTTGAGTGTCTACTATCTATCAGGGAATGTTCTAGGCACATAGCAAAATTGTATATACATTTTGGTGAGAAGCATAACTTGTTTAACTCACACACCATAAGGAAGTGGTCAACTTTTAACAAGGTATTTTACTAGAGATAAAATAAAATGCATTTTTCTTCTGCAGACAACTTTTTTTCACTTGATATTATAAGCACTAAAATAATCACCATGAAAAGAATGTCCCTCATCTGGGTTAAAACATTTTAGCATTTGTCAAAAATCATACTGAGGATATCACTTCTATATGAGCCTAAAAAGTTACAATGTTATAAAATGCACTAATCAGTAGTAAGTCTAGTTACTCGACATTTAGAGAAACAATTTAAAGTTTATAATGACTAAGTCAGATAGGCTGAATAATAAAGGCTATCTATTCTCATACATCAAAATAGCATCCCACTCCAGCATGGAAAAGGGAGGTGGGCACCAAGTCCCACCCCTTGTTAAGAACCTGTTGGAAACTAGTAGCTGCCGGGAGAGGAAGAGTCAGTTCCTTTCAACAGTGTTGTCCCTGCTAGGTCTATGTGCTCCAGTGTTATATATCCAGCAGCTCACAGGCAGCACAAACTGGACTTGATAGGTGAAAATAAAAAAAAAGGACACCAAATTGAGTGGGCAGCGAAGGAAAAGTAGGAGGGTGAAAGCGACCAAAAGACATCGTATGGAATTCTCAAAGAACTAATTTTTAAAAATGAAAAAGACGGCACCCCAGAGATACATTCAAGTGGGTAGTCACATCAGGTTCTATTTAAGCATGGCATTACATCACAGGAGAGAAACACAAATGACTTAAAGGTCAGTAGCTTGACTTAGATTTACGTAACTCGTTTCTGCAGGAATTTGCATTACTTGTGAAAAACATCACGTGAAAGAGGAACTTACTATAAATATTAAAGTTGGAAATAAATGAACGGCTGAGAAAGCATTGGAAAATAATAGTTTCTTTAAAAAGAATTGGAGAACTAGAGTGTGGGGGGGTGTGTTTCATTGGTATAGCATGTGTTTAGCATATAGGAGACTGGTTTCAGTTCCCAGGCACGCACGCGCACACACACAAACACACAAATACACACACACACCACCATACACAAACACAAATCCACACAAATTCAGTCATGAAACTAGCTGTAGGATACATTTAAAAATCTAAATTGCACATAAGCTTATTTACAAGAACTGATGAAAAAGCTAAAAACTTAGCATAAATGTTCCAAAGTAACTAATAATGAAGGAAGTGTGTGTGGGAAGCCATCTTAGAAGAGACTCACTTGGGCTCTAATGACAAAGCATTTTCTGCTCACGCAGCCTTTCCTACTGCTGGATAGCTATAGTCATTACAATTCTTTCCTTATACTGAGCTGAACTATGACTCTCTTTAATGTCTGGCTATCCTTTGATAAATAAAGACTGTGTGACCATAAAGAAAGGAACCAGCGCTGTCTTGCCTCTGTGTCCAACATATAATGTGATACACAAAGAGGGTACCCTAAAATCTATGGCAAGTCCCCAGAATAGTTTATTCTTCAAGAAAGTATGGATCTAATTTGAGGGTGGAGGGCATTCTCTCTGCAATGTACTGTGGATACTTTTACGAAAGGTCAAATTATATGCTTGAATTCTATGACAATATCACCTCAAAGCTGTCCTCCGCTTGCCCAGGTCAGTGTGTATCAGTGGCCTGATAGCAGACTAGGCCTTTGTCTTCATTTCCACAGGTAGTATGTCCAGGTTTTGTAACAGCTTCCTGATGACTTTCTCTGTACACAGCTGCCAGGTTAATCTTCTGACTAAATCATCCCCAACTTCTTAAGATCTGGAGTCTCCCCACTGCTAAGATAAAACCCCTACTCCTCCATCTGCATTCCAGATCATTTATCATCAGTCTGAAAGATCTACATTTCCAGCCCCATTTCTGACTGCTCATATCCCTGTATTCTCCACCTCCAGTTGGCTCGTGTGGAGTCCCCTGGGACTGTGTTTAGTCACTATTCCAGCCTTGGTTTTCTTACACTGGAGATTACTTTTTCTTTCTCTTTGACTATCTCAAGTCAGGAATATTAATTTTTGAGGAAACAAAATTATCCATTTCAGAGTGTATAACACAGCAGTTTCTAATATATTCTTATCTATTTTGTTTTTAGTTGACACATAATGATTGTATACAATGTAGGGTACAGAATGATATTTCAATATATGTTCACAATGTGCAGTGGTCAGATCAGGGACACTGGCTAGAACACTGGAAAAGCCATGCAGCCAGGAACTGCTTGCCTAGCACGCGCATGGGCCTGCGTTTGATTCTCAGTACTGCATTAAAAAGAAAAGAAAGGCAGCTCTAAGTCTCCTTGTATATAATTCCAAAGCATCCCCATCCCAAAGGAAACCTGTGTTTATGAAGCAGTGACTCCATCCTACCTTCTTTGTGAAGTGACCTGCTCTGTTTGGCTCCTTTGTTATTTCTGTCCCTGTACATTTTTTGTATTGGTTTTCTTAAGGCTACCCTCTTGAACTCTTCTGAACTCTTCTCTGCAGGGCTTTTCCTGGCTACCCGTTCCCTTCTTTGAATCTCAGTTACATTCATCTTCTGCCCTGAATTACCATGCTGCTGTGGGTTGCTAGTAAACTATTTCAGCTGCACCCCTTTAGGACTGAGGTAAATTCAAGGTTCCCAGCTATGGCATTCTGTGTCTTTCTCTGAGCCAATAACCACCTAAGATGTGTTTAATTAAGAGCACTAAAATGAAACTGAAGTTTGGATAATTAAATGAGAGAGCGTCTCAACTCTCTTTGGCTCTTTATTCTTCCTGTGGGGCTCTCTTTCGGGAAGAAAAGGGAATGTAGGATCTAGTCAGTGTTTCTTTGCCCTAGTAGCTGAACAGGTGTGAGAACAGGGGGAAAATGGCAGGTTGCCCAACGGTGGAGAAGGGGCAGGTTCCCTGCACTCAGCTTTAGCAAATAACTCCTACCTTCACTCCATATCTACAGGCCTACAAGGAAGAATTGGGGGTCCGGAGATGTCACAAGGCAATATTTTAAAGAGGCTCACTTTTTGCTTTTGCTTTTATATGTAAATCAGTTTCTCAGTCTGATACTTTGAAGTTGTTCATTAATACATATCTTCCTTGGAAAAGATTAACTATTAAATAACTGTGACGATGGTACTTTTTGTTCATATATAAAATTACTGGGTAATTAAACTACCATCTATTAAAAGCTGGGCATGGTGGCACACACCTTTAATCCGCTTCTCAGAGGGGAAAGGCAGGCAAATCTCTGAGTTTGAGCCCAGCATGGTCTACAGAATGAGTTCCAAGACATCCAGGGCCACACAGAGAAACCCTGCTAGTAAAAAAAAAAAAAATTACTGTCTATTCTAAGCCAATGGATAGGTTAAAATCTGAAGTCTGATAAGAAGTATGAAAGGGAGTCAGTCTTACACGATCCATTGTACAGTCTCAGCAACATTTGTGTGTGCATTATTACAAACTCTTCCCAGCTGGAGTACTAAACAGAATTTGTCACAGTTGCCATTGGGAGTCTCCAAACAAGAATGAAAGAAACAGTGCTCGGGCCCCTAGGCCGTTATGAAACCTGCTCCTCTGACCAGAACAACAAAGAGAGCTAATGCAGAATGCTGAAGTCCATAATTAACATTTCCCCTTATTCATGTCTCACTTTACCCGCTCATAGGATCAGAGTGAGCAGAATGAAGTTTCTTTTGACATTAATTCCACGTCCTAAAAATGTTACATAGAATGTGAATTAACATTAAAAAGAGGCTCTGGAATTTCCCTAAAGCTTTGGGGGTAATAATATTAAGAATCATGTATAAATGCTACTGAAAAAGCACATACTTGTTCTTAAAAATCATTGAAAAATACATACAAATGACTTAGGTTGCTACAGGCCGGAAGTAGGAAGGTTTATAGTGCACAAAGCAGTAAAAAGAATGACAAGAACTATGGTACACAATTTTATACTCTATTAAAACATGACAGGAACATAAACATGAAAAGAAATAATAGTCCCCATAAGTTGGCAAATGTGATATGATACACTATCTTCCACTTACATTTCATTTAGGTGAAGATTTGGCACGTTGTGATCTTTAGGCTCCTAAGCTCCAGCCTCACCACTTATGTGGCTGTGTTTTCAGAAAACAGATTTTGATCCCAATGTAAATATACATGGTTCTTAAAGTCAGTGGTCATTCAGTAAAGACACAAGAAACACACTGGCAACATTTGTCCAGTCTGAAAGTTTTTGTTATGCCTACATTGAGGTTCTCTTAATATTTCATAGCACTGTGTATGGGAAATAAATTCTATCTGTTTTCACATAAATTCTTTCAAAATGTGTTTTCCTTTTATACTGCCCTCATTCATGTTCAGAATTTATTTCTAAGTGGTCAACCAGACATTTTCCATCTTTTAAAATACTAGACATAAACGGTAATAAGGCAATTTATGAATTCATAAATGTGAAATAGTTATAATAACTAGATTAGGGAATGGTCATTCTACATAGGATAGGGGGTGCCAAGGAGGTGGCTCCGTGGTGAACGGTTTCCCTAGCATGTTCAAGACTCAGGATTTGATGCCCAATATGAGTCCATTCACAGATAAGCTTGGGTGGATTGACTCTGAGGTGTCACCACATCGAGTCTGTTTTACCATTAGATTCTAAGATCTAGAAATTAAAGTCTTATTAGCTGCAGTTCATACTGGCTGACATTGGGAACCATAACAGCAGGAACTTGGGAGCCAAAGAAAGAAAATATTTAGTATCACTGATATAAAAGTCTAAAAGATTCTTAACATTTTAAGTTGGAAAGAATATTCTGAGCCATAAGGCTGATACAAGATATAGATGTGTGTGTGTTTCCCAAATAAAATGAAAAAGTGACAAGAACAATATAGAACTAGGTCCAAGGCAAACCAGTTAATTGCTTCTTCTGGGATTTCTAGAACAATACATCAGAAAAGAAAAAAAGTCCAAGAACTATTGCTGTATTCTGTATGTATGTGTGCATAGCTGTGTAAATATATGTGATTTTTGTACGGTTCTCTGGGATTTGGGAAAACCTACTTCTTGCTATTTTCAAGACATTATCTTCAGTATTTCTACCACATTTTATATCAATGTCTCATAGATAACGGAAGTTTCTTCAGTGACTATTCATGATTACATGTTTAACATTCTGCCAGGAGTTGGGAAACCAAATAATTCTCTCACTGGTCATTCAGTTTTAGATAAAAAGAGAAAGAAAAAAAGGGACCATAATACATACATAGATTTTTAAGAAAAAACTAAAAGAGGAGTGTTTTAAAAGAAAGTAATTCTAAAAACTATTTTTTAAAACTCTATTTGACAGTATTCACTAAAGATCAAAAAGATCACAAACCACAAGAAATCTGCAAAATTGAACCATATATATGGCTGTGAACATTATGAGGCTGTTAAAAAATGGACTTTAAGATTTTTTTTCTCCTTCCCAATTAAACCATGTAAATAAAAAAGAGCACAGGTAAATCCAATATGGGGAAAAAAGCTAAGTATGGTATAAAATTTGGGTATAGCATAAACACTCATCCAGTGCCTTTACGGTTATCTAGCTAGAGGGTTCCTAGGCTCTGCCTTGATCTTTACTGACCAGGATCTGAGAGAAACTAAAAAGTTAGCCATTTTCTCTGTTGCTGAATATCTGCGTCACTTCCAAGTATGGTTTTTAGATAGGATCCTCCTATGTGGCCCAGGCTAGCTTCAAGCATGCACTCCTCCTGCTATCATCTTGCTAGTGCTGGGATTATAGGTGTGTACCACCGCAGATGGCTCATATACGGCTTCTTAAACAATGCTCTCACAAAGTTCTTGTATCTGCCTTTTCCTGTATCCTCTAGCCCTCTGGCAAAAGACGCAGAAGTAGAGGTATAGCATTACGGTGTGCGACACATTGCTCAACCGCTTTCCAAGCAGCCTGAACTAAATTACAGTGACATCAGAAATACGTAAATACAAATTTCTTCAGCTCCTAAATCATAGTGTGTTGTCCACATGACCTTGCCTGCTAGACGACCCCTCTAGCCTTGAGCCACACCCCTGGCTGCAGTTCCCAAATCATAGAATTTTAGAGTAAGAAACAAAACCGTTGCTAAAAATCTCTAGGAAAGGCTCATTATCAACCTTAATTAAACTGGAATTGAGAACCGCTTTATTGACTTAACATAGATCAGTCCTCCAGGGTTAGATCTTTTTTTTTTGTGACAGTATTAAATCTAATTTTTGAGACCCAGAATTCCTAACTGCCACTCAAAGAAAAAAGAACCAGTGAGGCCCTGTCTCAGAGATCCAGTTAGCCTACAGCAGCAGGAACCACAAACAACCAATTGGTCTAACCTTGGCAGGAACTTATAGACTACAGCACTGAGTTTTTCTAAGCAATCTAGCTAGCCAGTGAGGCTGATTTTTACAGGACAGTTCCCAGGGATCCTATGAATGAAGTGAAATACAGCAAATAACTTCACATAAGCTATGGATAAGAAGACAGCCCAGTGGCTAAATTCACTGTGGAGTATGGAGGAATATGGTGAACCTCTGATCTTCTGGCTTTTACCTCCTGAGTACTAAGATTCCAAGTTAGTTGTTTGTTGGTTTGTTTGTTTTTAATTTGATGTTGGGGCTAGAATCTAAAGTGTTCTGCGAGCTAGGCAAGCACTCTACCAACTTAGCTACATCCCTAACCTTCCTTACTGAGCACCTACTAGTCATGCTATATGATGGAGACAGATGAATAAAACTCCATTGGTACCTTCCTTTAAGAAACTTTTCATCTATTACTTGTGCAGTCCTAAAAGCCAGCAAATTTGAACACTGCTGAACACAAAATTTAAAATATTACATTGCCTTTAAATAAAATCAGGATGTTACTAAGTTGTTCCAAATGCTTCAAGGAAACATGTAGCAATCTTCCATTGCCAAACGCTTGACTGGGTGCACTTTCTACTTTTATGGATTATTTTGACATATGCAAATAATTTTTGAAGTTTCAGCTTCACTTATATTTATATCATTCACATTTGTTTTCTCTTTTTATTAACCTTAACCAGTATATAAAACAAGAAAAAGAATTCATATGGGTATACTTTTCCACACTCAAGAGCTTGTTTACATGGGTAGTTATAAACTACAAGAAAGAGACAATATATAGTCAGGTGAGGCTTTGGGATTCTCAGTTTTAAGTTCATAAACTAGAAAGGTTTTGTAAAACACTAATGTCAGGTAATGCTTAGAACTGGGTGTGATGGTGGCCATTCTTAACTTCTATCCCACCAATCAGCTGACTCACAGAACTACTAAGGCTGATTTGGAAGTGGTCACCAAGCTTTGGTTCCTAACAGAGTTTCATTGAGATGCTGTAACTATTTCAAGACAAAAGAGAAGAAAACAGAATATGTATGAAGTGATCTACCAAAGCATTAAACACTATTTCTTCTTAGGCAAGTTTTCCCAACGAAGTGATTGAAAACCCCCTTTCACTGCAATCTACTAGGAAGTGACTTCAAAGGTCTGGTAGAACGAACTCATGATGACGGCAGGGGATTAGTATGACATCAGGGAGGAAATCAAGGGCATAGCGAGGGATGATAGTACAGTGCTTGGTTAAATTATCTAACTGCCAGCGCACAGCTCGTAATTTCCATGATGTTTCCTAGGTAAAATGCCATTGCACTATAACTGCTTATTTTTCTTTGGCGTTGAAAATAGTTTGAGGAACATCTGCAATCTGTCTTGATTTAAATTTTTAAAATTACATGTATTTGTTGTATGTGTGTTCAGAGGATAACCTTCCGGAGTCCATTCTTTCCTCCTACCACATGGGTCCTGGGGATGAAACTCAGGTTGCCGGGCTTGGCTTCAAGTACTTTTACCCAATGAGCCATCTCTTAGGTACGTGTCTTGATTTTTAAAAGAAAAACTATGTATGCAAGGCAAACAAATCATTTATCTTTTCTTATCACTGCTATTCCACATAGTGGTCTCATTTATGTTTTGTTGCCAAGGACGACGTATTTACCTTATTTTATTTCCTTTCTTTTAAACCACTTTATCCAATTCTACATGTAAGTGAGTTCCCCCTCCCCAACCCAACCCTTCTTCCCCCTACTAAGTGCAGTGATTCTAGGCATTCACCAAACATGATTTCTGCTTTCTTTTCCAACTCCCCATGAATGTTACCTGTGTTTTCAGAGAACAAGAAATCAAGGAAGCAACCCTCCTTTTTTCTGATACTGACGTGGTCAGTTAATGCTGCCTGGAACTCAGGCTTTTTAAAGTGGACTCCAGACCTTCAAATGACAACAGCACTTTAGTGGTGGAATGACAGCTGCAGGGGTGGGGTCAAAGTTAAGGGGTTCTTCCCAGAACTTCATCCAGCACACGGTCTCACAGTCCTGTTTCCCAATTGCCCCCACTATAAGGGAGAATGTATTGCTTAAACACACGGGTGAAAGAATAGCCTGTCTGCACTTCCTTTGCTAGATTCTCTCCACAAAGAGCAACAAGCAGTGAGAGACAACCTTAGCATTTCAGTGATTCTAGAAGCCTGAGATATCACCAAGGAGAAGGGAGAATTCTTTCAGCCTAACCTTACATTCTAGAGCACGGGAAGCACACAGCCTGTGGCTGAGAGCAGAGAAGACCAGGATCTGCATGTTCTACTCCTACACCCTCCTGCTCAGGGTATTCCCCTTTTCTCCACTTCCCTCATATTGCCCTTGTCCTTATCTGTAGCACACTGAGAAGGACTCCTCGCTCTAGGCCCATGCCAATATGAACTCTCCCTAGGGGTCAGATAATTTTATCTCCATATTATAATTCTAGATAAGTCCAAAGAATGAGATTTTTTAAGTAGTTAAACCTAGCAGTAAACTGTTTTTTCTAAAAATAATAAAGCAGAGCTGGAGAGATGGCTCCACAGTTAGGAGCACTGGCTCTTTTAGAGGACCCAGGTTTGAGTCCCAGAATACACACAGTGACTCACAACCATCTGTAATGTCAGTTCTGGGGGACTGGACACCTTCTTCCAGTCTCTAGAGGGACCAGGCACACAAGTGGTACACAGACATACATGCAGGCAAAGCAACCATATGCATAAAACATATAATGCAATAGCTGGAGGGTGGTAAAACACTCGCCTAAGCCTATGCAAGGCCATGAGTTCACTTACCAGTACCTCAAAGCAAAACATACAGCATAGAAACAATAAAGTGGGGCCTAAGGGTGTAACTGTAGCAGAGCACTATTTTGCATGGGAGGGGGGCCATGGTTTGACTTCCAATAGGGAAATAAATGATGGAATACAACAAAGCCCCATTCTATTATCTAATTTACACTCTGCCCGAAAGGTTTAAATGTATTGTAACCAGTACAAGTTGCAAGGATTGATGGTATCTTTCTTTTGTGTCTGAAATGGTGCAGTGGAGAAAAATCCATTTCTCAGGCCCCGTCCTGGTCACTGGCGTGCTTCAAAGGAGAGCTGAGACTCTTGGGGAGCCCCAACAATATTTGCTAGTAAGAGGGTAGAAGTTAATGAGAATCCAGGCTCCCAGTCCCAAGGAGAAGTCCACAGACATCCCTACTTACAAGCGTCAGCGTGAGCCTTTTTCTGCCTCCATAGCCCTAACCTCACAGCTCCGTCACCAGTGCCTGGTAATTCCAGGTCTTGGAAGGTTCTTCCCCCAACCCCCAGTGATGTGGAATTCAAGCCCCACAGCAATTTCCCCCAGCACTGCAGAACGGCGCACAAGCCTCTTCAGTCCCACTCGGCAAGCACGCAGTTCACCAAGGTACTAATTGGGATCCACCTACACTGCCGCATCCAGTCCAAGGATGTTTCTCGCATAGGAAAGCCTCTTAAAATAATATGTATTAGTTAATCCGCGGAGGACTTCAAGCATGGCCATTTACATGTTGGTCCAGTTGCCCCCTGAGAGTAAGTGAGGGTCCTATTAGCAGGCACAAGAGACTTACCAAGTTCTTTTGAAAGCTAATTTTGGATATTGTTTGTTGCAAACACAAACAAACACTTGTACTGACTAGCACAGGCACTTGTTTTTTAGGTGTTGGTAGCAAACTGTGTTTGGAGCTGACAGATACCACTATGCTTGGTAAAATAAACTTGCCCTGGATAACATATATTCAACGCTCTCAAAGTGTGCCATAAAAACACACAAAGAACAGGCTTTATCAAATAAATGCACAAGCCTGTCTCCCTGGAAACTAGTTCGAGCACAAAGACTACTTGTCTATGAAGGACTCACAAAGACAGAATAAAAACTGTTCTGCTTGTTTTTGTCCAAAATCTTCAGGGAGTTGGAAATATGATTTGTAGCTGAAAATGGAATATTTCTCTAAACCATAAACTTCTCTTGAATTGGCTATAATATGGCAGGCATTATTATCTTTCTTAACAGTTATCTCAAAGGCAGCGAGAAAGCAAACTAGTCAGATCTGTGAGCGAGTTAGCGCTGACCTAGATAGGCGTGTGGGCCGCCTCTAGGAGAGCAGCTCAGTTAAACTCAGGGCCACGCTCTTATCATTTAAGAGATCCAGGCTTGCTGATAAAAGTCTTAAAGCCATACCAAAAACAAACAAACAAACAAACAAAACCAAATATTAATAACTTTAAAACTCCCAACTTTCCAAATACAGAAGGTTGAAAGAATATAATTAATGAAATAAACAGTATAAACATCCCTACTCTGAACTGAATATTTGAGATTAAAATATTGACATGTATGTATATTTGAATAAAATAGTAAGAATGCATAAACGTAGGTCTTGAGACAATGATTTAAGAATATACTATGCCAGTGGTGGATATTATCTTAACTTGAATCATACAGTTCACCAAAATAACGGCCTATTGTGTTTGAGATCTCCTTCTAAACGCAGTTAAGTATGTTGGATAAATAAAATTTAAAATATAATATTTTATTAAATAATAGCTTTTAAATATATACTCTATAACTCTCCGAAATCTACTTCTGTATTGTGGAAACACTACAAATAGTAGACAAAACCCAGAAAGCTTTTTAAAAAATTAAAATTAATTAGAAACTCCTCATAAGCTATGAAACTAACTCATGTATGGTATATGAGGCCTCTCTATGGCACATTACCCAGTCTTGCTGGATTTGGCCAACTTAGTTCAGTTTTTAATGAGCTCTGTAGGCAATCACACCGCTGCTTGTTTTGCTGCTTTTAGGCGTTAAGAAAGAAAGCAAAGTTAAGTAACAGATAACAGGGAAATCTGCCACAAAAATAAGAAAGGCAAGAAACAAATTCAGTTTGACAATGTGTGGGCTGAGCATATGTTTAAAATTACATATTATTGATTTAAATCAAATTGTCTTGACTAGTGTATTTTTTTAATCTTCTACAAATATTTACTTAGTAGAATCTTATGAAAGCAAAAATTTCTTCCAGTGTATTTGCCTCACTTTATGACACAGAGAATATTTCCAAGTTCACATGACAATAAACCCAGCAAAAAAGACACAAATTAGAATGGCCAGCGTATGCACCGGGAAGACCCCATGAAGGCTGTGAAAATATGGAAATATTTGGGGAAATTATTTTAACAAAATTTTTATGAAAGTCTCCTACTGTTAGCAACTGCTTCATAATCTGAAAAGGAGATGAAATCCATCGCTAAAGCTGCTGTTTTCACAGTGAGGCCTTTACATGGCTTCCCCGCACAGGAGGATCTCAACAAGGCTGACAAAGACCCTTATTTTCAGAAAATTACAAATGAAAGAAAACATTACTTGTTGAAATATGTGAAATTTACTAACTGAAAACAGCTAGTCACATACTCAGCAATCTATTTCTACATCAAGATTTTAAAGTCATGCTTTTTCGTATATGAATTTTAGACATCAGGGGGACTTTGAAATTAATAATATGATTTTTAAAAGTAATTTGGAATTTTTTACAAAAGTGGTTCTGAGAAATGTAGTGACATGAACGTTAAGAAAACCAGTCCCTCTAAAAGAAATATTATATTTAATTATTAAAAATAGTTGTCACAAAAAGTCATAAAAGATATGAATTTTTTTGGTATTTTAGCTCCAATTTTTAAAGAGCTTATATTCTTTGAAATAAACAAGAATGAGGAAGCAGCGTCTGAAAGTCTTCAGCCTGAAGGCCTGCAGAACTTCAGCCTTCACCGCTGCCACTGCTCTATAGCAGTTATGAGTCCGAAACCTTGACATGCGAAAAAGAATTTTCTTCTTAAAAATAAAACTGTCAATTTTTTCCTTCTAGGGAGTTGCAGAAGACTGAGAGGACCACCAGTTGCTTCTCAGATCTTCTCACTGAAGATGTAGTTCTCAGGAAGTTAAATATGAAATAGTACATTGCCAGGAGCAAATTTACACAAGACACACAGGAAGATAAAAATGGATGGCTTTATAATACTTTATAATATTCACTCCAGCTAATGTGTGAGGCTGATTTCAAATTTTCATTTATTAAAATAGTAATTTCAGACATGTATTCAATTTTAGAGCAATCTGGTTGAAGGGAGGCAGCAGAGAACTTATTTTAAAGTTGAGGCTGAATCTCTGGACCATCACTCCAAACACTCTTAGCATCTATGAATATTTCTATCAAATTTTCAAGAGAGATATCTCTTTGATAAGCCAGAGAAAATGTCAGTTCCTACTAGCTAGGTTTTCTAAACCATGTTTTCACGCAGCAATTGATCACTTAGCTGTGGACAGGAAGACTCCCACAGAGCACCTGATATCTGTGGAAGACCTGCCCAAGTCCAACACCGAGTTATTCATTTAATAACTCCAGTTAACAATTTGCTTCGTGCATGATAATAAAGAGTTGGCATTACAGAACTTCAAAATCAAGAAGCTTTCCAACTGTTATCTATCCTACAACTTGGTTCATCTGGGTTTTTATTCTCCTCAAATGATCTTTTAATTTTATATTTTGTCTTTCATCCTGCAAAGAAGAAAGACTTTAGCTTATTCCTGATAGATGACTTGATTCTCTCTCTCTCTTTTTTGTCCTGACATAGTGACTCAACTTTCCCTACCGTTAGCCTCAGAAGAGATTCTTTCTGTCCTACGAGAACAAGGCAAAGCTATCCTGATACGTACGAACTTGGGCCAGCTTGGCCACCTCACAACTCGCTCCGACAAAACGCGGTGACAGTGGGGCCACTCACCTAAGCAATGGGAGTTAAGAAGAATTTAGAGCTGCAGCCTTCTGATCCCCAGCAGAGGTCCAGGCCCCTTCTTGACCTGCCCGCGTCCCTTATATAAAAGCAGTCCTGGCTACTCCCAGTTTCTGCCTCCTCACCTTAGGCTCCTCCCCAACCCCAAGCCATAAAGCACCGGAGCTACACACCCACCTTCCACCCCCACCACGCGGGCTGCCCACTGCGGTGAGCCTGTGCCTGGGCTCGCCCCCTCGGTAGACTGTAAGGGGGGCACTGATGGGGAGGCGCCTTGGTGACAGTGACCCCAGCTTCCCCACACCTGGGCCAGCGCCGAGGGGAGCCCCCGGGCTAAGTCTCCAGAGTGATCACCCGCACACGTCTCCCCGCTCCAGCGCCTCGGGGCTCTCTCCGGGCGGCTGCAGGCGAGCCCCTCTCTGAAAACTGTCACCAAGGTCGGCACGACGCGGTCCCCGCGGAGTTCTGGACCGTGCCGAGACCGGGTTTTCCTGTCAGGGGCTGGCGGGTGACCGCCACCCTGCTCCGAGCTCGCTCGCTCGCTCGCGCCCGTCTGCGCACCCTCCCAGGGAGCCTGAGGTAGCTCGGCTGTGACCGTCCGCGCTGGGCCCGTGCCCCGCAGCCCGAGGACAGGCACCCTTGTCTGTCACACTCGGCCCTCCTCAGCCGAGACCCCTCGCTCCGTCCCTCGGTCCCCAACCCCGCCCAGCTATCACGCTCGCTCGCTCGCTCTTCTCCGAGCGTGACTTCTCAGCCCGCGTCCCTCTCAAACCCAGACTCCGTCACCTTGTCGCAGTTGGTGCTGTCAGAGTGTGACTTCTCCTCAGCCGGGTCCCCTCAGTCAAGATTCTGTTACTTTGTCAGGCTCG
The DNA here is from genome assembly GCF_037038515.1 of Microtus pennsylvanicus. Classification (NCBI taxonomy): domain Eukaryota; kingdom Metazoa; phylum Chordata; class Mammalia; order Rodentia; family Cricetidae; genus Microtus; species Microtus pennsylvanicus. Next base: position 31,926,728 of record NC_134586.1, read on the forward strand.
CGGTCCTGTCAGAGTGTGACTTCCCCACCGCGTCCCCTCTGGTTGAAACCGGGTTAGGCTGTCAGTCACACCGTCCTGTCAGAGTGTGACTTCTCAGCTGGAGTCCGCGCAGACCCCGCCACCTTGTCGGTCAGACCCGTCCCCTCAGGCCGAGACCCCCTCACCTTGTCTGTCACACAGTCCTGTCAGTCCGCGTCCCCTCAGCCGAGAGCCGCCGCCGCCGCCCGCCGTCAGGCTGTCAGTCACACAAGAGTCCTGTCAGAGTGTGGTAACCGCTCCTCAGTCCGGTCACTTTGTCGTCACACACGGTCCCCTCAGGCCGCGCACGACCCCGTACCCCAGCGCAGCGCCTCGGGTCTCTCCTTCCGCGTCCCTCCGGCCGGCCGCGTGGCCCGGGGCGACTCTGACCTGAGGCGGCGACTTGGCGGGAGCTGAGCGTCCCCGCGGCCGACCCGACCCGAGCGCCCCAGGCGGCTGCCGCTCCGAGTGCGAGGAGCCCCGCCTGGCCGAGCCGAGCCGAGCGACCGGGCCGGGCCGGGCCGGGGGCGGCGCCCAGCGAGAGGCCGGAGGCCCCGCGCCCACGACCTGGAGGCCGGCGTCCACGGGGCCCTCGTGGCCCTCCAGCCCCGCGCCCGCGCCCCCCGCCGCCTACCTGGCCGCCTTGCTCCTCACAGCCGCTGGGAGGCGACCCAGGAAGGTCCGGTGTCCCCCAGACCGATGCCCATGGCCCGTCCCGGTGCCCTGACCCCCTGGTTTAACGGAAGTTTGGTTGTCTCTAGAAGTTCTTTTCAATAACAATATATATTATATATAATATAATATAATTAATAATATATAAGTGTATTTAAGATCTCTTGGGTTTTTTAAATCTCAGAACGCTATGAAGGTGAACACCTTCATAAAGTGACCACTTTAGTGTTAATCATTCGGACAATTTCCTTTTTTAAAAATTGTGGTGGGGGGTTGCACAAGCTCACACGTGAATGGAGAGGCGTTGACTCCTCTGGAGCTGGTGGTTGATGCCTGGAACCGAACACAGGTCCTCTGGACAAACACTAACTGTTCCTAACTTCTCTCCAGCCCTCTATTTTTTCTCTATTTCTTAAAACTTGTTCACTGGATTTCTTAAATTCTTTAGCAGTATTTCTTGTACTGGCGACCTCACACACAGGATGGGGAGAACTTGGGATTCTCTTGTTTTAAGTTAGAGAGAATATGGAGGCTCCTTGTCCCAGGAGCCCCATGTGCACGTGATGGACAGTTCCTTTCCTCTCAGTTCTCTCTGTCATGATCCATCCCAAAGGTGTGGTGTCCAGGACGCCAGAGGCCCTTCCTTTTATCCTCTTCCAATCTTATTGATTGAAAATCTTAGTCTATGTCTGGCTCTCTTTGGGAGGCACTGACTCCTGGGATTTCATAATTGTGCTTCTTGCTCAGGACATTCCTCCACTCTTAGCATCTTTATTTGTTGGCGGATATGAAATTCTTTATTCTGGTAGAAAAAGCTCTCACCGGTGCTTTCCAGCGAGCGTTTGTGAGGGTGACATTATGGAGAAAGTTCAGAGCCTGAGTCAACAGATTCATGGCCTCCACCCTCAAGCCCTAAAACTGTAAGACACGGGTCAGGCTCATGGGACTCTGAAGACCACTGGAGAGATGGTCTTTCTCTGCTAGCCGTGGAAAGACTCCATTCCTGTGCCTGTCATGAAGTGGCCAGGTTGATTCTGCTCAGCAACCTACACCCAGAGGGAAGTATGTACATATGCAGTATGTATGTAGGAAGTATGTGGCCAACTTCTCGCTCACCCAGGAGTTCCAAGCTATTTGTTCTCGTTTGGTTTTGGTTTTGTGTTGATGAAACTTTTGAGAAGGTGTTGCTGTGTAGCCCTGACTGGCCCTGAACTCATTGCTGTTCTCCTGAGGCCTATACCACCCCTTGTGACATTTTAATATATTATTGAGATATGATTTACATAATCTGAAATGCAAATGTCATACATTCAAGATTCATTCACTGAGTTTTGGCTTATTTACAAAATTGCGTCATTATCAGCATAACCTAATTTTAGAACACTTGTACCACCCTACAGAGAAACTTCCTCCTCGGGGACAGTCATTCTCGTCAGTCCTAGGTTCATTGCCCATCTTCTTTCAGCCTGGGTAGAGCTTCCGATTCTAAACATTTCACACGAATGGAATCATACGATATGAAGTCCTGTGTGATCGCTTTCTTTCACTTAGCATACTGTTGTTGTCAAGGCCCACCTGGGCTGTAGCTTGTATTATTTCCATCCTTTGTTTATTTGAGACAGTGTCTCTTTATGCAGCCCAGGCTAGCCTTGAACTTGTAATCCTCCTGCCTCCAGCCTTTTGCAGGATAGAATTAGAGGCATGGCTGACAGCATTTCATTTTCTTTATTATAAACTAATATCCTATTATATGACAGGAAATGTTTGTTTATCTGTCTATTGCTCTAGGCTGTTGCTACTTTTCTTCTATGTGCATGTGTATGTGCAGTTGCAAGTAGAGACCAGACCTCAATTGCTCTCCACCTTAGCTTTTTAAAATTTATTTTATTGTACGTGTATGTATGTGTACCACATGCATGCGTGAGTCTGCAAATGTCAGAAAAGAGCACCCGATTCTCTAGAACTGCAGTTATGGGCAACTATGAGCTACCATATGGATTCTGGGACTGAGTCTGGGTCCTCTGCAAAAGCAGTAACAGCTGAACCATCTCTTGAGTCCTTCGTCTTGTTTTTTTTTTGAGACAGGGCCTCTCCCTGGACCTGGAGCTCCTTGTTTTGACTATCTGGCAGTAAGACTCTGGAAGCCTCCCTGTCTCTGTCTTCCCAATACAGAATTACTATCCTGCGCACCCCTCCACTTTCCCTTGCTTTTTATGTAGGCTCTGGGGATCAAACTTTCAAAGCAAACACTTTTTAACTGATCTATAGCTCCAGCCCCGCTCCTACTACGGGGTACTATGAACCATGCTGCTATAACCAGTGGTAGACAATGCTGTTTGTGTGTGTTTTCATTTCATTTCATGGATATGGTAACAATATGTTTTAAAGGAATTTAGACATTGCCTGTAGGAATGTCTAATAGCATTGTGTTTTTCCACCAGCAATGCACGAGGGGCCTGATTTCTCCACATTTTTGTTAACACTTATTAAAAAGTTTAGCTTATCTAATAGGTAGAAATGGCATCTTGCTCCTTTGATTTGCATTTCCTAAATGACTAATCACATCGTCGCTGGTCATTTGTGTACCTTCCTGAAGAAAAGGTTATTCAAATACTTTGCTCATTTTAAAATCACTTTATTTTTGGTTTTGTATGGAACAGCTATTTACATCTTATGCATACAAATCCTTTTTCAGGTATATAATTTGCAAATATTTTCTCCCATCTATAAGCTGCCTTGTTGGTTATTCTGTTTGTTTGTTTTTAGCCAAGAACTTGCTATGTGGCCCAGGCCAGCCTCCAACTGCAGATCTTCTGCTTCAGCTTCCAGAGATCTCTGCTGTGTACCTCTATGCCTAGCTCTTCCTTTGACATAAAGGTACAAGATTTAAATTTTTTAAGTCTATTTTAACTTTAATTTTTTTCATTTTGGTGTCATATTAAAGATAAATTCAATGCTATAAATATTATTTGGTTTAATTCTAAGCTAGGGTCTTAAATGTAGGTCTGTACTCTATTCTGAGATAAATTTTGTATATGGTGTGATGTTGGGGACAATCAACTCTTAGTGAGGGAAATTCCTATAATTCACCAACAGCCATGAAGGGGAAATTCCACCACAAAGAATTCATAAATGGAGCAAAAAGTTGATCTGCACTTTTTCTAAACAATTTGTCTCCTGGATCAAAACGTCTGTTATTTTCAGTGTCTGTGGCTAGTAAAACCTACAAATACAAGTGAGTCAACAATAGACAAGAAATAGTCTAAGTGTTCAAACCTGCGGCCTTGCCATTAGTGGCTTGTGAAATCAATTTAGCGGTTTAAAGCCCATACTTTTCAAATCAAATAAAAAGAACAGACTAGAAAACACACTCTCAGAACGCGGATCCCATGTGAAAGAAAGTGTGGCTTTGGCGTTCTTAGATGCGTGTGTTTACGTGTACCAGGAGTTGGTATAACATGGATTTTGTAAGCACAGATGACATTTTTAAAAGGTGGGAAAACACTGTATAAACTATACTTTCAGGGTTCTCCTGTTCCACAAACATTTATTGAATGTGGATCTCGTGCCAGGTCCTCTACTAAGTGCGGGGGATAAAATGATGGGCAGGGCACGCTCGCCACACTGTGTGACAAGCAGGGCAGTGCATGGTCGCCACACTGTGTGACAAGCAGGGCAGTGCATGGTCGCCACACTGTGTGACAAGCAGGGCAGTGCATGGTCGCCACACTGTGTGACAAGCAGGGCAGTGCATGGTCGCCACACTGTGTGTGGTAAGTAGTGCACAATCACCACACTGTGTGGTAGGCAGTGCATGGCTGCCACACTGTGTGATATTGGTAGGCAGCGCATGGTTGCCACACTGTGTGGCAGGCAGGACACAGTTGCCATACTATGTGGTAAGCAGTGTGTGGTCGCCACACTGTGTGGCAGGCAGGGCATGGTCGCCACACTGTGTGGTAAGCAGCATGTGGTTGCCACACTGTGTGGTAAGCAGGACACGATCGCCACACTGTGTGGTAGGCAGGACGTGGTTGTCACACTGTGTGGTAAGCAGGACACGATCGCCACACTGTGTGGTAGGCAGGACGTGGTTGTCACACTGTGTGGTAAGCAGGACACGATCGCCACACTGTGTGGTAAGCAGGACACGATCGCCACACTGTGTGGTAGGCAGGACGTGGTTGTCACACTGTGTGGTAATCAGCATGTGGTTGCCACACTGTGAGAGTGGTTTTTATGGAGTTTCTAGGGACAAGGGCTTGTGCCTGATTCAGTTTCCCCAACCACAAGAATTTCCTCCAAATGTTGGTGCTGATTCCCCATAACATTCAAAAAGGTGTCTAGGTTTCTGTTCGTTTGTTTCTTTCTTTTGATGTTTATTACATATTAACTTTTGTCTACAGGGTGGCACTTGTCCCCAGGTCAACACTCACATGCCGTTTGTATGCTGCTGGGAAGGGAGCCCAGTCGAGGAGTGAGCGATGACTGTATTTTAACTGTGTAGTCCCCAAGAATTTAAAAATAGTATCACATTAGTTTTTACAGGGTGGCATTTAAAATAACAAAATTATTTTTCTCTCTTTTCCAAGAGTCCTGTAAAATGGCTTTGGCATTAGTGATGATATTTCACTATGAGGGGGGCATCTTTCCAGAGAGCATTGCTCTGTTCTTTACAGTTGCTGGACACAACCCTGATATTTGTCCCTTCTCTCTATCCCAGGCAACCATGATCAATCTCCAGGGAGACTTCAAAGGATCTTCACTCAAAATTAAAGATCAAAACCAGTTCAACATGATCAGCAAGTCACACACACACACACACACACACACACACACACACACACACACACTTCCACAGACATGTCTACCATTTGAGTAATTCTCAACACGCTTCCACATGAGATTTTCCCTGCAGCTTCCCAATTTTACTCTGAATTTTATCAGGGTCCTTTTCCTCCTTTATTAATGAGTTCTGTTAAAAGCTCTCATGTCCCAAAGGCAAGCTTGGAACTTTTCTTCTGCATTCAGAGTGTTTGATCTTTTTGTCATCTCTGCTTAGCTCAGCATTATATTTTTGTTTTGAGTGGTTATTTATAAATAATTAAAAAAAACCCTGGAACATTTTAATTGAAGAATCTTTAAGTTCGGCTGGCTTATTTAGCTCTTCAGTACTAGGGCACTTGCCTAGCAGTTACAGGGCCTGGGTTTGATCAGGGACTGAATTAAAAAAGAAAAAGAAAACAAAAAACAAAAGTCCCATTAGTCAGGAGTGTTGTCAACTTGCTGGTCGAAATGGCTCCCACCTGTTATCCGGACCTCAAGAGACTGAGGCAGGAGGGCTTTAGTTTGGGGCTACCCTGATATACATTGCCCCCCCATCTCAAAACAAAGCAAAACTAACACACAAGCAAAAATACATGAAGAATGTAACTATCTCAACTTAGAGCTTCTAGGAGCAAGCTGAAGGAAACACGGCATTCAGACCACTTCTTCAGAAACACTCCAGACAGTAAAGCCATATGCCTTCTTCTACTCGTTCAGTGGCTGAAACATTAGTTTCCATTTCTCAGGATTTGTAAACACCTATGATATCATTAAGGAAACTTGAGGAAATTCCATTTGGTGATTTGAACTGCTTTGAGTTAGACTAGATTTTAAGCTTCTAATGGTTTGAAAGCATGGTGAACGGTTGGATAATACTTTAGGTTTCCAGGAGATTTAAAAGGAGGGCCTCTTGCCCAGCCTTCTTATTTCCTCTGCTTTCCCTTATCCACGGACCACCATGGTGGTGCATCAGATTGGTTTCTCAGGTCTCTGGGGTAGGACAAGTGGTAAGTAAAGTTTAAAAAGAAAAGTCTTGGTTTTGGGAACAGCTGGCCATCACCCCTCTGTCATGTGGTGTCCCTGTCCCTGTGTTCTGCCCCCAGGCTCTGCTGTCTACGGTCCATCTGCTCACACCTGCACTTCCAGCACACAGGAGGCTGAGGAGGAAGACTATGAGGTCTAAGTCAGGGTGTGCTACACATGAGACCTGGTCTTGAAACAAACATACAAGATCCAGCCCCTCCACTCTGTATATATTGCTGAAGTCAGCACAAGAATTTTAAATGCCTGATCTTTATTTTTGCTCATTGTGACCCTACTTCATCTTCTTGAAGCTTAGTCTTCTCACTTATACAATAGAATCATAATATATTTTCAAAATTCCGTCAGTGAGAAGACATGAGAATATGCCACGTCTAGGCTCCCAGCAGGATCTCAAAAACTGTTATTCATCAAGCGTGCAAAAGCATTGCGAATCTCTTTCTGATAGTTACTCATGAATTTCAGAGCACCATGTAATGGTTTTCATATGCTGTTTCCCTCCTAGCTTCCCCTCTACAGTACAGATTCTACAAGGGCATTCTACTTCTGTATCTCTTTCTGATAAATGCAAAACAAGTCCCATCTGATGAATAAAAAAAGCTACAAATTCAAGATTTCCTTATGAAAATGGTTTTCTAGTATAAGTGTGTGTGTGTGTGTGTGTGTGTGTGTGTGAGAGAGAGAGAGAGAGAGAGAGAGAGAGAGAGAGAGAGAGAGAGAAAGAGGAGAAAGAATTTAAATCCTTGACCTTATAATAAAAAACTAAATACATATGTATATTTTTCTAATATATATTTTTAAAAGAAATGTATTTATAATACATTATCTATTAAATATAAAATAGAAAATACTAGTATGGGCTGGAGAGATGGTTCAGAAGTTAAAAGTTCTTACAGAGGACCAGGGTTTAGGCACCCATATCAGGCAGCTTCCAAATATCTGTAGCTTCAGTTGTAGGGAATCCAATGCTCTCTTCTGGTCTCCTTGGGTACTACATACACATAGTGCACATAAAACTCCCTTACGAGTGCAGATGTATGCACATGCACATACATACACATAAATATGAATAGATGATTTTTATGAAAATTCAAAGCATGCATAAACAGGCAGAATATCAATGAATTCCATGTCAATCTTGCTTTATTAAAACTCTCATCCTTGCCATGCTGTGGTGGCACACACCTTAATCCCAGCACTTGGGAGGCAGAGGCAGGCGGATCTCTGTGAGTTCGAGGCCAGCCTGGTCTACAAGAGCTAGTTCCAGAACAGGCTCCAAAGCTATAGAGAAACCCTGTCTTGGGGGAAAAAAACCCTCTCATCCTCATTCTTCCTCAAATATAATTCTGAAGCAAATGCCAGATGGTGAATTTCATCACGAGACTTCTAACCTGACTCAAAATTTTGCTCTTTTTTTTAAAAGTTGAGAAGTACAGGGTGGGTGGTGTACACCCAGCACACAGGGGGCTGAGGAAAAGTTTGAGGACAGCTCTGTCTGCTAAAATGAAAGAATGGAAGAAAGAAGGGAGGGAGGGGCAAATAAAGGAAAATATTGAGAAGCATCCCCCTTTTTTCTGGAAGATCCTGGGTTTATCATTTTGTCTAGTAAAATAGTAAAGAGCTAATGTCTATTGCCAGCATGTTGCTAACTGTGCTCATTACCTTGAAGACTGCTACATGTGTGCTGTGTCTTCCAGATGACGTAGAGATGCGGACATGCTTCTACCTGGAGTGCAGTGCTCTGGTTCATGTTATTTGGGGGGTTGTACTGGAGAGGTCTCTCTTCCTTATTGAAATGTAAGTATCTAGAGAGCAGAAATCAAACTTGATTCATCCTTTTATACCCAGACCCACTGTATCTACTGTGACTCCGACCCAATAAGTGGGTAATCTATGGCAGATTCTGAGTGCTAAGCATGTAAATCTGAACCTGGTAGGGAGTTGAGGCCAAGACTTGACACCCTATACCCCTATTTTATTAATACAGAAGTAAAGTCAATTTTTTTTAAAATAGTAGTAAACTTCATCACTTACAGAAGTGTTATGCTTTGAGGCCCTGTCCCTAGCAGAGGAGATATTGGCAGCTGATGGTTTCTGGGGAGAGTCACTCTCTCTCTTCTGGGTACAAAGTCACCGGTAGATTGCCCAAGCCCTGGCGGATGCCCCCACACCTGTGCACATATGGGCAATATTAATTAGATTTAATGGGTTATTATCAGCAAATGTAAGAAGGGAGGGGCAGGCATGGTGGCACACGCCTCTAATTCCAGAATTTAGGAGGCAAAGTCAGGAGGATCTCTCTGAGTTCAAGGGCAATCAGGGTTATATGGAGAAACTCTGTCTCAGATTAATGATGATGATGGATGATGATAACAACAATGATAATAATAAGACATGAGTGTGGAAGAAAGATAGGGTGAGGGGGCTAGGGGGAGTTGGAGAGAGTTGTGGTGGATGAATATGGTCAAAATATGTTATACACATGTAGGAAGTTTTCAAAGAATTAAAAAAAATCTTAAAGTCGTAAGCTTTATCCTTCTTATTTATTAAGCTGATGGTGTTTGTAAAAACCCGTTCCCAGGCTCAGCCTCTGATCTGGACCTTACTTAGGTAACCACGAACCTCTGTTTTTAGAGATATTTCTTCTTAAGAATGTTTAGACCCAACTGTCCACTTTGCTCTTGAGGGAAGCCTGACCTTAGTTGTGCACAGTTTCAGACCTGGGCTTTCTCAGGGTGTGGCTTCAGAATCCTGTCCCCCACTTCTTTCCAGGAGAGGTTCCCCTCCGCCTGCACTTGGGTGCCTGCTTCTTGCACCAGAAGCTGAGGTGTGTGAGTCAAGTGGCTTCCACAATTCTTGCTGCCCCGGCAACCATTGGAATGACTTCCCTTCCAGTCTTCGAGGTGCCAGCCCTGGCATCCACACCCAAAGCAGCATTTTCCATACATTTAGGATGTGGAATTTGGAATTCGTTTCTGGGGTGTGATGATTTGGCACAGGCTGGAGCTCTGTTTTGCATTTTGCTGGATTTTTTGATGTTCGGGGGACGAGTAGGTTCGTCATGCCTCACATTTACATATTTAGACAGATTTGTAAAGTAGTATGGCATGAGGGAGGGGAGGGTGAGGAAGGATGCACTGGGTGGGGGATACTTCATTGACAAAACATTTTGGCAGTGTCTTTTCTTGCATAGATAAATTTTTCTCTTCCCAAAGTATTTTTCTGGTATTAGGCTCTTATAAAATCCACTTATAATCTTAGTAAAATTGTTTTTACAGTCTCCTAATGCAGATAAATAGACTTGCTTATCTTTTATAAAAATCTATTTGTATATTTTTATGTATACTGCATGCCTTCATGAATTTATATGCACCGTGTGTATACAGGTGCCTTTGGATGTCAGAGGTCACAGAAACTTCCCAATGAAAGAGAGCCTGTGTGTGAGTTCTCACCGCAGCATTAGAAGCATTGCAGAGTGTTGGCTATGGATAATCACCATGGATGTCTATCAGCAGGCGGGCAGATAAACAGAGGCAGCTAACTCGTGACAGACAAGTCATTATTTGGTCAGAAAAGGGAGGTGGCAGTGGTAAAGCACTATCCCAGCATGCTCAGGGCCCCAGGTTCCTACATCCCCCCATCATGGAATGAAGTACCAATGGTGCTGAAATATGGATGATGCCCCAAACAAGCTAAGAGTAAAAAGCCAGACACATAAACATTGAGAGCATAAGATTCCTTTTATAGTGCAGTGGCTACAACAGGCAGACTCAGAGATGGAAGTAGAGGAGCGGCTCCTGGGTTTAGGGGAAGGAAACTGAATGGCAGATAACAGAGGGTGTCTTTGAGGGTGATGGAATACTCTAGAACAGTGGTTTTCAAACTGTGGAACGTGACCCTTGGGGGTCTAATGACCCTTTCACAAGGGTTGCCTGAGACAATTAGAAAACACAGATACTTATATTATGATTTATAACCATAGCAAAATTACAGTTATGAAATAGCAATGAAAATAATTTTATGGTTGAGAGTCACCACATCATGAAGAATGGTATTAAAGGGTCTCAGCATTAGGAAGGGTGAGAGCCACTCTCTAGAATGAGACAGTAACAGTTTATATGAAAGCTGCTTAAGTCATGCATTTAGCCTGGGCATGGTGGATCATAGCCTTAGGGAGTCTAAGACAGTAGGACCGTGAAATCAAGGCTAGCCTTGTCTACATAGTAAAATAAAATAAAAACATGAATCATATCTCAACAGGAATCTATTTAAACAACAATGTTGAGAAACAGCATGTCTCTGCACCCTCCCTCTCCTTACCAGGCAGAAGCTCACTTGTTTCTTCGTTAGCCTTCTCCACCTGCCTGCCATGTTCCCAGCCTGTACTAGGTAGGTTGTGATTTTGTCAGAAAGTAACCAACCGAGTACACAATGGAGCTGAAATCCAAGACCCTTTTCATCCTCCTGAAAGAAGGGCCTCCCTCTCTTTGGTTCACAGAGAGTGTCCAGCAGTGACCTTGGTCTTTTCATGAGCATTCAGGGCTGGGAGGGTCTTCAATCCTGAATCTGAAATCAGGGCCTTCATATGACTATGATCAGCATCACGATTTACACTCTAAGTCCTCCTCCTGAGTGGAGCGCCCCTTAACCTTCTTTTAGCAAACTGGGTTGAAAATCATCTGGCTAGTCTTTGTTTTTCTTTTGAGACAGAGTCCCCATAGACCAGGTCCCAAGCTCACAGAGATCTGCCTGCCAATGTGTCCTAAGGACTGGGATCAAAGGTCACTGCCCAGCTGTCTGATTCATCTGAAGAACAGGCTTCTGGCTTGCGTGTTCAGCTCCTTCACACTGACTTTCTCTTCTGTTCAGAAGGCCTTCAGGAACTCACACTGTGGCCCCTCTAAGCCGGATCCAGGCTCAGAACTGACATATGCTGAGACCCAGAGGGTTTCTGGAGTCACTGCTCTGGAGGCCACTCTGAAAATATCCATCCCTCTGTCGATTTCGAAAGAGCTCAAATAATTGTATTTTCTACATGAAATCGAATCAATGGCTCAGCATACATTTATTAAATTACTATTACGTTCAAAGTTACACTCTCTTCCAAACAGAAAGAGCCTGAAATCCTAGTACTGGACATATCGAGTGCTTGTGGTCCTGGAAGTTGGCAATGTTTGTTGGTGAATAAATATGAATAAATGGAGACCAATGTTATTTAGTTGCGGTGCCTAAAGATTATAATAGCCGATGTCCACTGAACTTCCTAGGTCCTTAACTCACCTGACATTGGAGAAGAGAAATTTTCTGAAGGAAAAAAAAACATGGTGTAGTTTGGACCACTGAAATAAATCTAAGAATCCTGGCATGTCAGCAGCTGTTTGGCTTAGTGTTAACTGTAGCTTTTTTTCGTTGTTGTTGTTGTTTTTTTCGAGACAGGGTTTCTCTGTAGCTTGGTACCTGTCCCAGAACTAGCTCTTGTAGACCAGAGATCCGCCTACCTCTGCCTCCTGAGTGCTGGGATTTAAGACGTGCGCCACCACTGCCCGGCAACTGTAGTGCTTTGAACTGATAGTTTTCTTCAGTAATGCTTGCTATTTGACTCACTCGCTTGTGACATATTACTCCAGAACCATTGACATTTAAGATTCTAAAAAATTTAACAACCAAGCATCAGGATTTTGAAAATATGGCTGAACATCCAATGTTTAGTGTTCTGTTTTGTTTCTCATCCTGAGAGGTGGGTCCCAGGACTCAGGGGCTCATTAGAGCCACCCGGTTAAGTTCAGAAACCCAATAGCTGAGCATTGGAGGTGATTCTGAGAGGTTTGAATTTAGCCATACAAATATTCATAAATATTTTTTTCTTGTTGAAATATAGGAAGGGGGAGCTGATATGGCTCAACAGATAAAGGCACTTGCTACCAGGTCTAATGACCTAAGTTCAAACACAAGGAGTCACCTGGTGGGGGGAGAGAACTACCTCTAATCTCTTTACCTGGGCTGTGGCACACGAGTGCACACATACACACACAACAAACAAATAAGACATGGGAAGTATTAAGGTTTATTTTTATTTTTTAAAAATAAGGTGTACATGTGTGACTTGTGCAGGCGTCAGCAGAGGCCAGACACACCTAGAGCTAGAGTTACAGGCAGTTATGAGCCAACCAATGTGGGCTCTAGGAATTTAACTTAGGTCTTCCAACAACTACATGGAGCATTCTTACCTCCTGCAGTCTTCCGGAATTGGAAGGTAAAGTCAAATTCTCATTTCACATCCAGGTGCTATTTCTCCTTCAGTGATTCAGTGCTCCTTATGCACAAGAAAACTGGACCACCATCTCTGAGATGGAAAAACCAAAAACATCCTAGAGCTCAAGGCCCAAGCCAGAAATTCATTGCTGTGCTTGATTGTGTGAATTGCTGAGTCTGAGCCCCAGTCAAGGCAGAGAACTGCCTTCCCAACCATCTGAGAGCCATCACTTATGATGCTATCTCGCAGAAAGAATCTTTCCCTTCTCACGGAAAAAAAAAATGTGTAATCCCAATAGCTCTCGGTAAGAAAGGCAAGCTGTGGAAACCGTAAACATATTCAGTGTGTGGAGGAAACAGTTGGTATTCAGTAAACAGCAAGTAATTTATTGACTTGGCAAGATTCCCTTGGACTCTAGTATATAGTTAACTCTTAATTACCTCAGAACAGATTGAGTCTCTGGTAAATTCTTTGGAATGTTATTGAGCCATCTCGCCATCATCTGGCTAAATTCTAGGCTTATAGGAGTATGACTAAGACACCCATGTGGTTAATTGAGCTAAATGGTGGGCTGGGCCAGGGCTCGCTTTCCAACACTACAGGATATGTTATTCTGCCCTGTCTACTGTTAGCATGAAAGACAGAATTCCTGCTTTCGAAGAGTCTCATGCAAGAGGAAGGCAAGCTTGAGAAAGAAGAAAGAGAAAAAAAAGAGTGTGATCCATGCATTGTGGTGAAGGCCTGTAATCCCATTTATGAGGTCACAGGAGGAGGCTCTCAAGTTCAATGCTAGCCTGGATGATTTAAAGAGATCTGTCTCCAGGGCAAGTGGGAGAAAGAGAGAGGGAAGAGGGGAGCAGGAGAAAAAAGAAGGGAAGGTAGAGAAATGAGGGAGGGGTAGAGACAGCAAGAGCGAACTCTTGTGGAGAATACTGTCATGTGACACAATGAGGTAAATCAGGGCAGCCTGGTGGCTTTAGCAGGAGGCAAGGTGGAAACCGTCAGGGCAGTTTGCTGAACATCTGCTGTAGACACATGGTCAGACGTGCCATTTCGAAATTACAGATGAGGAAACTGAGGCACAGAAAGACCTCAACTACAGATGTAGAACTAGTTGGGGATAGGTTTAAGGTTATAGTTCCGCCCCACTTCTTGGTGATTTTGTTTCCAAGGCAGGAAGGGTCTCACTTTGCACCCCTGGCTGTCTTGGAACTCCCTCTGTAGATGAGGCTGGCCTCAAACTCTCAGAGATCCATCTGCCTCTGCCTCTGCCTCTGCCTCCTAAGTGCTGAGATAAAAGCGTGTGCAATTACACTCTTGTATTTTGTATTTTGAAATAGAGCTTCATTTTGTAGTTTGGGCTGGTTTCAAGCTCTTAGCAATCCTCCTGCTTCAGCATCACAAGTGGTGGGATTACAGCCTCAACCACCCTAACTGGGCTCCACCTAGCTTTCTTTGTGTACTTGTTATTGTTTTGGGTTTGTTTTTCTTTTTGCTTTTTTTTTTTTTTTAAAAAAAACAGGTTAATTTTTGTTGTTTTTTTAGAATAGCGACACAAGTCTTTAATCCCAGAGCTCATGAGGTGGATGCAGGAGGATGTCTGTGAATTCATCTAATTTTTTGATTGCAGCTCTTGGCCTTTGCTGGTCAGCAGCAGTCTTGAGAAAGCACAGGTATAGAATAAGGAACTACTCTGAGTCTTGCCAGTGGAACAAGGAGGGCAGATTACAAGTGGACACTAATTCTCAACAGCACGTCTTTGTCTTTAATAGGAAGGAGACCTGAACATGCCATATGCTAAGGGAAACAACAGAGAAAGCCCAGGAGTGGACGGACTGACCAGGGGGCAGAGCTCAGGGGTGGGGCAAGTACAAAGCCTTGGGTTCAAATCCCAAGCATCAAAAGAAAGGATAAGGTCCAACCAGGCATACAGTGAGATCCTGTCTCGGGGGAAGAAAGAAAGAAAGAAAGAAAGAAAGAAAGAAAGAAAGAAAGAAAGAAAGAAAGAAAGAAAGAAAGAAAGTCACAAACAATGGAACTTGGAATTGACTGATCTAATGGGTGTAATTTAGGGAGAAGTAGATCTCATTCTTGTTCACATCTCAGAACTTCCTTTCTGCATACCCCAGGCCTATTCTACCAGGACCCAGGATGAATGCGAAGGAGCTGGGCTCCGAGAACGCCTCCCTGTCCCCTTTCCACCGCAGCTACATGACAGAGTTACCCAGAGATCCTTGGTGCTGTGAGGTGCTTTCTGTAGATGCTGTTGTGCTCCTGAAAATGATTAGCATCCTGACCCCTGACCCCCCCCCCCGAATTTATCCCTATGACGCCAAACACGCTTAAGCATTGTTTAGATCAATGTCCCATAATTACGAACAAAAATACTCATTCCGGTTTTTGTTTGTAATTTTATCACAAGGATGTATAAGCAAATCCATATTCAGAGCTTTTGGTCAATTCCTCCAGGTGACGGTTTTGCTCAGTTTACAAGATTTTGACCTTTTTGGAGGAGATTAAATTGTTTGAGTTATGACTGGAAGGCTGGGACGCATCACAACAGTAAAGTGCTCACTGAGCATGCGCTAGGTCATCTTTCGGTTCCCAGAACGGAAAAGCAATTCAGAGTACCTACCACCAACTGTGTTGGGTTGCCTTATTTCATCTTCCTCAAAATAATTATTCTCTGTTGTATGGCTTTGCTTTTTATTGAAAGGACGACAAAAATCTCTAGAACAATTGCCGGTGTGTAGTAATATGAGCAGCGGCAGGGCTGCGTCCCCAATACCCCAGCCGCCCGGCTCGGCTAGCTTATGCCCCAAATAATTACACGGACACTGTATTCTTTTAAACACTGCTCTGGCCCATTTCTATCTAGCCTCTTCTAGGCTAATTCTCACATATTAATTTAGCCCATTTCTAATCATCTGTGTAGCGCCCCTAGGTGCGCTTACCGGGAAGATTCTAGCCTAAGTCCATCCTGGGTCGGAGCTTCATAGCGTGCGTCTTCCCTGGAGCAGGTAGCATGGCGTCTTCCCTGGAGCAGGTAGCATGGCGTCTCTCCTGAGGTGTCTGCTCCGGAAAGCAGAGCTGTGGAGTCTGACCTCACTTCCTCTTCCTCCCGGCATTCTGTTCTGTTTACTCCTCCCACCTATCTCCTAACCAATGAGAGCCAAGCAGCTTCTTTTATTTTAACCAATGACCTTCCTCCATCACCGGTGCTTCCCCGCTACCATCACCACCACCATCTACTTCATTGCCTAAATGAGACTTTTTTCTCAAGTCTCTTGTCTGCAAGAGTATTTACACACACACACGCACGCACACACACACACACACACACACACACACACACGCTTTAGCACATGCACACCTTTATTGGTGTTTAGCATATGCTATGCTAAGTGCACCTTTCTGTGAATGCTTCCCTTTTGAAAGCGCCTTCTTCGTATCAGAACACGTAGTAGCATTTCATTTGTAGTTTTATAAAGCTTGCCTGAAGATCAGAGAGTAAAAGAGCCCCACTGGTCAGTCTCACAGACCAGGCAATGGTAACACACACCTTTAATTCCAATAGCCACACTAGTTGCCATAGAAACTGGGTGGTGCATGCCTTTAATCCCAGCTCAAGAGAGGATTGTCAAACGGGAGGAGACAGCTCTCAGTCTCAGTCTCATTCTGAGATACCTAGAGGCAGGATGGCCATTTTTGAACTGAGATTGAGGAAAGAGCCAGAGGTTGGCTGCTTTGCTTTTCTGACCTTCATGTTGAACCACAATATCTATCTGTCTCTTAGTTTTCATTAATCGTCCTTCAAGAACATATCAAACTATCCTTGGTAAATTTTGTGTATGTTTTACTTTTGAAAATTTGCATTTATTTGTTTGAGATGCCATCTCCCTATATTGCCCATGCTGGCCTAGAACTCAAGATTCTTTTACTTTGGTCTCTGAAGTAACTGGTACTATAATCATATTCATTTATAATTGTTTTTTCAAGACAGGGTTTCTCTGTGTAACAGACCTAGCTGTCCTGGAACTCACTCTGTAGACCAGGCTGACCTTGAACTCACAGAGATCCGCCTGCCTCTGCCTCCCCAGTGCTGGGATTAAAGGTGTGCACCACCACTGCCCTGCTTCATTTATAAAATTTTAGTTGACACAAAGTTATACATATTTATGAAGTACAGTGTCAAAATGATACACATATATGTCGTATCAGGGTAATCAATATTTCTATTTGCTTAACATTTTCTTGTTTCTGTGTGTTGAAAGGGTTCAATTTTTTCAGAGTTCTTTACAAAAATTTAATTGGTATAGAGACGTGGCTAAATGCTACAATATGTGCTTGGTATCCCCAGAACTATGGTTTAATCCCTGGGGTGAGATAAAATAAACTGAAAATTAATTGTTCTAAACCATACTCACCCCCTGAACTTTAGCATTATCCCTCCTGAGTGTATTTCAGGGTTATGATTCATTCACTCCCTACCTCACCCCTCCTTCCGAGAGTCTGCTGACCACCGCTCCATTTTCTTATTATGAGACCGGTGGCTCCCACTATGGGTGAGAACATGTGATATTTGTTTGCTTGTGGTCAGCGATGCACAGAATAAAGCTTAGGATTTATCCTATGTAAAAGAATGAAATAAAGACAATTGTGCTCTAAGGCCCTTAATTAGCAAATGTCAGCAATTGCGTCAAACTATTTCCATGTTTAATTACTTACTTGAGACTATATACTCATAAACATTTTCTTATATTACTCTTTTAAAAACATGCGTTTTAGTGTGCTGTTCTGATAGACAAAAGGCCTTATTTGTGCTTAAAACCAAGTGTTCCTAAAAGAGATGTTTCAGTAGAAAATGGTGGAATTCTATTCAGTGAGAAGGTATGACTTAATACTGTGTATCTCATAAGGCAGAAATTAAAAGGGAAACACTAAATAACTTTAGGATGATGGGAACTCTTACAGTATCCACGAACAATGATTATTCTTTTAAAATCTGTTAGCAACCGTGGTTCAGCTGATAACTAAAATATTTTTCAAAAAAAAAAAACAAACTTTATCTAGACATGGTGTCACATGCCTTTAATTCTAGGACTGAAGAGGCAGAAGCAGGCTGAGTTTTGTGAGTTTGAGGCCCGCTTGGTCTACAACTTAAGCGTCAGGCTAGTAAAGGGTGCACGGTGAGACCCTGCCTCTAACACTAAGTCTTCATCAGTTCCCACTTAAGGTTGGATTTGCGCATACTCATGAGAACGTAAGTTCCTGTGTGAACAGGAGCTTTCTCTGTCCACTGTGTGTACCCAGGTCACTCTCTTCCTCTTGTTCCGAATCTCCCAATTTAAAAAACAATAAACACACATTGGTTTTCCTACTTAAAACAAAACTGAAGCATTAAAGTGAATTCATAGCAAATGCTATTTGGCCTAGAACTCCCACTTCGACCTCCCTAGTAACTGGTGCCAGAGTTTGATTCATCTGTAAAGATTTTAATTGACAGAAGTGTAATCTCAGCG
The DNA here is from genome assembly GCF_037038515.1 of Microtus pennsylvanicus. NCBI lineage: Eukaryota > Metazoa > Chordata > Mammalia > Rodentia > Cricetidae > Microtus > Microtus pennsylvanicus. The sequence goes on from NC_134586.1 coordinate 31,945,061, forward strand.
CTGCAGAGGACGGCACGGTGGCGAATATCTGTAATCCTCGGCTACACAGCAAATTCGAGACATTCTGTCTCAAACCAAAAACTTGAAAGATGGAACCTCCTTATGTTGGCATTTCCCCAACTTTTACTTAAAGTAGGTATCAAGACGTATCTTTAACATATCTGAGAACACAGAGCAGGGTAGCCGTATAACTCAGTGCTCAGTGCTCGCCATACACATAAATACAAGGTCCTGGGCACTATGCCCTGCACCAAAAGAAAAAAACAAAGTAAATTTCTTTGGTCATTTAAGAACAATGCATACAATTATAGTCTTAGGTTAAAAAAAAATAAAGATGGATTTTTAACACGTAGAAAAATACATCTAAAGCAGTTTCCTTTAGTAGCACTGGGCCAACATACAACACACATACTAGCTTAAATTTGTTAAATTACTGCTAATACTCATACATTTATTTACATAGTTGAATTACCACTAATACTTTTTCAATTATAATTTTAAAATGCCTATCGTCACCTTGCATTTGTTTGAAAGCGAAAACATCAGGAAAGCTGGACTCGGTAGGGAAGCTGCAACAGCTTGCAAGGAGTTTTTGCCTTAGTTTGTTTGTTTGTTTTTTTTTCAATGACTTCTCTTACATAAGAGCCCTGTAATCTCTCCATAGGGAGAAATAACCCAGGGCCACATCATGCCTTTAATTTTTCCTCCAGATAATGTTTACAAATGAGCAGGGAGAAGTGACTCCATGTTTAAAGCCGACGTCAGTGTTCATTGCCATTAAGGACAATTGGTAATTTTTAACAATCAATGAGAGTTTATTTTAGGAGAAAACCTACTGAAATTTGCAGGAAGTAACCTTTTTGTTCCAAAACAGCTGTCATTGAACACCATTATACCTACAACAATTAAAATTATCTCTGGTGACTTTTAGCATCTGGCAAGGCTCCATTATTGTTCAGTTAAATATTTTTCAAGTTAGTTAGGACTTTCGCCCACTGGGTCCTTTCAGCTCTTTATTGTCAGTATGTATCTTAGATTCACCTTTGTGACATTATTTTTTTGTATTGTGGGAGACCGTAGTAATTTCTGCTATAAAACGCCTGAGAAACCAAGAGCTATTTCTGCGGAAACTGCCCTCCACATCAACACAGCGCTTACAAAAATACGATCCCCGTTTACTCCCTGATATTTGGCAACAGTGTCCTTGTGTTCTTTTTCTAGACCTTCACAAAAAATTCCCAGCTTCAAGAATTAGCTAATGTGTACTGGAGGGAAATAAAGAGCAAAGGTCAACATGTGGTGTCATTTTGATAAATTTGATTGAAAATCATGAAGAACATATCCAAGTTGAAGGAAGTCCCTCAGACCATTAATACAGGAGGGAATAGAGCATCAAATACAGAAAAGGAAAAAAAAAGCTAAAAACATATACCAATATCTCCACAAAATAAGCTGTCTGTCCTGGCAGATATGAGCAGATCTGCTCTCCTGGAACGGCGGATATTGAAGCAGGGAACTGTGACAGCCTGGAAGCCGAGTGCATTGTCTAAGAAAGGCAGCATACTTGTGATACCTTGGGCTTTGGTCACTATGGTCAAGACGCTACATGATTACATGTTGAGGGAAGGAATTTCTCTTTACTGAAATCAGATGGGTTTTGGAAAATAAGAAACAGTGCTTGGGACTTAAACCCACCAGGGAATATTTCTCAATACCCCGATACTTTTCTGAATGCTTGCCCACCAATAACTAACCTTTCAGATTGAAATTTAAAATTACTGGTGAGGACTCAAGTGGGGTGAGATTCACACCCTTCAAAGATCCGCTAAAGCAACTTGGCGTGCTGTTAGCATATGCACTGTCCCCCGTCACAAACGGTTGTCACACTAACCCCACCTATTTTTATCCCTGACGTGTCTCCCACCCTGTCGATTTTATATAATCAAATCCTAGGCCACTTGCAAGGGGGAAATAGTAACTCGAAACCACGCCCACGCCCCACACCCGTGCACCGTAGGTTGTCAGAAGCAGAGGCCGTGTGGGGCAATACTCACAAGCAGCACATGGAACTTGTGTCACATTTTCAATGAGCTGAGAACTCAAAGAAGCCACGTTGTGAAAAAGATCTCCACAATGAGGCACCAAGTCCTGGTGATTTTTTTTTCCTTGATAGTTTTTGTATTTTGTAGAAATTCAGCCTTTAGTTCTAGAGTTTGTAAAACAGAGAAGGTCAAACCTGGGCAAGCGCATCACTCTGGCTAAGCACTAGCCCGTGAACCATGCTGGAGAATTACAAAACTCAGCCCCGGTGTTTGTAAAAATCACCAACACCGACCTCCAGGCTCTTCCCTTCATTTGAGGAACGTAAAAGTGTATTTTGGACCAAAACATGGAACATTCCAGACAATGCAAAACCTAGAAAGGAACTGCACCTGTATCCCCACGCACCGCCAACAAAATGCAGCCACTGAATAAATACTCGCCCTAAATTAGGAAAAATATTTAGTCAACTTTCCCACTCGCTACTGTGCAGAAAAGTGAAAGTTTTGTTCTTGGTGTAAAGCTGCTGGAATCTGCAGGACAGCCATTACTGAGCAGGTACTCTGCACAGCTTTTATTACCCTGTTAACCAAGCAGGAAGAAAGGGTGTAGCCCACAACCGAGGGCTGTGTCTGACAACACGAGGAGAGCGCGTTTTCAGAGGCATGTAGGAGGCAGTCTTGGAGGACAGCGGCAAAATCCCAAGTTGCAGGCAGATGTTAAAAAGAAGTCAAAGTGTGACTAAAGCTTTTTTTTTTTAAGTAAAAGTTGTTAATGTGGGACAAACTGTGATTACGACCTCCCCAAATGTTTCAGGATTGTCAAAGAATTCTGACAGGGGAGAAAAGGCAAGTGATAAAGAGGGAAACTGACAGAGAACCCGGGTGTGTGACCGACATGTGACTTGGCCATTATGGTTCTTTTCTTCAAACCTCAGACTAAAGAGGAGAGAGAACAGAAGGGAAGACAAGTTAAAATTTAGCTTCTTCAAGAGATCTTTGGCTTGTGGATCCCATCCCCGAGGTAATTTGTTAGTATTTCATGATAGAAAAATCTCTCAAACATTCTTCAGCTTGGAAAAAGGGGGGGGCATTTAGTATATAAAACTATTTTCAGACACACAGATAGAAGACTTGTGTTTTAAATTTCTTTTTAAAAATTTTCATTGTTGCATTGTTATGAATTATATATGTGGGACTTAGTGAGATAATGAACACACATCTAACAATGTGGAATGATAAAAATGCTAGACCTTAAAGTTTCTTTTTTAATAGTAAATGTGTGCTAATAAATAAGCTTTATTAAGCCATCTTAAATGTTAACAGAAACATTGCAGGTTTCTTTAAAATCTTATGTAGAGCCGGGCAGTGGTGGCGCACGCCTTTAATCCCAGCACTCAGGAGGCAGAGGCAGGCCTGGTCTACAAGAGCTAGTTTCAGGACAGGCCCCAAAGCTACAGAGAAACCCTGTCTCAAAAAAAAAAAAAAAATCTCCTGTAGCACTCAAGTAACTGAGGCAGAAGGATGATGGCTCCTACGTCATACCAGGCTACATGATGAGACCTATTTCAAAAGAACAAACAGACCAAACAATACTGGTTGCTGTTGTTGTTTTGACCTTAAAAAAAAAAATCAAAGCTGCAACAATAGCTCAGCCATTAAGAGCATGTACTGCTCTTGCAAAGAACCAGAGTGAAATTCAGTCCCCAGCACCTATGCCAGGCAGCTCACAACTGCCTGTGACTCTAGCTTCAGGGACTTCAGGGATCCAGTACCTCTGGCCTTCGTGGAGACCTCACTCACATGTACATACTCACACACATGCACTTAGTTGAAAATAATAAAACAAAACTAAAACGAGATCTAGTTATTGCTATTTTATGTGTGTATACCAGTATGTATGTATATCCACTGCACATACGCAGTAGCTGAGGCTATCTGGGTGTTGGGATCTGAACTCCATATTCTGTAAAAGCAGCAAGTAGGGTTTTGCTCCCTTCTGCAGGGATCTTAACAAATGCTTCAGGGCTTTGTTGCAACCGGTTCCTACCCGGTACAATGTTGCATTTCTTTCTTCATTCAGTCTTATTTTCAATTTCTGTGTGTATCACTGCCAGAAACTGCCCTGGAAGGTTCTCTCTTCCGTTTACATGTTTGATGGTATAACCTCTGACCTTTCCATATGCATGACAATGCATAATAAATACAATCACATGCATAAATCCACTACTGTGCTAGATAGCAACGAACAACTCAGAAAGTTTTCATTTTGCAGGGTACTCCATAATCTTGCCCCACACAAAAGTTATTAAAGACTCAAACACAACAGTGGCATCAAAAATAAATTTCCCTTTTCTAATTTGGAAACTAGGAGCATTCGGCATTATTTCTTTCCTAGTACTTTTCCACCAGCCAATCATCCCATCCTGGAAATGTCCCTTAGTCTCAGTTCAGGCCTTTCCTGGTGTACGACTTTTCCCATGTGACCCTTTAAATAAATGCTTTTTTCCCATAATTAATTAATCTCAGAAATCAAAATGAGACATGTCACCAGGGTATTATTTAAAGCCAAGAAATTTATTGGCTCCTTTCCAGCCCTCTTTCTAAATTAAACAAGTGCGTACAGGCTTCTCACCATTCTTGCTACATAATTTGAGTCACTTTTCCTCACATAATGGGCACATGGAAGATGGAATTTGAATGCACACTTCAATTAAGGCAGTGTTTAGAATTTATTTTTATTACTGTGGAAGGAATTTGTCCTCTGAAATGTCTATAGCCATGTGTTTAAAAATAGACACACGAGATCCTGGAGGGATGGCTCTGTGGTTAAGAGCACTGGCTGCTCTTGCAGAGGACTCAGGCTCAGTTCCCAGCACTCATATGGCAGCTCACAACTATCTGTAACTCTAGTCCTAGGGGATCTGATGCCCTCTTTTGGCCTCTTCAGGCACTGCACACACATGGTACGCATACACACATGCAAGCAAACATTCAAACACATTTTAAAAATAGATACATGAAACAGAAATTAACCTTCCTATTCTCAATAGTAAAATGCCATATCTTTGCATATTTCTTTACTTGCTTTTAAGATTTGGTGTATATGTGCTGAAGGCTGAACCAATGGCCCCATATGTGCCAGGTTTACACTCTGACACTGAGCTTTCCCTCCTCCAGTCCCTTGTTTGTCATTTTTTAAATGATAAACCAATCAACAGTTCATAAATGTCTTCTTCTTCTTCCTCCTCCTCCTCCTCCTTCTTGTTTTTCAAGACAGCGTTTCTCTGTAGCTTTGGAGCCTGTCCTGGAACTAGCTCTTGTAGACCAGGCTGGTCTTGAACTCAGAGATCCACCTGCCTTTGCCTCCCGAGTGCAGGGATTAAAGGCATGCGCCGCCACCACCTGTCCACCAATGTCTTCTTAAGCTCTGCCCTTCTCATTCAACATTTGGTAAAATCTTCATGCTTCACAGATGGGCCACTTGGATTTTGCTTTGCCTCTGGTGAGTCACCTTTGCTACTTAACCAGGGTCACTCAGCCCTTCCCACTCTTATTTCTTGGCCCCAAGGTGAACAGTTTTGATCCAAGTTGTCCTCCAGCTCATGATAAACTGCCTGCCACAGTCCCCACAAATGGTGTGGACAGCCAATCTCAGACTGAAACCTCTAAGGACGGGAGCTAGATCAGCTTTCTCTTTACAGATGACAGAAGGGATTGCTGCTTTCTTCTTTATGGCAGTGGGAAGTTGAGTGACACACCGTATCTCCACTGACAGACATTTTGGGTTGTTTGCACTGTGAAAGTTTCTATGAATATGTTGGCAGGAACTTCATTGTACCAGTTTTTACGTGAAGATGTGTTTTCATTCTCTTGGCTAAATACCTAGGTGTGGCCTTCCTGGAGTTATTTCACAGGAAGAAAACCGTGCCTGACTGTGCTGTGGGATGTCCCTGTCTTTGGCTATCCAGAAATGAGCTGATTGCCCTACATAAAACCATAACGTGGGTCCTGCTCCTCATCGGCTGGAAGGTACCCAAACTGCAAGCACAGGGACTTCATTCAGTACTTATGGACAAAGGAATAGTATTCAGCCATTAGAAAAGAAAGAAGCCCATTTTCGGACAAGGATATAATGTGGAGGATGTGACGCTAAGCAATCAGAGTACTTACAAATTCATGTATATGTCTGAAGGAGCTAGGAAAGGAAGGAGCCACAGGCCAAAGGTTAGGGGTGATTGCCAGAGATGGCAAGGTTATAAGGATATGCTGAATACAAACTTTGGTTGTAAAGTCAGTTCAGGAACTCTAACGAACAGCAAGAACGGTGACGGGCACACTGCACTGCGCTGGCTTTTGTTCTGGTTGTGATGAAGTCTCACCAGCTTATGGCCAGGCTGGCCTTAAACTCTCAATTCTCTTGTCTCAGTCTCCAGAGGCATGGGGATTACAGGAGTGTTGTCAGCTAGCTTGTTGATTAATTTGATTGAGGTGACCACTACATAAAGCATATACACACAAAATCACCACACTGGACACAGTGAATGCTTTCAGTTTTCATTTGACAAATTCTTTTTGGAGCCACAGTCCCCTTCCAGAACCATTTCTGAGGTTGTCGCACTCACTACTGGGACTATTTACAAAGACATCAGGAGGTAGGGAAGCCAGAAACTATTGCTTTCCAAAGTGGGGGTGGGCAGAGTATGTGCTCACTTTAGGGAAGCACTAGAGTAAAAAATATGATGGTTTGGATAGTGTTTAGCACTATGTAATGATACACAATCTTTAGCACTAACTTGTGTGCACTGGGGGAAATGGGGGCAAAAAGACAGCAAGGAGTGTAACGTCTAGACTACCAGTTCTTCCCATTAACCATGCAGGACAGTTCATGTAATCAGCAAGTTTAAAGAACTGAGACTCTATTTGCCTGTTTGTGGGTTCTCCTTCTATTTGTCCTTGTGCTGATCTCAAACTTGGGATCTGTGCCTCCACCTCTAAAATCTCCGGGTCTACAGACATGTACCACTCTACCCAGAGAGTCAAAAAATATTTAACGGGCTGGCAAGATGGTTCGTTGGATTAAGATGCTTGCTGCCAGGCCTGAAGACCTGAGTTTGATCCCCAGGAGTCATGGGGTAGAAGGAAGGAGCCACTCCTGAAAGTTGCTGTCTGACCTTCACGGATGGGTTGAGTGTGTGCATGCACACGCACACCCACACAGCCACATGAATAAATAAATAAAATTTGATTTCAATATTTGATGCTGTGAAATAATCTTGTACATCGTGAAAATGTGTTGCTCTTATTGTTAATAGAAAGCTGATTGGCTGGTAGCCAGGCAGGAATTATAGGTGGGACAACCAGACTAGGAGAATGATGGGAGGAAGAAGGGGAGGAGTCAGAGAGACACCGGAGTGTCCATGACAGTCAGAGGAGCACCGAGGAAGCAGGATGTGTAGGAAACAAGGTAATACATTATGAACCACATGGCAAAGCATAGATAAGAAATATGGGTTAATTGAAATGTAAGAGTTGGGTAGTAACAAGCCTAAGCTCTCTGTCAAGCACTTATAATCAATGTTAAGCCGCTGTGTCAGTTATTTGGGAAGCAGCTGCTGGAACACAGAAAAACTCTGCCAATAATTTGATCCTTTCCCTATCACATGCTTTGTGAATAGCATTTAAATTATTCCTTTAAAAACAAGTACTAGGGTCAGGCAGTAGTGGCGCATGCGTGACACCCACACTCAGGAGGCAGAGGTGGATCTCTATGAGTTCAAGGCCAGCCTGGTCTACTGAGAGAGTTTTAGAACAGCCAAGGCTACCCAAAGAAACCCTGTGTCAAACCAAAACAAACAAAACCAAAACAAACAAAACCCTCCCAAAACCAATCCACCAACCAATCAAATAAACAAACAAAAAAATTACCAATACTAGGTGGTGGCACATGCCTTTAATCTCGGCCCTCAGGAGGCAGAGGAAGGTGGATCTCTATGAGTCTGAAGCCAGCCTGGTGTTCCAGGATAGCCAGGGCTACCCAGGGAAACCCTGTCTCACGAAAAGAGGAAAACAGAAAAGACAGTCTGGCCTCTATGGGCTCCTGCGCTCATATGGTGCACACACTCATGCAGTCTCACACACATCCAAGCAAATAAACAGTAAGATTTTAAGGTAAGTACTAGATTGTGCATCTCCGTACATACGTTATCCATGCCCTTTGAGATTTAATGACCAAAATCAAGCAGAGCAATTTTAGGACTAGACTTTAAGCAGAGAGTAAGAATGGAGGACCTTGGTCTGCTCTGAACACCAGGAAGTTGTGATGGGTACTCTTGCTATCCCTTCTCTTTTGCTCTTCTGGAAGGTTCTATTGAAGCCCTCCCACCCCACAACACATGCACAGGCACACACATCACACGCACACATGACTGGAGCTACTTTGAGCTTTGCTGACTCCCGAGAAAAAGACACATTTACCAAGAGATCTCTGCAGATGGCAGCCAGAATTGGATCGCTGTGGGTAAGGTCTATGTCACATCAGGATGCCACAGCACCGAAAACACGTCAGGAAGTTGCTTCTTTTAGGAATGCAAGCACGAGACTGGGGATATAGCGACTGTCCTGAATGCCTGAAGTCCTGGGTTCTGTGCGCAGTGTCAGAGAAATAATAAGACTGTGGTGGCCGAAGTGTTCAAATGTGTGGTTCAAAAGAGAGACTGAGGCTGCTGTTCTAGTGGTCAATGAGGAAGAGCTAAAGAGAAAATGTACCTGAGGAGGAGAGCCAAGATTTTTTTTTCTTTTTTTTTTTTTTTCTCCCTGAGGACATTTGCTAGCAGACTAAGTTTTCCACTGCCTGGACAGCAGGCCAGGTGGGCTGTGATAGCGATCACTTCAGCCCCAAGGGAAGCCAGCCAGGGCTGGGGCCCACAGAGACCCAGGGCTCATCATCTTTGTCTACACAGGCCTGGGAGACAAACCCCTCTGCATCATAAAAGAAAGTCGGTTTGCACGAGCTACATGATGTGAAAAAATGGGGAAGCTCGTATTTACATCAGTCTTGACAGAGACGGCACCTAAGTGTGGTTTTGTTCAATGAGGACGGAGAACTCGAAAAATTCACAAAGACTGACATTCCAAGACATTCCTTTTTTTTTTTTTTTTTTGAATTTAGCTTCAGCATCTAGATTAGTTTTCAGATTAATTGGGACATCCCCAATAGCTTAAAGGAATGATCGCAGGAGGCCATCAGCCCAGTACTGGGGGCGCTGCATCAAGCATCTCTGCCTCTAATTTCAATGTGTTTCTTGGATTTTCCTAAGAGGGGCTCTTCCCAGGCCATCTTCCTGAGTTCTGCTTTGAGTGATGTCCCAGCTCCCTAGATTGGAGGCCCTGTCTTGTTCTTAGGACCCTTTCCTCTGAAGAAATGAACCGCTCTGCTCCTAATACAGACTCTAGGACTTTCGGGGAAAACAAAACAAAATACGTGACTTGTGGAGAGATGCTGCGACAAGAACAAACACGTCATGTCTGGGACTTTAGGGGACTGAAAGGAAACGGGAAAACCCCAAGAAGAGCAAATGATACAACTCAAAAGCTAAATGAGAAATACATCACAAATGGCCTGCGTGTCACCAGAAGGGTGTAGGGTGTGCTTTTGCCTGGCTAGCGAAACAAACAATACAAACAGTATAAAAATAAACAAGCTGGGAGTGGTGGTGGACACCTTTATCCTTTATTCCCGGCACTCCAGAGGCAGAGGCATCAGATTTCTGTGAGTTTGATGCCTGGTCTACACACAGGGAGAATCCTAGCCCAGCCAGAGCCACACAATGAAATCCCATCTATAAGTAAACAAGCAAACAGATGGCGCATGCTTAATATGTAATAATTTAAGCAGAAAAAGAAATGTATCTATTTATTGTTCTGATTGGTCTGGTGGCGGGGGAGGTTCCAGGACCTCAGACATACTAGGCAAGCCAACTACCACAGAGCCATGTCACACCAGTCCCAGAGGTTGTTCAGTGCCTGGCAGATCATTAGTTAACATGAGGATCTGCTCTGACCACTGAGCTTTCCCATCACACATTCTTCTCATGCTCAGACAATTCTTCCAGAACAGCGTTAACACCGCAGAGCATCCAGGCCTCAGTTGCACAATGTCTGTAGGTAATTCCTTTGGTACAGTGACGTTAGGTTCTTTGAAGTTTTTACATTCTAGAAGAACGATGTATGTTCTCATATCTCTTACCTACATTCTGCTCTGAGTGTCCCTTACAGATAGTTTCCCGACAGTAGACTGTCAGCTCGAGAGGTGAAGCACTCTATCTCCTCACGTTCCCTTCTGGAGAGGCGCTTTGGCCTTACATGGGAGTCGAGCAGTGTATTCTCTTCAGTGTTTAGAATTCAGCTCCCTTTACCTCTGCCACTCTGTCAAGCAGACATATTTTTGTTTTATTTTATTTAACTTTTCACTGAAAAATAATTGTTTTTAGAGTACAATACAAACTTTTAGTTGGTTATGGAGTATAGGAAGAACAAATCAAGCTAATTAACATGTACTCCACCTCAAAACTTCCTTTTTTTTTTGAGACAGAATCTCACTGTGTAGCTCGGGCTGCTCCCGGAGCTCACTATGTAGGCCAGGCTGCTCCTGGAACTTATTATGTAGACCAGGCTGCTCCCAGAGTTCACTGTGTAGACCAGGCTGCTCCTGGAATTCAGAGACATCTATCTGCCTCTGGCCCCAAGTGTTGGGATTAAAGGTGTGTGCTACTACACCGTGTGTGTGTGTGTGTGTGTGTGTGAAGAGGACTAAAGACAATTACCAATTTCAAAGCTCACAACACACCACTAACCACAGTCACCATGCAGTGCAGCAGGACACTAACTTAAGCCCTTTCATCTGGAATCCTTCACCAGCATCTACTCCCTCAAACTCTCCCGCAGCCCATGGAAACCGCTACTCTGCATTTTCATGTCTGCTAGTTGACTATTTTAGGTTCTATGCACAAGTGAGATCATGCTGAATGGTTTGTCTGGTTCCTCACTCCCCAGCTCCCAGGGTTTGTCTCAGTAAACTAGATTCATCATCAAAACGGTAGGATTCCTTCTTTGTAAGGAATGTATAGTAGTCCAAGGTATACATACGCCACATTTGCTTCACCCGTGCGTGCACATCGGCCTGCTTCTTACTCGCCATTGCAGACATGCGCATGCACATGTGTCTTAGACATACTGATTTCAAATCCTTTGAACACAGACTGGAAGCTGGATCATATGGAGCTCGACTGTTAGTTCCCTGGGAATCTGTATATCTTCCATAAACTGCACAATCTCACGTGGTGTGCGGATGTCCCTATTTCTCCATGTTTGTCCTTTTTTGTCATAGCAGCTGCTCCAACTGGGATGAGGGGATGTGATGATCTTGACTTGCATTTTTTCTCTGGTGATTTGTGACACTGAGCATTTTTCTCATGAACCTGATGGTTGTTTGCACATCTTTGTTGGGTCTTTTACTTGCTTTTCAGTCAGATTATATTTGTTTGTGTTTTGCTAAGGAGTGGTACTGGTTTCCTAGCATGTTCTGGATAGTAGGCCCTCCTCAGAGCTATAATCTTCAAATATTGCCTCCTGTTTCATAGGCTGTATCTTCTGTCTATTATTTCTGCCTCTGCTGGGTGGAAGCTTTCTGACTCCACATAAATTTTGTCGAATGCTTCTATTACTATTGATAAATGAGCTGTTATCTTCATTTTGCTAATCTGGCTTGTCACATTCAATGATTAGCATCTGTTGAAACATCCTTGAATTCCAGCAACACACTTTAAAAGTTGTGTCTGCTTTTATTTTAGTGTTTGACTGTTTGCCTACATGTGTGGCATACAGTGTGCTACAGGAGGTCAGAAAGGACATCAGATTCTCCTGAACTGGAATCATTGATGGTTGTAAGCTACCCCTGTGGGTGCTGGGAACTGAACCTGGGTTCTCTACAAGAGCGATATGTACTCTTAGCCACAGAGCCATCTCTCTAGCTCCTGACGGTAAGTATTAATTGATCATGGATGGAAGCAATCAGGCATGTTTCCTATCGCAGAACTGTGATTTCCAGTAGAGCTGAATTTCTCTGCTGGTATTTTCTGAGCGATTTATACATCTCTTTCCTCCTCTCTGTTTATGCTCTGTTTATTGCTGTGTAAGTCAATTGCAAATGGGCAGATCTCCTTTAATACAGTGCTTCTCACGAACCTAAGCAGCAACTCCTTGCCTTGGGAGTTGAACATTACACCAAGGCCCATAAACCCTGGGAAGGAATTGTCATAGGCACCATCATTTCTACCTTGGTGGATGTATGCACTCAGATTTAGTTAAGCTTTCCTGGAGTACCAGGTGATAAATGGCTTCTCTCTGCGGCCATTTGGTGAGTCATGCAATGGACCTGCCCTTTGTTGCTTGGCTTCATCCACTAGAAAAATCAAACACAACTAAGTCATTGGCTGTGATTTCATACAAATCAGTCAACGTTTACAAATCTGCCATTATTTCTGTCAAATTGTGGAGTTTCTAGTAAGTGATGGAATCATAAAGCAGGCTCCTAGGTTATATTTTATGACCTAACTCTCATGTCCTGTGGGGCAAGTCGCAGGGAGTTTACTCTTCTTAATTGCTCCACGACCTAGGGCCACACAGGGACTTGGGTTTGTCTGGCTCCTGTCAAGCACTGGTTTCCTCTTGCTGCAGATGTTAATGGTAACCTAAGCAAGACCAGCCCAGGAAATGAGCTGCTAGCTCCCATCAAATAGAAAAGGCACCCAGTGCACGGTCAATAGCTGCTTTTCTGGTGGAACTTCCTACCAGGCCTCTCCCTATGTTCCAGTTTTGCATTATTTGGGGGTGTTATATGTGTGTCTGCTTATACATGTACCCAATAAAGGTCAGAGGTTGGGGTTGATACTTCCCTCTGTGATATTCTACCTTATTTTTTTTTTTAAAAAAAAAACAACTTTGTACCATGGAACCCATGTGGAGTTCAGAAAACAAATTTGTGGGAGTTGGTTCTCCCCTTCTACCATGTGGGTTCTGGGGATCAAACTCAGGTTGTCAGACTTGGCAACAAACTTCCCTACCTGTTGAGCCATCTATCTGCCCCCTACCTTATTTTTTTGAGACAGATCCTGAATTCTTGGGTATTCATGTGTGTTCAGCAATGCAGCCCCTGATTATTGTTGTAAAGGGTGACATGTTAATCATCGGTCTAACACTGTCATGAGGCCCTCATGTCCTGGGTCTTCTAAAGTTGCTCTGTTTTTCTCTTTTTGTCTTGCAAAGCTGTATGGAGTGGTATAGATGAGAAATGTGTGTGTACTTGTGCACGCACACACATGCACAAGCTGGTGCAACAGGGGAATAGAACATAACCTTACATCCTTTCCTGAGCAGCTGCATCACACCACACCCCAAATGGGACTTTTAGGGTCGTGTCTTTCCTTAAGACCACAACACAAACTTAACAACACTGAAGCTCAGGTGCTGTTCTGAGAGGCGTGTACGAGGCCGCCATCGCTGACAGTAACTTTATACTTTGCTTCCTTTGTCTGGAGGCAGGTGTGCATCCATGTTCCAGAGAAACACAGTGGCTCAAACACATTCCTTTCCCTCTGTTCCCCCTTGAAACACTATCAGAGTGACAGAATAAGTATATCAGGTGGCCTTGGGAAGGAGAGCGTGCTGGTTGGCTATAGCTTAGGGTTACCTGGGAAGAGAGTTTTGATGGGGAATTATTTAGGTCAGGTTGGCCTGCAGGCATGTCTTTATGTGTGGGGGCAGGGCAGTCTTGGTTGCCAAGTGATATAGGGAGACTCAGGCAAGGAGCAACACCATTCCCTACCCAGGGGTACTGAGCAGCATAAGAGCAGAGAGGTCAAGCCGAGAGCAAGGCAGTAGGGACGTGTTTGCTCCCTCTTTGCTCTGGCTTGTGGATGTCATATGACTAACTTCTTGAGTTCCTGCCTTGACTTCACCAAAACGATGGACTATGACTCGGAATTGTAAGCCAAACAAATCTTTCCTCCTCTATGTTGCTTTTTTGTCAGAGTGGGGTTTTTCTTATGATTTTTTTTCCCCTCACAGCAACAGAAGTGAAACCAGAGCAGGAAAATTTAAGACTGGTTAAACTCTGTTTCCAGAACACTTAATTTCTCTGACTCTTCCAGTAGTCTGCCCAGCTCAACAGTGTTTTTCTCTGCCCTATAGAAGAAAGGAGACTTATTCTTGGGAAGGACAGGAAGAGACAGAGGTTTGGGGTACATGACTGTAGGCATGATGGAGGGTGTACTTGAGCAGGAGAGAAAAGCCCTGCCTTTGGGTCCAGCATCCCAGTTCATTTCCCTTAACTATTTGTCCAACCCTTTTTCTTCCCCTCCCCCACTCTTCCCAAGTATAGGATCAGATGATTCTCCCCAGAGAACCACCATGTGACAAACATCTAAACATCCTGTTCTCCAAAGAAGCCTACAGATCCTGCCCATCCCTCTTCTGAGACATACTCTGCCAAAGACCACTGGCCCCCTGTGAGGAACATTGCCAATGTGAAGGTCACACTAAGGAGACAAACAGAAGACAAACAGAGAGAGAGAGAGAGAGAGAGAGAGAGAGAGAGAGAGAGAGAGAGAGAGAGAGAGAGATTGGAAGACTGAAAAAATAGAGGGCCAATAATATCTGAGAGAGAGAAAAAAAACTCACTGCATCCACAAAGCAATATGAATAAAAACAAGAGCTCTTAAAATTTACAAAGATCATAGCTAAAGATGAAATGGTTGACACAAGGATTAGAACTTACAGAAAGAACTAGAAGACCCAGGTGCAAAAAGAGGAAGAAAAGATAAGAAGATAAAAGACTTGTTTAAGTGTTTGGAAAACAAGAATTCTAAAGGTAAAGAAGGTTTTCAAATTAATTAGAAACCACTGAAGAAAAAAAAACTAAGAATCCGTACCAAGGATGGACAGTAGATGCACGCTATGTAGAGGGTGGTGACAACATGGACGAATGAGAGGAAGGAAAGGGAGGTGCCAGCTTTCTAGCCCTGTAACAAAATGCCCCAGACAATCCTTTTTCGTTAGGGCTCCTACTTTAGACATTTGAGTCCACGGTTGGCTAGAGTTCCTGCCTTTAGGGTTTTGATGTGGGCTAATTTCACCATGACAGGGGAGGATAGCTGAGCAATACTGTTCATTTGGTGGTGGCAAAGGGAAAGAGAACAAAAGCCTGGGGCCCACCGTCCCTCTAATGACTTAAAACACCTAGGAGGCCCCACTGTGATGTATTAGGAGTGGCGAGGCTCCACTCTGTTGAAGGAGCTGCGGTGGGCTGTGTTCCCGCCCAGCTCTGCATGGCTAGCTTTACCAGAAATAATTACACGAAAACTGTATTCTTTTAAACACTGCCTGGCCCATTGGCTAGCTCTTACATATCGATCTAATCCATTTCTAATAATATGTGTAGCTCCACGAGCTGGCTTACCAGGAAAGATCTTAACCTGCATCTGTCTGGAGTGGGAGAATCATGGTGACTGCCTGACTCAGCTTCTTTCTCCCAGCATTCTGTTCTGTTTACTCCGCCTACCTAATTTTCTGTTCTATTAAAGGGCTAAGGCAGTCTCTTTATTTAACCAATAAAATCAACACAAAACAGAAGACTCCCACATCACCACTGCTTAAAGGTTGGGGTACCAGGCTGGGTGCTAATGTAGCACATTGGCCTTTGGAGATGCCTTTGAGGCAGGCTGCAGGGTGCTTGCTTTGACAGCATGTGGAGGATTTGCTGACCAGGTGAAAGGAGGGCAACCATAAATCACTTACTGTATCAGTAAATATTGATTCTGGCAGGAATCATTACTAGATGCAAAGGCAGGAGAAACTTTAATGGTTAAGAGGATATCAGCATGGTTTTGAAGGGCCTTCCCATACCATTTGGTACAGGAAGAAACAAATAACTACACAAAACAAAAATAAACAGCATCTTAACCAGGTTGCCAAACTCAACATCACTAATGCAGGGCAGATGGGTTCTGAGAGACACTCAAATCTGATGTCCTGAGGAGAACACAGGATCACTGATAATGGTGTTTTGAGCAGGAATGTATTACCTGGATCTAACCACTAGAAAGCGTGAAGACATCAAAAGGAGGAGAATTCTAATAAGTATAAGGACAGGGTTATTTTGGTTATTTTAAGTTCATAAAAGACTAAGTTAGGCTGTGGCAATATTTCAAATAAAAGGAGATGAAGACTCAGGATAGCTAAATGCAACATGGAAACCTAGACTGGATTCTAAGAAATATACATAAAACATTTCTGTTGTGGGATATTTATACACCGTGTGAAGATGTACTTGATGTGATTGATGTAATAAAAAAAAGCTAAATGGCCAATAGATAGGCAGAGGGTATAGGTGGAATTTCCAGGGAAAGGGAAAATGTAGGCATACAGAAGAAGCCAGGAGAAAACCAGAGAGAAAATAAGAGGTGCAAGATGGAAGAGAGGTAACACCATGTGATAGAACATAGAGTAATATAAATGGGTTAATTTCAGGTATAAGAGCTACTTAGGAATAAGCCTTTGCTATAGGTCATGCTTTCCTAATTACTAATAAGTCTCTGTGTCATTTTTTGTAAACTGGTGTCCCAAAGAAAAATCTGTCTACATATGGTGTCCAATGTAGAGGCCCAAATATCCAAACATAGGGTCTGAGACAGCTAAGAAACATTCTGGGCAAGGAGCTGATGTGGGATTTCCCTCTGTATGCTGTAAATACCATTGATTAATAAAGAAGCTGCTTTGGGCCTATTGCAGCACAGAGTAGGGCAAGGTGGGAGTTCTGAGCAGAGAGAGGACGAGAGAGTAGGTGGAGTCTATGAGAAGCCATGTAGCTGCCATGGGAAACAGATGCCAGACACCAGACAGAACCTTATAGGTAGGCCACAACTACATGGCAATACACAGATTAATAGAAATGGGTTAATTTAAGATATAAGAGCTAGCTAAGAAGAAGCATGAGCTAATGGGCCAAGCATGGTTGTAATAATACAATTTCTATGTGATTATTTCAGGCCTGGGTGCCTGGGAAATGAATGAGCAGCCCCTGACTACAAGGAGCCAACGTCCTATAGTCTCTCAAGTGGGCCCATGTTCATTGGCATACAGAGACAAGGCTCTTGGCCACTGTGGACCTGCAAAAAAGAAATCAAGAAAAGCTACAGGACAGGTGAAATATATGCTGATACTTCTACTATGGGAGCAGCTCTGAGACTAGATGAAACATGATAAATCTTGTTGGTTACAGAGTCCTCATGAATTATTACATGCCATCCTTTCATATGGCATGGATAGTGGTTTGGTTATACAGTTAAAACAAACTTTAACAGATGCCTTTTACCTGCTAAAACATAAAGCAAAAAATCATCTTTAACTGACTTGTGCACACTGCATATTCCATACTTCTGTTAATACAGATATATGTTACCTTTAAAAGTTTGTGTTTTCAGAAAATAAAGACCAGACACAAATAAAGACAAGTCGCCTAGGTGATCCAGCCTCTCAAAATGCTTCTGTTACAATTTCTTCAAAATTTCAAAACTTCTGGAGGAGATGGCTCAGCCTCACAGACTACTCCAGCCACAACTTCAGATAAGCCCTGTACTTTTCTATTTCATAGAGACTGGAAAACAAATAATAACAGCAATCTCTTCTAGGACTTGACTATTATATCAATTTTCTCAGGGTCCTCTAAAAATGCCATCACCCTCAGACAACAAAAAACAGTTTATAGAACATGAAACCCATATTCCCAATAAGTAAAATGGGTAGTTTTTGGTTATTCCGTGGGTTATAGATGTTTTTCATCATTGTGGGGTGGTTACAAATTGTTATTGGTAACAGTCAGGAAAAATATGAATGAAGGAAACTAGATTCAGTGATTTCTGAAGGGGGAAAGAGGATACAGTATAGAAATGATGGGATAAAAGGGTAGATTGTTGAATCTACTTTTGAATAACCACTAGTTTCAAATATATTACATTAGTATTGAATTTCATATGTTGATGCAAATTTAAGGTTATTTTGTTATACTGTATATGTTTCTATTCTTGTGTAAGGTAATGTACTTTTGTAGCTCATTTAAAAATGTAATATAAAGTTCTAGTCCTTGAAATGATTTATAATAATTAAGAAATACAGGTTAGTAGCTATTTGTTTATAATAATCAAACTTGAAGTCATGTTAGATATGTTTTCAAGGTTAAACAGAGATAGATAGGTAGTCTTCAAACACTTCAGAGACCTGTAGAATATGGCATTTAAATATTCTAATAACAAAGTTTTTCATGACAAGAGACATCTGTTGCTGGCAGCAACAATTTACTTAAAAAAATGGTGGACATTGAAGAACCTCCATATAGAGTTTGCTTTCAATGTGGCACAATTAACCACTGGGCAAAAAACGTCTCTTGCCTCAACTGCTGACAGTGCTGTCCAAACTTGACAAGCAGGGCACAAAAGAAGGCAACTGCTGAAGACAAGACATGACAGTTCTTCAAAGTTCCTACATCACAGAAAAGTCTATCAGTTATTCTAGGCCAAAGATGGATGCCATACCATTGCAGAAGAACCTTAAGTGATTGTCTAGGCAGTCAGCTGTTCCTGTCATTTCTGTAGTTTTGGAAGTTGCTTGCTCTGCTCTTCTTGTTTACTCAGGTAATATTATCTCCTCAGGTCTTTTATGTGATTGAAGACTAGATAGCAAAAGTTACAGTCTTTGTTATTACCATTTTTTTAAAAATACATAAGAGATATAAAGTGTTTAAGATTAAGAGATATAAAATCTTAAATTGTTTATCTAAGAAAATATTTTGAGGTCTGAAAAGATAGTTTTGAGTTGGTTAATACAAGTTAGGGTAGAAAGTGAATTAGACACAAAACTTTGGACTCATTAAGATAAGATAGATAATACAGTATTTTCTCTGAATTTGCCAAATACGAATACAATGGACATTGTGAAAGCAATTCTATTCTTATCTGATAAATTATTCTTATTGTATATAGTAAGACTATATAATTTATATAATAATAATAATAATTTCCCTTTTAGACAAAAATGGGGAAATGTTGTGGGATATTTGTACATTGATTGAAGATGTATTGTTGTGATTGGTGTAATAAAAAGTTGAATGGCCAATAGCTAGGCATGAGTACAAGAAGAATTTCCAGGGAGAGAAAGGAAGAGGAGGAGAATCTAGGTGCAGAGGAGACACCAGGAGACATGGAGAGGAAACAGAAGTTATAAGATAGAAGAGAGGTAATGCCATGTGATTGAACACAGACTAATGCAAATGTGTTATTTAAGTTATAAGAGCTAGTTAGAAACAAGCCTAAGCTATAGGCCAATCTTTATAATTAATAAGAAGTCTCTGTCATTATTTATGAGGTGAATGGTGGGACAGAGAGAGACGCATTGCACAATTCTGATCAGTTTAGGTTAGAATGAGGAGGAGAAAATCTGATAAAATTATTACATCAATATTATATTTACCAAAGTTGCTGATATATAAAATGATACTTTTAGTCATGTGGACGATGTTGACAATTAGGGATAAAGAGCCATTTGCACAGATGCTAGCTCCATAAAGTTCAGAATTTTTTTATTTAATACAGATGTACTTTCTCCCCCTACTCTCTCAACCTCTCTCCTTCCCCCTTCCCTCTCCTTCTCTTCTGTTTGTATGTACAAAAACAAATAACAACAAAGTGGGAAAAGTGTTTGGAACAGAAGGGAGGTGAATATTTGATGTACTATTCTTGTAGCTTTTCTGCAAAATTAAAGGTATTTACAAAGAGTTTTTTTAAATTGCCTTCCACTCACCTTTTCTGAAGATGCTATTGGAGGATGTGCTCTAACAAAAGAATGGAGTACAAGAATCCGGGAAACAGAAGAATCAGCCCTGGAGAAAGGAAGAGACATTCTCAGGATGACTGAAGGCCAGGCTGACACTGTACAGCCAGCCAGCAAGAACGGTTAATCCTGCCTGGGGTGGTGTTGGAGGAACTGCCAGAGAGATGTCTCTCCAACATTCTGAAAGATACCTTCAGATCAATTGCCTGATGTGTTTGTGCTGGAAGGAGTTTCTTTTGGAGAAGGTGGGAAGTACAATTAGTACCCAAGACAAACTAAAGGAGGAGGCGGTGATCAACCCTAGGGAAAGGCAAACCTGTAAGAAAGGGGTGGGCCATACTCATGGTTGACTCACTTGGCTCAACTGTGACGTATTTACACAGCAATAATAATGCAAATAAATGTTCACACACACCTCCAAATTATGATAACATTACATTTAGAGAATGAAAGAAAGGAGAGGGCTGTGCAGGGAGGGAAAAAGAACAAGGGAGTAAGAGTGTTGATTCACTCCTTCCACAATTTCAACCTGGACCACGCCCAAGTTGATGGTTAAAGAAAAAGCTTCCTGAGCAGATAGGCTAGAAATATCAAGGGAAAATCAGGAAAGAAGGTGGGTGAAGCAAGAAAGGGTGAAGGTCTAGAACAAGTAGCTGAAAAACAGAATTTTGGGTTAGTGGTGTAGGGAAGTGAATTATGATTTCTTTTAAAAACTTTATTAATTCCTTGAGAATTTCCTATATTTTGATTGTACTCAACCCTAATTCCCCCCAGATCCACCCCCACCTCCCCATCTCAATTTGTGCTGTCCATATATCCCTGGAGCATGTTTGATTTACCAGGGGTTACACCCTTAACAAAAATTGGCTTCCCTCTCCAAAAGCCATCAACTGTCTACAGCTATTCCTAAGGGTGGGAACCCGTGAGCCCCTCCTCCCTCCATGCTGGAATGTTGACTGGCTAGATCTTATTTGAGCCTTGTGCAGGCAGCTACAATGCTGTGAGCTCATGGGTGTCTTGGTCCCGTTATGCTTAGGAGACAGTTTTGCCCAGGACTTCACTGGGTCTCTGGATCTTTACAACCCCTCTGTCCCCTCTTGAATCATGATTCCCTAAGGGTTATTGTGTTTACTTTGTAGACATGTGTACAATGTTTGGATAAACATTTTAAAACTCCCAAATCTGCTTGCTATGATTACTACCAACACAATATTTTGTATTTCAGTTATTTTTAGTGGTATATTAGGGTGCAGAAAATAGAACCTGGGGCCTCATGCATGCTGGACAAACACCTACCTCTAAGCTCTGTATACCTCTTTGCTGTGTTTCCATTCTTTTAGATGCTACCAAAATACAACCTAAGCAAAGATGAGAGCTCCATAGAAAATATTTAAGATAAAGCTTAGTTTATTGTGGTTTTCACATGACCCAAGAAATCCCTGTGTTGAAAAACTTACTCCCCAGTGCAAAGTGGAGCCTTTACAAAGTGATTAGGTCTTGAGGATTACACTACACCCTGCTAAGTCTTTATTCTGCAATTATCTAGCCTCAGTATTCTACAGAAGTAGAACCAAACAGACTAATTACCCTAAATTTCCAAAAGGTCTATGTGCCTGCAAATGGTGAGTATATGTAAATTGGTTTTGAGAGGGGGGGGGTTGAGGGAGGCTTTGGGGTTGGATACGGCTGTTGCTTACAGAGCTAAAGTATGAAATCTATATCCAGAAAAGCTCCAAAGTCAACTCATGTGCAAGAATGCCAAGTCTCCTGCATAGTGGGGTGTCTGAAAAGCTGAAGGTGTATGGGGGAAGAGCAAAGTCAAGTGTTCAAATTAAAACAAAAAGCTACTATCTCTGGTCTTTGAACATAGGGTATAAAGGGGGAAACACAGCAGCAGGGCAGGTACCACCAAGCAAGATACACTCTTTCCGTTCCCTTTTGGACTGAAATTTCCTGGAGAGTTGAGTAGAGTGTGGGTGGTATACAGTCATCCCGTTACCCTCAACCCCCTCCCAGCCCCCATTGGTCGAAATATGAAAGCCAAGAAGAAATGTGCTGACTTTTCTTGGTCAAGAAAACAGAACAAAAACAGCCACCTGTAAGGGTACCAGTGATGTCTCAGTCCAGCTGTGCAAGTACAGGGACTGAGCGGGATCAACACAGGCTGTCCAGCTTCAGCCTTCTTTATCTTTCCAATAAGTCAAAGAACAAGTTTTAATGTTTAAAAAGTGGGGGGGGGGGGGGGAGAAAAGACAGAAAACAGGCGACGAGGAAGAATATTCTAAAAACAACAAACAAAGCTTCAGGCTTTTCATGCCTGCAAATGGAAAATGAACACCCAACTCCACACAACTGGGCCATCCTTTCCTCTCTCATGTCCACTTGAAGAAAACTGAGGCGGGTGCTTTCTTGAAAGTTATTAGTGTCGATTATCAATTGGGAATATTTCTTTGTTATATTGGGAAATGTCACATCAAACAAAACCCCTCAAGTCTGTCATCTGGGTGTTCTGTGGCATGTAGAAAAAAACATGCACACAGAAGCCCCCAACACCGAGCCTTGCAGCTATTTCTGCATGCTCAAGATGGTTTGGCAGGACGCTCACACAACTTATCTCAGGTCTCGAGAAATGGGCCGTGTGGAGCTCTGGGCTTTGTTTTAATCTGTCTCAAGTTAGGTTGGGCTCTTTGCTGACGGCAGTTATGACCGGGACTCTTTATTTTATGGTCATATGCATTTATCAGTTTGTTGTGTTTTGCACAGTCAAAAACCAGAAAGATTTGCAGACCAAGACTTCCCAGCCAGACCAGGGACTTGTTCAGTTCAGTAGTCAACTTTGACTTGAGTGGACAGCTAGAGGAAGTTTTTGTTTGCTTTTAGTGCGGTAGAAAGCAGCCAGTCAGGGTGCCCTAATTGTTATTAAAAATGAAAATAGAAACCCAAAGCCAATACAAAATTGAATATTTTGGGAGCCTCAGCACTGTTCTGAAAAGGCAACAGCCAAAGGCAACTTTGTTAAGATGGGAGAGCCATTCACCTAACTCACCTATTTGCCCATGTGTAAGAATCAGGAGGGGAGAGAGGGAGGAAGGAAGGAAAGAATGGAGGGTAAAGGAAAGGGAAGAACAAGGAAGGGAAAGGAAAAGGGGAGAGGAGAAGGGGGAGAGGGAAGGAGGAGGGGGAAGGGAGATAGGAAAGATGAGGGAAGGGGTAGGAAGGAAGGAGGAGGAAGTGAGTCTCTTTCTACAGCTTTATTAACATGTATGTTTACATACCTATGAGTGCCCTAGAGTCCAACAGCAAAGGCTTTACCTCTCACAGTTCTAACACATGTGACCAGAGTCAAGAAGTTGCCAGGACTGAAACAGTCCTTCCTGTTCTCAGGCTGCTGAGGCTCCCTCGGGAAGCTTGTTCATTCTCTCATTCTTCCCGGTTCTCTTTCAGGAACTGCCCGGCTTTTCTGTGCTGGAGGAATAGACAGAGAGCAAAGTAGATCAGGGCAGGAGATTGCAGCAGGATCTGCAGAGGAAGCCGGCATGGAGGGCTGATGTGACCAGCCTGTGGTCCTACAGCCAGAGCCATTCTGCAGGCCTGCTGGCCCCTGTGCCCAGTTCCCTGATCTCTGCAGATGTGGCGACTTCTCCCTGGAGGAGGGCAGCCTGCCCTCACTCCCTCATCTTCGGCTTATCTTTCTCTCAGTCTTATTTTTCCCTTGTCTCTTGTTTTTAACCTTTGTCTTCTTAAATAACATTTTTTTTTGTTTATTTTTGTTTTTATTTTTCAAGACAGGGTTTCTGTATGTGGCCTTGGCTGTGCTGGAACTCACTCTGTAGACCAGGTTGGCCTCTAACTCAGAGATCTACCTGCCTCTGCCTGGAATTAAAGGCATGTGCCTGCCACCCCTACCACCACCACCCACTTTAAACAAATCTTTCAATTGCTAACTTTAAGAAAAGTTTGGATCTTGGCTGAGAGAGCATCTATATACCACTCTGACTGTGTTTAGCAAGCACGAAGGCAAAACAGAGTGGTGGGTGGAACATTCTGTTCAGAACTAGGAGAGCCAGTCTGTACCCCGGGGATGTCCAGTTTTCGGTAGCTGCTGTAATCTTTATCTGCCCATTATCACTCTTCTGAACTATAAAATCAGAGGGTTAGCCTGGGCCTACTCTGCTTTATAGTTCCACGGTTGCTTTCCTTGTTTTTAGGCTTTTGTTATTGTTTTAGGCAGGGCTTCACTGTGTAGCACTGGCTAGCCAGGAATTCCCTATGTAGACCAGGCTGGAGGCTGAACTCACAGAGATCTTCTTGCTTCTGCCTCCTGAGTGCTGGGAATAAAGGCGCGGCCACCTGGCCCAGCCGATTCTTCTCTTTGTAAAGAAATTCATTTCTGAAAACAAACAAGAAACACCCCAATTTCTTTTCTTTTTGGTGCTAGTAACTGAGCCCTCGCTAGGCTAAGTGCCCACTGTACCACTGAAGGACTCTCCCGCACCCCTCCCCCCTTCTTCTTCAACTCCTAATGCCCTCTCCCTGGAGCACGCCTGCATCTCTCGGGTTGCCTCTGCATCAGCTTCCTCTCGTGCCCACCAAAATGGGAATTGCCTCCGTGTACTTCTCCCTTCACACTGCTTACCACAGCACCGCGGAGACACACTGGCTTAATAAGGACTTTTCAGGGCGATGATGGCAACAGTAATCAAATGTGCTGCAGACGCAAACACCCTGGCACCTGACCTGCAGAGATGCTTCTTCCTTCTTCTCTGGGCATCGTGCTTAAAAACGACAGATCTGGCCAAAGCGGAAGTATTAATTGAGGTTTAAGGGAATCCTAGAAAAACCTCCTTCCACTCCCCGCCTCTAATGTTCAGGTTATGCTCAGTCTCCCCAACTGCACTGAAATTCAAGTTAAGGGGGACTTGAAATAGAGGCTAAGGTTTTAGCTCCCAGGAAAAATGAATATATTACTTACTTTAGTATGTTTAAAAGAAACAACAACAAAACCCAATAAAACAATGGGCCAGCAAGATGGCTCCCTGGGCAAAAGTACTTGCTTCGAGAGCCTGATGACCCAAGTTTGATCCCCAGAACCCACATAAAGTAGGAGAGAACCAGTTTTATAAAGCTGTCCTCTGACTTCTTCATGGACACCACAGCAAGTGTATCTCTCCCCCCCCCCACACGAATATAAAGTTTTAAAGGACTAGAAGGACATTTGTTTATAAATTTCCCTAAGGTTGAAGTTGGCATGGTGATGCATGCTTGTAATCCCAACAATTTGGGAGGCAGAGGCAGGAGAGTTGCTTTCATTCTAGACCAACCTGAACAATAGCAAGACCTTGTTTCAAAAACCCAAAAATGAATCTTATTTAGGTATATGACTCTGGGACTTGCCATGACGAGTTCACTAGTATTCAAGATGTGCAGTGCACTTTATGTTTTAAAATGAAAGTTGCAGGCTCAAGGTGACTTACTCAGCCAACGTGAATCACTAGTACAATGACAAAGGACAAAAAGGATGCCTAAGTCTAGAGAAGAAAACAGAACAGCTGGACATTGCTGGGCTCCTTGGGAGTGCTGGTTCGGCTCTGCCTGCTATAAGGTTGGGTTTGTGGTTTGCAGGAGCTCCGGTGTCTATCACCCAGAGAGCTGGTGCAGCCAGATAGGCCATTGTTTTATTAGTTGTTTGCATTGCTCTTACTTGCTGATTGTAGTCTGCGATTTCTCTGTGTTGTTTTTCCTAGGACAACACATTCACATTTTCAACTTTCTCCTGCTACATGTCAGCGCTTCAGCTGGGGCGGCTTTAAGTACGCGAGAGGAAAGAGTCTTGCTTTCCTTGGCTTGACACTTCAAGAAAAGAGCAATAAGGAGAAAGATGGGGGTTGGCAGATCCCTTAGGCCAAGTGCAATTAAAAACAACGTATTAAAGAGATCTGATCTTTTCTTCACATAATTCAAGGTGCGGGAGAACAGAAAGCCATTCATTCGGCTGAAGACTGACGCTCGGCTCTGAGTGTCTCACTCCAAAACAATAGCTGAGCTATCATTAAAAAGGCTTATGTGGAGATGGCATGTTTATATTCCTGTATCCAGAGCGGCTACTAAATCTCCTCAGCTCTAATGCCAGCCGGGAGCTAACCCCAGGGCTTGAACTCTGGCAATTTTGAAAGATCTATGCGCCACTGATGGAAATGCTTTTTGGTGGAGAACTGACTTCCAAAGGTTCCCCTCCAGGATTTCATAAGAGCAATGCAAGGGGTTGTTTTAAAAGGAAGGTTTTACTAATTCACTTTCAGTAAAATAGTCATTTAGCACTCCCAGTAAAATAGGGGTGTGTGTGTGTGTGTGTGTGTGTGTGTGTGTGTAAATGGTTTCAGAGTTGGCACATGAAGGAACAGCCGTTTTGAGCTCAGCATATCTGTAAATAGGGACTATAAACTATAAAAGTATGGACTTTGTCCCTTGAACTCTGACATGAGGCCAAACATCAGAACATCTCAAGAGCTCTCTCCTGCTCCTGCTATTCTACCACAGAGACTGAGGCCACCGTCAGGGAGGTTCGGTCAGGGATGCTCAGACTACAGACTCATCTGTGGACCTGGCTTGGAAGTGGAGAAATAAGGAAGAGGCAGAATTGTGTCTTTAGGGCAGGGACTTTGCAGCCCTGTATTATTCTGGAGTCACTTTCCCCAGGCCTGCCCTCCCCTCCGCCCCACCCTGTGGCTAAGATTTCAAAGATTCTCCAAGTGGGGGGGGGCACAACATTCCCACCCCTAGAGTAGGACTTCTGCCTGCTGGTTCTATGTTTTAGCGTGGCAGTTGAGAGAGCAAATGTGAACAGCACGTGTGAGAGACAGTGACACACTAGGAAAGGAGGGATGGCACACGGACGGTGGGCAACAGGTGCCGGTGCAGAGACCAAGCAGAGGATGTTCTGCAAGCGAAGGCTGAGGCCCGGACAGATGGAGTCTCTGCTTCCAATCCAGTGAGTGTCTTTGGCCTGTCAGAGCTCTGCCAGGATGCCTGCAGCAAGCAAGGGGAAGAAACCTCCTGCAAGAAACTTCATCTTCCTATTATTCTGCACTTCTGGTTAATGCGTTACAAAACCGAAACTCCGTCCCGATGAAATCGTAACTTCCTCTCTTTCCTAGTCCCGGTCCTCAGCCCAGTGTGTCTCTAGAAACCTGACTTGACGATTCTAGGAGCCTCATGTGAGCGGAGCCGGCCAGTACCTGCCCTCTGGTGACATTACCACCTGTTCTCCAGGTTCACCTGCAGTGCAGCATGCGTCAGAAGCGCACTCCTTTTTATGGCCGGTGTTTAATGAACACAGAATCTCAGCTGGGGCAGTAAGGAGGCTCTAGAGCCGGCTGGTGAGGACAATTACTGCCACAGGGATGCACATCTGAGAAGGATTAAAATGGTGGCTTTTATATAAATTTTATACAACAAAGAGGGAAGAAAAAGAAACGGGCTTGCTTATGGAGTCCTTGGGAGATGACACAGCGTGTGAGGGTTAAGTGGGTGTGAGATTAAAAAAAAAAGCCACTGAGCTAGAAACAAAGGAGGGAAGGCGCTCCTTCCCATGTGCCTGAGCAGCTATGTGTCATGTGACCGCCCCTGGAGGAGCAAGCAAATTCGTGGGCTGCTGTCCTAACCCACGGTACTCAGAATGTGATGGGTTTGACAGTTTTTATGAGAATGATTCGATTAAATTGGCTTAAATGGCTGCATGCGTGTGAGCACACACACACACACACACACACACACACACACACACACACACACACACATACACAGGGCATATACTCAGAGACCTCTATATGTAGAGAGAGATGGAAATAAATCTTAAAAAAATAAAAAGAGGCCATTAGGGCCAACTTGAATCCAGTATTCCTGGTGTCCTTACATAAAGAGGAACTTTGGACACAGACACAGATGGAAAAGCCTTGTGGTGGATAGAGAAGGGGCCGTCTGCGGGCGTTGAAAGGAATCTTTAGGTGGGCTGCATCTTGCCCTCATCTCCCTCTCACACTGCTGCTGTTTGAGCCTGTAGCGTTTTGTTACAGCAACTGTCACACACTGATACATCGCATTGCATAACTTCAGCTTACTCAACAATGGTTGTGGTGTGGGGGTGCCTGTATCCACACAGACACTGTGGAGGCCAGAGGTCAGCACAGAGTGTTTTCCTCCATCGTGTCTCTACCGTATTTCTTGAGACAGGGTCTTTCACTGAGCCTGGAGCTCAGGTTAGATGGTCTGGGTAGCAAGCTCCCAGGATCTGCCTGTCTCTGCTTCTCAGTATTGGGCTCACAGAAAACCACGCCATGCCTGGCTTTTCACAAGAGTGCTGGGGATCTGAACTCAGGTCCTGGAGCTCACACAGCCAGCGCTCTACCCACTGACCTCTCTCCCCAGTCCCGCAACACACACTTTATGATGTACTTTTCTTGAAACATTTTACAAATATAATTTAATGCTTACAATGGCCCTGCAAAGCAGAGGTTGCGGTCATTCCCATTGAACAGGAGTGGGGTCTGCTCAAGAGGAGCTCAAGTAGCTTGCCCGTGGGCTCATACTTAATCATTGACCGAGTTGGGATTTGTACCGGGGCAGGCCTGCTTAGCACTTTCTCTCTGTCCCCTGGGATGTAATAGGGGTTCTTAGATGCAGAAACAGGCTGAGACCTGTCCCCCACAGTGTTGTGTGTGTGTGTGCTTTTACAACCAAATACCATGCTGCCCCCTATGCCAGGAAGATAGAAATCAGATTTCATAATGTTTCTCTGGATATTTAAGCTTCACATCGAGGGTGACAATCCAAGATTCTTGCAAAGTATCTCCTGGTCCATGAGGGGACACGGGAGACTCGAGGTCTGGGATGGAGTCTTCATCTCTCACCTAGCAGCATTCCGTGAGGTGTGAGAAGGCTAACATAGTCTTGGGCAGATATAGACAGCTTCTAGTCGCACAGAACTTGAATGGCACTGAAGGCTGGAACTTCGAGGCCACAAACACACCTTTGACATGGGTCAGAGGAACTTGGTGTATCCTTGGCTGTAAGGGAGACTCCACTGTGCTAGTTCAGCTGCTTCCGCTCAAAAACTACCTCTGGCGAAACCAACCGGAGCAGGCAAACGTAAAGGATCCATGTTCAAGACCACAAGTGACTAAGGACCAAAAATGAGACTTCACTGCAGGGAAGAAAGAGATCCGACCTCTGGCTAGGACCAGCGTTTTGACGCCTGGCATTGTCTCAGTGGCATTTTCCACAAGAACCATCAGAAGCTGGCCCGCACTTCAGTGGGGACTTAATTCCTTCCTAATTATTAAATGGAAAGCAAGCACACATGCCCGACCTGCTGAACACGCCGCTTCAACCTTGCTTGCTCCTCACTGTAAAACTTCCCACACCCTTGGGTTTCAGCTCGAAGCCTTTGTTTGCAGCCCTCGCTCGCTCAGAGTCATGTGTGCGAGAGCCAGAAACACACCTCTTTCCTTTTCTCTCAGACTGCTGACTCACCCAGAGCTTTTATGGAGGTGACCATGAGAGACCAAGGCAGGGCATGGGAGGCCCAGATGGTGCCAGCAAAAGTTTGGACTTTAATGAATCAACATTCTTAGCGATTGAAAAGATAGAGTGGAGGGAGGGGCTTCTCATGCTTGCAGGCATTCGAGGGCCTTTCCACGTGCCTCTGGTGGCTGGACCCCAGCTATGCAGTGGATGTCCTAAGAAGGTCAGAGATAACCTGCTTCAGCCAGGACAACAGACACAGAACAAAATACCCTCACCAAGAAGGGGCACCTGCCACCCCCTTACGCCTGGCATCTTTTTAAGGATCGATGTGGTTTTCTGGCTTGTTCGGATAGGAGGCGTTGGCGTTTCTTTTCCCACATTATCTCTGGTATTTCTAAATAGGCCCCAGTCCCAAGATTGCTCCTGCAGGGACATCCTAGGCAAGTTTGCTGGCAAGTCTCTTCCCTTGTTCTGGGAGCCAGCTCTGGCCCAGGTGTGCTAACAGGGACACGAGCTGCAAGGAGCCATCCGAGAACAAAAGGAGAGAGACATTATGAAACGTGATTTCTGCCTGGGATGTGCCAGATAGGAAGGAAACACCTTTGTCAGGAAGCAGGTCTCAGCCTGAGTGCTGGTGCCGAAGAGGAGGATGCCAGGGGGTTAGCATCTGTGGTGGCGATGCTGGGGTGGGTGGGAGGTTGGCATACGAAGATGCTCAAGGATTTCTCAATAAGACTGCCTGATTTCAGGGAAACAGTATGATACTGACATGTCTGAGTGACAGCTGTCAGCACCTGGCAAGTCCAGGATGGGGACATGGTCATTCTTGAAGTAGGCTACCCACTTCAGGTAGATAAAAGAAGCAGAGTGGGGTTTGCCTACTTAAAGCATAAGAGCATTCATTAAGAAGCCAGCTGAAGAGATTTCATAAGAAACCAGGGAGACATTGCTGCAATTAAGATCTTTGTAGTCTAAGGTATCTTTGGCGATGTGGCTAGAGACTGAAGCTAGAAGTCAGGTCAAGGCAAGATTTGGGTTTCTCTAAATAGGTTAACCCAAATGATGAGCTGTGGAGAATTCTAGCCTTCGGTGTCATGCTAGAATTCAAAGGAAACATTGCCCCCCTCACCCCTCTCCCTCTCCAGGACACCAGGGTTCTTAATCGCTTTCCTGGGAAGATATCAAGACCACACAGCAGGAAACTTTGCGCTCCCTCAGGTCCCATGGAACTTGTATAACAACATTGCTAGATTATCACTTGCAGCGAAGTCAAGCCATACCCGTCCTGCCGGATTTCTAGGCAAAAATGATTTGCTCAGAGAAGCTGTCCATTTCTTGTCAGCCTGGTGACTCCAGAGAGATTGACAAAGAGTAGAGATAGGAAAGGAAAATATTTGCAAAAGCAAATCGGGGCCCCTGCTCCCTCTCCTCGGCACCACCCTGGTCTTCCTTGAGAAATTCTAAGATTCGTTTAAGTTGAGAGCTCACCCCATGCCTTCCCATGGTCACTCTCTATATAGCTGGATATTTCTCTCTTTCTCCATTAATGAATCGATTTATTCAGATGGAGCCTATTTCATGGGAAGTGTATCCGATTGCACTTACTTTTGATCAGAAGGTGTTTCAGCCCACCACAGGCCACAGGCCATCACAGAAGAAATGTGTTACAAAGTTCCTTCTGAAAGGAACTTGCACACGTTCTGATCATCAGTCTAGCACATGCCATTGGAGCTCATAAAAAAGCCTTAGCAGGCTATTAGAAAAAAGCTGATATTGATGAAAGTGTCTACATAGTTTCTCACCCCCGCTAACTCGTGTTGGTTAAATTATGCTGAGGACTTGCATAACTGAATTAGGAACTAAGAATACCAGAAACCCACTTGAGGTTGAAAAGGCAACAAAGTTAGAATAACTGTGGTCACCAAAGAATGGAGTCAAGAAAACACTCCGGGTTCACAGAGAGACTTGAAGAGAAAGGAGAAGGAATTCCGCGCTTCCGTGATAAAAGAGTCTATTGAGATCCGATGGTGCATTCCAGCTCTCGTGACTATCGTACCCACCCCATGTGTGTGATCTCCTAGGGAGCTCACTATCTGGGCTCTGCACCGTAGAATGATCTGTTGGGTTGGCTGGTGTCCAAGCCCCCTTCCGTGGCTGCTAATCTGGGAAACAGGTCATAGTAGTCTATGGCGTGTTGATTAGGGGCAGTGATACACTTTTTTTTGTTTATAAATGATTTAACTAAATTAAATTTTGTACTGCATTAGAATGCTTGGGATTTTTCTTCAGTGGCTTTTCTAATCCCTATATTCAACTTGGTTAACCAGACTACTTAAATAGTTTTGAACTAGAAACCTCTAGTTGAAATCAATGCCAGAGGGAGGTTATCAGAGCCAACTGTCAAAATAGTGGGGGCAGATATTGGAATCAAAAAAAAAATAGTGAACATATAAGGCTTAACCTAGCTAGAGAATTCCAAGACCAAGAAAGGAGATAATATATATTCATAATTTAAAAGCAAATCTTTGGTTTAAAAGAATTAAAAAAAAAACCCAGGATAATGAAAAGGAACATTTCTAATACCGTAGCAACAAGGCTATATAACATAAAAATACCCTTGATACTTCATGGCCATAAGCAGGCAGAACCCCAGTCAGGGATGGTGCCTCTTTGTGCAAACCTTAGCTGACACAGTGATCTGATTTATCCATGGTTTGATTTCCAGTCTCAGACACCTGTCGTGCCAACTGTGGCCCCCAAATATTAAATGCGGCCAGGTGTGGAGGTGACACCTGTAATCTCAGCACACGGGAACTTAGGAAGAAGAATATGGAGTCCAAGGGGCCGATGTGAGTTACATAGGAAGTCATTTTCTGGAAACAGAAAGTTCCAGAAGTTAGGTAATTATTCAGTTTTAAGTTGTACTTTTAAATCTCCCTGTTCCACCCTGTCCCACCCCAGACCTGAGTCACCTCTTAGTCTGTCATATCCATGCTGCGAACGCTACCTGCCCGTGTGTCACTTGGTAGTCATCTCAGTTATCAGCCTGAATGTTGTACACGATAGTAGCAAAGCTGTCAAGTGCGTCCACTGAGGGAGGGCTGGAGAGATGGCTCAACAGTTAAGAGCACTGGGGTTCAATTCCCAGCACCTACACAGCAGCTAGTAACTGTCTGTAACTGCAAGATCTGACGCCTTCACACAGATAGACATGCAGACAAAACACCAATGCACATAAAATAAAAGTAAATTATTTTAAAAAGAGGTGCTTCCATTGAGTAAAATGGTACAAGTGTTATAAGGGCCATGTATGGTGATGCACCCCCTTAAACCCAGCATTTGGGAGGCTGATGCAGGAGGATTGAAAGTTTGAGATTGTTGTCACCTACAAATTAGTTTGAGGTTAGCCTGTGTTACATGAGGCCCTACGTCAAAGAAAGAATAGAAAGACAGAAAGGGAGGGCCTAAGGAAGGAGGGAGAGATACTCCATTCATGTAACTTTTGTCACTGTATATAATTTTCTATTTTATTATTCATCATTGTTAGTCTCTTTTTGTGTTAATATCTTTATATGAATTTATAAACTAGGCTTTGCTGGGAGAGGGTAGAAGGGGAGGGAAGAGGAAAGGAGGGAGGTGGATATATAGTTCAATAAAAACAATTTTAAAAAAGAAAAACAGAGTTAAGCAGACAATGGGTGTCCTGAAGTCTGTGCTCCCAATCTAATGAACTTTATTTTTATAAAAGCCGTACATAAAATCTGATAATAATAGTTTCTATGCCACATTCAGTTGAAGTTAGATTTTTTATTTAAAGTTAGTTCAATTTGATATCTTCTTCCTAACAAGAAGATGTGACCACTCTCAATGTATCTGCGAGAAAAGGACCAGAGAGAATGGCACTCGGGAGGAAAACATAAGTACGGGGAATAGAAGTCTAGAACTATTCAGGGCTGGGAAAGACGTCTAAGTGCCTTGCTCTGCTTAAGGGTCCTGCTGCACTGTGGTTCATTGCAACCGATAATTTAGAGTATGTCTTCAAGAAAATGGTACTCTTTATTTTATTTATAAGGGAGAAAAAAAACAATGTCAGGAGGATTTCCTTCCTGGAATGTTTATGTTATGGTGCCGGGGATGGAACTCTGGGCCTCCAGAAGGCTAAACACACGCTCTCCCGTGAGCCACACCCCAGCCAAGGATCCTATTTTATAAGCTTGGCTGCTTCTTCGTGACCAGGAAACCAGGCTACCCAGACTGCACTCCTCCTCTGAGGGTTGTGAGGGGCCAGTTTTTCTCTGTGTGTGGACAGAAGGCAGAGGTTAATGGGCACAGCTTCAGCAAAGTCTGGGACTGTTGGCAGGGTGTCCTGGTACCATGCCTCTATATCCTATTTCCTTCCTTCCTAATCAGGCCCCCTACGGAGCATGACAGATAAGCATAGGACCAGGTACACAATCTCCCGGGTGAAGTAGACGTTTTTAAAAACATTTATTTATTTACTTACTTATTTCATGTGAGAGAGTATGTATATGTCTACGCATACCACATATGCATATAGAGGTGAGAGGAACTTCGGGGAGTCAGTGCTCTCCTTCCACCATGTGGGTTCTGGGAAATGAACTCAGGTTGTCAAAGCTTGGCAGCAAGTAAGTGCCTTAGTTTAATGACAACGAGTTTGAGGCAGCTCTTTGCCTCTACAGCCATCCTGTCTCCTCTCCCTAGGTAAGCTCGGAACTTAACTGCCAGAAGAGAGAATTCTGTCTTGGCCAAGTCATCATCTCTGGTCAAAAGTGAATATCCAAAAGAAAGTGGACAAAGGGAACCCTGGTAGAGGTAGATCTCTGGGCAGCCTTGGCTGCTGCAGCCGTGTGTATCTGTGCCTCCCCAGTGACTCACCTACATGTGAGGAGAAATGATTCCTCAGAATGTATGGAGCTGGACAGCCAATGGAGTTGAGCTTTTCGTGAAACGCTGACTCATTGTGATGCATGGAGCCAGAAGTTTATGCAATTGCTCTTTTATCTCCGGAAGATCTTTAGTAATTGTGGGCACTCCCCTTACTTCAATAACTTCAGAGAGGGATTGTTGACACCTTAGATTAAGCTAGTGGATACATGCCACCTTTTCCATTCATAAAGTCAAAGCAGTAGGAGGCACTGAAATTAAAGGACTGGACTTAAATTTTTAAAGCCTAAAATGTTTTTAGTCTTCTTTAAGAAGTTTTCTAAAGTTTTGTGTGTGTGTGTGTGTGTGTGTGTGTGTGTGTGTGTGTGTGTGTGTGTGTTGTACGGCATGTGGGCGTGTGAGACATCCCACCCCCCTGATGCTGCAGTTATAGGCAGTGAGTTGCTTGATCCCATACCTGAACAATCTCCCCTAACTAAATCCTTCTAAGAGCTGCAGCAACAATGATTCCTCCGAGGCTGAGGAATGCTGA
Source organism: Microtus pennsylvanicus (assembly GCF_037038515.1). Taxonomy (NCBI): domain Eukaryota; kingdom Metazoa; phylum Chordata; class Mammalia; order Rodentia; family Cricetidae; genus Microtus; species Microtus pennsylvanicus. The sequence continues at coordinate 31,979,999 of NC_134586.1, forward strand.
GGGCAGATGAACGTGAAAATACAGGGTCTCCCTCACCCGCTTCAGCCTCTTCCTGGGTACTCAGCAGACATAGTATAGGTGAATCCAAAAAAGTCAGTTGCATGGTTAATTTTTTTTCCCTCAGATATAGCATAAAATGCATGACAGACCCCAGAGAGAAAGCCATCTACCAGAAAACATGGAGACACAAAACAGTAACCACATCCCTACGTGTGCTGATTGTAAGTCAAGAGAGGCAGGTGGCCGTAATCCCCAAAGCAGAATCTTAGATTTTTGTGAAGAAATTGTGTAATTTCTCCCCTCTATAAAATGATAAAAAAACAAAAAACAAAAACGAACGTGCCTGTCCTGGATAGCACAGACTGATTCCTGATATTACCAAGCAAACTGGAACTCTGTGTTTGTTCTTTAGTAGAGCAGGCAGTATTGGAACTTACTCCACACCTGTCACCTTTTAAGAGCTGGAGCGAATATGACAGTGCCATTGGAGGCAGCATTCTGTGGTGCTAATGATTAATTAAAAGCCCATCATGAAAGGACAATTTCTGGTGTGCCTGGCCTCAGGGATGAATGGATCTTACCCTGGCTGTCAGGAACCGCTGCCTGGGAAGCGGGGCGGGTGGAACATGTGTGAAGAGTGTGCAAGTCTTATTGAACACGGAGACGGAGGTTAGAGTTCCAGGAGACTGGTGAGGTAGAGCTTTTCATGAGGAAGGAAAGTTTCAGAACTATTGTCTGAGTCCTTTAGTTTGTGGCTGAATAGTAAATCAAACGTCCATAGGATGACCCTACCAGAGGCAAAACCCCTGGAAAGAGCACAGCTCTCAGATGTTCTAAGACAGTTCAAGGAGCTAAAATACGATAGGAGACGTCTCTGTTTTTTGAAATGGGTTGAATGGGTAGCTAAGGCTGGTCTTGAGCTCAGTATGTAGCTGAGGCTGGCTCTGAATCCTGATCCTCCTACCTCTGCTTCTCAGAATTTTAGAATTACAGGCATGTATCACCAAGCCTGACTAAATATAGTCCTCTTCAAATATCCAGGGTATTCAGTCAGAGACTTCAGAAAAGCTAAGCCTTAAAACCAGGGCTAACTTGGAGCTGGCCAGATGGCTCTGTGGGTAATGGTGCTTGCTGGTAAGAATGACCCCCTGGATTTGAGCCCCAGCATGCACAAGCTGAAGGAGGAGAACCAATTCCCAAAAGTTGTGTTCTGGCCTCCATACCTGGCAGTGGCATGACTCAGCATGCACACACACACACACACATACACACACACATACACACACACATACACACACACACATACACACACATACACACACAGACACACACATACACACACACATACACACACATACACACACATATACACACACATACACATACACACACATACACACACACATACACACACATACATACACACAGACATACACACACATACACACACATACACACACACATACACACACATACATACACACACAGACACACACAGACACACATACACACACACATACACACACATACACACACATACACAGACACACACAGACACACACACACATACACACACATACACACACATACATACACACACATACACACATATACACACATACACACACATACATACACAGACACACACACATACACACACACACATACACACACAGACACACACACATACACACATACATACACAGACACACACACATACACACACACACAGACACACACAGACACACACACATACACACACATATACACACATACACACACATACACACATATACACACACAAACACACACATACACACACACATACACACACACACATACACATACATACACACATACACACACAGGAGAGAGAGGGGGGGAGGGAGAGAATTAAATTGTCCATAAATTAAGATTGTTCTATGGTAAAGCCTGGTGTTGGTGGTGCATGCCTTTAATCCCAGCACTTGGGAGGCAGAGGCAGGCAGATCTCTGTGAGTTCGATGCCATTTTGGTCTACAAAGCGAGTTCTAGGACAGCCAGGACTGTCTGAAAAACAAACAAGCAAAAAAGATTGTTCTGTGGCTACATAAGAAAAAAAATCTTAACGTCCTAGAAAGGATCAAGCTGATCATAAAGTATTTTAATAGCTCCTGCTAACCTTCACAACACTCTTTGAAGGAAGATACACAATCTATATACACTTAGGACAAACGTCATGATATCCACTATCCCATAAAACATTACTAGACTCGAAGAATCAGGAAGTATGACCTAAAAGTACAATAAAAGTCAACAGAGACAGCCCTACAAGTGGCGGAGGTGATGGAATCGCCAGACAAGAACTTGAAGTTTCTGTAAACATATGCAAGGCTTTCAGATGAAGCGGAAGATGTGTTAAAGAGCTAAAAGAGCATCTTCGAGTTGAAAAACACAACACATGATACGGAAAATCCGCTGGATAGGTCTAATAACACTTTAGATGATACGATATCAGACCAGGAAAATCAAAGCTGTAACTGTAGAAGTTATGGACAGCAAAGAGGGCTAGGGATACCTGTCTAGCATGCACGAGCCCCTCTCTTCCAAATCACACATAAACAAACAAATAAAGGGAAACACGCAGGAAAACATGAGAAAATAGGGAAAGTCTTTGGAGCTTGTGTGACAATATGAAGTGGCCTCACATGGATATTAAGTACTCTTAACACAAATATGAAGTATTCTAACATGAATGTTAAGTAACCAAACATTAATATTAAGTAGTCTAACGTAAATATTAGCATCTCTAATGTTATAGAAAAAAAAAGGACAGAAACACTATGAATAAAGGATACCAGGTACAGGTGTAAACCTGCAAAATCGTAGCACTGAGGAGGTAGAGGCAGGAGGATCTCAAACACAAAACAAAAAATAACCAAACAAAAATAAATAAAAAAAAGGAAAGACAAGCCAATTTACTGCAAAAGTTGGAGGAAGGGGGGAAACAACCCAAGCTCTTGCGCTGGTTAGTTTTATTATTGTCATTGATACAAACAGAGTCACCTGAGAAGAGGGGACATCAACTGAGGAACCGCCTCCATCAGATTGGCCTATGGGAATGCCTGTGGGGAACTGTCTTGATTGGTGATTGCTGTGGAGTGGCTCTGTCCACTTTGGGAGGCACTAGCCCTAGGCAGGAAGACGTAGACTACTTAAGAAAGCAGGCTGAGCTTGCCAGAGAAAGCAAGGCTGGGCAGCAGCATTTCTCCGTGACTTTCTTCAGCGATGCCCCGGGACCTGGAAGCATAAGATGAAATAAACCCTTTCTCTTCCTAAGTTGTTTTCGTTTAGTGTATTTCATTGTAGCATCACAGAGCAAATTAAAAAAACACCTTTACAACCTGAAAACCCAGAAGGCTCCCTGAATCCCCACTAAGAGAAACACCAAGGAAGCGACATCAAAATATAATGTAATCATTTAGCCAAAAGGTATAAAGAGAATATTTCAAAGCAGCCAGGGAAGAGAGACACAGTGACTTCTGACTTGTCTTCAGAAATCACACAAGCCAGATGAGTTTTAATGCTGAAAGAAAAAGATACGTAGCAAAAATATCTCTGAAATATAAAGATACAATAGTGACCAGGAGACAGACAAGGGGACATCCATCCCCAACAGATCAGTATGTTTACAGGAACATGAGCCGGGGGTAGTTACTGGAGCATGGGAAATTTGCCAGCGGCTAAACTGCTCAAGAAAATGGTTCCTGCTCCTTTAGCAGCCCTTAGCTGACAACAGCCATCCATGCAGGCGTGAGCCCCTCCCTCCGTCATGCAGGGAACCGTAGCCACTGTGAATCAGGCCCTTTCTTTGTCTAGGAGTTTTTTTAATTAGTGATTCAACCCTGCGTATTATATGTCTGTTTAGATTGTTGATCTCTTCTTGAATCACTTTTGGTAGTTTACCTAGGTTACTCGGTTTGTGTGAAAATATTTCTCATACTCTCTTACAATCCCCCGCTCCACACACACACACATAAAGTCATCAATAATGGCTTCGGATTAATCTATTTCAGGTTTTTCATGTCACCTTACTAATGGTCTTGCCAACCTTTTTCCAGAGCTGTCTTTAGGTTTTGCTAATGTTTCCTATGGTTTTTATCACTCCTCATTCTGTTTCTATTTGTTTTGACGTTTAGCGTTCTCTTCCTCCTGTTAGCTCGGGTTCTCTTTGTTCTTCTTGTCCTAAACCCTTAGGTTATTCGGTTAGGTTACTGACTGAAGGCTTTCCTCTTTTTCGGGGTGGGTTTTACCTATAATTTCCCATCTCGGTACAGCTTCTATCACATCCATAAACTTCAATGTCCCCGCTTTGGCCCTCTGGCTATGGAGTTCCACCTATTTCCCTGCTTCCCTTTTAGATTTATTGAGACTTGTTTTCTAGTGTTGGACATGTTCTACCCTTGAGAGTGTTTCTTATTTCACAGTCATTAGATGGAGTGCTATATGCCTGTCTGTTAGGGTTAATTGGTTTATTAGGGCTGTTCAAGTCCCCCATTTCCTTATTGGTTCTATCTTGTTTTACTGTTATTGAAAGTGTGTTGCTCACGTCTCCAAGGGCTACCACAGTTGTCCGTTTGTCACCTTTCATTCTGTCCATTTTTGCTTTATATATTTTGGGTCTCCATACATACATACACATACACACACACACACACACACACAATTGTTATTTCTTCTTGGGTTGAGCCTTTATCAAAATTCACTGGCATGTGCTCTGTAAACTTTGATTTATGCAAAAATCTACATTATCTGGTAATAACGAAGCCATCCAGTTCTCCCTAGCTACTCTCCGCACGGCACAAGCTTTTTCGGTCCATTTACCCCAAAAGCCTCGGTGTTTTCAATTATGATTTCCTGCACACACTGTGGAGATGATCATGTTTTAAAGTCACTCTGCCAATCTCTGCCTTTTGACGTTGAGTTTCCCTTACTTACTCAATTCAATCACAGACAAGGGAAGACTTCTCTTTCTTCCTATGCTCTGTCTTGTGCCTTCTGTCCCTCACAGCACTGTTTGAATCCCTCGTCTTTCATTTCTGTGCATTTTCCAGCTACTCTCTCCTGTGACTGATCTGGAGTTTGCTATTAACATCGAATGCTTGCGACAACCTTGCTCACACACGGCCAGCTTGGTTTTCCAACTAGACACACACCTGGCCCCTAGACATTTTCATTTCCCATCCCGTCTGATAGTGATTGCCACACATTATGTCTTTAGAGCTGGTGCGTCCGTCCACGGATCTAAACAGTGGCTTCACGTATTTGCTTGTTAAACTACGTAGAAGAAAAGAACGATTACACAACAAAAGTACAATCACCCAGGATGTTATCTTCGTCTGTGAAGTTACCTTTATCCCATTTTCCATGTTGCTTTGGGTTGTGTCTGCTGTCATTTCCTCCCTACCTGAAGGAGGCTCTTAGACATAGTTTAGGGACCCACCAACTTCTAGTTATTCAAGAGGGTGCTACTTTCTCTTCTAAAAGGATGGTTTTATAGAAATGGGACTTGGGGTTGGGTTTTTTTCTTTTAATTTTTTTTTTTCTTTCAGGACTTTACATCTGTCTGGCTTCACCATGCCTCCTGGGCTCTGGAGTTTCTGAGGAGAGACCAGGTGACCTACTGGAGGTTTCTGGACATCAACTGCTCCTTTCTCATGGCCTTCCTGTGGCTTTGAGTTTGTTCTGCCTAGGGTTTGCTAATCAGGTTTGGTTCATGTCTTTCATCAAACTGAGGAGTTTGGGCCACTCTTGGTTAATATTTTTCCCTTTTCTCTTTTCCTATGTGTTGACACATTTGATGTTATTCCCACTGTGCCTCTGCTTCTCTAATTTTTTTCCTCCTCCTTGTTTTTATTTCCATTCTACACACGGGGCTATCGGAGTTTCTCATCTTCTTGGCCATTGGCTGCTTGCAAATGGTTGGTAGTTTGTGTCTTCTCTCTGTGTGTGGTTTTTGTTGTTGTTATTGTTGCTGTTTTGGGTATTGGACTTAGTTCTAGAATTTTATTATTTTTACAAATTTCGTGCCATTATTCATTTTTATTCACTTATTATATGCCATCAAATGTCTGCTAGTGTTCGGTTGATGAAGTGTATTTACACAGATGACTTCATGTGTTCCAGTACGCGGTGTCTAGTGTTTTTATTTAGATCAAGTTGTTTTGAATATCATAATGTGGTTACTTGGAAGCTAGAGCCACCCTCTCCTTAGGGACTGATGGCTGCAGATGACTGTCATTTCTCTTCTGATATCTATGAGCTGAGCCTGGGACCTAATGTAGAGGCACCCAACCTTTTGACAGTGCAACATGACATTGAGATCTACAAACTGTTCCTAGCTGTCCTGGCACATATATAGTCCCTGGACCACAGGTTGAAAGGGAGGAAGGTTCTGTCTCCTTAAACTTTCTGATAGACATCAGAAATACAATATAGCCTAAGGGAGTTGAAACAGAGTGTCTATATCCAGTCCTTCAGAGGACTACCATGTCAGCCAAAATGTACCACAAGAGACTTGGGGACATAAAGTCCTTACCATTTACACTGTCTCCAAGGAGGTGTCCTAGAGGTATGGATGCCAACCCTACAGCAGTGTGGAGTAGAAGCATAGGAGAGGGTGGCTGAATCTACACCAATTCTCTTCCTAAGATCCATTAACCTCCTTCCTTACTGAGTGTTCTTGTGGCTAATATGAAGGTCAGATCAGGTTCCAGAGCTCTGAAAGAGTCCATTCTGATCACTGTGGTTTGCAGTTTAATGCTTATCTATGTGGCCGGCTGAGTTCTGGGGCTACCTACTCCGCTTCTATTACCAGAACATACATCTTGTTCAGACACCACACTGTGCATGGAAGGTAGACTATCACTGGGCTGTGCTAACACAAAGATGCATACTGCAGACTCAGAAAGCAACACACAGAGCGGCAGGCCAGATGCCAATCAGGTTGTGATAAAAGCTAGCGTTCTAAAAATGTTAGGTTAACTCAAAGAGAGGCAGGAAAAGAACCAAAAAAGGAACAGAGAGCAGTTGGGAGAAATGAAAACAAGAAGCTGGGTACAGAGATGTATGACTAATTCAGCTACTCAGGAACCAGAGGCAGGGGGATTAAGAGTTCAAGCTCCCTAGGCAGCGTAGTAAAACCCCCATTTCTAACTCATTCACTCATTCATTGCAACAGCAATGAAGAAACAGGTAGCAAGACAACAGTCTAAATTTGACCATACCCAATTACAAAAATGTAAATATAAATATAATGTAAATGGTTTGAACATTCTAATCAAAGGGCGATGTTCCTTTTAAAATCCAGGAAGCAGGGAGGAGGGATAAAAAGGTATTGAAACATCTATCGACTGGAACAGTGGTGGGGAAAGGGGTTCTAGGGGGGCGTCAGGGTAGGGGAATGAAGGAGAAAGAGTGACTGGCTAATGGATATATGTGTGGAAACATTACACCAAGCCCCACTAATCTGTGAAATCAACTGTATGTTCTTTAGAAAAAACACATTTTAAATATGAAGACACAGCTAAAATATCATACATACACATACACACATGCGTGCACACACACACAATAACTTGGGCTGGCAAGATGACTCAGAGGGTAGAGATGTCTGTTACTAAGGTGAAATACCTTAACCCAAGCTCTCAGATGCACATGGTGGAAAGAGAGAACCAGCTCTTATAAGTTGTCCTCTGACCTCCGCAACTGTTCCATGACCCCTACACACACAGATAAACAAGTATAAAAAATTTCAAAAAGAAACACTAATAATTAAGTGATAAGAGACAAATAAAACAATTAAAAATAGGCAATTATATGACTAGATACTTCTCCAAAAAGGGGGTGGGGGTGGGTGAACAACAATACAGTTTTAAGTTTTAACTTCACCTTTCCCTCATCACAAAGGTCACATATTGAAGGCTTGGTCCTTGGCAGATGGCATCGTGGGGAGTGACTAGAAAATTCAGGGGGAACAGTTGGAGGAGGAAGTACATCCATGAAGTGTGCCCTGTGAGGATATATTGGGACTCAAGCCTCTTCCTCTTTGCTTCTCAGTAGCCCCACTGTGTGCCCCTCACTGTGTGTCTCCCACCATGATGCAGAAGCCCAAAGGGATGGGCCAATTGACCATAAACGGAAAGCTCTCAAACCAAAACAAAGCTTTCCTCCTCTTGTGTGTCTTGATTATTTTGCTTCAGTCACAGACAACTGATTGACATTGTCAGGAAGAACATAAAGAGATGCTTAGCATCTCCAGCCACCTGTGAAGTGCGTAGTCACTGGGATGGCAATAAACAAGACGGAGAATACCAAGTGACGGCGAGAACGGGGTAGAAGTGAGCCCCTCAGACACCCCAAAGTGACATAAGCAAGTTAAGACAGTATAGAAAGTCAAGTAGTAAGAGTATCAGAGCAACGAGGCAGTCAGAAAAATGCCAGCCTGAGACCGCTGGTTGCAAACATACAGCAAAAAGCAGAGCACATGTGGAAACTTCTGTCCCGAGAGGGTGCTGAGTAATTCAGGCCTTCAGCATTAACGACAACCCATGGTGAAGACCCAGTGGTCTTCTGCATTCTTCACCTCCGTACATCCCATTTTGGAGAGGAACTAACAAGATGGAACAAACGTGCAGCTAAACCTAATAATTCTAATAATAATAGCAACCACTGGTCCTTATGAGGGCCAATACAGGCTCCTGGCAGCAGACACTAACCACTCTTCTCCCTTACGTCGCTGACCCTTCCCATGGGAGTCAGTGAAACGGGACCGGCTTCTCTTATCACCCGCGACAGAGTGGGCAATGGAAGACTTGGAAGGGTGAGCATTTTCGACCATACTTATACAAGAACTTAAAAAAAAATACAGGAATTCAGCTCGAGTACTGATGCTGGAGCCCTACTTCTAAACTGTTTTCCTGCTTCAAATTACAGTTCAGAATTTTTCAGCTGCATGTCCCTGGGCAAGTAACAAGATCTCAGAGCCTCTAGCAAGACTCGGAGGCAAGACTAATTTAAAGAGGGCTGTAATAAAGATGAAATGAGATAATTCAAGCAAAAACAACTTAGCATGGCATTTGGAAATAATAAGATAAATACTAGGTTTCTTTCTCCTTTTTATTTTAGACTTACCTAATAACATATACATACTATAGAACTTTGTGGAGATCAAATGAGGGAATTACATCCAAGTCCCTCCAAACAAGAAAGCTTAATTCTGATGACCATGATAAATGTATGCAAACTAGGGCTGGCTTTATATAAAATTGCTTGGAGCTGGGGATGTAGCTAAGAGGGTACCTTGTCTCCCTAGCACACAGGCAGCCTGGCTTCAATCCTCAGTACAGCAGTAACTAAAGAAATTAATTCATTAATGAAAAAACAAACAAACAAACGGTTAGGAACGTTTAAAATACTAGTTTCTAGCTAGTATTTTAAGGTGTGGTGGTATATGCCTTTAATACCAATATTTAGGAGACAGAGGCAGGCATATCTCTGAGTTTGAGGCCAACCTGGTTTATTTTTTTTTTTCCAACCTGGTTTATAAAGTGAGTTCCAGGTCAGCCAAGGTTACATAGTGAGAGCCTCTATCAAAAAAAAAAAAAAGAAAAAAGAAAGAAAGAAAGAAAGAAAGTAAAAATAAAAGAAAGGAAGAAAGAAAGAAAAAGGAAAAGAAAGAAAGGGGGGGAAAGCCCTAGTTTCCAGACACACGTCTGCTCAGTAGAGTTACCTGTGTAACACAAATAAAGGTTTCTGGGTCAGACAGACTTTTCCGTTTCTAATATCTCTGGCGACATAGCCCTGGGATTTAGATCATTCTAGAGCGCCACAAAGTCTGGGGATGACTTCCTTGTAGACACGTCTTTGCTTTTATCAATCCTTCAGCAGCCATTTAAGGTATTTCACTTAGGCCCAAGCACCAGGTCCTAAGATGGATGCTTTGCTGTCAGAAATATCAATTATTTATAGCTAGAGATTAACCTAGATGATGGCATTCCCTGTAGTACTTTAAATCATTTCTTGCTGATACCCTTTCTTAATAAATGTCCATTTTCTGATTTTATTCTCTCCAGAAATCGGGACACACACCACCACCCTCAACACTTACAGATATGCATCCTTACATTCAGCTGTTGGTGGACCAAAAAGCATTTCAAACAATTCTCAGTATTGGACACACAGACGTTTTTCCTTGCCATTGTTCCCTAAACAATACAGCATGATCAAGTCTTTATATAAGACTTATGGTGAGTTGGGTAATGGATCTCACAAGAATTTAGTACGCAGGAGGATGTGTGTAGGGTATGTTCCATTGCTATGCCATTTTGTGTAAGGGAATGGAGCTCTGCGGGTTTTGGTATCTGTACAGATTCTTGGAACCCAGTCCTCCCCAAGAATAACTGAGTGCATCAGACAAGAAGGGAAGGAAGGAAAGATCAATGTGTGTGTCACTGGGGGAAGATAGGAAGAGAGTCCTAAAGTAGATTAGGCCAAAGAGAATAAAGTCAAGTCTACAACATAGATGAATTTTGGAAAAAATGATGAATCAAAGAATTGAATGACAAAAGACCTATTTTGGTGCCTGGTACGGTGACACACACTTGTGATCTCAGCACCTGAGAGGTGACGGCGGGAGGATCAGGAGTTCAAGACTGGCTTAGGCTACAAAGCAAGAGCCTGTCTTCAACAAAACAAAACAGCAAAGCAAAACCTAACAAATTTTTGAAAAGAAAGAAAAGCAACATACCGTGGTTGAAGAGGTAGAACGGTTGGTGAGGTGCTTGCTCTGTAAGCATTGAGACCTGAGTTCAAATCCTCAGCACCCAGACATAAAGCCAGGGAAGAGTGAACCCCAAAGAGTGCACCCTGAAGAGTGCAGTTACAATCCCAGCTTCAGGAGGCAGAGACAAGAGGTTTGTCCACCCAGCCAATCTAGGCAGCAAGGGTCCTCCAAGTCCAATAAAAGCCCCTGGCTTCAAAGAATGAAGAGGGTGCAGGCTTGGTGGAACATGCCTATAATTTCAGCACTTGGAAGGCAGAGGCAGATGGATCTCTGTGACTTTGAAGCCAGCCTGGTCTACAGAGTGAGTTCCAGGATAGCTAGAGTTACACGGAGAAACCCTATTTTTGGGGGTGGGGGTGGGGGGAAAGAATGAAGAGGATAACAATTGGGGAAGACACCCAACGTCACCTCCTGATCTCCACACTCACATACACTTCATGCGCACACACATGCACACACATGTGCAAGCACACCCACAAAGAAAATGCCTCTTGTCTGACTCTGCTATGGAGAATGCCCAGCATGGGCAAGTCTATAAAGACATATGGTAGATTACGGCCCTCTGAAGCTGAGGAGGAGCAGGGAGCAATTGCCAGCAGCTACATGCTTTCCTTCTGAGTGACGGGAATGTGCTAAGCTTCGATTTCAATCGTGCATAAACCTGTGAACATACTGAAAAGTACTGAATTTGCACCTAAAGCAAAAGCAGGTGACTTGTACAGAACTTGTATATGTCAATAAAGCTGGTTATGAACACATCCTTAAGTAGTACATGAGAATACAAATTAAAAATACAAGATAGAGAAAACAAGAGGACAATAAACAATTTCTGAGTGGCTCAAAAGAAAACATGAAGAGGGGGGAGTGGCCTATTTGACAAATAAGAAAAAAGGTGATCGATGGAGCCCAAATACTGTGCGATTAGTTCAATCACAAGGAGCATCTCTGTTTGAAGGGAGGCTGCTGTCCAGCTGGTGGCTCGGTGGGGGAAAGGCACTGCTGACTAAGAGTGGCTTCCATTATGGGGGTTCACACAGCGGAAGGAAAGCATGGACCCCTCAAGTTGTCTATGATATTCACATTGCGTCATAGCACAAAGGCCCTCTCCCAGAAGGGAAAAGAGAGATTACCAAAGTAAATGAATATTATATCCAACTATTAGTGGCTTCTAAGATACCTTTCTAGGGTCACAGAAAAGTAGAGATGAGATCTCAGAAATTCTAATAGAAGAGAACTGTTGTAGCTATCAACAACACCACAGAGAGTAACATCACCAATGACAAAGACTGACACAGATGGTATCTGAGGCCAGCCATTGTGGAAAAATCTCTATCCTAAAAAACAATTGAAGTCTTAAAAAAATGGAAAATTTTCTTCTAAAACACATCCTTCCACTATCAACATAAGAAAGCATAGAAAAATGAATTTTGTTATATTGACTAAAAAACTGATCGTGATGAACTACCTTCCCGTGAAGAAGATTCCAGGCTCAGACTGCTTCAGCAGTAAACTTCCCAGATATTTAAGGGAAAAACTTACACTCCTGAAAATCTTTCTCAGAGAAAAGAAATGAAGAGATCCTGTCCCAGCCGGTTTCATCCACCCAGTGCAGTGATGATACTAAAAGTCAGTAAGGAAGCCACGCTTCACATAGGAAGCAAACAGAACATTGGCCAACAAAATCCAGTGTGAAATTAAAAGAATAACACATTATAACCAAGTCTTGGTTTTTTATTTGTTTGTTTTTGGTTTTGAGGGTTTTGTTGTTGTAGCTGCTGTTGCTGTTTTTTGTTTGGCATTGTTTTTTGAGACAGGGTTTCACGGTATAGCTTTGGAGCCTGTCCTGGAACTCACTCTGTAGACCAGATTGGCCTCAGGCTCAAAGATCCACCTGCCTCTGCTTCCTGAGTGCTGGAACTAAAGGGGTACGCCACCACTGGCCGGCTCAAGTCTTTTTTTTAAAAAAAAGATTTATATATTTTTATTTTATGTGGGTGAATGTTTTAACCGCATGTGTGTATGGGCACCACATACATGCAGGCCAGAAGAGGGCATCTGATATACATAACCGGAGTCACAGACAGTTGTGAGCCACCATATGGGTGCTGGGAACTGAACCCGGACCTCTGCAAGCACAATGTTCTTAATCACTAAGCCATCTTTCCAGCTCCCGCCACCCCCAATTCCTGTCTTGTTAATCCCAGGAATTAGAAGTCGATTTACAACTTGAAAACCAAATAATCTAATTCACAAATGAACGGTGTGAAGATGAAAACCCTAGTGAAGGTCTGCCAAAGGGGCAAACATCACTGGATAAAATCCATTCACAGTTTAAAATGTGATAAACGGTTAATACAGGGACACTTCCTTAATCTGATAAAGGTGTGTTGAAGAAAAGAAAAAAATCACCAGGTTGTCTTTGATGGGGAAATACGAAAAATTTTCAAATTACACAGTAACTGCTATATCAACATAAGGCATACAAGAAGTTCAAGACCAGAGAGAAAAAAAATAAGCATACAGACAAGAACAAAAGGAAATGGACAAGTCATGGTCCACAAATATTAAGACTGCAATATGTAGAATCCAAGATAATCCAACTGCTAAAGTATATGAGTTGGGATTACTGGGTACCAGGTTGAGCTACAAAAGCATCTGTTGTATTCTATATGCTAGGCATAAGTAAGTGAACATGATTCATTGCTATCAGCACTGGAGACCTACCTAAGGTGTCGTGTGTGTTAGACAAGTCTCCGAGTCCTGAGCTGTACCCTAGGCCTCTTCTTCCTTTCAGGTTTCAGACAAGACTCTCACTAAGTTGCCCAGACTGGCCTCCAAATCTCTATAGCCAGAAAGGCCATAAAGTTGCAATCCTCCTGTTTCAGCCTCCCAAACAGCTGAGATTACAGGCCTGCAACACCAGGCTCTGCTAAGAGAATACAAATTTTAGAATTGTACCTGCACAATAGGAAAAAGATGAAACTCAAAGAAGAGATCTGGCAGAGGTATGAGAGAGCTGCACAGAGAAAACCACAGGAAGTCACTTAGGAAATGAAACACCTGGATAGATGGGACATAGCATACTCGCGGACTAGTGTGCTAGCTTTGCAAATGTATCAGTTCTTTCCAAACTGATATCAAGAGTTAACTAACTTCCTAATCAATATGATAAATTATTTTTTGAATTGTTTTTATAGAGCTATATTTTTTTCCTGCTCCCCTCCCTTTCTCTCCCCTCCTCTTCTACCCCCTCCTATGGTCCCCACACTCCCAATTTACTCAGGAGATCTTGTCTTTTTCTACGTCTCATGTACATTAGATTCATATATGTCTCTCTTAGGGTCTTCTTTGTTGTCTAGGTTCTCTGGGATTGTGAATTGTAGGCTGTTGTTCTTTTGTTGTTGCTGTTGTTATTGTTTGCTTTATGTTTAAAATCCAGTTATGAGTGAGTACATATGGTATTTGTCTTTCTGGGTCTGGGTTACCTCACTCAATATGATGTTTTCTAGATCCATCCATTTGCCTGCAAATTTCAAGATGTCATTATATTTTTCTGCTGTATAGTATTCCATTGTGAAAATGTACCACATTTTCCTTATCTATTCTTCAGTCGAGAGGCATTTAGGTTGTTTCCAGGTTCTGGCTATGACAAATAATGCTGCTATGAACATAATTGAGCACATGTTTTTGTGGTACCATTGAATATCCTATGGGTATATACCCAACAGTGGTATTGCTGGGTCTTGAGTTAGGTTGTTTTCTAATTTTCTGAGAAATCACCATATTGATGTCCAAAGGGGCTGTACCAGTTTACACTCACACCAGCAACGCAGAAGTGTTCCCTTTACCCCACAACCTCTCCAGCATAAGTTGTCATCAGTGTTTTTGATCTTGGCCATTCTTACAGGTGTAAGATAGAATCTCAGAGTTGTTTTGATTTGCATTTCTGTGACTGCTAAGGATGTCGAGCATTTCCTTAAGTGTCTTTCAACCATTTTAGATTCCTCTGTTGAGAGTTCTCTGTTTAGGTCTGTACCCAATAAATGACTTTTAATTTTTCAGTTTACTCTTGTTCGTGGTCAATACTCATGAATACAACTGACACAATGAATTAAAAAAAATAAGTTAGCTAATTCTTTCAACTGAACCAGCTTTTTAAATTTAATTTCAGTTTTAATTTTATCTTCTGCCTTTATTCTTACTGATTTTCCCTTTATTTCTTTCCCACTGATGATTCTACCTCTTCGTTACATAATTAATTTATTTCAATATTCATTAACACCGGTATTTACTTTTCAATTTCTTTCTGGCACTGCTTAACCATACTGCTGAGATTCTAAAATACCCGTTTTCTAGAAAATTTAAGGAATCATTTCATGTTTCTCCTTTGATCCCAGAGCTCTTTGATAATATATTTTCAAGAATAGAAGCTTTCCCGTTTCTTTTATCTTTTTCCATGCCTTTTGCAATATTGCAAAATTGGAAATAACAGGATTTGAAAGCATGAAGTTTTGCTGCTGATCTGTGGCTACTTGCAAACCTGATTTGCACAGCTCCGTGCCAAGTTTGCGATGGGTACGTTGGGGCTTGATGGCCTCTGACATCCCTTCCAGTTCTCAGGGTCTATTATCTTCATGCACATGCAGATCAGGGTAAAAAAAATCTGATTTTAATGACTGCTTCTCTCTTTAGAAAGATTTTCTGCTTGCTGAGGAAACCGGTGTCTTCATACCCTGACTCATGCCTAGCCTGGCTGCGGGGCGGAGTGGAGTGACTTCAACTGGGTATAAAACTTCTTCAAGGAGGTGAGCTTAGGACAAAGCATGGGTGGTAAACATGGGAGATTCCAAGCCCAATCTGGCCACCACCAAGCAGAGATCTCGGGTTGCAGGGCTCCTAACTTGTGGCACTTCATCCCACCACAGGCTGGTCATGCTGTGGTCTCTTCGGAGTGACTCTTGCACACTATTTCTACCTGAGCTATGCAGCCAGGATGGTCTGTCAGTCCCAATCCACGCTGGTGCTGTGCTGGTACCTTGGCCTGTGCCTCGTTGGTCTGTAGCCCAATGCTGCTACTGTTTTCAGTAGGAACCATGAAGTTCATTTGATGTAGAAAGGTTTACTTCCTGCTGCCACATGACCACTTGAACTCTATGTTCAGAAGATTTGCAAACTTTTTTCCTCTCGGAAACGTTTTTTGTGCATGGTTTTTTGATATCGGTGTTCCCATCTGGCGCTTAGAGGTGTTTGACCCATGGACTAGAACATACGTACAGAAATCTAACCTTGGCCATCTTGCTTTTTCCTAATTTGGCTTCAGTGGCCACGACCTTACTTACCAGGCTTTCAGGCTGTCTTTAAAACACAGTATTATCTAAAGATTGGCTCCAGGATTCCTGTGTTGCTGAAACCCCACAGACGTTCAAGTCCCCTCTACAACACGGTGCGATGTTTGCATACATCTGGCACATCCTCCTAACTTCCCATCAGGCCCAGCGCCATGGGAACACCACAGGTATAGGTGTTTTGTATTGTCTAGGAAATAATGACAAACAAGTGGTCTGTGTGTCTTCAGTACAGTTGCCACCATCCCAGGGTAGCAGTGTATGCCAGCCTGAGCCATTGATGTGGAACCCAGAATAAGGATAAGAAGAGCCATTTAGATTTTTGAACAAGTCACTTCCTTCATATAAAGTTACGCCTTTTCTTTCCCTCTGTCTCTGAGCCCTCAGGCCTTTGAGAGCCCAGGGCTCCTCCGAAGGCAATAACACCTACGTCAGGGCTGACGGGGTTCTGGTTTTGCCCTGCCTGGGGTTATACTGAAAGGTTCTGGAAAACCACTAGTAGGGAGCTTAGTTCCCCACACTGCTCCTACACATATGTCAAAGCATACTTGTGCCCAGTTCCGGCACAGGGAACTCAGTACAAAGATGCTCTCTTCCCACAATGCCTTTCACATGACATCTCTATTCCATCCCTTCTTTTCTTTCTTCTTATTTTTCTTTTCTTTCTTTCTTTTATTCTTTTTTTTTTTTTGAGATAGTGTTTCTTTGCATAGCTCTGGCTATCCTGGAACTTACTCTGTAGTTCATGCTGGCCTCAGATTCAGTGAGATCTGTCTGCCTCTGCCTCCCGAGTATTGGGAACCATGCCCAGCTGTCTAAACCCCATCTTCTTAGCAATTAATGTATATTCGGATCATAGCTAGCTAATCTGTTTTTTATCTTTTTAGATTAATGTGTATTGGTGTTTATGTACGTGTGTTCATATATGTGCACCACATGCATTCAGGTGCCCATGGAGGCCAGACAGGGTGTCAGATCCCCTAGAACTGAAGTTACAGGCGGTTGTGACCTGTCTTGTGGGTTCTGGGAATCAAACCTGGGTCCTTTGCAAGAGCAACCAGTGTTGCTAACCACTGCCACCCCCCCCCCATCTACTGAGATATTGGCTTTCCTCACGGAAGGGAGGCTTGTGAGCGCTGTTGTGACAGAATTGCAGGGTACGGACACAGTTTTAATCCTGGGCTTAGTCTTGGTAATCTCTCATTAAACTGCTCCTGTCACTTCAGGTAAATGTTTTAATTAAAATGATACTTTAATCAGCCAGCAGCCCCAGGCTCGAAGCGGTGGTAAAGATAAAATACTGCCAGAGAACCCAATCCTATTTTCCAAGGTGCTTGCTGTCTGCGGAGCACCTCCTGCTGCTGGCCCACCTCCTCTGAGTTGGAGGCTGTGGGCACCAATCCAGATGCAATTCGGGCTCTCCCACCACTGCAGATGCTGCATTGGGTACACACACACACACGCATGCACGCACGCACACACACACACATGCACACATAGGCACATGCACACATGCATGCATGAGCGCACACACACACACACCTTTTATTCTCTGTTGAAGCATCAGGCCCTTTGCATCCAGGAGGAGTTTGAATTGAGCCACATCTGCCTCTTTCTGTTGGTAACGATACTCTGCTTAGCTGCAGCTGAGCTGGGATGCCTACCTGGGATTTGGAGATGGGCTGGGGAACAACCACCTGTCACATACACTGGGTAGCAGCGCTGGCTCTAGTGGGGACCACAGCAGTAATAAACTGTGTTTGAAGATCCAGAGGACAAGGATCACCTTAGGACATAGTATGGGAACTACGGAGAGACTAACGCCACCAGGGGTGTGTCTGACTCCCATCCCTGAATAATCAGAAGAAATTCATTACAGTTCTGCACATTTAAATTCTGCATCAAAACCTTTTTAAGAAATAGTATTCAAAGCCAGGAAGTGGTGGTTCACACCTCTAATCCCAGCACTCTGGAGGCGGAGGCAGGTGGATCTCTGAGTTCAGTCTGGTGTAGAGAGTGAGTTCCAGGATTGCCAGTGCTACACAGAGAAATCCTGCTTCAAACAATCAAATAAATAAAACAAAACAAACAAACAAAAAGAAGTAGTATTCAAGAACCAAAGAAAGAAAGCTTAACAGCGACTGGATTAAAAATGGCATTATGGTTTATGGATTTCCTAGCACACACCCTGTCTTACAGGGCTGTCTCTCCATGTGTCCTGAGGACTCAGAACTTTGAATGGAGCTCCAGATTCTCAAAGGATTTTGAGCAGATGTTCAATGCTTTAAAGAGGTGCTTTGGGTGTTTGGATTTATCTCTAATTCTAAATAAATGAATAGCTTCTTAGTGAGCACTTAGGGGCTGAATCCGGACCTACAGAAGAGCCTGGAAAGCTAGGAGTAGTCTTTACATTTAGCTCAAGCTCCAGCCCCTAAGGGAACAAAACCCACAAATTACAGGGTGTTTTCTTTTTCTTTATTTTTTAACTTCTTTTTGGTTGTGAGTCTAGCCCTTAGCAGCTGGACCATCTCTCCAGCTCCTCTTTGACTTCTTTCAGGCAGACAATGGGTTCTCAGCAGCCTCATGTCAGGTACAGCAGAGATAGGCCGGGACCCCTGCTCACTGGGTCATCAGAGATAGTTTCATGGCGAACTGTGAGAGGGGGCTCTAACGGTGGGGAGTATGTGGACAAGGAACCCCGAGGAGCAGATGTGAGCTGGCAGGAGAGCTCAGGTTGTAGCGGGGGACAGTTTGGAGAGCACGGGACTTTGGGGGCAGCAGTTCAGGGTAGATTTGGCTTCTGTTTGCTGGGGGCCTTGATGATAAGCGGCAGAGTGGTGTTTGTGCCCTAGGCTGTGGGGAATTATTCTGGGTATGAGTCAGGGATGCGCGATGACGAAAGCACCGCTCCGGGCTCTTTATCTGGGCTAACATTTGAGAAAGGATGGGGGAAGCTGATTCTTGGAGTTGCAAGCGTACTATGGGGCTAGAGTGTGGGGTCTTAAACAAAGGCAGTGTTTGCTTTTGAAAACTGCAACATCAAAGTCCAAAATGGTGGCCTAATTAATGAGTAGCTGGAGATGCAGGTTGGCTGGTTTGGCAAGAAAATACTCATTCCATCCCTTGTGCCGGTCCATCCCCTCAAGGTTCGGGAGATGGTGCAGAAGGCCTGGTTAAGTTAGACTGCCCTTCCAGATGGAAAGTTTCTCTAGATTTGCTCCGTGACCAATTTTATCACAAGAAGATCTAGTATCGTGTTTTCAGAAACAAACCAAGAAAGCCTGGGTTGGGGTGTAGCTCGGTGGTAGAGCATGCCCTGAGCATGTCAGAGCTCTGGGTTGGACCAGAGCACGAAACCAATCAAAACGAACCCAACAAGAAAGCCTGTTGGCGTCTGTGGCACCGGGCAGCTCTTTGAGGGGGTTTATTTGGGGGGTAGAGTGCTTGAAAGAACATCAAATACTAAAAACAATCCCCTCTCAGTAATTCTGTTATTTCAAAGGGCCACCATTCTTCTGAGAGAATGAGCTCCAAGGGTAAGATGAAGACAAAAACTAACACAAATATGTGAAATTTCCATAAATGCGTTGCCCTGGGTGTCTGCCTCACACCTCGAATGCTACCCACTTAACTCAAGCCCGTCTCCTTTCATGTCCAAGCCACCTGCTTGCAACGTCATGTTGCAATGACCAGCTCAAAAAGTAGCTTTTTGAGAAATCTCACCCACCTGAGGCAAAACTCCAGGGGAGGCCTATTCTTAATACATTCTTGTTGATATTTATCACTCAGCTGTGGTATGAAATGCCGATTTCTTACAACATAGGCATGTATTTATCAGCCAGATGCCGGCAGCTGCAAGCTGGCTGTGGCTGGGTTGCACCTGCCCATCCATTCTGAGGCCCAGGGCGGCTGTTTCTGTGGTCCTGGAAGAGCGCAGTGAGTTGCTCCAAGTGTAGAGTAATTGCGCTGTCTCCCAAGGCACTGGCTGAGAAGGTCCTAGCACACAGTCTCATGCCAGGGAGAGGAAGGCAGACTCACTTGGCAGTGGTGGGACCATATCAACAACTTAACAGGAAAGGACAGTGAAGAATCCAAGACACTGCTCACATCTAATCGCTAGGCAAAATCTGAGGACTGTCTATTACTAGTGTATTTAGTAAATGTGAAATAAATAAAAAAGGAAGGAACCCTGGAAATCTTGTCTGTCTGGATACGCAGGCACCTTTGGAAATGATCTCACTGAGGATGTGTTTGGCCAGCCCTTTCGTTGTGTTTCCTGGTTAAACGGTGACATCAGAAGTATAAAGACTGTCTTTATTGATGGGACACTTCTCTAGCTTCCTCTTGCCTTTCTGGTGCCGAGGGGAGGGGTCGAACCCAGGGCCTCACACACGCCAGACAAGTGCTCTGCCACTGAGCTACAGCCCTGGCTCTGATTTCCTTCACATCAGATATGCATCCATTTCTTTACCTTCCAGGTGTCAGAGAGAACCCAGTCACACACACTTGAAGGAAACACCACAAAGTGCCAAACATTCAGCAGGAGTGAAACCCATGACCGTTCTAAGGAAGAGCCATGTTTCTTTCATATGTTCTCAGTAATGTTGGGAAAGTAAGGCCTAGCTCTGGGACCCCTCATAGTTAAATCGTTTCCTCCGTGATCCTTTGCTCTTACCCTAGCCATACTCCCAGAGTCTAAAGTCTTTTGCCTGAGAGTTCCTAGCCCTCCTGGGACCTTGTCTCGGCCTCCCTTTCCTAGCTCCCCACAGGCTGATGGTCTCTGCTTTAGCTGCGGAGCCAGGAGGACAGCCCCACAGCTTCCTGCCCAGGCTGCACTTTGCTGTCTGCCTCTGAGCACGTGCTCTCCTCTGCAGGGTCGTGGGAGGCATGTGCTGCCATTACAACAATTTCACGGTCTCGCCACCAGGTCTCGCGGGAGATAAAGAGATGACTGACACATGAAAGCATTTGGAGATCAGCGTTAAAGGCCTGGCACTTACCTTTTGGGATGTCTTTGCATTCTTGAACAACTCATTGCTAGAGTTTCTCTCTAACCCCAAACCCGGCTGGATCCGTCACTACTTCTTTCCTCTTTATAGTGTCCGGCCAACACCAGTCTTCCTCGCTAAACTGCACAGTCCACAAGCGCAGAGCCTTTGTTTGTTTTGTTTCTGGGACCTGGCAGAATAGTCGACGATCAGTTTGTAGTCTTTGGTTAAACAACGTTAAACTAATCGCTTGATATCTTAGGATGTTAGTTTTTTTTAATGTGGATAGGTGGATGAATCGGGTCGTCTTCAAAGTTCTTAGCAGATAGATCTGCTTTGTATGAGTGATCCCTGAGGCTGACTGATAGCCGCGACTGGCTACAGAGCGTACTCGAATAAACAGCCTCGCAGAAGCCATGCGAAGCATGCACGTGGGAGAATCAGGACAGGGACATTTTAGTTGTACATAGAGGCGGTGGGTACAAGATGTTTGCTGTTCGGTGAGACTCTCTGAAAATCTTTGTAATAAAAATCTGTGGAAAACAAGGGGTTCAGATACAAACGAGGCCTTTAAAGAAAAGCTGAAGAAACAATTAATGTTAAAAATCACCAAGAGAGTTGGGGCTCAGGGGGTAAAGTGTCTATGTGGGGCAAGCATAAGGACCTGAACTTGATTCCCAGTTTTTTTTCTCAAAAACAAGGTGGACAAGACCTGAGGAACAATGCCCAAGGCTGACCTCTGGTCTGTAGGCTCACTGGTACAAGCACACACATGTACCCTCACTCAAATAAACACACATACACACACACACACACTTGCATGTGTGCATACATAACACTAAAAATGAATAATAATGGGCTGGGGAGTGGCTCAGTGAGTGAAGTGCTTGCTACACGTGGTGGTTTGAAAAGAATATCCCCCCCAGGCCCATAGGGTGTGGCCTTGTTGGAGTAGGTGTGGCTTTGTTGGAGGTGTGTCACTGTGGGGTGGACTTTGATGTTTCAGAAACACAAGCCTGGCCAGTGTGTCACTGTTGCTCCCTGCTGCCTGTGGATCCAGATAGAGAACTCTCAGCTACCTCTCCAGCACCATGTCTGTCTGCAGGCCACCATGCTTCCTGCCAAGACGAGAATGCACTAAACTACTGACCTGTAGGCCAGTGCAAATGAAATGTTTTCCTTTGTAAGTGTTTCCATGGTCATGGTGTCTCTTCACAGCAATAGAAACCCGCAGGCTCTACACCAGCACGAGGACCCAAACTCAGATCCTTGAGAAATCTGGGCACTGGGGTGTGCATTAGCAACTGTGCAGGAGGGGATGGGTGGATCCCTCTCTGAAAGGGTAAACTCGAGACTCAGTGAGGGACACCCCCCCCCAAAAAAAGCAAAAGCATAAGGTCATTTTGATCAGTTCAGCAGGTAAAGGTGCTTGCCACCGAGTCTGACAACTTCAGTTCAATCCTCCAGACCCACATGGTACACGGCGAGAACTGACTCCCAAAAGTTGTCCTCTGACCCCGACAGGTGCACACACAAGTGAGCACACTTGTCACAAAGCATGTACACACTAAAAAAATCAGCAAGCGTGGTTAAAATAATGAAAGATGAGCTAAAATAGATGGTACATTTTTAACAAAATGGTATGAGCATTCAAATAGATCATTATATAACTATCAGAGGTGATGGGTAGATCTGAAAAGATCAGAGGAAGGGGAGCCTTCGTGGGAGACTAGTTAATGGGGCAGAAAGTATTTCATGAGATAGGTGTTATTACAGCTGGGCCTTGAAGGATGTATATAGTTTTGAGGCAATGAACACAAGAAAAGCAATTTGGGGTTTGGCAAAGACAGCTCCATGGATCAAGGCACTTGCCACCAGGCCTTCCCAGTCTGATCCCCAGAACTCACATGGCAGAAGGAGAGAAAGGACTTCTGTAAATTACCCTCTGGCCTGCACGTGCATTCTGTGATGCATGCACATACATGCATGCACACGCACAAACACACACACGCACGCACACGCACACACACACACACACACACACACACACACACACGCACTCAGCTTCAAGGAGCTGACAAGAGGGCAGAGTGGTAGCCTGAGCCTGTGGGTGGAGCAAGAAGGCAGGAACAAGGATCTTGAAGTTTCTATCAATGTAGTTGCAACTGAAGTGGGAGATAAAGTTGGAAAGCCGCACTGAGGAGAGTCAGACAGCTCGGAGCTCTTCCTCTTTTGCGTCAGGGGCCAGCGGGAAGCTTGGAATATGCTATCACATTAAATCTTTACAACAACCACAGGAGGTAGGTGCTATTCCTACCACAGGCGTGGCTAATGAGGAAAGTTTCCCAGCAGGTGAGTGGGAGACCACGTACCAACACCACCCCACGGCCTGTAGATGTGCGTGCTATCTCCCTGGGAAATAAAGATTACTCTCCCTCCACAGGGCCTTCAACGCCAAGTTCAGGAGTTTGAACTCTGCTTCCTAAGCCTGGGGATTCACTGAGAAGATTCTGATCAGGAAGTGACAAGGTCAGATATTTTAGACAGAGTGTGTCTGGTAGAAATGGGTAGGAGAGTACAGCAGGAAGCCCCGTGAAGAAGCTATAATAGTGGGGGTGTGGACTGAAGCCCTAATACGGAAGACCAGCCGAGCAAAAGAATGGTCTCAAGAAGAAATAACCGACTGTCTTTCTCACATATGTGGACTATATTGAACAGTTATTTGCTGTGATATTGACTCGTTTGTTTTAGAGACAGGGCCTCATGGAGCCCAGGAGGCTCTCAATCTATGCAGCCAAAGATGGCCTGGAACTTTGACTCCGCCCACCTTCACCTCCCAAATGCTGAGGATTTGAGCTTGCACCACCATTTCTTTTCTTTTTTCTTTTTTTTCTTTTGCTGATACAAAGCAATTTATTAACAGAAAATAACTTGAGAAGTCCTGTTCACAGACGGCGACCACGACGACCCCCCTTCCTTCAGGTGCTGCCAGAGGGAATGGGGGTGACATCCACAATCCACCCAATATTCATCCCTGAGCGAGCAAGAGCTCTGAGGGCTGACTGGGCTTCAGGTTCAGGGGTCTTGGTCCTGTTTCCTCCTGTGGCACGGAGTTTGATATGCAGGGCAGTGATGCCCAGCTCCTTGCACCTCTGGGCCACATCCTGGGCAGAAAACATGGCTGCATATGGAGAGGACTCGTCTCTGTCAGCCTTGACCTTCATTCCACCCATCACCCAGCAGATGGTTTCCTTGTCAGAAAGATCGGTAACATGGACAAAGGTGTTATTGAAGGACGCAAACATGTGGCAGACACCAAATACATTCTCTCCTTCAGCCACTTGAGGCCCAAGGCTGATGACCTGTTCTTCCTTCTTTTCCTTCCCCTTGCGAGGTGCCATCTCTGAACATCGTCTCCGCACAGCCATTTCTACATACAGTGCGGGGAGTCGAATCCAGGGCCGCGTTCACGCTAGGTAAGCACCCTACCAGCTGAGCCCTTGGTATTAATGCTAAGTACGCAAACCCAAAAAGTCTCTCTAGATTAGGGTTATGGAGTGTCAGCCCTAGTGAAACTTCCAAGGCAAAAGGAGCAGCCTAAATTTATTCCAGTCCTCTGCCCCAGCTAATCAGGGGCCAGGGTGGTTGAGACCTCCTCTTTAGTAGTTCATCCTTTTTGGACTTGTTGATGGACCTAATCTTGTGACTTCCTGTCATTACAGCGGATCTCCAGGAGTCAAGAACCCAAGCCATGGCTGTCCCAGGATTGATCCAACAGAGCCAACCTTCCCCTGAAAAGTAGATTTAGAACTAGAAGTTTCTTTTTTGCCTTTTTTTTAAAAAAAAAAAAAAACAGGGTCACGGAACTTAACCTGATCTGCCAGAGGAGCTTTCTGCCTGGAGGATTTAGCTGACGGGTGGAAACTCTTATCACAAGAGATGGGTGTGGATATAGAAGTGGCTGGAAAGGACCAGAGGAGTGTTCCTTGGGGAGCATTCATCTACAAATGGGGTGAATCCCCGTACCAGGTCTCCGATGGCCCCCCCACTGTCCATCAGGTTATCACCCCGACAAAAGCAGAGGGGGAATAGGGTCCACAAAGTCAGAGTAGAAGAGGCCTGAAAACATAGCCCAGTGGACTAGTGGATAAAGTGTGTGCAACTGTGAGAGAAACAGCAAATTCTCAAACTGCTGGCGTGTTGAGTAAGAGGCTAAACCAGAAGGGATGATTAAGTGAATTGTTTTTCTACATATTCACAGTCGACAGGCTGAGTGGAAACAGAGCATTCAATTATTAGACCCTGTCTTTAAAAAAAAAAGTTCTCACCCATTTATAGTCCCATCACGCTTTGGACCTCACAACCTTTCGATTTGATTCCCAGAGGGAGTGTTTCCTTTAAGTCCCAATTTATTCCTAAAACAACAATTCTCAATTATTCTCTGGGTGTCAAAACTCTGCTAAAACACACAGAGAATGCACAGAACAGTTTATGAAGGAAATCTCTGGATTCCTAGGTTTCAAATTCCCGATCTTCTGAAAAGTCACAGAAATTCAAATAATGTACTTACAACAGGTCTGAAGGCAATTATCCTTTGCGTCTAAGCAGCAGTCTGGCTAGAATACATGTTTTTGTCTCCCAGAGGGGTTGCTTTGGAGGAATCCAAACCATGGCGGGAGTGACGGTGTAGGAGGTGTGTTTAGACCACCGTAGGATGGAGAGACGGCTCAGATGCAAAGCACCTGCATCGCTCTCCCAGCGAACCTGAGTACAATTCCCAGTTCAGCTAGGAGTTTGGCTCACAACTGCCTGGAACTCCAGTTCCAGGGCCATCTCAGGTTTCTGTCTTATTTGGGCACCAGTATTCACATATGGCACACCCCTCACACACATACACACACGTTAAAAAAATAAAAATTTAAATAAATATAAAAAATATATACTGGAAAACTATGAGCCAGGCATAGTGCTACCTGCTCTTTCCTCCCAGGTCTTGGGAGGCAGAGGCAGATCAATCTCTGTGAGTTAAGACTAACCTGGTAGTAGTGAGTTCTAGGCTAAACAAGGCTACATAATGAGACCCTCTCTTTTAAAAAATAAAATCTAATTTAATATTCCACGAACATTTAATGGGATTCTCATTTCTATACCTGCAAAGGTTACTGGTGTGTGTGAATGTGTGTGTGTGTGTGTGTGTTTGTGTGTGTGTGTGTCTGCATCTGTGCACTCACGATATATCATTGCCAGTGGGAAGCCTGGCAGCTGCATCTGTTTCTCCAGGTGTCCACCCTCAACTCTAATTCTTCAACAGCTACAGCCTCGAGTCACTTCAGCTGGGCTTAAATTGCCCTAGAAGCCCACCAATCTGGGAGCTGGAGAAAAGTACTTGGCTGCCTTGGGAGGAGTCATAGGAAAGGGGACGGGGTGCTGACAAGGGTGTTCTTTGAGATAGACAGAGGTGGAATTTATTACGATAGTCTCAGAAACAGCCACTGTTAGGAGCAGCTATTTAGCTAATTTAATCCTTAAACTCACCCAGGAAAGGGAAACTTGAGACAGAAAAGCTAATCACTTGTAAGGTCAAATCAATTAACCAATAATTACCAGAGCCTGGGTACAGACTCAGATTGACTCAGGCTCTTGCCACCAGCTAAAATTGCCTTCCCACTTCCTCTTGGCCTGTCACCTGCCTTGCTACACTCTCCTTGGGAATGAAACCCTTTCCATTTGTCTCAGGAAGGACCCGTTCTGAACAACCGTGGTGACAGGACTAAAGCTCATTTACTTGTCTGTCACTACTCCCTTCAGGACTGTAGTAAATGTCCTCATCCGTAAAGAGGCGATAAGACAAGCTGCTGCTTTCAACTGTAAAACCCAGTGAATTTTTTTTACATCCATTCCCCTCCCAGCAGACAGGCCTCCTGATCTTGTGGCCTACCTTCCGCATAGGCTTTTCTGACCTGGAGCTAGACATATGCTCCGCTGAGACACGTACTGCTTGCTGTCCATCTTCCGCTGGCGTAGCTCATCTTACTCGTTCTCTTTCTATATTTTATCAGAACCTATCTGAATTCCTCACGTATTTTAAGCCATAAAGTATTCTTGTTTATGAAGGAGTACAATATATGATTTAATTCTTCCATGGGGGACAGCTGTTTGTTCCCATGTTTGGCTTTTGTTTTTGTTTTTTTCATGTTGCAACAACACTCTTTTGTTTGCTTCCTTGTGTATATGAAGTCTTTAGAAGTGTTCAGAAGTGAGACTCCTGAAGTTGGGCACTGACTGGATGTAGGGAATGATCCCCCACAGTGGTAGTGCCCACATGTTCCCACCAGCAGTGTGGAAGGGTAGGGTTTCCCACATTCTCATCGATAACCAGCGAGTTTTAGCATTTTCCAAGCTGATACCATGACTGCATTCCTTGAAGACAGCACACTTTCCGTTCCTTCTACATCATCTCCCCTGACAGTTGTGGAGTTCATGAATGCAGAAACCTTGTGTAGCTCAGTTTTATATTCTTCCCATGAAATTTGTTGAGCCCAGTAAGTACACAACAAAGAAATACCAACAAATACATAACAAACAGAATTTATTCACCTTGATCGGGGAGCTGGGGTGCCCCACGAGGGCAGGGATGAAGATTGCTTTACTCATCTGGGCTGAGGACGTCAGAAGGAATTCCAATAAGCTACAGAGAGGCAATCTAATCTACAGGGCAGCAGTTGGCCTATGGACCAAATGCCTACAAATCTACAGCAGACTAGGAGCAACCACTTGACCCAACTTTTGACCGTTTTGCCTGCACTTTTCATGGGCTGTTTGATTATTAGGAGGCACTGTTTCCCAAGGCTCTGGGACCATCTTTTGTAAATACCAAGAGGTCTGTCTCTCAATGGAACACTCCCACCCCTGGTTCAGATCTACTAGTAGGCTCTGGGTAGAACCCCTGTGTCCCTTAGACTAGGGTGCTGCATGACTCTGGTATATAACACCCCCCTTCTGTTGCCCCAACAGTCCCTCCAGGGTGACTCATTTTCTAAATAAGCTCCTTGTGGTTTTGGTTTTGACATCACATGTGGAAGAATGAGTAATTTTTAAAGAACAAGAATTATATTTGATCAGAATAAGACACACAGTGCATGTTACTCATGGTTTTAGGTCAATGGGTCAACTCTGGTGACAAGCCCACCAACCTCTCACCCTCTTTCCCCTTGGCTAGGTTTGTATATACCTTATTATGTGGTTACCCTATGAAAATTTGATAAAATTCTTTCTTCTTCTTTTTTTTTTTTGGCAGGGTTTCTCTGTGTAACAGTCCTGGCTGTCCTGGAACTCATTTATAGATCAGGCTGCCCTTGAACTCACTGAGATCCACCTGCCTCTGCCTCCCAAGTGCTGTAACTAAACATGTGCGACACCGCCACCCAGAAAAACTATTTCTTATCGACCCTGCAAGATTAAATAAAATACAGTTAAGTGATTAAGGCCATATGCCCTTCTGTGCTATTGCTTGGCTTTCTCTTTGTAGTGTGCATGTGTGTATGCTTCTGCATGTGTGAACACATATATGCAGGTGTGCATACATATGTGTGAACACATGTGGATGCCTGAGGTTGACTCTGGATGTCTTTCTTCTTTGTTCTCCATGTTATATATTGAGAGAAGGTCACTGGCTGAATCTAGAACTGTCTGAGCTAGTCAGGGTAGCCAGTTTGCTCTGAGGATTTCCTGTCTCTGACTCCCACACTCTGGGATTATAGGCAGGCTACCATGCCTACCTGGATTTTCTTTCCCGTCATGAAATCTGAGGATCCAAACATTGGTCTTCATACTCATGTAGCAGGTGCTATACCCGAGGAGCCACATTCAGAGCCCCCATTGTTTGGGTTTAGATCTTCGTTCCACCGCATGGCCAACTGGACAACCTTCAACAAGTTATTGGATTTTGGAGCACTGTCATTTCTTCAAACAAAGCCTAAGATGTGTGGCCCTTCCCCTTCACTATCTCCCTGTGTGTATCCAAATTCCTTTCCCATAGCTCATGGCTTTAGACCAGACCCCTTTGTATGTTTACATCCTCAAGTTATCATTTCCATTGGTATATATGTATGTTTTAGATCTAATAACTTCTTTGGATCTTCACTTGTCTTATGAAGACACACAAGTAGGAATAAAAACAGAATGCATATGCTGATCTAGGATGCAGGCAGAGAGACAGTGCTTGCCTAGCATGAGGCAGGCCCTGAGGCCCTGGGTTCCATCGAGAGAGGGGGGGTGGAGGGAGAGAGATTGATTCCGATTCTCCTTGTCATTTGTTTGCCTGTCTGTACCCTAAGTGTCTAAGTATTTGTACTGTGCAAGGAGGGATGCCATTTTTGTCTTACCCGCTTCAGTCCTTAGCTTCTACAACACAGGATAGATGTGACTCAGAAAGGGGACCTGGTACCACTGAAATTCATTCTCCAACTTCCTGGAACCCCTGCTTGTGAGCAGGGGTTCGACAGTGGCATTTTAAGGAACGTTAACATGTTGAATTCGTATCACATACAGGGAATTGTGTAGCTAAAATGCTAACACATTGATCCTTCTTAAACATGTGTACATGTGAAATTTATCTCCAGAGCATTGTCTTTGGAAACTTCCTCAGGGAATTGTGAGGATGTCGGATAAAATCCCCCAGAGCCCATCCCAGCAGCAGCCTTCAGGCCCCCTGAGCTACAGCTGGGGGACCACCTCCACCAGAGTCAGTTGCTTCTGTCTTGTTAGCCCTGCCCTGGGGACTGTAGCTGAGGATACTGATGAAAGACGGGGAGTGGGCCCGCCTTGGCCGGTATGCAGGCAGGGGTGTGATGCGCAGTAGAGTCTGAACTGACTCAAATGGGTGGAAATGCCGAGCTGTTGGTGGAAAGCCGGTGGTTCTAGGATAGACAGATCCACTGGGGAGCTGTCAGGAGTGCCAGTATGTGATTTAAGGTACAGACACAGTCTCCGCACAGACAGAGACACCTGCCATCTCTCTCTCTCTCTCTCTCTCACACACACACACACACACACACACACGCACACACACACACGCACAGTTTCACCCTCCTACACTTTTCACTCCCTACTCACAGACGCACCATCATGCTCCACGTATGTGCTCAACCTAGACGGGGCAGGGTTGGGGGACCTCAGGGCTGAATCAGATGCCGGTTAACGCTTTTATTACACCACGGTCTTGACATCACAAGGTGAGGAACACAGAGGTGGGTGTACTGCTGTTACAGCGGCATGCATTCTCTTCCACAGCAAAGTTTTGGGAGGTCACACAACAAAACTGCTCTCTGGAGGGGAGAAAGGCGATACTGCAGTCCTCATCCTCTTGTTTCAACAGACAGAAGGACCCTCACCACCACAGCATTCTAGAGAGGGCGGGGTCAGGCGAGTGTGCTTTCGAAGGTGCTGCAGGACACCCGGCTCTGGGGGGGAACTCCTAAAACTCAGAGCCAATAGTACTTCTAAGTATATACTTCCCACAGGTAGCACTGACTACAAGGACATGCTGAGTTCTGTGTCTGAGCTGGGTTCAGCTACCAGGTGTCCTCCATTATGGAGATCCTGGCTTCACAGGGAAGGGTAAGACACAATGGCTCTGTCACAATAAGGCCACTAAATTCACAGCAACGATGACTTCAGAATAAAGCTCTTAAGACTACAGGGGAACAGCCCTTCCCTCTCCTGTCAGTACCTTTCAGGGTAGGCACCTGCCCTGAGACTGTCACCTGGTCATCTCTGGGCTGCACAAATTTACTGAGCACAAGGGACAGAGGAAGGGGCCACACATGTCAAGTCATGGGACATCGCCACCAAACATGGCAGACTGTTGTTGTTGGTGAATGTCTTAGATGCCTCTCCTGGTTGGGCCGGGTGCCCTCGTGTACCTGAAGAGCTAATCTGAAAAGAGGCTGGCAAAGGACTTCCTCAAGCTCCGGATGGTCTCCGCTTTGGCTTCATCCTCATTGGCTGAAGACCGGAAGAAGGAGGACTCAGAGAAGCTGAACGCATTTGTCAGGGACTGCGACTTGCTTGAAGATAAAAACCAGAGAGAACATGAGGAGGGTGTTCCTGGTGAGACTGCGAAGGGCTGTCAGAGGAAGGTGGACAACAAGAACTCCCCACTCCCGCCCCGGGGAGGATTGGGTAGCTAGAGACGGGCCGGGAGAGCTGCGCAAGGCGCTAGGAAGCCCTTCGCTACTTCCTCACCTTCAGAGCGACTGAAACAGGAAGAGGTGGGAGCAGTGTGGGACCAGAGAGGAGGGCAAAAGTGAGAGGGGAAACAGGAAGAATGGGTGACTCAAAGGCTGGGTCTTTTATTTGAGGCTAAGAGTTCTCAGCTTCTAAGTATGGATCTAGGCATCTCACACCCCTTTCCTCTGATAAAAGGAGACACCAGCACTTTTGGGCGTCTGGCCTCTATTTTTCATCCACTGTCAAGATGGACTCAACTTCAGAGACTTGATTCTGCCACCAAGTGACCTCAGGCGAGCCGTGTGTCACTCTGACCCTGGGCTTTTTGTGTGTGGCATGAAGATTCTGGTAGAATGAGGACCTCTGAGTTCTCTTGGCTTCTCCTATTTCTCTCTTATTTCAAAGGAACCTTCAGCCTGATCCACAAAGTCTAATGGCTCCATTTCCCTGGTCTTGCATTTATTATTTTTTTTAGAGACAGGCTCTCCTGTAGCTCAGGCTAACCTAGAACTCCCTGTGCAGTGAGTATACCCTTGGGCCTCTATCTCCTAAGTGCTGGATGACAGGCATGTCCCACCACACCATGTTTTATGCAGGGATGGGAGGCAAGCATTGTACATCCTGCTACATCTCTAGCCCATGTCCTTGTCCTTTCTGTGATCACAGTCACCCCCGTAGCCTTCCTCAGAGGAACCTTGATATGCACTTTGTTAGATTCAGGGTATAAAGGAGCAAAAGAGGCACCTTAATGGGCCATGATTATTAAGCAATACTATAATGAAAACAAAACCCAACCACCCCTACACACACACACACACACACACACACACACACACACACACACACACATACTTTAGGAACTTATCCTTTCATAACAAGTGATTCAGAAAGAAAAACTCTGAAGGCTTGCATCTGGGGGGAAGCCAACACCACAATACAGGAGGAAACATGAGGTTTGGCTTCCCTGGCGGCCTGGCTTGTCTCTTGATTCCCACTGGGTCTTTCTGGCTCTAGGACCTGCTTTGGGCCCTCCGTCCTTCTCTAAATGCTGGGTGCATCCAGGAAAGTCCCACCTGTGTGTCATTCTCTCCTCCCACAGGGACTGCGGACAGGTGTCCTGCCTTTCACTGAAGCTGGTGACAAGCCCTAGCATGTGGGCCTCTGGGGAAGGAGCCTTCTGCCTGCACAAGCAGAGGGCACCGGGTACGAGCCTCTAGCTCATCAGAGGCTGCCTCTGCTCGTCAGCTTCAGCCCAGAGGCGATGACAACCCAAAGGCTCGCTTTTATACTGCGGCCAGGGCAGCTGGGATGATCCCAATCAGCAAGGACAAACTGCTGAACTGAGGAGGTGACGCAGAGTCGGCTATAAGAAGGACTACTGGTTTGAGCTGGAGAACAAGAGTAGCCATGCCGCTTAGAGAAGTGCCCATCTGGACACTCAGGCACCAATCATGACATTGCCACTGATGTCGATGGGGGCTCTGAGCAAAGTTTTCTTCTGTGTGTGAAATCTACAGGTTCTCCCTGGACTCTGAAAGTTCACAGCCTCTCTCTAGTATCCAGCACTTAGAGCAAGGTTCTCAACCTTCCTAATGCTGCGACTCTTTAATACAGTTCCTCATGTTGTAGTGACCACAAACATAAAATTTTTATCTTCATTGCTACTTCCTAACTGTAATGATTTTGCTACTATTATGAATCATAATGTAAATATCTTAGGCGGTGCCTGTGAAAGGGTCATTTAACCCCCCAAAGGGTCATGTCCCACAGGTTGAGAACCGCTTTTGACCTACAAGCAGGTCACTCCGATGTCCCCAGAGCTGTTGCTATCTCTGCCAGGAGTGGTGACGTAGTTTGCAGAGAGATATTAAGACTAGCGTGTGTGGCTCTGGGGAGTGGGTGGGGCAGACTGTACTGGGGCTGCCCTCCCAAGGACAGAGCTACTGCTTCCTAAGGGCTCTCGACGGCTCTCTGTGCAGCAGCAGAACAGCGCGGAGGGGCACCAGAGAGGATGGCCCTCTTTTGAACTTCTACTAGTGCCATCTTTGGTACCTTACCTACCCTTTCTCCAGACAGCGGAAGGCCAGCGTTGGGAGGGCGTTAACTATCTCTCCCCTTTCCTTTGGGTAGCCTTTCTGATTGTGTACCCTTGGGTCAGTAGTAGGAAAGACTTGAAGGTTTTTGTTTGTTTTTAAGTTTAGGAGGCAGGCATGTGGGGGGAAAAGAGTGGGAGCCCCACGTTCGTGGTTGGCTAGACAGATGGATCAGCACTGCCACATTCCCTTGTGAAGAAAGCAGTGGGTGTCAGCAGCTAGCTCACCCTGAGGCAAAACTGAATTTCCTTCTTTTCTCCCCTCCCAAGTCAATCTAGGCATCCTTCTCACACACAGCAAAGAGCAAACAAACACAACACCCACAACCATCACCACCAACAATCTCTCCCCCAAATCATCAACTATCTGTGGCAACCTGAAGGTGATTCTATAGCAGGTCAGAGGCCCGCAGCCCATAAGGAGGGACAGGAAGGGGGTGAGGAACTGCTGGGTTATCTTACTTGAGCTGTGGGTGAGGCTGGGGCTTCTGTGGTGGAGCAGCCTGGGGTGGCTGGGCCTCTGCCAGGGAGCTGCTGCTGGAGGATGCATCTCCGTGGGTGGCGGTGGGGCCGCCCGGCCTCTGAGGAGCCAAGGAAGAGGAAGAGGAGGAGGAGGAGGAAGAGGAAGATGGCAGTGATGGTCCCGAAGGGAGCCGACGTGGAGGCAGCACCTTGCCTGGGGGCTGCATTCCTTGGGGTTGCCCAGGGCCCCCTAGGTTCAGTACAAGAAAAACTTCATAATTTAACCATATCAAAGGGTTTCCTTAGTAGAATCTATATCTCAAACTGTGTGGTTAGATCATTGCTAAAGGATAAGCAATATTGTAAGTAGCTACCCAAGGCTCTGAGGGCAGGGAAGGGAATTTTTAGACAAAACAGCATCACTGTTTGCTCCTTCTCAGAGACTGGCCATTTAAGTCACAGCAGAAGGCAGGAGGGCAGGGACAAAGGCAAAGGGTTGGGAAGCCCCACAAAAAGAAGCTTCCTTACAGAAGGCCCCAGACCAGAAGGACTCTGCTCTGCCTCACAAAGTCCTCAGGAAGAAGCCACCCTGCACTGAGGACTTCTAAGGAACCCCCAAATCTACACAGAAGATGCGGGAGAGAGCAGGGCACAGACACTGGAATAAGAACCGGAACACTTAAGAGATTCTCTGCCAGTGACACTCCCCCAACAAGATGCCAAGCCTCTCTGGGCCTCAGTCTCTCCAAACATAACCCATTTAAAAGTCCTACAATTATCTTTTAAAGCTAGTAGTTGTTCCAAAGATGATAACGGATGAGAAAGTTGTTCAGAAAAGGCTCTGTGCTCTAAGATCATCACTGACTGACATTGTTTCCATGGGGCTACCTTCATCTTGCTCCAAGCCTGCAGGTGTCTGATTGCCACACCCACCCCACCTGGGCTTCACTGGTGCATTAACTCCCACGACCAGGATCAATCCTTTCTTCCCAGGCCCTCTTTACCTGAGTGCCATCCTGGGGGCCCTGACATGACAAACCGCTCAGGTGTGGGGGGAAATTCTCCAGACATTCAAGCCCTAGGCTCCCCCAGGGATGTTGTGGGCACTATCTGGCAAACAGCCCCCTTAATAACAGCATGCCTTTTACCCAACATGAGACACAGAACCATCAGATAGATGGCCTGTTGACAAAAAAGCCCTCCTTTGTCTAAGAGGTGAAGGACGGAAGGTGTGGAATCAATTCAAACTCCTCAGAAGGGGATCTGCACATCTTTGAAGTCAAAAGATGACTTCATGGACACACTTTGCCTAGTGGAAATGACTCCCAATTATCCTGGAAAATCCAGTTTCTCGCCTCATCCGAGTTTACACTTGTGGGCTTGCCACAGCTAAGGCTGGCCCTGTTAGTTTCCTAGAATCCAGAACACTCCTATGTCCTCTGAGGAGGCTGAAGCGTGTCTATGCTACTGTGAACCGGGGATGGCCAGCTCATCTTCCTTCTAGGTACGGGCTCCCCTTTATCATCAGTTACCAATTAATAGCAGGGGATGTTACACATAAAAAGACGTATGTAAGATATGTGGAATTCTGGACGTTTAAGGAGTTCAAAGCCACATCAGGTAACTACACGACCTGCCAATTGTTTCATGTTAACCAGCTTCTGTCCCCTGAAGTCTGACACCAAGACTATTCCTGCATGAGCATCGTTACTGCATCAGCGTGTCTTCCAGGGTGAGAGCTCAGCCTCTTGTATCACAAACCTGAGTGCTTCCCCACTTGTACAGAGGTAATCGAGTAGCCAGAAACTTTACAACTTAACACTGCAGACAGATATAACTTTTCCTTTATTGCACATTG
This sequence comes from Microtus pennsylvanicus, assembly GCF_037038515.1. Lineage (NCBI taxonomy): Eukaryota > Metazoa > Chordata > Mammalia > Rodentia > Cricetidae > Microtus > Microtus pennsylvanicus. The sequence continues at coordinate 32,015,796 of NC_134586.1, forward strand.
AGCTGTACAAGAGAATCACAAAAGAGAGGGGCTTCATCACACTTCTGGCATCGGCTGATGATGTCCCAGCCAGATCAGTACAAAACAGGGGGACGACATTGGAAAAGAAATGGGAACAGAACACCTGAACAGAAACCCTACAATGTGACAAAAGTGCCCCCCAGGCCACAGAGTTGTCCTTTAGCATGCTGCCTGAGGGAACGTGATAGTCAGGTGATGCTGTCTGCTTGCGTGTGGCAGTGGGAACTGTAATCAGCGGCTAACCCCCACCTGGGGGAGGCCTTGGCTGACACCATCCTGTAGCCTGACTGAATTCAAATGGCAACTTTGTTTTTGTGGCTCACAAATGTCACATGAAAAGCACCTGGATGTAACACAATGATAACATGCAGAGAAGCAACATCACCATCAGCGCACCGCTTAGACATAAAAAAAAAAAGTTTAAAAACAAAAAATGTATTCCTCCATTCTGTGAAATGTTCCTTTCCTCTCTTTGAGCAGTTCTTTAGACTAGGAGGTGTTTAAGGACCTGATTCTTAACCCATCTGGAAGTGCATATATGCATATATATATATGCTTAATATATATATATATATATATACACACACACACACACAACTGATTGACCACCATCCGCATTATACACATTTTTCTAGAGCCTCAGAATTTTCCAGAAGCCAGAAGAGAAACCAGGGCATGTGCCCCCTGACAACCAATACTACTCCTTCCTCAGACCTGGCAGTCCAGAACCTGGCCATGTCGCCAGAAAGGTGGGGAATGTAAAAGTAGAGCCAGAAGCTGACCTGAGCTCCTGGATGGGCTCTGGGGCTGAAGAAGGCCTCTCATTCCATCCCCAGCTCTGCCTGCAGATGGCAAGATGAGGCACTGAACCTCAATTTCTGGCTTAATTAACAACTACATCATCTGCCCAAGGTTCTTGGTCAGATGGAAGGACAGACACACTGGCAAGGGTTCTCCAAAGTATGGGGCCTCTGTCCAACACACATACCAACACCTGGGCCAGAGTTTTCCAGAAAGCTCTCTGGTTTGGGTTCTCCAAAGAGGCCAGGCTAAGAACTAAAGTGGTCAAGACCAGAGCTAGGTAGCTAGAGAACCCACTCAGGTGACAGGAGACGTAGCTGACTCGGTCTCCTGTTAGGAAGCCTGGGGAATGATTAACTCCCTCTCAGGTCAGTTGTTCCCTGGGGTCTCTCTTCAGCACTGCTGGAAAGCCAGCTCTCTTCATAGGTCAAGCTTTGAGGAATACACAGCAGCCCCAGTTCCACAGAAGCACACGTGGCCAGTTTAGAAACAGCAACAACAAAGAAACAACTGCAGGCACTGAGAATCGACACACAGAGAATAGGAGATCACTTGGATATTGCACATTGGCGGCCCCTTAGTTTTTTAACCTTGTAGCTAGTTAATAAAATGAAGGGAACACGGGTACTTAAAATACAGAACACATTCCTGGAAGCAGCTGCTTCTTTGTATTTCGTCACTAAAAACACAAGAGTTCTACAGGCATAGCCAGCTTATTCACACAAACTCAAACTGCACCAGATCATAGCGAATGGAGAAAAAGATGGATGCCTTCAGATCCAATGGATGGAACTATGAAAAGTAGACCTTGAAAAAATCTCTTAGAAGTGCTATCTATTTACCCTAGTCATGCAGGGAGGAAGTAAAACACAGTTCACTGAAGATCCCAAGCACTCGTGGAGGTAAGTGGGAGGAGGTGAGTGGGAGCCTGGGGGAGGAGGAGAGGAGCCTGGCTGTCTTTTTGTGGGTGGCTGTTTCTCCCCATCCACTGCAGGGCTCAGATCTCAGCCCTCACTGTGTGATGCTTAAGAAACACTATCAAACCACCCAGAAGATAGTCACACTGGACTCAAGAGGCACGATTCTTTTGTACACTGGTGACAAACAGCCCTGGAACCACGAGTTATACAGAAAACGTAGAAGCGTTACAAGCACAGACAGCGACAGGTAAACAACCGGACAAGGAGCTGACCCTGCATAGGAGGAACAGTCCAGTCAGCACTGAAAGGACATGGCGGCGGCACTGGCCGGAGGGTCCGCCGCTCCCCTCCCTGCCTTCCTTTCTTTTCTCTTCTCTTTGTTTTTGGCTTAAATTTTCTGCTTTGAAAAATTAACTACCGATCTCTTTAAGAAGCTTGGACTTGTTTTGGACCTACTGCAATGCCATTACAGTCGAGAATATACTGTAAACAACCTTGGGGCGGTGGCCGCTGAGGTGGGGTCTTGCTGGAGTCGGGTTCCTTCAGAGCTCCACTCTGGAAGACAAAAACAAAACAAACAAAAAAGAAAGCCACAAGAGATTAAAACAAACAAGGTTCCAAGCAAACACCAAAGAGAAGCGCAGTGTCAAGGCTGCACTGGGGTCTCCGGGTCTGCTCAGGACATCCAGATTTTAGACCTCGAGGACCCTCAGCCTCTGGACTGCTGCTGGTTAAGGAGTAGGCCGTGCGGGGCTTGGAATTACTGATGGGAGCCTAAGCCCTCCTCAAGCCTCTTTCATTTTACTCACTGCAGCCTTGCTTGAGTTTTTGTGCTTCGTTCTCCCACCGCACATCCAGTTCACTTTGTACTCACAGGCCTGGCTTCTGATAGGAGGGGTGGTGATGGGGACTGGGGTAGGGCGGGGTCGATGCGTGAGTTCTGATGTAGTTTCTTTCTCATCGGGATGAACTGGAGGGTGGGTTCAGTTTGGGGACTCACTAGGGGTCTGAGCCACTCTTTGGGCTAGGCTGTACCCTTGAGGGAGAAGGAGCTGAAGGAGGGGGCCGCTGCTTGTTTCTCAGAACCTTCTTACCCAGAAGGAAGGGTAAGACGCTAACACGGGTAATGTGCTCAAGGCCACGTTGTTTTGCTGTCTCGAACTGCAGAATTACAGTCCTGCCTGACGACATGGCTCCACTCCCACGCTTCCTCTCCGCCCAGCTGTGATTCTGATTATGTCCTGACAGGATCAAAGATGCGTGTGACTGGTTTGTCTCACACTTGGGTTTCAGGCACGTGTGGAGCTTGTCTTCAGTGCGCCGGAAACACTCTCTAAAGGCAAGGTGTGCCAAGTGGGCCGATGGTGATGTCAGAGTGGACCTCCCCACCCAGCGCTGTGAAGTGGGCTAAATGTGCCTTCGAACTGGCTCTCACTTCCCTCTCGGTGCCCTTCACTCCTGGAGATAAGCCCTATTCCCACCTCAGTGCCCTTTCACCTCCTGCTTCCCACTTCCCCGGGGTGTGAGTCTGGCCATTTCTCTCTAGCTTCCTATGGCCAGTTCCCAGCTCCTACCTGGAAGTAGAAGCGTTCGCCTTCTCAGTACCTCAGTCTTTCGATGATGGCATCATCTCCCACGGTACGGGATTTTGTTCACTAACAGGCATGACCTTTGTGGTGTCCTTAGTACCCCTCGTCAGGGAAGCCCATCTTACCTATCAGCCACCTTCACCACCACCACCACAGACACCAGCCTTTCAGCCCTCTCGTCCAAGCACTCTAACTGGTTGAGGGAGACCTGCTTTGAGTCCTGACACTGAGCCCCTCCCCCCATTAAGCCAGCTGGTGGGCACCCAACCCATTCATCCCCAGGGCTCCTCCATCCTTCCCCCCGCATCATCTTCCATTTGCCATTTTTGGTTAAGCATTGTCAGGTTTGGCTTACACGAGAGTTCCCTAATCCTTTCAGTCACCTCTGCTCTTCCTTCTTCACCGCCACTGTCACCCTCCTAAAACCTCTCCCTAGTTGTGCCTCTTAGTTTCTCTCAGTTTATAACTGAAGTTCCCTGGGTGTTTACCATGTGCCCTTTATGTGTTCTCTCCCTTACACCTAACAATGGCTGTATGGGGTAGATATTGCTTTACTAACATTCCCAATCGCTTCAGCACTGCTGGAATCAACCTTTCTAGCCTCCATTCCCTACATATCCGAAAAATACCTATGCCTTCTGGGCCGAACCTTATTATTTGGTTTCTTTTCTAGGCCATTTGTTCAGTGTCATGGCCTCTCATTTTCTAAGACAGCTACTCAGGCATAGGGCAGGGCAAGCCAAACCTGTGGAGCATCTAGACTCATTCTTGCCTGTTGTCTTCCTCAGGCCTTCCAGAAGGCACTCACCAGGCAGGCTGATCCTGGTTCTCCTCAGCCACAGAAATATACATGTGAGACCTTCAAGGAGAAAATGAAAGTCAAAGTGCCCTCCCCAAAGCTTTGGGAGAATAGGTCCCAGAGGCAGTCCTCAGGGCAAGAGCCTGGGAATGAGCCTCAGCTACTCTTGATGGCGCCTAAAGAGCTTCTCCTGCCCCTGCTTCCACTGAGCTTGTGGACTGGACTTCTCAGGGGCTGAGGGAGGCCAGGAGGAGAGTCCCTTAGGACTGTCCCTTGCCAGGCAGAGACACCCTGGCTCCTCCCACAAGCCTGCTGTCTGCTAGAGGCTGAGGGCTTATTCCCTGTGGGGTTTGGCTACCACGAGATCTGTCTCCAGTCACCAAGAGCCTCCTGGGATGCTGAATTCCACAGAAGTCTGGCCACTCTGGCGTCACTGCCAAAATTTGGCCTATAGCCAGCCCAAGGCAGGAACTCATGGTCAGCCTGAGCGGCCGGGTTGCTCTCGGGAAGCTGGTTGACTCAAACAGGTAAGAATGTTTCGTCCAGCTCCTGTGATCATATACACAAAGAAAGGGAGGGAACGAAGCCTCGCGAAGCTCTGGGCTTAGGGAATGGCGGCTAGAGGGTGTCAGTCTAATGCCGCTGCCAAAACTGATGCGGCTGAAGGTGCATTTGTGTCTCAATAAGGAGAGACAGATCCATTGCCTTCCTGTTTGGTCAGTCCTCACCAGAAAGCACTGTCACCACATCCGGGCACCTCTTTGAAGGGGTGCATTGACATTGGCAAGGTGAGGTTGAGAGACTGGAAACATCTTTCCTTATGTGACTTTTTGCAAGTTACTTCATCTCTGAATCTCAATTTCCCCAAATGGTCAGACTACAAGGATTAAATGATGTGACCATGGCAGCACCAGGGTGGCATGTGAACCATGTCAAGGGTAGCCTAGGTAACGGTGGCTTTCCCTCCATGAGCTCTTCAACCAGCACCTAGAGATACTGTGCAGGGGACACAAGTCGTCACAGGCAGATGACTTCTGCTGGCTCTTCTGACTCCAGGCTTCCATTAATTTTCTTTTGTGCAAAGATAAGCCCTTCTTAGCAGTACAGTCTTGAGGCAAGCAGAACCCCAGGGCTGCTGGGCCTGACCAGAGATATCCTGCAGGCACAGGCTTGGAGGGACTCGGTGAGGAGAGTGTGCTGCTGCCCACCGAGGCTAATGAGGCTAATGTCCTACTCTGCTGGGTTAGAGGGCTTTAGCAATCAAGAGAGCCAGTGGGCAGGACAGATGAAGGTCCCATGAAGCAGCTGGTGAAATACACTCTCAAGGTGACCCGGTGAGCATTTCGCTATCAAGGGAGAAAGCAGCTTTCCTCATACAGGACCACAGATGCCCGGTTTTCTCTTTCTTTCCTTCCCCCATGCCCTCATAGGCACATCAGAAAGCCATGGTACATGGTATTGCACAGAGCCTCCCGAGCTGGGGTGAGATCCAGCTCTGCTTAGCAGCCAGCTGACTCAGGATAACCATCTTCATTGTCTTTTCCTGACACGTGAACACACTCAGAGTAACTAGCCCACTATCTCACCTAAGGGTCATGCGGCTTAGAAACAACAGATGAGCTTTACATACTGTGAAGTCCTAGCCAGCAAATAATAAGTCAACAGAATTGTTTTTATTTACGGAAGAATAAATCTATGTCATGCATCAGTGGAGAAGACATAGCATAGCTGGATAGTTTCCTGCCATCTTGTGTGTAGTAGTTCTTACACGGAGGCTTCTAACCCAATTAGGTTAGACCAGGCCTTCCCCCTGTGTATCAATGTCTTAGTTTTAGAAAGATACACTCGGTTGAAAAAAAACACCATCAGATTAGGAAGAGTAAATGGCTCCTGAGGTGACTGGAGAGGAAATCACTGGCCTAGGAGAGAAACCAAGCCCATGACTGAAGATCTGTGGGGTTTCGCTAACGGCACCTCTAATTTTCCACCCGTGGCTTTCAGTAGACAGACTGGCAGAGGAGCCCCTATTTGAGTGAGGCCCCAACAGGACGGAAAGCTGAGGAAGGAAAGACATTGAGTGACTCAACTTTTGAGAATTGTAGGCTTAACACCAGCTGCCCCCACCAGGAGGAAGGTCTGTGCTTGCTCAGCAGATCTGAGACAGGAAATTGGGAAAGGGTCCCAGGGTCTGGCCCCAGGAAAGGGGCCAGGCCAAGCTCCTTGCTGGCCACGCCACAGAACTATTCTGATCAGCTCCCCCAGGCCTCGCTTCCCCGGTCCAGGACTCCAGGGAGAATGAAGCAGCAGGAAGGAATGTGGTCAGGAGGTTGTAGAGCAAAGGGGACGGTATGTTTTCAGCACCTTGAGACCTTTCCGGACTCACCCCCTTCCTTCCTCCGCAAGGGTATAAAAGGTATCCAGGGATGAGCTGATGCTCCTTCCTTCCCGGGGGAGCCACTCTTCAGGCAAAGACCATCGCCTGGCTTGTGGTCCTCCCATAACCTGAGGACACCAGAAATGGTCCACAGGGGCCACAAGTCCTATGGGGGCTCTGAGGATCAGGCCACCCTAGGTCAGAATGTCAGTTTCGAGTGATTAAAGATGTCCCTGAAAGTAAAGACAGTCCCAAAATAGCCGGTTTCTCTTAATAGTTCGTTAAGGGATCTAGTCACTGGTGGCTTTATCTGAACCTGCCCCCAATCTCCCTGAGTTCTCAGCTTCTAGTCACTGGGGAACACGTTCTCTGAAGCCAGCCCTGCTGTGGGAAGCAGGAAGGCTTTGGCTTGTCCTAACTTTACCTCGTAGGACAAGTGGGATCCAAGGGACAGTTGTGCCCCTCCCTAAGGGGCTGCGCTTCTCAGAGTGAAGAGAGTCCCTCTCAGTCTTAGTGTCCTAGTACTTACAAGCTCACGGGAAAATTTATTTATTATATTTTATGTGTAGGAATGTTTGCCGCCATGCATGTATGGGTACCACGCGTGTACTTAGTGCCCACAGTGGTCAGAGAAAAGTGTCACTATCTCCTGGTACACAGCTGTGAGTTAGTAACTGAGCCTAGGTCCTCTACAAGAGCAGCCAGTGCTCTTAGCCACTGAGCCATCTCCCCAACTCCTCAGACCTTTTATTCTGAACTCTTCCTGCTACTTCTCCCAGATCTGGCGGTTGCACGCATCCTGGAGCACAACACTCTAGCTCTGGAAGATTCTGAGTCTTACTTGCTCCATTCGCTCCCACCTGCCCTTTCTCTACCTCCCTAATAAGCGGCTTACTCCGCTGAAGCCTGAACATTAATGTGACAGTCACACGGTCCAGAGCGACAGTTTCGGCTCTCAGTATCGGTGAGTTGATTCCTTATACAAGGTCAAAGCCTGTCTCCCAGCAAATTTGCCTCTAGGACCATTTCTAATCCGTGACGGCATCAGAAAGCTAGAGACATTGAGTCATAGGCTTCTGGAAACAGCTGCCAGCCAAGTGCAGCTCCTTTAACTTATTTTGTTTTGTTGGAGGCAGGGTCCCATGTATCCCAAGCTAGCATCAAACTTGCTGTGTAGCCAAGGATACCTTGAGCTTTTGATTCTTCTGCCTCCACCACGAATGCTGGGATTGCAGGTGTGCCACCATACCTGGCTTATGCCTGTGCTGGGGCTCGATCCCAGGACTTCATGCATGCTACGCAAGTATTCTACCAACTGAACTACATCCTCTACCTCAGTCCTTCTACTTTTGTCCATAGCATAGATGAACCACCAACATCCTGGTCTCTCCTCTGATCACACTAGTTCAAATCCATCCTGTTATACTACTACCCTCAGACTAGAAGTCACATCCAATGTGTGATGTAATCAGCTCAGGGAGAAGAAAGCTTTACCCTATCCCAGGTACCAAATGCACATTCATGCTTCCAGAGGCCTAGTCTTAAACCAGTTCTCTATGGGTCTTACCCACAAGCTAAATAAGGAGCTGGCTAAACGCATAAGCAAGGGGCACTGAAGAAGGCACTGACAAAAACCAGGCCCTGCTTCACTTGTTAGCATCTGAAATCCCTACATTATTGTTCGGCCTTTTATCTCTGGAAGATTTTACAGGAATATAAAAAAGTGTGAGATCAGTGTAAAGAGACATGAAAACAAACAAGCAGGACCCAGCCACATGAAAACAAGGAAACCATCTCTCTCGACAAGATCTGAAAGTTCTGGCCACCTGAATGTCTCTCCCTTGTTTCTGGGGGTCTGGAAAGCAGCTCTCTCTAGACCCCAGCTTCAGGCTGCGCTCAGGTCCCGCTGGCAGACCCCACACGTCTCAGGGATTTCCCAGCTGTCAAGCTGTTCGTGACACACTCAGCAGCCTTAGGTACTCCATTTCTCCCAAGACCTAGAGATGAAGCGGTGAGCAATTTCCCACTCTCAGAGATTGAGTTTGTTTGGGGGATGGGAGAGCCTGGGTGACAAGGAAAGAGGCTCAGTTAAGCGTAGACAACAGAGGCTCTGCAACTGTTGGCCACCAGGTGTCACCCTGAGAACAGTATTCCCTATGTAGAGGTTCAGTTGCCTGGGGCAGCCCGGAAGCTAGAAGTCCGCGCAGGCCGAGGCTAAGGCATTGGCATCCAAAGCTTTGTTATTCACCTCTCTGCCTTTGGTGATGTGATCAATACCTCCCTGATTCTTGGAAGGATGCACAACAGTTAGCTAGCTTGTGTTCTCCATGTTGTATCCACTTCAGGTAAGGAGCGGGCTTACAGCCAGGCAAACATACTCCCTACTCACTGTCCTCCCTCCCTCCCTTAGCCTCCTTCAGGTAATCTCTATCATAGGAAGGAATGCTCTAGCAACAGGTAGAACAGGGGTGGACAGAGAAAGGGGGGGACAAACAAGCTCGTCACAAGTCTGTCCTGGTCCTCTTCTATATTATCAATATTACTGAGCAGAGTAGATCATAGACCTATGTAATGCAAGCAAGAAGTTCTTTCTCTTTCAGCCTGTGGTTCCATGGCCACAAAAGAAGCTAACAAGAGTGGTTTGACTGAGAAATGGCATACATGACACATGAAGGGGCCTGGCAGGAAACATGACATGTAGGCTGGGATCCAGGCAACGTTTCTTGGTTTTTATCTCTTCTGCTTGCACTACCAAGGCTTCCTTAGGATCTAGATACAGGATGATAGGGCTATCAAAGGCATTGATTTCAAATGGGGATACGTGATCAATTATGTTCTGTGAAGCCTACCACAGGGACAAAAGTGGTGGAAGCGATTTGCCTGGAGAGGAAGAACACTGTACCCTTGTCATTTTTAAAGAGCTGTTACTAAATGCGGAGATACTAAAAATAGATTTACATTTGTTACTTGGCTTTACATTTTCCCAAAACAAGCGACTACAACCTGGGGAAACTGCTCTCAACCGCCCTTTTGGAACACCTGTGATATTTAGTTATATACTGCATAACAATATTTAGCTCAGTGATTGGCCACACTGCCTAGTGATGTCATGGCCTCTTAGTTTATATAGGCCTGAGCTACACTGATGAAGTCACTTGAGATCGAAACTCTCCAGGAGCATCCCAGCTGTAGAGCCCCACGCGAGTATCTTCAATGGATAGCAGAGTTCAGAGGCTTTGCTAAGCCCTTGAGATGAAATGGTGAACAAGTTCCAACTTTCAAAGAGTTTGCATTCTAGGAGAAGTGACAAACAAACAAACTAATGAAAGAATCAGCTGACAGGAAGTGGGAAATCAGAACTCGAGAAAGGAAGCAGCAGCTAAGCAATAGCAACTTTGGGTGGTTGAAGAAATGTCACACTGTCGTGAAAGTTTCTGTACCCAACAGTGAGCTGAGCCAAAAAAAAAAAAGGAGGGAAAACATTTTAGGGGAGGCTAAATGGGCTACACAGGCCTTTGGGACCCACCTAGCTAAGGTATAGAGGGTAGGATGGCACATGGGTGAGAGGTGGGTGAGAGGCTATGTAACAGCCTGGGGAAATTTAGGCAAAGGGAAGGATAAGGCGTTGGTGGAAATGCAAGATCCGTGCTCTGGCTGTGCTGTAGTCAGACAGGTAAGCAAAGGTGTTAAGCCTTAGACGTGTGACTTGGAATTGCAAGGCGTGGTCAAGGCAGGAATCAGACAGGGGCTGGCCAAGCTCCCCAGGGAATTCACAAGTTCAGAGTATGTCTAGAGATTTATCAGAAGTGGGAAGGTCAGAAAAGAAAGCTGGGAAGGAAATGTTAAGATCATGCTGCCATGGTTTAAGTTACTCCACACTGCATAAAACAGCCGTGCCTTTCCCCGGGGGACTCCATTGCATGGGTAGCTTTTGGCTGAAGATGGAGGACGCCTGTGCCCTTGGATGCATATACACACAGTACCATCTCTTCAGCAGCGCCTGACAAAGGACTTGTTCCGGGAGTGAAAAGGGTACCACCTTGGAAATTTATCAGGGTGTATTAAATCACACCAGGGAACCTGGGCCTAAGACTTTAACAGACACACTGACAAGAAAGGGTTTAACTCTCTCACTGGGCCCAGAGGTAGACACCCAGACCGTCAATGGTGATGTCCCACTAACCTGTCATCTGGCCAGCATGTGTGTGCACGGAGGACTGGCAGACAGAACTCCCGACTATCCCTGATCTTCAGCTCAGTCCCCACTGTTGACATGGCTAGTCAACTTCCTTCTGCCCATACAGCCGGGACCTGCCATTCATCCCATGTTTATTCCTTCCTCTCGGCCTGTCCCGCCCTTCAGCCCCTGCAGTCAGACTCAGCTCCACCCTCCACTCTCAGACCTGCAGCTGACACCTGTGGCTGACATGACAGCTGCTCTCCCTGCAGCGAGGCTGGGGTTCCTCCTCTCGTCAATTTAGATTTTCTTTACATTGCTGTCAGCCTCCTTCTGAGAAGCTCTTGGGCTTAAACTGCTGCAGTCACTCTTTAATCTCCACGCACCTAGAAAGATGCTGTGTGGTGTGTGATGCGCCATCATAGAGTTAATGTTTGCAATTAAGGTTGTAAGGAAAGAGCGTGTGTTGCCTTAGCTAAGTTACCGTGGAAAGGTGGGACTATCTGGCACACTGTCTCCGTTAAAAGCACTGCACCCTGAGAATTTATGGCTCAATCAATTGTGACATTGTGGAAATGCAAACGTGTTTGTCTGTTCTGATGTAGCGTTCTCATGACAAGGAGCCACGGAGGCAGAGGATAAAGGAGCAAGAGGGCACTCCCGGAGGCCCAGCAAGGACTGTCTTGAAGGAGTCAGCTGTATCGAAGGCCATTGTGAAACCAAGGCAAGAAGAGACGTGGCGATCAGAATGGGTAACCCAGAAATGAGTCTGCTAAGAGCAGTTTCAGTGGGATGGTGGGGGAGAATGCTGGTTGGAGTGGACTGAAGAGGAAATGTGGTATGACAAAGAGGTGTCAGTGGGAAAACAATGCAGGGGAGATTGATTGGTAGCTAGAGGGAGCGGGGCTTGAAGGGTATTTTCTTGTTCTTTGTTTTCCAATGGGAGATGTTCATAGATGGATGTGAGCATTTGGGAAAGGATAAACTAAGAAGGAAAGAGAGGGACCACTTTAAAGGCAAAGGTGGGACCTGCACAGGCAGAGACCGAGCCTTAAACACATGTGGGGAAGGTACAGGGGGCAGGGAGGTGTGACAACAGGGTTAAGAAGGCAGCTGGTCTGCAGGTGTGACTGGCCCGTGAGCCTGGGCTTAGATGACGAAAGTCTTCCCAGTCATCAGGTGAGTGTCCTTATCAAAACAAAACAGGGTCTGGAAATGTGACCAGTACAGTTGTGGCTTAAGGGCCATCACCACATCTTGCCAGGTGTTAGACTGTTACTGGGTGTCCATTGGCTTCTGGTCAGCATAAGGTCAGAGCACAGACTAGGAGGAAGTTAACAGAAGGCACAGAAGAAGCTGCTCAGGCAGGAATCCAGTCACCGTCACCTCTTCAAGTCAGGACACAAACAGATTTTGGGCAAAACCGCATCTCACCCACTACATATGTCCTAAGGTTATTAGGCCTCCGTTAATCAAGGAAAAACACAGAGCCAACCTCGCCACTGCTCACAGGAGAAGGAAGCGTTTGGGAAATTTATATTAACTTAATTGCATGTGCAGGAAAGAATTCAGCCCTGCCTTAATCGAGGCTTGGCGGTACTGGCACAGGTTTTTAATCCCAGCACTTTGGAGGTAGAGGCAGGTGGATCTCTATGAGTTCGAGGCCAGCCTGGTCTACAGGGCAAGTTCCAGGACAGCTAGGGCTGTTACACAGGGAAACCCTGTCTTGGGAAGGGGGAGTGGAAAGTGGGGGGGGGTGCTTAGCTTTTACATCAGGCTTACAGGAAGAAGCTTCTAAACTCCCATGGTTTTCTGAGGTATAAAGGGTCTTTGTTATTCATGGTGGACCCCTTAGACCACATGCGTTAGTTTGACATCTAGAAAAGGCGGGATGTGTAGACAGTCCAATCAGATCAATCAATCAGGGTTCACTAATGAAGTCCCAGTCATAACTGAACAGTGAAGCTCAGGCAGCTGCTCTGGTTGCCAATACTCCTGTGTGCTATGGTATACAGATGAAAGGAGGGAGGCATGCCCTGCTGTGATCTCTCAGATTCTTCGCTGTGCAACTTCATGTGACTTGGTTTTAATCTGAGTCGTTTTCTATGACAACAGTGCCTGTGAATACAATTCCAGTGAGTTCCCTGATTCCTGCAAAGCTCTAGTCAGCCCCGGGGGTTGTTGGAATTCCAGAACTTTCAGCTGATGTCAGGAGAGAAGGCAGTCTTATGAAGGATTATGGCCTCAGACTTTGTGGTCTGGCTAACTTCAGGTAGCCTTGGTATCGGACAAGATCTAAAAATCACCCACTTTAACTCCATTTCACAAGTGAGGAAACAGTCTGGAGATAAGGGGATGTTATAATAGAGCAGGGAATCGCCCCAAGTATCCAGGTTTCCAGCGTGGTGTGATAAGATGCTTAAGCTTAAGTATTCAGTGTTTGTAAAAGAAGGGATAGTATGGTTTAGATATGATTTGGGTGTGTCCCGTTAGGCTTCCTGTGCGGAAATTAAATCTGCAATGTGATTGCAGGCCGTAATTAATGATCTACTAAGGCCTATACACCAGAAGGTAACACTGGGACCCACAGAGATCCTCTTGCCTCTGTCTCTCCAGTGCTGTGATTAAAGGTGTGTGCCACCAGGGCTGGCTCTAAAGAACATTTTAGAAAACAAAAGATATTAGATTGAATCAACTGGACAAACAGATCCAACTTACCAAATGGCACATTGTTTCAATTTAGGTACTTTGGGGGAAAATGATGGAGGAAGGTCATTGGTTAAATAATAAAGAAACTGCTTGGTCTCATAGGTTAAAACATAGGTGGGAGGAGTAAACAGAACAGAATGCTGGGAGGAAGAGGAAGTGAGCTCAGAGGCCATGCTCCCCTCTCCTGGGGATACGTGATGCAGCCAGCTGCCAGGTCAGACATGCTGAATCTTTCCAAGTAAGACTGATGCTACACAGATTATTAGAGATGGGTTGATTGGGATATGAGAATTAGCCTATAAGGGCTAGAGTTAATGGGCCAAGCAGTGTTTAAAAGAATATAATTTGTGTGTTGTTATTTCTGGTAAAGCTAGCCGGTGGCAGGAGCTGGGTGGCAGAATACAACCCGCAGCTCCTATTACTACAGGAAAATATTTACTATACATCATGTTTCTGCCTACCTTAAGTGGCATATATACTACTGCCTAAAATATCCAATTTCTTCTCTTGGTAGTTCAGGCTCATTATCCTGAATATCAACATCTCCCTCTATGATTCTACAATGACTGAGTGTCTAGGGTAATTAGCACCTACCCTAAATATCCCAGTCTGATTCTCCCTGCCCAGTATAAACTCCCAGCCTTTATTCTTCCCCACTGAAGTATTTCTGGAAAGCTGATGGTTTGCAACTGAGTGCAGTGTAATCTTAGAGGGCATTCGCTCATCTCTAGATAAGGTGCTGATGTTTCTCCAGGCCTCAGACTGCAGGATCGAAACCCAGAATGTGCTGACCACATACATTAGCCATCACTGGGTGCCTCATATCGTTCCGCCTTAGTTTAGGGTTTTTTTCTTTTCTTTTAATTCTCATAACACTCTAGGGACGTGGACTATGGTTACTTTTATTTATCTACTGCTATGGACCTTGTCCAAGGCCATAAAGCTAACAGAAGCAGGTCTAGAATTCCTAACTTGGGAGATGTTCATTTCAAAGCTAACACTCTATTCTATTCTATTCTATTCTATTCTATTCTATTCTATTCTATTCCCCTAAACTATTTCAGGTTGAATTTTGAAGGAAAGGTTTCTAAGAGAATTCTAACAAAAATGTCAAAACCTGACTTTCATTAAAGGGAAATGATTCCTTACATAGTTACACCAATGTTTAGGGGAAAGTTCGCTAAGACTCATGGATTCACTGTGCAGGTTCTTACCGCTCTATTATATAAAAGTTCAGAGGTGAGAGTCCTGGATATATTTTTGACCTTCAGGCCCAAGGTGCTATCCATTCTTTGGCCTATTGTAGAGCTCCTGGGCCTAAGGCTCTACAGAAGTTTGTGTAGATTTTCCAGGAGCTCTGTACCTGAGACACTGCCACTGTGATGAGAGTCATGTACCACATCAACTGGAGAAGACCACCTCTCTCTCAGAGGAACAAAAGCATATTTCTAATTTGAATTTCACCATGTCAGTCTCCCCCAGAACTGGGGTCTAGCTTTCCCTTCCTTCTGAACCTACAGCCTTCTCAGAAAGATGATCTTATACACATAGCAATAAAGAGCCAGTGAACTATCTGGTTCAGGCTTCCCTCAGAGATCTCCTAATTCAAACCAAGACATCCCAAGTCACAGGAAAGTGGGATGTACTTCTCTGGAGTCTTCAGGGCAGAGATCCAGGACTCTACCTCTGCACAGTTCCATAGCTGATACTGCCAACTGCTGAGGAGGAGGCCAGAGAGGAAGAAATGGAAGAGAAGGAAGAGGGGGAAGCCCTTGGATCTCAGCTAGCTTTATAGGTATTGACCTCTGCTTCTTGAGCCACAGTGTCTGAAGCAGTGGTTCACGACTGCGCTGGGTGTCTTTGCCTGTGGTTTCTTACCTGTGGCTGCTGGGTGGTTAAGGGTCTCTGAGGAGACAGGGCAGGAGTCCTGGACAACATCTGGTTCATTCTGCTGATGACTAGATCGGTGATGAGTTGTCTGTCCTCCACTTGGTGGTCCCCAATCAGTGGCATGCTACAGTCCATGACCTGGTGGAAGATGTGGCCCAGGTAAGGAAAAGGTCTGGAAATATAAAGGCCCGCTGTGCTTTGTGGGAATGGATACATTTTAAGGCAGCAAAGTAGGTAGGTTGGCTGGAACTGCATTCCTCAGCAGCAACAGGGATCACTTGCTCCTGCTGCAAACATTTGCCATGACCCCTTTCCTGTTCATTCACCCAGAGCAGAGCTCTGGGATGCAGAGTGCTGGCAGTGGGAAGAGGCAAAAGAGCAGGAGAGGGTATGGCCCGGGGCTGGAAGTTTACAAGAGCAGGAAGACACGGAAGGGAATGCCTTAGAGCAGGCAGCTTGCATCCTTTGACTTTTCAGTCTGTCCCCAAACATTCTGCTCATTGAACAGCCTGATTCCTGCCTTGCTCCTGACCAGGACAGCTTCTCTGCTTGTCACTGATCTTGATTCTGTATCTACAGCAATACTTCCTCTCTTTAGGAAATGTCTGCTTTATGGGGATCCTATGATCCCCCTATCTCTGTGGTTCATCTCTCATGTGCAGATGATGAACAGGCTTACCCAGAGAGGGTGGCATGGTTATCTAGAAAGTTCCATGCTAATCAGGCTATGGAGTATATTTTCAATCTGAAACCCACTGGGGCCTCCTGACACTACTATTCAGGAAACACCAACTCCTGTACTTCCAGGAAGACTGAGTCCAGTGAGGGGGTACTGTGGGGCTCTCACTGCCACAGCTTTGCCTTTAACAGGGGAAGGAGAGTTAGCAAAGCTGGGTTAGGGGACCAGGCAGAGTACAATATCACTAAGGCTAAGAGATGTTAGAAAGAATCATCTGCATTCAGGTGCCAAGTTGAAACCAATTCACCCTGCGGTCACAAGCACACATCCATGGTAAAGAGGACCCAATGCCTCATCTAATAGTGATTTAGGTTTGACTGAATGATTCTCAAAGGTGGCTTTCTCAGAGGAAAAATGATACAATCACTACGATGCCTTCATAACAAAGTAGGCTAGGAACCAGGCACCTAGAAGTGCCATCTAGTACTATTGTGTGATGTGGCCAACAGCCCTCCACTTGGAAAGGAAGCTGGCTATGCAGATCTGGACTATGGACATTCCAGAATGGTTATGGACATTCATAATAGAAGACTCTAAATGTGGTGTGAGATTCTCACACAACTTTTGAGCCAAAAGTCTGGTCCCAGTCTGGATGTCACTGCCTACTGACCTGTTCCTTGGACCAGACTCACCTCAAAAATGTAGTCTTTCCCATCTTTGCCATGCACAGCTTTGACTGCACAGAT